>NC_056689.1:70391815-71137648 GCF_018350215.1 Panthera leo | reverse complement strand
CACCCACCCTCCCATTATATCCCAGAGGACCCACAGGACACAATCTTTACCAAAGCAGTGAGAAATAGAGTCATGAGGGGAGACCCACATCCTTGAAGGGTTCTGTGGTGGTTCTTCTCGAGGCCAGTAACTGCAATTGGGAACTACTAGCATCCCCTGAATGAAATGGGGATGATGGGATCTAGGTTGGCAGGGACCAAGTGCAGCATTTAATTACCAAAGTCAGGGTAGATGTAGCTACCATAATGGGCAACAGAGGGAAAGGAGTAATTACAGTAGCCTAATCTGAAGAGATGTTTGGCATTAGCTAGTTAATTATGGTGTCCCTACAGTTAAGGCAGATGGGTATCCCTACTAAGTCTTACTTGATCTCTTACTCAAAGTCTAATGAACAGAAGTCTGACTTGAATCATCAAGACAGAGAGCCTCATCTCCTCAGTTGTTTCACAGATCTGAGTCATTTCCCAGACTTGAGTCATTTTACTGATCTGAAGTCACTTAAATGAAGGTGGCGGGGGGGAAGCCAGGCAGTCTTGAGAAAGGACCATGCCATGCTGCCAAATATTTATATTGTTGGTATTCTTTCTAACCTTCCTCCAAGGGATGTGTTTTCTTTTTAGCAGGGTGACTATGTGCTGGGGAAAGAGAAAAAGTAAGACTTAAAAGGGAATACTAGATCCTAGCTCTGAACTAACACTAATTCTTAGACACCCAACAGACTGTAGCCCAACAGTCAGAGTAGGGCCTTAAAAAAAATCATTGTCATGTGATCAATGGATTTTTGGCTCAGGTTCTTTTCATAGTGCTCCCAGTGGGTGTCTGGATCTACCCTGTGGGTATTTGCTCAGTTTTACAATGCATAACTGGAGTAGACACACTCAGCAACTGGCAGAATCCACACTGATTCCCTGACTCATGGAGTGAGTGCTATTATGGCAGAAGAGACCAGGTAGAAGCTACCAGAACTGCCTCTAGAGTGCCGGAGACTAGTGCCACTATTAAGGATCGAAAGGATGCGGCGATGGTGATTCCAACCATGTCTCCATTCAACTTGCTTATTTACCTTACAGAAAGCAGATGAAACTTATACAACCACAGTGGATTTTTGTAAACTTAATCAGGTGGTAACTCTGATTGCAGCTGTTGTTCCAGATGTGCTTTCATCGCTAAAGCAAATCAGTAGATCCTCTTGCACCTGGCTCACAGCTATTAATAAGGCAAATGTATTTTCCTCTATAGCAGAGATCAGCAACTTTTCTGTAAATGGTCAGATGGAAAATATTTTAGGATTTATGGGCCATAGATCTGTGTCACAGATACTCAAATCTGCATTGTAGTGCAAAAGCATCTATAGACGATATGTAAATAAATGGGCATGGTTGTGTTCCAATAAAACTTTATTGGGGCGCCTGGGTGGCTCAGTCGGTTAAGCGTCCGACTTCATCTCAGGTCACGATCTCGCGGTGAGTTCGAGCCCCGCATCGGGCTCTGGGCTGATGGCTCAGAGCCTGGAGCCTGCTTCAGATTCTGTGTCTCCCTCTCTCTCTGCCCCTCCCCCGTTCATGCTCTGCCTCTCTCTGTCTCATAAATAAATAAATGTTAAAAAATTTAAAAAAAACTTTATTAACAAAAACAGGTGGTGGGCCAGATTTTGTCTTTGGGCCATGGTTTGCTGACCTTTTGTAAAGATCAAAGTACGATCTGTTTTCAGCAGATAGAGCCAACAATACACCTTCACTGTTCTAGCTGAAAGATATATAAACTCTCTACCTCTCTGTCATAATCTGGTGTGCAGAGACTTTGATTACCCCTCCATTCCATAGCACATCATGCTACTTTAATACATTGATGATATTCTGCTGACTGCCGAACAGCCAGTAATAACAACTTCGTGCATGTTGTTAGGATACATGGGAAATAAAGCCCCCCAAAATGTAGAGGTTTGCCACCTTGGTGACATTACTAAGGAATCAGAGGTCTGGGGCACATCACGATATCTTTCCATGTGAAGAACAAGTTGCGACATCTGGCCCCATGCTACCAGCGATAAAGATGTAGCATGCCTAGTAGGCCCCTTTGGAGTCTGGAAACAATATACACCTCATTTTTGCCCACTACTCTGACCCATTTACTAAATGACCCAAAGAGCTGCCAATTTTGAGTTGGTCCTCAAACAATAGAAGGTTTTGTAACTGGTTCAGGCTGCGGTATAAGCTGCTTTGCCACATGGGCCATAAGACCCAACAGATTCAATGGTGTATGAAATTCAGCAGAAGATTTTTGACTGTATGGAGCATTTGGCAGGCTCTTATACATGAACTGCAGTACAGACTCTCAGGATTTTGGAGCAAAGCCATACAACATTCTATATATAACTATGCTTTTTTTTTTCTTTTTAAGCAACTTCTTGCTTACTATGAGGCCTTAGTATAGACTGAATGCTTGGCAGTGGACCACTAAATTACCATGAGATCTGAGCTTTGCTTTATGACCTGCGTGTTGTGTGATGCATGAAGTCAGCCATTAATTTGGGCATGCATAGCAGCACTCCATATATACAAGACAGGGCTCAAGAAGATTCTGAAGATGCAAGTTAAGTTGCATGAGGGAGTGGCCCAGATGACCACGGACTGACTTCAACGACAACGTTTTTTCCCATTTATTACTTATGGCCTCATGAAGAATTCTCTGACCAGTTTGCCAAGGAAGAAGAAATTCTGGTTTGGTTTACAGATGGTTTTACATGATACCACCTGACAGCGGACGGCTATAGCACTAGCCCCACTCCAAGATGAGCCTGCAAAACAGTGAAGGGAAGCCTCCCGGAGAGCAGAACCTAGAACAGGACACCAGGTCGTTAGCTTTTCCTGAAAGTAGAGGTGGCCAGAGATATGGGTGGGTCTCCACTGGCTCCTGGGTTTGGCTGCATGGTCAGAAACTTGGAAAGAACACGACTGAAAGACTGGTGACAAGGAGGACTAGACAAGAAGTATGCAGAGAGAGCTCTCGAAAGGGGAGCAGAGTATAAATATATTTGCATCCCATGTAAATGCTCTTCAGAGGTAGCTGTACAGAGTTTTAATCAGCTGGAGAAGGTGATCCATTTTGTGGACATCAGTGAGCCTATGTCTCCAACCACTCCTATTATTTCCCAGCGGGCTTACAAGGTGGCCACCTCAGCAAGGATGGGAGGTTAACATAGGATAAGAAACGTGGACTTCCATTCACCAAGACCAATATAGCAAAGCCACTGCAGCGTGTCCAACCTGCCAATAGCAGAGACCAACACTGAGCCCCTGATATAAACCCATTCCCTGTGGGCATAAGTCAATTTCCTGTGGCAGCTTGATTCAACTGCGCTATTTTCATCATGGAAGGGGCAGCATTTTGTGCCCACTGGAATGGACACTTGCTCTGGATATGGATTTGCTTTTCATCCCTCAGTGCTTTGGCAAGAACCATAATTTATGGACTTAAAAATCTATTTACTGTTATTGTGTTGCATACAGCATTGCTTCTGATCAAATAACTTATTTTACAGCAAATGAAATGTGGCAATTGGTCCATACTGCTCATGCAATTCCCGGAGCTTACCATATTTCTTATAATCCTGAGGCAGCTGGCTTGCTAAACAGTGGTATCACATTTTAAAAGCTCGGTGACAGTGAAGTGACGGTGTCATGCAGTGTTGGGGCAGCGTGTTCTAGGATGCAGTGTATGCGCCAATAAATCAGCAATATTTGGAGCTGTTTCTCCTGGAACACGATTTATGGGTCTGGAAATTAAGGGTGGAAATGGGTGTGTAAAATTTGTTTTTCATCTGCATAACTTTAGACTCTGCTGGCTTAAAAGTCTTAGCTGTAAAGAGAGGAATGTTTCCAAAAAGGAGACACAATAGCAATTCCATTGACCTGGAAGTTAGGATTGCGACCTGCCCACTCTGGGTTTCTTGCCAACGAGTTAACAAGCAAACAAGGAGGGGATTGCACTGGCTGGGGTCATTTATCCTGACTCTAAAAGGAGAGTTGGGTTGCTACTACTCAGTAGGAGCAAGGAGAAATATGTCTAGAACGCAGGATATCCCCTGGGCTGCTTCCATGTCCTATGATAACAGTCAGTGGAAAATTACAACAATCAATTCAGGCTGTATTGCCAATGGCCCAGTCTCTTCTGGAACAAAGGTTTGAGTCAAAAGAAACCACAGCCAGCCTGAGGCACTTGCTGAGGGTAAGGGAAATACGAAATTAGGAGTAGAAGGTGGTATACACAAGTTACAACCATACGACCAGTTGCAGAAATAAGGGCTAAAGCAGTGGTGAGTAATTCTTCCTTATTTTTATATATGTTGCTGTATGTGTGTGGGTACCAAGAAGTTGTTTTCTCCCCCCCTCTTATTCCCCTATCATCTCAGTATTTAAATTATAGCATATATATAATAGAGAGAGCATAAATTAGCTCAAAGAAGAATGAACATCACCCGTAGCCTCTCTGGGAAATATGGTTAATGTGGTTTTAGTTATATACGGGATAACTGTACATGTTAGGTAGAAACTTGATGTTTTAATTGTCTTCATTTGGAAATTGTAATTTAAAGAGATGTGTGTGTGTGCTAAGGTGACAAGGAATCCATTGACTGCTGGAGGCTTTGTAGTGTGGGGAATCGGTGGCTGAACTACATCTCCCACAATTCCCTCCCTTCTACGTTTCCAGCTAGGGTGTGCCACGAGAGACATTTTTGTGTGAGATTTGCAGGGCAAACGCACGGCAGCAGCCACGTAGTTGTTTATGCTCAGAGGGTTGGGGAAGGGTCTCTGGGGGTGCTTCTGCAGCTCATGCACATTGTTGTTTACCTGCTGACTCACCTCCAGGGTGTGGGCAGCCAGGCCACGGCTGTGTCACCTCACCTGGATCTCCCCTCAGCTGGCTCCTCCTCCAGGTGTGCTTTTTATCTCTTTGACACAGGACGACAGCAGGGTGCCCCCACCATTGGAATTGGAGACAGTGACTGACACAGGTCCCCGTCAGTCCTCATGAGTTCCCATTCATGTTCATGGGTTTCAGTTGGTCCCTGCTGCTCTCCACCGCTTGACGACTTGAGGAAATGAAACCGAGTTAGCGGTGATGAGGCTGTTTGGGGTCCCCGTATTTGTGGATTAATCAGACCTGTAGTTGTTGCAAGAACTGACTTGACAGCTGTGAACCGAGAAAGTGGGATCTACACTGTGCGCCTTGACACTGACACTGTTTAAGGAGCCATGGTAGGGATAACAGAAGCAGTGGGTCCGCTACTAACAACACTGACCCTTAGCAGAAACTAGCCTTCCTAAGAAAAGTCCCTTTTAAGGTAAGGACCTCAGGGTGCCCGGGTGGCTCAGTCAGTTAAGCATCCAACTTTGGCTCAGGTCGTGCTCTCGCAGTTTGTGAGTTCACGCCCCGCGTCGGGCTCCCTGCTGTCAGTGCAAAGCCCCCTTCAGATCCTCTGTCTCCCCTCCCCCGCGCACGCACCTCCTCTCTCTCTCAAGAATAAATAAACATTAAACAATAAATAAGATAAGGACCTCATCCTGAAGTTTGTCACTATTGAGCGGTATCTGTCAGGTAAAAAACTTAGTCCTGCATTTGGCTTAATCTGTGATTAGGGGTTTGAGTTTTCTGCCTTGTAATCATCAAGCAGTCAAGCAGTTCCAGCAGTGTGGTGGGAAGCTGATAGGTTTGCTAGTTTATACATTATCTCCAGAATCTCTTGCAAGGGCATTTGTATCAGTACATTGCCCTAATCTTATTTTGTATTCTTTCCTCTTTGGAGTAACACTCTTCAAATCCATTTCCAATACATATTAGTTTTAGTCTTTACATGCATTACTTTTTATCTCTCTATATGTTAGAAAAATCTGGAAATTCTTGGAGAATATAAGCTATGTCATCCTAGGCCAAGCTTTGTATTCATGTCCTTGGAGTATGCTGAGATCTGACTCTACTTTGGAGTCTAGAGCCATTCAGGGCTGGTCAGGGTGTCTTGAGAATGATAGGCTTGTCTTTGCGAGGCAACTTCCCTAAGGTGAGGTTGCACAAGATCTTTGAGCAAATCACCTCTCCTCAGACACAGGAGAGCAGGCAAGAGGGACTGCTGTGCTGGCAAGAGGGACTCAGAGGGACTTGGAAGTTCAAATTCTCATCTTTGTTCGGTTCCATCCGAGGTACCCATCTCAAGCCTCAGGTCTGCTCCTTCTTAATGCCATCAGTTTAACATAAGAGGCATGCATAGTCTGTGAATTCAGCTTAAATTATTGTTTTACAACCCAGACAACTAAATTTTGGATATGATTTTTGACCCTGCAGCTATAAGAAATAGATTATCTTAGGACCACCGTAGATACTCTAGTTCCTTGGCTGTGACCTGAGATGAAAATTTAAAACCCTGATCTTGTTATTTCCTTTCCATAAGCTCTCCAGCATGGTTAGAAGCAGCCATTGAGCCCACAGTTCTTGTAGTCATCATTATTACCGTAGCAGTCACGTGCAACCATCACGTGGTCCTCCAGGCCACTTGTTTCAGTGGGCACTTTTTCACAGTCAACGATAGGTGACACGTTAGGTAATCATGACGCCTTGTATGACCACAGATAACCAGATCCCCACTTTTTATCAGCAAAGAGCTCAGCACTGATTGCAAAGTTATGAACATAACCGAACAATCCCAAATGCCATCTTTGAGGGTCTGGTTCCTGGAACCACTCTGGCACCAAGTATTCATGAGAATGCAGTTAGGAAAACAGAGACTACACCAGTCAGTTCAGCAGAGAGAATTTGATATAAGAAATGTGTTGCAATGGAGCTTAGAGGACTAAAAAAAAAGCAAGCATTGAGGCCCAGATATAATAACCTGTCAGAGGAACAAAGAGAAAACACTGGTGTTTTCAGAGACTAGAGGCTTGGAAGAGAAGCCCCATACAGCTAGGGCTTAGATCCCTGAGAAAGAGGTGCTTTTCTGCTCATAACCAGTACAGGGGAACACCTTAAGGTTCACTTTGGAAGTGCCAAGGAAGCGAAAGACTGTAGCCGAGGGCTGCCACCAGAGGGAAGCAGTGTTGTTGAAGTCGCAATGGCGGGAACTGCTCAGGACAGGAAGAGGCAGTCTCTTTTCTTCTCCTGCCTCTAGCGTCCCCTGCTGGCAGAAGTGAACACAGCGTTACCTGGAAAAGGGAAATGCAGTTTGCAAAGACCTACACCTATACCAGAAAGTGGAATTGAGGAGAGTGGATTTGGACCAAACTTAAGAGGATTATGTGGGTCTTAACACATAAATGCAGACACTGAATTACAATAGAGAACATGATAAAAGGTGTTTATATCTACATGTGAAATCAGCGTGAAGATTGTAGCTATAAATTTGTTCGGGTATGTTATGCAAAGGATGCAAATAGCACACGGTGTCGCCAAGAATAATGTGATTCTGCAAAGCGGTGAGCAAAATTGTTGGTAATGTTCCAAACAAAATAATGTGCCACTTCCCCTTAACTTACAGAGCAATGCATGCCTGGGCATTTTATTACACATTAAGTACTCAAGTAATAGTAAATAGGTTTTTCACCTGCATGAATATCCAGCCAGAAATTCAAGAATTCTATAGGACAAGAGACAATTCTTTCTTTTATGGGAATATCCTGTATATTGCAGGATGTCTAATACTGTTCCCTGCCATAGTCCTCCATGAATTTCCAAAACACCTGCTCAGTTATGGTAACACCTCTCAATTAGACCAACTGCCAGAGGATCTTAGCACAGGGCAAAGGCATAGGGATTTGGAATTTTATTTTGAGTGAAACTGGAAACTATTGAAGGGTTTTGAACAGAAATGTTTAACTTGTGTTTTTAAAAAGATCTCTCGGATTGCTGCTATGTGGAAAATAGACTGTGGGGAAAGCAAAAATAGAGGAGTCCAGATGGGAGGCTCACGTTATTCCAGTAGGAGGCGATGGTGGCTTGAGTGGTAGAGGAAGTGTTGAGTAGTTGGACTCTGGATACATTTCAAGGGTACGGCAGACAAGATTTGCTAAAAAATTGGATATGAATGGGGGGAAAAGCAAGATCAAGGAGGGCACCAAAGTGTTGGCCTGAATGACCGTAATAATGTCATCGTTTTTAAACATGGAAATACTGAGGGAGAAGTCGACTCTTATAGGAGGGGAATCAAGAGTTCTGTTTTCGGACTGCGAGCTCTCTAGTAGGCCTCCCAGTGAAGATGCTGAAGAAGCAGTTGGAAATGTCAGTCTAGAGCTCAGTGGGGAGGTCAAGGCTTACATGAAAATTTGAATACATGAATCTGGATGCAGTCACCAAGGGGATGCATGTAGATAGGGAAGAGAAGAGGTTGAAGAAACAAGACCAGAGCTACTACAAGATACAGAGTCTGGAAGAGGCAGAGGTGCTGACAAAAGATAGTAACATCATGGGGTGCCTGGGTGGTTCAGTCGGTTGAGCGTCTGACCTCGGCCCAGGTCATGATGTTGCGGTTCGTGTGTTCGAGCCCTGCATCAGGCTCTGTGCTGACTGCTCAGAGCCTGAAGCCTGCTTCTGATTCTATGTCTCCCTCTCTCTCTGCCCTTGCCCCGCTCATACTCTATGGCTCTCAAAATAAGAATAAACAAAAAAAAACAAAGATAATAATATCACTCATCTTGTACTGTGTTTTTTTTACCATATTGCAATAATATGATATAATAATATTATAATAACTAATACCAAGCCCAATTCTAAGCACTTAATATATACTACTTTTAAAAAATATTAATAGCCACTCTATGAGTTAGGTTATGTCTTTGTTTAAGGATGATGAGACTGAGGCAAAGTTGAACATATCCTACCAAATATTAAAAGCAACTGTATACATAGGGGTAGTGGTTGCATAACACTGTGAATGTACTGAAAGCCACTGAATTGTTCACTTAAAAAACTTTTGTTTAATGTTTATTTATTTTTGAGAGAGAAAGAGAAATAGAGTGAGAGCAGGGAAGGGGCAGAGAGAGGGAGACACAGAATCCCTGCAGACTCCAGGTTCGGAGCTGTCAGCACAGAGCCTGACGCGGGGCTCAAACTCATGAACTGCAAGATCGTGACCTGAGTTGAAGTCAGACACTTAACTGACTGAACCAGCCAGGTGCCCCGCACTTTAAAATGTTTGATTTTCTGTTGTGTGAATTTTGCCTCAATTTAAAAAAAATGAACTGTAAAGCCAAAGCAACAAGATTGCATAGTTATAATGGAGGAAGGGCCCGATAAACCAATATAACAATGCAGACCATTAAAAAAAATCTGTATGGCTATAAGGAACAAAGTTGTGCTAAATCTCTTTATCACAACGTATATATAAACAAACACTAAATGGTTTAAAGGCATAAACATGAAAGGAAAATCTGTATAAACAAATTAAAGAAAATGTAGGAGACTATACAATGGGAAGATTTTCTTCAACAAGACCCCAAAAGTCAACATAAAGAGGAACGTTGAGGGATTTTACCAGATCAAAATTAACTCTCTCTGTTCAGCAACAGACATAATGTACAAACTATTGGATAGGTAATAACTGTCAAAAGACTATTTAGAATCTACCTCAAGAAGCAAGAAAAATCTCAAACCAACCACCTAACCTTACACCTAAAGGAGCTAGAAAAAAGAGCAAACAAAACTCAAACCCGGCAAAAGGAAGGAAATAATAAAGATTAGAACAGAACCAAATGATATAGAAACTTTAAAAACAAACAATAGAACAGATCAATGAAACCAGGGGCTAGTTCTTTAAATCCGACTTTGGCTCAGATCATGATCTCGTGGTTCATGGGTTTGAGCCCCACTTCGGGTTCTGTGCTGACGGCTTAGAGCCTGGAGCCTGCTTCAGATTCTGTCTCCATCTGCCTCTGTCCCTCCCCCACTCACGCTCTCTCTCTTTCTCTCTCATAAATAAACATCAAAAAAAATTTTTTTAAATTTTTTTTAAAAGGGAGAGGACCCTAATAAACAAAATCACTAATGAAAAAGGAGAAATAACAACCAACACCACAGAAATACAAGCAGTTGTAACAGAGTATTATGAAAACCTATATGCCAACAAATTGTGCAACTTAGAGGAAATGGATAAATTCCTAGAAACATATAACTTGCCAAAACAATGGAAGGAAGAAATGGAAAATTTGAACAGGCTAATTACCAGCAGTGAAATGGAATCAGTAATCAAAAAATGCCCCCAAAACAAAAGTCCAGGACCAGATGACTTCACAGGCAAATTCTACCAAACATTTAAAGAAGAGTTAATCCTAATTCTTCTCAAACTATTCCAGAAAGTAGAAGATGAAGGAAAAGTTCCAAATTCCTTCTATGAGGGCAGTATTGTCCTGCTACCCAAACCAGATAAAGACACCACAAAAAAACCAGAACCATTAACGATTAAAAAGAACAAAACAAAACAAAAAACAAAAAAAAAACACCTCTGCAAAGAAGGTCTAGAGGGAATATACCTCAACATAATAAAGATCTCATATGAAAAACCCACAGCCAACAACATACTCAATGGTGAAAAATTGAAAGCTTTTCTCCTAAGGTCAGGAACAAGACAAGGATGTCCACTCTCACCACTTTTATTCAACAGAGTACCGGAAGTCCTAGCCATAGCAATTAGACAACAGAAAGAAACAAGAGGCATCCAAATTGGTAAGGAAGAAGTAAAACTCACTATTTGTGGGTGCCGTGATTCTATACATAGAAAATCCTAAGGACTCCACTATTAGAACCAATAAAGGAGTTCAGTAAAGTCACAGGATACAAAATCAATGTACAGGAATCTGTTGCCTTCCTATATACTAATAATGAAGCAGAAGAAAGTGCAGTTAAGAAAATAATCCCTTTTACAACTGCACCAAAAACAGGGAAACATCGAGGAATAAACTTAGGAGGTGAAAGACCTGTAGAACACTGATGGAAGAAATTCAAGATGACACATGGAAAGACATTCCATGCTCATGAGTTGGAAGAACAAATTTATTGTTAAAATGTCTATACTATCCAAAGCATTTTAATGTAATCCCTACGAAAATACCAACAGCATTTTTCACAGAGCTCAAACAAACAATCCTAACATTTGTACGGAACCATAAAAGATCTCGAATAGACAAAGTAATCTCGAAAAAAGAAAAACAAAACTGGAGATATCACAATTCTAGATTTCAAGTTATATTAGAAAGCAGTAGTAATTAAAACAGTATTGTACTGGCGTAAAAATGGACACATAGGATACAAAACCCAATTACATGGTCAATTAATCTTCGACAAAGGAGGAATGAATATATAGTCTCTTCAACAAAGGTGTTGGGAAAACTGGGCAGCTACATGCAGAAGAATGAAACCTAACCACTTTCTTACACCATACACAAAAATAAACTCAAACTGGATTAAAGACCTAAATATGAGACCTAAACCAATAAAAATCCTTGGAAGAGAGCACAGGCAGTAATTTCTCTGACATTGGCCATAGCAACGTTTTCTAGATATGTCTCCTGAGGCGAGGGAGATAAAAGCAAAAATAGGGGCACCTGGCTGGCTCAGTCAGAGGAGTATGTGACTCTAGATCTCAGGGTCATGACCACGAGCCCCACATTGGGTGTAGAGATTAAACAAACAAACAAACAAACTTAAAAAAAGGCAAAAGTGACCTATTGGGACTACATCAAAATAATAAGTTTCAGCAAAGGAAACAATCCACAAAACTAAAAGGCAACCTACTGAATGGGAGAAGGTATTTGCAAGGGACACATCTAACAAAGGGTTAGCATCCAAAATATGTAAAGAAATGATACAACTCAGTACCTCAAAATCACATAATCCCAATTTAAAAAATGGGCAGAAGACATGAATAGACATTTCCCCAAAGAAGACATACAGATGGCCAACAGACACATCAAAAGATGCTCAACATCACTGATCACAAGGGAAATGCAAATCAAAACCACAAGGAGATATCACTTCACACCTGTCAGGATGGCTAAAATAAAAAACACAAGAAACGACCAGTGTTGGCGAGGATGTGGATAAGAAGGAACCCTCTTCCACTGCTCAAAGGAATGCAAACTGGTGCAGCCACTGAGGAAAATAGTATGGAATAAAAATAGAACTATCCTATGACCCAGTGATCAAACTACTGAGTATTTACCCAAAAAATACAAAAACACTAAATCAACGGGACACATGTACCCTTATATTCACAATAGCCAAACTATGGATGCAGCCCAAGCATCCATCAATGGATGAATGGATATGTAAGATGTGGTATATATATAATGGAATATTATTCAGCCAGAAAAAAGAATGAAATCTTGCTATTTGCACCAACATGGATAGAGCTAGGGTGTATAATGCCAAGTGAAATAAGTCAGAAAAAGACAAATACCATATGATCTCACTCATATGTGGAATTTAAGAAATAAAACAACAAGGAAAAGGGAAAAAAAAGAGAGAGAGACAAACCAAGAAACAGACTGTTAACTATAGAGAACGAACTATAGGAAATAGTTTGTGTGGGGCATGTATGTGGGCGGGGGGGGGGGGAGGTTGAGTGAAATAGGTGATGAGGATTAAAGAGTACACTTATCATGATGAAAAAATTTAAAAGAAATCTGCATCTAGAGGTCAGAGTGATTCTCATGCTAGCCTGGAAGAATCAGATAGCCATGTTGTGAGAGGGTCCCACAACAAGGAACTTGGGGGGCCTCTGGGAGATGAGAGCAGCCCCTGAATGAAAACCAGCAAGAAAGCATGGCGAGGCCAATGCCTGAGTGCAGTCTGCAACACCCTGAGCAGAAGATCAGTCTAAACTAGGCCAACTCCTGGCCCACGGAAACTTCGTAATAATAAATGCATGTTGTTAAATAAAAAAGAAAAAGACTTCAGAATCTAAAATTAGTATGGTAGTTTCCTATTTCTGCTTTAACAGTTTACTACACACTTAGTAGCTTAAAGGAACAAAAAAGTATTACCTTATTGTTCGGGAGGTCAAAGGTCTGGAAGGGGCTCCATTGGGCTAAAATTCAAAAAAGTCCTGTGTTCAAATACTAGCAGTATCTGCAGCATTATTAATCTCACATATAAATATTGCACACAGAATAGTGTACCATACTATGCACTGTATATAACATGGCGTATCATAGTATATGATATAAGCGAGATAAAGGATAAAATAGTCATTTCAGTCTGCTGGAAAAAATAGTCATTACATAGTTATTTACTTTATGAACACAGTTAATGTAACAGATAACTAATTTTTTAAATATTTTTTAATGTTTATTTTTGAGAGAGAGAGACAGAGTGAGAATAGGGGAGGGACAGAGAGAGAGAGAGAGACAGAATTTGAAGCAGGCTCCAGGCTCTGAGCTGTCAGCACAGAGCCCGATGCGGGGCTCAAACCAGTGGACTGGACCGCAAGATCATGACCTGACCCGAAGTAAGACGCTTAACTGACTGAGCCACCCAGGGACCCCACTAATTTTTTTCTTCATGAATAAAGATAGCATATTTTATGATGGGTTCAACTGTGTGAGGAATTTATCTTTGTATATATATATACAGAATATGTTTCTGTATATATACAGAAAAAAAGTGTTGTGTCATTCAGATCAAGTAGACCAGATGACTTCATAATGCCAGATCAAAGAATAGAATATTTAGGAATTCGCCAGTCTAGCTCTCCTGTCCCGCTCAACTCCTCCCACCTCCCCAGAAAGTGATTATATATAATCAATACAGAAAGTGACTAAAGAGATAATGCACATTCTTTTTTTTTGTTTTTTTTAATGCTAAGTTTTTGAAACCTGGTGAGGATTTACCATTCGGGACTAGCTACTTGTGGCTAGTGGTACCATAATGGACAGTAGTTTTAGACAAAAGAGGAAGTCAACAGAATAAACTAAGAGACTACTTCAGGGAAGATGGGAGGGTGGAAGTGAGATTGCACCGGGTTAAAAAAATCAGAGTTTCTGAGGAGGTGAGAGGGAATGGAGTTTTAGGCACTGGCAGAAGGACTGACTTCAGATCAGAGGTGAAGCTCCTCTTTCATTAAGAGGAAAGGAGGAAAGAGTAGGTCTGGACACAAAGAGTCTCAGCTCATGGATTCTATTTTCTTTGGAAAGTAAAAATGCACATGAGGACGATGGGAGAGGTGGCAGAAGCAGATACGGAGTTTTGAGGAAAGTGGAGAGTATCTGAAAGAGCCCGTGTGGAGACCAGAAAGAGAGAGCTGACTAGAGGACTTTGACTATGAAACTGGCAGACAACTTTGGAAGCCTGTGTGAATATGATAACCATCTATCCAGTCCACACTAGCATGCGATCTTCTCCAGAAGCCTTCAGTGACCTGGTTGTAGGTGATAGAGAAGATGTAAGATAATCTGTTGAAATCAGTCAGAACTAAGGCTCTTCCAGGCAGATGTGAAAGAAAGACTGTGAGACAAAGGGTGTGAGGTATCTATCCCGAGAGTGGTTCATGGAAGGCCATGGGTCATCAAGGATGGGCCATCCATGAGGATGTGGCAGTCTTACGATAATGTTAGGACTTGGAGTGAGAAGGACAACTGTAGGGCAGGTGCTAAGTTCCCGAGATGAAGGATAGTGACCAGGAAGTCTATAAATGACAGCAACATGGACAGGTGGAGGTTGGTACAGCCATATGGCTTAAAGCTAAGAGGCTTAGCATTTTCTATGTGAGAGTGAAAATCAAGGTCTGGGAGTGGCACTGGGGAGAGAGGAAGTCACTAACCTTCAAGATCATCTAGTTAGGGGCGCCTGGGTGGCTCAGGCGATTAAGTGCCTGACTCTTGATTTCAGTTCAGGCCATGATCTCATAGTTCATGAGTTTGAGCCCCCACATCAGGCTCCGTGCTGACAGTGCAGAGCCTGCTTGGGATTCTCTCTCTCCCTCTCTCTCTGCCCCTCCCCTGCTCATGCTCTCCCTCTCTCTCTTTCAAAATAAATAAATAAACCTTAAAAGATCATCTAGTTAGAAGACCTCACGCTATAGATGAAGAAAATGAGATCAGAGAATATGGTAGACAGCTTTCAAGATTCCCATCTTTTGTTGTTCACACCCTCGTATAGTCCTCCCAGAGTGCACCAGGGTTAGCTTACGTGAGCGGCAGAATACAGCAGAATTGGTGGTAGTTGTTTCTGAGGTTAGGTGACAAAGGGTATCACAGCACCTGCCTACTTACTCTTTCACTCTTGGGGTCACTCACTTTGAGGGAAGCCAGCTGCCATATAATGAACAACACAATGGAGAAGCCCACACGGTGGGGAACTGAAGCCTCTTCCATCGGACATCTGAGTAAGTCTAGCAGCAAAGCCTCGAGCCCCAGGCGAGCCATCAAATGCTGCTCTAGCTGACATCTTGACTGCAAAGTCATGTGAATCCCTGAGCCGGAACCAGTGAGGGAACTCCAGAATCCCTCCCAGAAACTCGGAGATAATACACGCTCGCTGTTGTTTTAGGACACTAGATTTGGGATGATTTGTTAACAACAGATAAATAATACTGAGAGTTTTTGTAACTTCCTCGAAGTCAGAAAGCTAGTTAGCGTCCAGTCTGAAATGAGAACAGAGGGCTCCAGACTCTCAACTCAGTATTTGGTTAGATCATGCTGTGTTCTGATATATCTTGGACTTCTTTTGCACTGAACACACACTGAACACACTGAGGAGTTGCTAGGAACTACAAAAACCTCAATGGATCATAGTTTTGAAAATCAAATGAAAACTGGACGATGCTTCCTCCTGGAATGCAGAATAAAATTCAGGGAGGTAAATATTTTCTTTGTCTCCAGCATATAATAATACTTAAGCATTTCTAAAGCATGCTTACATCTTTTTTGCCATCATTTTTGGAAGGATTGAGAGGACGAATTCAGATGTGTGCAATAGCTTGGCGATAAAACCAGAAATGCAATTTCTACTCGGCTTCTTTGAATCACTTGAAAAAATAGCATAGACTCCCAGTAGTAGTTATGTCACTGAAATGCTTCAGTAATTCTGACCTTCCTGTGCAGTGAATCAATGACAGGACCTAGAGTCTGCATTTCTGTCTGTTGCCTCTAAATGTGATATTCAGAGAAGGGCAGATTGCCAGAAAGGCACTTTGTGGCTTCTATTTCCATGCCATAGAGTCTGCCATTTGGATGCACATGACTATTATGTCAGAGAAATGTTGTGTGACCCATTGACTTACAGTTTGGGACTCAGATTTTCCAAGTGTGATTAAGTAACATTTTGATTTTACTTCCCTTCCTTAAGATTATAGAAAAGTAAAATGTTAAAAAAAGAAAAGGAGAGGAAAAGGAGAAAAGTAGGGGAAAAGTAGAAAAATACGTTTGGGTTTCATGAGAACACAGACCCTTTGAAAAATGAACCTCAAGTGTGTTCAAGACTCCAATTTCATTAAATCTCCCAAAAATTCAGATATATTTCCAATTACTTCTCATTACAGTTAGTAAGTTAACTTGCTGTCATATATTCCCAGCATTAGGGAGATTTTTGAATGTTTTCCTATATATTTTTCTCTCTAGGCTTGAAAAAAAATAGATTTGCTAAATATTCCATGGTATCACTTATTCTCTCAAAAATCATAGAAAGACAACGTCCACTCCCTTGACATTTTAGCACTTTCCTGGTTATAATCCAGCTAATTAAGTATGGCTTGAGCTTGCTTGAGATAAAATACTATTTCATGTTTTACATTAAGTAGGTTAGTGATAAATGTGAAGTTTGAATTTTGTTTTGAAAAAATAGCATTGTTTTTTATAATCAGCAATAAAAGAAAAGAAAAGAAAAGAAAAGAAAAGAAAAGAAAAGAAAAAAGAAAAATGTGTGTCCTTAATTACTTATGGTACTAATTTTTCTAGTTGTGTTCTCATTCTTCAGAAAATTCAGATGTTCCTGGGGTGCCTGGGTGACTCAGCAGGTTAAATGTCCGACTCTGGATTTTGGCTCAGGTCATGATCTCATGGTTCGTGAGTTCGAGCCCCATATCAGGCTCTGTGCTGACAGGTGGAGCCTGCTTGGGATTCTCTCTCTCTCTCTCTCTCTCTCTCTCTCTATCTCGCTCTCGCTCTTGCTCTCGCTCTCGCTCTCTCTCTTTTCCTCTCTTTCTGCCCCTCCCCAACTTTCTCTCTCTCTCTCTCTCTCTCTCTCTCTCAAAGTAAATAAACAGAAACTTAAAAAAAATTTTTTTTAATGTTTATTTATTTTTGAGAGACACAGAGACAGAAAGCAAGTGGGTTAGGGGCAGAGAGAGAGAGGGAGACACAGAATCCAAAGCAGGCTCCAGGTTCCAAGCCGTCAGCACGGAGCCCGATGCGGGGCTTGAACTCATGAGCTGTGAGGTCATGACCTGAGCTGAAGTTGGTCGCTCAATCAACTGAGCCACCCAGGCACCCCAATAAATAGAAACTTAAAAATAATAATAATAATAATAATAATAATAATAATGATAATAAAGAAAACTCAGATGTTCCTAATCAAACTTATGTTTGTAAATGCCTTTGGTTTTTATGACCCTCTACATGATTTTTAATAAGTTTATTATTCATTCAATAGAATTTATTAAGTACTTATGTGCCAGGCACTTCTATTCGTGTTAGGGGTACGGGAGTGAATACCAAGTCTCTGTTTTCATGGCACTTGTATTGTAGTGGGGAGAGAGAGTCAGCAAGCAAATAAATAATCAAAATAGATATATCATATATCAAATGGTGATTAAATACTATGAAGGAAAAATAAAGCAGGATAAGATGATAGAGAGTGACAGACCTGAATGATGAGAAGGATCAAGATATGTATACGTCTGGGACACAAGCATTCTAGAGGGAAAGACAAGTGCAAAGGGAAGCAAACTATACATAAAGGGTTAAGAATAGCCAGGAGATTTGTGGGGCCAAAGCACAGTCAGCAAAGAGGAGATGAGATCCATGGGGGAAGCAAGGGCCAGATCTTGTAGAGCCTAGAGCCTGAGGCGAAGAGTTTGGTTTTCACGTGATCCCTTCTGGCTACTATGTGAAGAGACTGTCGGAGTGTTAATTGTGGAAGCAAGAAGACCAATGAACAGCCTGTGAGAAGGCCTGTTGGGATTAGGTGTGTGAGAGATTCATTAAGAGGGACACCTAGAAGGGCACATGGAGAGGGGCCAGAATAGACATTAAGAGCCTCCAGACTACAATGTAGGTCTGACCCAGGTAAGGGACAGAACAGGGCAGGAAGGTTAGATGGGGCAGTCTGAAACTACAGTGCAATTCTATGAAAAGTTGGCAAGGCCAACAGAGAGTCCTTGAGTTAAAGTCACCCATCAGGGAAACCCCCCATCTCCCAGGAATGGGCCAGCCCCAGTGCTCCTGACTGGCCAGAAGCTGGAAACAGTCTGTGGGAAGTGCGGCCTCCACGTGAACTCACTGATGGATGGGACCACCAATCAAGTATCCTTCCACACTGGGAGCTCCGAGAAGCATATTCTCATGATCAGACAGGCTTTGCCGTAATCCAGGTAGGAGAGATAATGGTGACTCGGGTTAAGAAACGTAGATGGATTTTGGCTTTCTATTCATCTGGACATATTTTGAAGGTTAAATTGACCTCATTTGCCAATAGATTTGGCATGGGGTATGAGAGAGGGAGAAGAGATACCGATGGCTCCAAAGTTTTCTGTTCTAACTGAAGAATGGGGTTGCCATTTCCTGAATGGGGAAGACTATGGGAGTCTTGATGGGGGGGGGGGGGGGATTAGCATTTGTTTTGGCCATGTTTAGTTTGAGATGTTGAATAGACCCCAGATGGAGAGGTTTAGAAGGCAGCTGAACACATGAATCTAGAGTTCAAGGAAGTGTCCCAACCTGGAAATACAAATTTGAAAATCATCAACATATGGACAGCATTTAGAGTCATGGGACTGGATTAGTTTGCCTAAGGAGTATATATAGTGTATATAGTCAGAGAGAATAGGTTCAAGGGCTGACGGGGAGAAGGGGAGATTCCCACACAAAGACTGAGAAGACTCAGCCAGGCAGAGACAGGAGGAAACCCACAGAGGAGTGGTAACCTGGGAGCCGAGTGAAAAAAGTTTTCTGGAAGGATACATTTTCAGGGTTCTAATTTCTACAATGGAGACTATAGGGTTGTTAAGAGGACTGAGTGAGTTAGGGTTGTAAATGACTCTTGGGACAGTGCCCAATACATGGTAAATGTTGTATATTATAACACGAGAAATATTGCAATTAAAGATCAATTTTACTATCTCAAGGTTTCTGATGGCAGCAGCTAAGATGTAAGGGTTTAATGTAGATCCTTTCAGACTTCATTTCTCTGACAGGGACCCTGATATACCTGTTTATTCCTTATATTTCTCTTTTTATATTTCTTTTCTATATTTTGAAATAAACGCAGTTTTAAAAATCTGCACCAATCCCTTTCATTTCAAAAACTTTAAGCCAGTTACCAGCAGAGTTTTCTTTAAGCAGAACATGGCTGGCCATAGAGATAAATCCAAAATAAAGAGAAATCATTTCAAAGAACAGTGGTTCCTATGTCCTTTTGGGTTATTTATCCCTTTGAAAATTAGATGAAAGCTCTTTCCTGAAGAATGCACGTGTACACACACACACACACACACACACACACACACACACAATTTTAATTATAATTACAGGGAGTCTGTGCATCCCTAAAGCCAACCAATGAGTCCTCCAGGCTGCCATGAAACCAGGCCTTGAATTGACTGCAAAGTCCACATTGTTATAAGCTTAATTTTCTTCTTAATTGTCTCGCAGGTCCATTTAGAAAGATCTCAAAACATCACAAACTTTATGTTTCTCCTATACTTCTAGTTTAAGCAAAAAGGAACTTCCTTTAGAGAAATTTCCATTCTAAATACATTCGGTTGGGGGGAAAATGCATATATAGAGCAGGTGACCTGACTAGTCAGGACCCTGCTCTTAGAAGGGTCCCATGCTTGAGTTAATGCTGAGCCATCACCATACTGAAATTCTTACTCATTTTTGAACAAAAGACTCCACATTTTATTATTGCACAGGGCTCTGCAAGTTACAGAGCCAGATACATACAAACATGCACTGTAAGTTCAATAGGACTTTTCTTTCATTAACATTTAAATAAGGACATGAAATTCTCTGGAGATAAAATATTTTCCAGCGTGTCTTTCCAAAGATACAGAAAAACATTACTTTGGAAAGTCACGCTGGAAAATATTAGTTTTTATCTTGGAGTATCGTTCAATCGTAATCTGCTATGATAATTTTGACATTCGCTTAAGAAGTCCTGAGGTAAGATGTGACTACATAACAAAATTATCACAAGCAATATTAACAGACAAACGAGTAACCTTTGTATTCTAAGCCACACAAGGTACCTAAGGAAAAGAAAGATTCTGATGTTGATGGGAAGCTTGTACTAAGGATAGAGGAGCAAAATGGGAGCAGAGACAGGAATGTTCTTACGTTAAGATGCTCCAACCCTCCCCTGAGGCCAATGAAACGTTTTATGCAGCAAGCAGAGTGTAGTCAACGTTATTATCTTTATTTTCAAAGGTTGCCAGATTTTGCAAATAAAACTACAGATGCCCAGTTAAATTTGAATTTCAGATAAACAGTGAATAATTTTCCAGTATAGATATGTTATAGGAAATACTTGGGACATACTTCTACTACAGAAGTACTGATAATTAACTGAAAGCAATTTTAAGTGAGAGTCCTGTATTTTATCTGGCAACCTTATGATTAATACCATTCCTGATACATAGTAGGTGATATTTCCTGGCAACTGTGCTTTTCCTGCCACCTGTAGGTGGCAGTCTGATCAAATCATTTCATGGGACCCGTTTGGCCAATCCAAGTGTAACACTGTATTGTTTGTCCATCTATTAATAAGGTTGTTTTTTAAGTAAAAAAAAACAAAAAAACAAAAAAACACAGCATTTGTTTTTCATACAAAGTAAGTTTTCCTAAAAGAAAGATAAATTTTGAAGGTGCACAAACCTAAAGATAAGCCAGTCCTCATCCAACTTTCCCACAACTCACCATCAAACAGATTCAAATGCACAGGTGGTCTAATCCTAGTGGGTGACAGAGCCTTTAACACTTCTAATGATATTTTGAGAAATTTGTAGTTTTCCATGACACCATAAATAGGATCTTTTTCCCTTATATCTTCTAACACACTACCTCTGATGTGTAAGATAGATATTGACTTCTATATGTTTATTTTTGTTTTAAACCATACTCTATAGTTCAAGTAGTATTAGTGTAAATACTCTTGGATTTTCTAGTAGATGAATTATCAGCAAGTAATACACTTTTCTCTCATTTAAAAAATAGCACTTAATTTGTTTCTTCTACTTAAAAAAAATTAATGTGGGGAGCCTGTGTGGCTATTCGGTTAAATGGCCGACTCCTGATTTTGGCTCAGGTCATGATCTCATGGTTCGTGAGACCAAGCTGAGATGGGCTCCGTGCTAGTAGCAAGGAGCCTGCTTGGGATTCTCTCTCTCTCTCTCTCTCTCTCTCTCTCTCTCTCCCTCTCCCCTCTCTCTCTCTCTGCCCCTCCCCTGTTTGCACTCTCTCTTTCTCTCAAAATAAATAAATAATCATTAAAAAAGCTAAATGTAATTCTATTAAATGTAGTATTAAAAGGAAAAGAAATGATTATATGGATGGTCCTAAAATCTATTCTATTATGAAATTTTACAGATGACGTATGTATGACATTATGTATTATGAAATTCTAGTATGACGTGTTATATACACTCAAAATTATCATCATAATAGTTTAATACTATAATCTAAAAATACAGCATAACCCGAAAGTTTGTATTTAGCCATGAATGATACAATATACAATTATAAAATGCAACTGCAATTGTTCATTGTATCTACATCCTTGTCCCAACCCCCAACCTGGTCTAAGAATGCTTACCCTGATCACAGAAATCCATCTTATTGCAAAGCCAAAGGAAAAACATCCTCATGAAATCCAAGTCCCCAAGTAACTAATTCTAGAGAGAAATAATTATAATTTATTTTGAATTTCAATGCAAGAGACTTCAATTTTTTTTATAGAAGAGCTACATCACTTTCTGGTTCCTACCATTATTCATTACCTTTTTCAGCTATGGCAGTGTACTTAGCAGTACACAAAACACAGGACACAGTCCTTTCCCATATCTAACGTTGTGAAACCACCTAAGAATTAGAATCTATGAAATCATGAGTTTTGAAGGTCGCACCCTTAGGTATTTTAGTTCACAGATAGTTTAATGTGTTGATTTATAAGCTGTAAAACGGAATCAAAGTTTAAATATTTATCTGAGAAGTAAGCTTTGCACTAGGTGGCATTGTTTGCTAATATGCTGTTTATGTTTAACTTGACTAACTAATGGTTTTCATATACTTTGCTGTATCTCAGTAGTTACTCTGCAAATATAAAATCCACTATCGTTTTATAAGAATTTTTATGATTATAAAAGTAATTTATTCTGTTAATGAAAAATTGGAAAACGCAGAAAAGGATTTTAAAAATCATCTATAATTCTATGGCTAGATAGCTTACGCACAACTTTTTTCTCTAAGGTCCAGGAATCTCCAAATAAGGCATAAGCTCTAGAGTCAAACAAAGCTGGGTTCAAATCCTATCCCCTTCGCTTATGCCTATTTGATGCATTTTAAGGCAAAAATCATTAAAAATTTTTTCTAATGTTTATTTTTGACAGACAGAGATAGAGCACGAGCAGGGGAGGGGCAGAGAGAGTGGGAGACACAGAATCCGAAGCAGGCTCCAGGCTCTGAGCTGTCAGCACAGAGCCCAATGTAGAGCTCAGACCCGCAAACTGTGATATCATGACCTGAGCTGAAGTCGGACGCTTAACCGACTGGGCCACCCAGGGGCCCCTATAATATTAAAAAATAAATAATTTAAGGCAAAACTCTTAATCTCATTGAGTTAAATTTATTTTTTTATCTTGACTCCTCTTCTTCCTTTAGCTTCCATCCATTTCTTTAGGAAAGTGATGCACTGTCTTTCCTTTCTTACCTTCATTGTGCTCCTCTACCCACTTCAAACTGACTTCTATCCCCGGAATCTGAAAATGCCCCTTATTAAAGTCACTAATGACCTGCATTTTGTCAAGTTCAAGGCACACTTTCCTGACGGCGTCTCTTGCTGGAGTATTGTCCTGGAGCCCAGTAGTAACGGTACCTGACAGCTAATTGTGTGTGGCTTTTTCCAGTTCCAAGCTCAGCGGAAGACACGTTGGTAGTATGAAATTCGCCAAGATCAGTGTGTTCACATCACAGAAATCAGCAAATGTCACAAATCAGAGCCTTTCTTCCATTTGTTTAACATTCACCCTCATGCTGCTGCATATACGTGACCATTTTCCCTTTCATGGGACTCCCTTTTTTCTTGTCTACTCAGTACCACGTCTTCCTGGTTTCCTCCCATTTTAGCTTTTCTATCTTCTCCTTTGCTGGCTCTTCCTCTATCTCATGGCTACATGTTAGCATTCCTGGGGGGTCAGTCCTGGACCCTCTCTTCTTCCTTTCATACACTAGCCTCAAAAAATAATCTCTCTAATTTCCATGTATTTCAATACTACCATTATGCTGATCAGTTTCAGATTTGTATCTGCAGCCCAGACCTCCCGTCTAAGGTTCGAATGCAAATGTCATGCTACTTATTTAAACTTGTACCGGATGTCTCACAGACATCTCAAACTCATGACCAAAACGAAGTTCCAGATTGAATTCCACACACCTTTCCCTTTCTTCTCTTCTCCATCCCAACGTTCTCCATTTCAGTAAGTGGATCCACCATCTACTTGATTACTCCAACATCAACTATGGTTCTTCCGCATCCATCCTTGTATCTGTCAATTCTAACTCCAAAATATCTTTTGACTTTTTTTTATATTAAATATAATTTATTGTCAGATTGGTTTCCATACAACACCCAGTGCTCATCCCAATAGGTGCCCTCCTCAATGCCCATCACCCACCTTCCCCTCTCCCCCACCCCCCATCACCACTCAGTTTGTTCTCAGTAATTAAGTCTCTTATAGTTTGCCTCCCTCCCTCTCTGTAACTTCCCCCCCCTTCCCCTCCCCCATGGTTCTCTGTTAAGTTTCTCAGGATCCACATATGTGTGAAAACATATGGTAACTGTCTTTCTCTGCCTGACTTACTTCATTTAGCATAATACCCTCCAGTTCCACCCACGTTGCTACAAATGGCCAGATTTCATTCTTTCTCGTTGCCAAGTAGTATTCCATTGTATGTATAAACCACATCTTCTTTATCCATTCATCAGTTGATGGACATTTAGGCTCTTTCCATAATTTGGCTATTGTTGAAAGTGCTGGTATAAACATTGGGGTACAAGTGCCCCCATGTATCAGCACTCCTGTATCCCGTGGGTAAATTCCTAGCAGTGCTATTGCTGGGCCATAGGGTAGATATATTTTTCATTTTTTGAGGAACCTCCACACTGTTTTCCAGAGCAGCTGCGCCAGTTTGCATTCCCACCAACAGTGCAAGAGAGTTCCCATTTCTCCACATCCTCTCCAGCATCTGTAGTCTCCTGATTTGTTCATTTTAGCCACTCTGACTGGCATGAGGTGATATCTGAGTGTGGTTTTGATTTGTATTTCCCTGATGAGGAGTGACGTTGAGCATCTTTTCATGTGTCTTTTGGCCATCTGGATGACTTCTTTAGAGAAGTGTCTATTCATGTCTCTGCCCATTTCTTCACTGGATTATTTGTTTTCTTGGGTGTGGAGTTTGGTGAGTTCTTTATTTTTGACTCTTGTTTTTATCCCTCATTTCTATTGCCATCACTTTTTGGGCTGCCATTATCTCTCAACTCAATGCCTGTAATGGCCTCCAAACTGATCTCTGAACTTCAATTCTCTCCCCTCCCCTCAGTTGATCTCCACATAGCAAAAAATGAGCATAAGAGGTAAATCAGATGACCATTTCCCTGCTTAAAATCTTTTAAGTGGTCTTCAATTACATTTAGTTTAAAAATCTGCTTTCAGAGCACTCTCAACAATAGCCAAATTATGGAAAGAGCCTAAATGTCCATCAACTGATGAATGGATAAAGAAATTGTGGTTTATATACACAATGGAGTACTACGTGGCAATGAGAAAGAATGAAATATGGCCCTTTGTAGCAACATGGATGGAACTGGAGAGTGTGATGCTAAGTGAAATAAGCCATACAGAGAAAGACAGATACCATATGTTTTCACTCTTATGTGGATCCTGAGAAACTTAACAGAAACCCATGGGGGAGGGAAAGGAAAAAAAAAAAAAAGAGGTTAGAGTGGAAGAGAGCCAAAGCATAAGAGACTCTTAAAAACTGAGAACAAACTGAGGGTTGATGGGGGGTGGGAGGGAGGGGAGGGTGGGTGATGGGTATTGAGGAGGTCACCTTTTGGGATGAGCACTGGGTGTTGTATGGAAACCAATTTGACAATAAACTTCATATATTGAAAAATAAATAAATAAAAAAAATAAAAATCTGCTTTCAGGTTTTTGAACTGGTCCCTGCTTACCTGTCCGACTTGAAGTGTGATCATTCAAGTTCATTATGTTCTGCTCAAGCTCACAGTGGTTACTTTTCTAGTCCTTGAATGGGCCAAGTACCCCTCCCACCCCCATACACTGCTTCTGTATATGCACCCCCTGTCTAAAATGATGTTTTCCTGGGCCTCCTGGGTGGCTCAGTCAATTAAGCATCTGACTCTCGGTTTTGGCTCAGGTCATGATCTCATGGTTCATGAGTTCGAGCCCCGAATCAGGCTCTGCACTGACAGTATGGAACCTGCTTGAGATTCTCTTTCTCCTTCTCTCTCTGTGCCTCCCCAGCTTGTGCCCTCACCCCCCACCTCAAAATAAATAAATAAACTTTAAAAACCATAAAATGATCTTTTCCTTACTCTCTTTGTGGTTAACTCTGTTTCTTTAATTACAAATCAATTTAAATCTATCTTTTCATTGTTCCTTATCTTTATCTCAGCCCCTTATTTTTTCCATTTTTTTAAGTTTATTTATATTGAAGGAGAGAGAGTGCTCTCAAGCAAAAGTGGGGGAGGGCATAGAGAAAGGAAGAGAGAGATTCCCGAGCATGTTCTGCACTCTCAGTGCAGAGCTCAAGGTAGAATTCGAACTCGTGAACCGTGAGATCATGACCTGAGCCAAAACCAAGAGTCAGATGTTTAATTGACTGAACCACCCAGGTGCTGCCCTATTTATTTCTTGGTTGAATGAATGAAGGAATCTACTTATATAAATAAGGATTCCTCTTACAGATATAAGATATAAATAGTGAAATATATAAGGCCTGGTACAGAGTATGGGTTAAATAAATGGCAACTTTTTTTTTTTTTTTTAGAGGGGGACAACTGTTTTAAAATTTAATTTAATTTTCAGCATTTCAGAGTTCTGAATAAAGATTCATGTCCTGAAGGTGGCAGTATTAAGACTCAGGATGTTCTTGCTTCCCAGTTGCACGGATGGATAACCTTACTTAAACAGAACATCCCTAGCATTTCTGCTTTGAATTACTAATGTGTACTTATGAAACCGAGAGCTAGAATTGCTGATAGGAATTGAAATATTTATGGTAACCCAAATAGGATAAGAGGGGGAAGAAAAACACCAATTAAAGAATTAGGCCATAAATACCTTTTGTTTTTCCCTGATCAAACACATATGGAAAGAGCACATTTGGATTTTGGCAATGTGATAGGTTAGACAGTGACGATGATATGCTTTAGTTATATGATTACTAAATTAGTCATTTAGTTGCTGTCAGAGAGTTCTGCAACTTTAGTCTTATATTTAAAATGTGGCATGTTTAACCTTAGAGCATGCAGCAAACTCTTGCTGTATTTATAATTTTTTTAAAAAAAGGGCCTCAGAGAGTAATATCAACTCACTATACTCAGAGTAAATTCAAGTAAGATAAAATTAAAAATAGCATTGTAAATAATGTCTAAAATAACATAAATGACATCTAAAATAATACCAATACTTGCATCACGTTTTAAAGCCATTTAAGGAAAGATGTTTATTTAAGTATTTGTTGGTTGTGTCTCATGAGAGGTGGTTCTGATGTCACCAAGAATCACTAGCCACTACCTCTGTGACTTTCCTAGAGTGGTGGACCCTCCAAGCAATTGCACACTATTTCTAGCCAAGTCCTCAGTCCTCTTCGTCTCTTGTCTCTTGCCATCATCTTCCTTAGGGGATTGGAGTAGAATTTTCCCGAACTGCTCACCCTGTGCTCTCTTCACCCTGCACCTTGCACCATCCAGTGTGACCTTTCAAGGGTAAAGGGACACGCTTTTAGCTTGGTCTCACCACACAGGTCACAAAATATAGAAAAGAGAGACTCAAGAGGAAAAAGAAAGCTTTGACCTACTTCATTTGTTTCCCTACAGAAAATTCACTTCCTTCTGGCCTGCCGCCTCCTTTTTTTGGGAATCCCATTGTGTGTTCTCAAGGACCCCGTTTGCTCTACAACCTAGATCAAAACCCTTCCTGAAGATGAAGTTGTTAAGAGAGAAGACCTGGGCTTTCTTTCATGTATTAGAGACTGACAATGTTTATATACAGAATTGATTTCCTGGAAACACAGCAGCCTCAACCCTTTTTATCTGTGAATGACAAAGAATAACAGTTACATTCTCACTGGAGGGCTGCTTGTGAGTGGCCATTAAAAAAATGTTGACACAACCTTCCTCCCTAGCAATTTTATTTTTTAAGTGTTTTTTCTAGACATACACTTGCAAACGATTGTCAAGAAACGCGTTCAAGGGTATTCAGCTGCAGCACAGTTTGTAGCAGTGAAATTAGAAACAAGGGAGAAGTGGTTGGGGTGCCTGGATGGCTCAGTTGGTTAAGCGTCTGACTTTGGCTCAGGTCATGATCTCCCAGTTCGTGATTTCGAGCCCCACGTCCAGCTCTGTGCTGACAGCTCAGAACCTGGAGCCTGCTTCAGATTCTATGACTCCCTCTCTCTCTCTGCCCCTCTCTGGCTTGTGCTCTGTCTCTCTCTCTCAAAAATAAATAAACATTAAAAAATTTAAAAAAAGAAACAAAGAAAAATGGTTAATTATACTATAATACATCCATACTAAAGAATATGTCCACACTATGCAGCATTCAAAGAATAAGATAGATCTACAGATACTGACAAGGAAAGATCCTGAAGACAAATTGTAGCAATCTGTAGAGAAATATTTCTCTGTGTTTATGTAACACATATACACGATGTATATTTGTATGTAAACAAAGAAAAATGGGTCTAGAAGGACACCCATCAAACAAACAGCAGTGAGTACCTCTGCAGAAGAAATCTGGACTTGAGTAGAAGCTAGATAAAAGGGGGCTTTGTTTTTGAATTTTGAACACAATGAATGTACTAATGTACTATTTATATAATTTTTTAAAAATGTTTTAATGTTTATTTATTTTTGAGAGAGAGAGAGCATGAGCAGGGGAGGGGCAGAGAGAGAGGGAGACACAGAATCCGAAGCAGGCTCCAGGCTCTGAGCTGTCAGCACAGAGCCTGACGCGGGGCTCGAACCCATGACACGTGAGATCATGAACTGAGCCGAAGTCGGAGGCTCAACCGACTGAGCCGCCCAGGCGCCCCCATACTATTTATATAATTAACATTTAAAAGAAAGAGCCAAGAGGGAAAGGAAGACAACAAAACGTGCAGTGCCGTGTACTGGTTAATTTTATGGTCCCTGGAACCAGATAACCTACGTCCAGGTAGTAGCCTGCCACTTATTTAACCTCTCTGTGCTTCAGATTTTTCCTTTGAAAAATGGCAGTAACAAGAGTGCCAACCTCAGAAAGTGGCTGTAAAGAATGAAATAAAATGCTATATGTAAAATGCTTGGCACCTTGTATGAGTGATGTAAGTGTTAGCTAGTGTTATTGATTAGGTAAAGAATAAGTCATTAGTTATCCCACTTTAGTCAGAGAGAAATTATTCCTTTCTTCATCTTTTGGCACTACTGAGACCTCAGGAAATGTACCTTTATAAAATCAATGTCAAACGGCCTTGGAGATCAGGCTTCTAATGGCTTTGCTTTTGCCTAGTCATCCTGGAACAAAATGCATTATAGCCCAATCGACATTCACATCAACCTGTTCCACTGGGCATTGGAGACAAAAAGACCAATGAGACAAATTTTCTCCTCTTAAGGATCCCACTTTCTGTGATGGGGGGTGTGGTGGAGGGAAGAATCAATCAGTAAACAGATCATTTCAACACAGTGTAGTGCTGTGATACGAATACAGAACAATGAATGGAGTTACAGAAGGAAGGAATGGCTGGAAACAAGGAAAGCTTCCAGAAAGAGGCGAAGATTCTAGAAGGATGAAGAAGAGTTACCTTTGAAAATAAGGAAGAAATGGGCATTCTAGGCAGAGGAAACACCATGATTTATCTGAGAGAACTACAGTGGTTTGGTTTTGCTAAAATGTAGTATGTGTATGTTTTTATGTATGTGTATGTGTGTTTGAGTAGCAAATGGATTGGGGTGGGAACGAATGGTTGAAAGAAGTGAAGAGTAACATATTTAGAAAGATGGTGACGACAAAAGGTGATCTTAATTATGTAATACCAGTGTGAAACAAGAGCAGAAAGATTGCAGTGGAAGGATTGTTGAAAACAACCTGCCTATTCAGACAGATCAAGGGATTCTATGTAAGAGGTCTCAATTTTGACAAACTTTCGAAGAAGTCTTATAGGCCGATTTCTGACTTTTGCGTCTAGATAGAATAAAATATGGCATTACAGGTCAGGGCCCTTGCTGCAATAGCTGGGCAGGGGGAAAGGATGTTACGAAATTCATGGTTTAAAAGACATCAGAGAGCTATGGATACAATAAGACTATGTGAACTAAAATTCCAGAGAGGGAAGAGCCCTTCTTAGGTGAGCTGACAATCTCTGGCCATTTTATTCCTCGGGGATATTGGCCAGTTCTAGGTGAGGAGTAAGAATCAGGCATGACCCCTCCAGAGAAAAGAGAAGGTAGTGGAGCTTTTGGTGGTTGTGTGGGGCTGGCTTGACAGACAGTAAACTAATGGAGCATTTGCTTATTCCTCGATACTGGAGGACTTGGCTGGGAGCCTCTAAAAGGCAGACTGAGGGGCGCCTGGGTGGCTCAGTCGGTTAAGCATCCACTTCGGCTCAGGTCATGATTCATGGTTCTTGAGTTCGAGCCCCGCATCGGGCTCTGTGCTGTCAGCTCAGAGCCTGGAGCCTGCTTCGGATTCTGTGTCTCCCTCTCTCTCTGCCTTTCCCCCACTCGCACTCTGTCTCTCTCTCTCTCAAAAATAAATAAAACATTAAACAAAATTAAAAAATAAATAAATAAAAGGAGAATGAAATATCCTGGCTTCATAGAACTTGGGAGACAAAGTCCCACCAGTAGGAGACATCCTCCTACAAATATACAGTCAAGTTACCCCCTTAAAACATTTGCTAAATATTGAAGGTGCAAGGGGTCAGAAGGCAAAAAGCTAAACTCCAAACCTCTAAATGGCAGAACTGATTCTGAAGAACTGAAGAGACAGAGACCCATTAAGTAGGCTCTCAATCAAAATCCAGGAGAGCCACACCTGAGGAATAAGGACAAAGATATCCCTATTTTGGTTGAGGTGATCTACCTGCTTAATCGAGGAGGACAATCTAAAGCCTCTGGATTCCTGTATACAGAGTCTGGCATACAATAAAAATTAGCAAACGTATGGAAAGACAGGAAAATATGGCCAATAACCAAGAGAAAAAATACAAGCGAAGCCACAGATGTTTATGTATTATGGTTAACCGACAAGGACATGAAATAGAATAATGATTAACAAGTTAACAAAAACATGGAAAAATGAATAAAAAGATGGAGAAGCCCAACAGAAAATTGGAATCTGTAAGAAAGAATCAAGGGCACCTTCTAGAAATGAAAAATACACTACACGAAGTTCAAAACACTTTGGATGAGTTTGATAGGACAGAAGAAAGCAGAGTTTGTGAATTTGAAGACAGGTTGACAGAAATCATCTGAAATATATAAAGGAAAAGTTATAAAAGAAAAAGAGCAGGGCATATGAGACATGTGGAACACAAACGGTCTAAAAACGGTCTAGCTTATTTATTACTAAGAGAGAATAGAGAGAGAGAATAGAGAGAGAATAGAGAATGGGGCAGAAGAAATTTGTAAAAACATTAACCCAAAGATTAAAAAGAAAGACTACCAAACCCCAATAGGGTAAAATAAAAGAAAATCACACAGAGACATGTCATAGCCAACCTGATGCTAACCAAGAAAGATAAAGACAAATCTTAAAAATAGACAGGAAAAAAAAAAAAACAAACCAAACATTCCCCTTCAAAGAAAACAACAAGAAGACTAATTGAAATCTTCTCAACAGAAACTATGGGGAAAGATAGTGGAATGGCATCTCTTTTTTTTTTTTTTTAACGTTTATTCATTTTTTGAGAGACAGAGAGAGAGAGCATGAGTGAGTGGGGGAGGGGCAGAGAGCGAGAGAGGGAGACACAGAATCCAAAGCAGGTTCCAGGCTCTGAACTGACAGCACTGAGCCCGACGTGGGGCTCAAACCCACAGACCACGAGATCATGACCTGAGCCGAAGTCAGACTCTTACCTGACTGAGCCACCAGGGCGCCCCTGGAATGGCATCCTTAAACTGATGGAAGGAAGACTGTTTTACAGGGTGTCTCGAACGATCTTACCTGCACTAACTATGGATTTGTTTCTTGTCCACCATCTCATACTTAGGACCGGTTATAGGTCCCCTGAAACTGAGTTACTTGGGTTCCCACCCTCTGAATATTACGTAACTTGGCCTTTTGCAAATGCGTGGCGCAAAGATCACCTACAGCAGTTTATGCAGACTGGAGCTCTATGCTCCTTTACTCTTGAAGTTCACGGGCTTGACTCCACAATCACATCATAGCATCAGTGTGCTCTCAGCAGGGGTGACATTGCTTCGACCCAACTAGCCAGACCTTTCTGCCTAGATATCAGGAATATTACTTATCTTGGAAGCGTTTATTCTGATTTTTGTAACATAGAACGTTGATTTTTAGTGATTAGGAACATATTTTTAGGCCATTAAAACCAAAAAAAAAATCATTTTTTTTTCATGTTACTTAAGAATTTCCTACACTTGCAGTGTTATGAGTAGCAATGCCATCGTTGGGCTGTAGGCTTTAGGCAAAGATTTAATGAGTCTAAATACTGACTGAGAGGGTGTGTAAAATGCGTGTCTTTAAAACTCCTATAGATGTGTTGTAAGTGAAGCAGAACAGTGAGAGCTTCCTGTGGCTAATGTACCCTTTCTGGCCTATCTATGGTGTTAGGAACGAGCCTCCAGTTACAGACTGTTTGGGTGCCTCCTCTCTTTTCTGGAACTAGCTAGGAGATACTAGTCCGCAGATGTGTAGCCCCTGATGGTTTGAATTAGCCAGTCACCACTCCCCATCCCTCAAATGTCCCATTCAGCATCCAGATCCCTTTTGGGGCTGTGTGAATACCTCGTTTCTTGTTGTGGGCTTTTTGGTGTTTTTCTTTAAGGACACTAGTCCCTGGGGTGGGTGCCTTTGGACAGCTAATACTTTTTTGCCGGTCTCCTGCTAAAGAATAAACTTTTTTCTTACTTCTACCTTGATTCCCTTGTGCTGATTTCCTTCAATGACAGAGCCTACATCTGAAACAGTTAACATCCCCACCCTGCTAAACCCTGTCGCTGGCCCTCACGCCTAAATTAAAGGCCCTTCAAGTTTCACGTTCTGGCTTGGATCTGGACTCAATTACTCCTTCCTCTGTTTTGACTTTCTCTCTCCATTTTTGGTCCAATTTCTCTCTCAATTTCCCCCCAGTGACTGCCAACTTATGTGTAACTTCTTCAGCATGCTGCGTGACCAGCCTCCAATCGTCTGCTTCAAACTAACAGTGTCATTATGGTAGGCCTTCCACATAATCAGAAGTAAAGCATTTACTATTTTACTGAATAGAACAGAGCCCATTCAGAACATAATTCCCAAGAAACTGGCTGATCTCAGACACAGCGATAGGCTTCACATCCAGCCATTTTAAGCATGAGATCACTTAAGTTTCTGAAACGTGGGCAGTTAGAGGCTGAGATGAACTGAACAGAGATTCCAGAATGGAGTCTACCTAAGTAGACACTTAGGTTGATGTCTTCATGCATTGGTGCAGAAGCTCCCTGGGTGAAAAATAGGACTCTGCTGAGGGTATAGAGGGGTAAGATGCACAAAAAGTGCCCATTATTAACCAAGCAAATAATTACCATCTGTCCAATGGTTGATATGAAAAAGCTGTTTCAAATACATTATTGCACTTTCGGTTCCCAATAACCTTGTGAGGTGGATATTATTTTTATTATGTGCATTTTGAACCCAGCAAATAACAGCTAATTTTATGGAGTATTTACCATATACCAGATTATGGCGATATACTTAACAATGTTACCTCATTTAATCCATTAAAAATCCCACAGAGGAAGCACCTAGTTTTCCGATGAGGAAACCTGAGGCTTACAGAGGTTGTGCCTAAGGAGGCAGCAAGTGAGAGAGAGAGCCAGAATTTAAAGATCCTAAGCAATTAATCATTAAGTTTGGAAGTTCAAGGATTTACCCAAGGTCTCCCAGCCAGGAAGCTTAAGACTGGAATTGAGCCCAGGGCTTCTGGTGATTTATTTCAAAATGGCTTTACTCACATACCATACAATTCACCTATTTAAAATGTAAAATGCATTGTCTTTTTGTATAATTCACAGAGTTGTGTATCCGTTTTTAGTTAGCTCAGGCTGCCATAACAAAATACCACAGACTGGGTGGCTCATACCAAAGAAATTAATTTTCTCACACGTCTGAAGACCAAAGTCCAAGGTCAAGTACCAGTATGGTTTATTTCTGCTGGGAGCTCTCTTCCTGGGTGACGGACGGCAGTTTTCCTCTTGGTTGGAGGAAAGAGAGGGCAAACTCTCCGGTGTTTCTTTTTATAAGAGTACTAGTCCTATCATGAGGATCCTACCCTCATGACCTTGTCTAAACCGAATTATCTCCCAAAGGGCCCCTGTCCAAATACCATCACGCCGGAGACTAGGACTTTAACATCTAATTTGGGGGGACACAATTCAGTCCACAACACCTCACTTCTCAGGTCAGAGGCCAAACAGTAGAATAATAAGTGTCCTCTCTCCCAATTAATCTAAATTCTCTAGAGCGAGAACTGGATTGGCCCAGCCTGGGTCAAGTCTTCACTCCAGTCCAGTCTACTATTATCAAGCAGACACTGCTACATCACTGAGTTATAGTGTGGTTTAAAGAATTCTCTTGTTTAAAAAAGTATTTACCATACAAGTATGTATTCCTAATGATACGATACATTTCATTTTCTTTTTCTTTCTTTCTTTTTTTTTTTTTTTAGAGAGATAGAATATGAGCAGAGGGGAAAGGGGCAGAGGAAGAAAGAGAATTTTAAGCAGACTCCACACTCAGCATGGAACCTGACGTGGAACTCAATCCCATGACCCTGGAATCAAGACCTGAGCCAAAATCAAGAGTTGGATGCTCAACCCACTGAGCCACCCAGGGGCCCCTGGATGATACGTTTTCTAGTTTGGCTTGTTTTTAACATTATGTTTCTATGATCCAACCATGTTGTTGGGTACAGCTGTGGTACATTCATTATCATAAATGTATAATATTCCAAGATGTGACTGAACCATACCTTGTTTTACATATCTTCAAATTTGCTGATTCTTCAAATGTGTCCAATCTACTGATGAGCTCACTGAAGAAATTCTCATCTCAGATGTATCTAGCATTTCCATTTGACTTTTCTTATTGTTTCCATCTTGTTGCAGAAATTCCCCATCTCTTTGTACATGTTGTCTGTCCTTCTTTTCCACCAGATTCAGATTCAGAGTTATTTTAAGGCCCTTGTCTGGTCGTTCCAAAACTTGGGTTATGTCTCAATCCGGTTCTATTGATTCTATTTGGTATTTTCTTTCTTCCTAAAGAACTTCAACATTCTTAGAGTACTGGTCTGCTGGTAATGCATTTTCTCAGCTTTTGTTTGTTGAAGAAAGTTTTTAATGTTATTGAAGAATACTTTTGCTGGATATGAAAGTCTGGTATGAGGGTTTTTCTTTTTTCTTTCAGCACTTATAAGATTCTTTCCATTGTCTTGTGTGTTGCTTAGTTCTGTTATGTAGTCTGTTCTGCTTCTTATCCTTGTTGCTTTGCATGTAGTTTATCTTTTTACTCTAGCCACTTATTTGATTTTCTCTTTATTACTGGTGTTCAGCAATTTGATTACGATATGTCTGGGTGTATTTTGTTTTGTATGTAGGTTTATGTTTATCCTGCTAGGGAATCCCTGAGTTCCTTGTAATTGTGGGTTTATTATTTTCTTCAAATTTGAGATGTTACCTGCCATTATCTCTTCATATATATTTTCTGCTCCTCTCCCTTCTAGGATTCAAACATACATATGTTAGACCATTTGTTATTGTCCCATGAGTCACTGAAAGTCTGTTGATTATTTTTTCAGTGTTTTTTTTTTCTGTGTTTCACTTCAAATGGAGTTTATTGACTACATGCTCACTGATGGTTCCTTCTGAAGAGTCTTATTGGCTATTTACTCCATTTGGTGAACTTTTTTAAGATACTGTATTTTCATTTCTAAAGCCTCAATTGCATTCATTTGTTCTTTAATCTTTCATTTTCCCTCTTGCCTTCTTCTTGTCTTCCTTTAAATACTGGAATCTAGTTAATATAGATATTTTAACATCCTTGTCTGTTAATTCCATCATCTCTGTCATTCTGAGTCTGCTTTAATGATTGGCTTTACTTTGAGTTATGGGCTACATTTTCCTGTTTCTTGACATGCTTAGTAACCATTGACTGGATGTTGAACATGGTAACAATTACTTTGTTGAGTGCTGGATTTTGTTATCTTCCTTTAAGATTGTTCTCTCTTCTACAAGCAAGAGTCACATCCTCTTCTGACTGAGCTAGCCAGGCACCCCTGGTCCATAGCCTCTTTTGAACATCTTATCTGCCTGTAGTTAATTACCTCTTTCTATTTCTAATATTGCTTATTTATGCCTGCTTTTTTATATTAATCATTTTCACTAAATATTCTACATTTTCTTTATCTTTTAAAAAACTTTATCTTTTAATTTTTTATCCTAATTTTTTATGTAAAATGTGTTAACAGTTAAATTTGTCTACATGTAAACAAATATTTTCCTCTCATCCTCTAATGACCTATTAACAGGGGTCATTTCTTTCTGTATGTGTATACTTACATTATATATATAATAATTTATGTATGTATGTGTATATAATAATGTGTATATAATGATTTATGTATGTGTGTATATATAATAATTTATGTATGTATGTATATATAATAATTTATGTATATATAATAATTTAAGTATGTATATACTTACATTATATATATAATAAATATATAATTTCTTTCTGTATGTGTATACTTACATTATATATATAACGTAGAAATTATTTAGTGGAAAAATCATTATTTGTTTAATCTCAACATATCTTTATTTTGCCCTCATTTTTGAAAAGTATGTTTGTTGTTTGTGCAATTTTATTTTTTTAATTTTTTATTTAAAAAAATTTAATCTTTATTTATTTTTGAGAGAGAGACAGCTTGTGAGCAGGGAAGGAGTAGAGAGAGAGGGAGACACAGAATCCGAAGCAGGCTCCAGGCTCTGAGCTATCAGTACAGAGCCTGACGCAGGGCTCGAACTCACAAACTGTGAGATCATGACCCGAGCTGAAGTCGGACACTCAACTGACTGAGCCACCCAGGTGCCCCAGTTGTTTGTGCAATTTGAAATGGCTAGTGATAGTCTAATCAGAATTTCATTGTCCTCTGGTTTTCATCATTCCCAGTAAGAAGTCAGCTGTCAGTCTGTTATTTCTTTGTAGGCTATGTCTTTTCGTCTTCTTTTCAGATCTTCTCTTTGTCTTTAGTGTTGTTCAGTTTCAAGACAATGTGTCTAGGTCTGGATTGATTTTTATTCATCCTGCTTGATATATGTTGTATTCCCTTAATCTATGGGATCATGTCTTTTTCTAAAGTTCTCAGCTGTTGTTTGTTCAAATGGTGTGTCTCCTCCAGGTTTTCTATTCTCTTGTAAGACTCCTCTTACTTATAAATAAGTATTAATTATACATTAGATCTTCTCATCCTATTCTCCATATATCTTAACCTTTCTGGTATTATCCATCTCCTTATATTTCAGAGCTGTAGTCTTACTAATTTTTGAATATCTACTTTCCATTTCAGTAATTCTTCCTTTCATTCCAACTAACTTTCTGTTTTCCCTATCCACTGATTCTTTTCAAAAAAATCTAAATGGATATGTTAAATTTCGATTTGGCTCTTTTTGAAATGTACTTGATCATTTTTGATAGTCTCTTATTGGCTCATTTTTGTGGCATATCTTTTATTATTTCATTGTATTACCTTATATATTTCATTTCTTATTTTATATTTGTTATCTGGGAACTACAGTATCAGAAGTACTTAGTATCTATAGCGGCTATTTGCTGTTTCTGCTGACTCTCGCTCAGAGTGGCTTGTTTCCTTGTGTATTTTGTAATTTTTTATTCTGACCTCATTTTTAGTTGATCATCTGTGGAAGCCAGGGGGTCTAAATAGGAATACTTTTATCAAAATAGGATGGCTGCTTACTTCTTTTGAGAGCCAGGGATGCTCCTGCCCTTTAGTGGCCTGGTGTAATGAAGAGTCTCAGGTTTAGCTTCTCCAGCTTGTATATTTGTCTGTATATTTGGCTTTCCTACTAGAATTTGACTAAATGTAATTTGACTAGAACGTAAATGTCATGAGGACAGGGACTTCATCTAACTTGTTTGGCATACCTTCCCCACTAGCTTGTACATGGTAGATTTTACAAAGGTATTTGCTAAAAAAATCATTGAGTAGCTCAGCCTGCCTTTTGTTTTTTACTTGAAGTTATGCAAAATGCAAAGTTATTCTCATGCTACTCATGAGACATGTAGGTTCAGAATGAGAAACGATGGTGAGTCAGCAATTGAAAAGCTGTGGGAGTGAAAATCCATATTCAATCATTTTAAAAAATCAATAAGGAAGATGGTTACCAGGTAGGGGGATCAGTGAACTAGGTGATGGGGATTAAAGAGTACACTTCTCATGATGAGCACAAAGTAATGTATAGAACTGTTGAATCACCATATTGTACATCTGACACTAACATAACACTGTATGTTAACTATACTGGAATTAAATTCTAAACTTTAAAAAATCAATAAAGAATAGAAATTGCCGATAATGTACACTAACATTCCTTCCTTTAGAAGTTGAGAGGGTATTTTTGGGCAAGAGTCTAATAGTAACACCTTTTTTCAAACACAGACGGAAATGTGTGTTTTCCCTTTGGTCTATGTAAACTCCTTTTTTATAATTTCAACCAGCAGCATATACCATATTTTCTGATCTTAAAAAGTGGCGCTTAGAATTTCTCTTAAAATTCCTTGCAACTTACAGCTTGTTTTTACACTGATCTCTAAAGTATTATCAGTTATTTTAGATGAGAAATTTGTTGGAATGTTAAGCTACTAACAGGAACTTGGTTGCTGTATGGTTGGAAGAACTAGTTTCAGATTTCTAAGAGTCTCTAAGAAGAGATTCTCGGAAACCATGATTGACCCTGAAAGGTATTTCAAAGTATCATAACTCTAAAATATAATCAAATAATACATAATTTAAAATCTGAACTGATACATAACCTGAAGGTTAAAGCTAAATTCATAGGGAAAACTTTATTTAGTCAAAGATACTCTTTGATAATAAACTTAGTTTTCTAACCTGACAGTCAATCAGGTACTGAATTCTAGCGGTGTGCCTAAAAGTATTGTGTAAGGTGTCTTATTTCAGACTTATAATTATATACATTGGAGTATGTTTTACAGGCATCTGTGTAGTCTAATATAAGCCCCTTAAGGATAAGAGTATGATCTGTTCATTACGAGGCTTTTGCACTGTACCTGTATTTTAAGCGTGAGGTTATAAGGGCCAGAACTATTGTGGCAGTTTGAGAAGAGGACTGAATATTAACTAAAGGATGAAGGTAGAAAAGCACACAGTCCTGGACCTCCCTATCTTACTAGTATGGTGTCTGCTCTAACATATGGTCTGTAATAGACTTCCAGGACAAATTCAATTCAACAAGACTCTCCAGAAACTTACAACAGTTGGGGAGATAGGAAACACATATAACAAAACCATTAAGTAGCGACACACAGCATTGCATTAAGTAAAGATAGGTGGTGCTGAAAATACAGGCTGCAGAAGTTAAGAGAATCAGGAGATCAGTGTGGTTAAGGTAGCTGGAGAACATTTCATGAGGAGACAATCTACTAGTTAATTTGGGGAAGAAGGGAATTTGGGAAGAGCAATAAGAATGTGTAATGGGAATGAGGGAGACAGGATATTATGATATTGAGAAACAGAAGGGATAGTATTCTGTCTGCGACAGTGTTTATTTAGGGGATTAGCTAGAAATGGTGTTGGACAGGTAGGAGAGCACAGATTATGGAAGACTTTAAAAATCTCTGTAGTCCTTAAACTCCATATAGACATTGCTATCTTGTTCACCATCTTAGCTCTAGTACTCACCATAGTGAATGGTACATAGTAGATGTTCAATTACATTCTACTGAATGGATTCAACGCATAGATGAAAACACTTTGCAATGTTGGGGCTTTATCCGGAGATCGGCGGAAATTCCCTGGCGGTTTTAGACTATGAAGATGTCAGAGTATAAATAGTGTTTTAGGAAAACTATTCTCAGGGCAATAGGCAGAATGACGAGAAGGAGGTGGAGGCTGGATGTAGGGAGAGAAGCTAGGCTACTCATGTACTCAGCCTTTGGGTGAGAAGGGTTAATAGTGAACTGAGGATAGCAGGAAAGAAGAGTTATTTTGAGACTGAACCAACTGGATTGTGATTTACTGGCAAATTTCTCACCTAGAAGACAGGGACAAAGATGCTGTCAAGATGGATAAGTGAGTTAAATTTTGTAGTTGGCAGTTGCATTTGAGAACTTCTATTCTCGTTACTTCTCTTTTCTAGTATTTCCTTCTCCACATGATCGTTTGGTTGGGCATTCTTTGATGATGCTCAATTATCCACCAATTCATTACTTTTCTAGAGCTATTATGTTCACCCGTTCTTTGAATACTTCTCGGTTGCCGGACGTATTATACGAAGTCTATCGTATCAGGATAGATTTGGGAAGTGCCTACACAGGAAATAACTGGAATATCTGCTGTGAGAGTGTACAGAGGAACAGTTGCCAGAGAAGGGAGTGTGAATTCCTGAAACTAGGAATTCTTCCACCAGTCTTACAGGTTTGAGTGTTCTCAAAGCTTAGAATCCCACCTCTTCAGTTTATAGCTTGTGGATCTGGTGGTGGTGGTTAGGTTGCTTACTACCACCAAGCTCTATCATTGAGGTTTATCTCAGAACAGTAGGGGACTTAGTGTTTTTCTCGTTTTTTGTTTTTCACCCTGGCATATAGGAAACGTGTATTGGTTTGGAGCGTTCTCCCTACTCTCCAACCCAGCCCAGCCCTGACGCTTCAGGGTAGAAACCATGAATCAAATGTGTCTACTGACCTTAGTTGAGGGCCTGCTGACCTCAGATGCCAAGGGGGCTCAGCCCTTCTCTGCAGGGCTTACCTCTAAGGTCGCTGAAGAAAAGTCCCGCCCAGCCCACCCAGACGACTTTGAAGGAGCTCCTTGGTCGCTAATTTGGCATTGACGCCCCCAGCACCCCCCCCCCCCTCCCGTGAACTGCCCAAGGCCTTCTTCCCACTGAGGGCCAAGCCCCCTGGGGCAGTTGTGGCCTAACCCTCCGGTCAAGGGCATCGCTTAGGAGAGGGAGCAGAACAGCTCGTTCCCACTTTCTTTCTCTGGGACCAAAGCAGAAGGCTGGAAAGTCACTAATAATAGCAACAATATTATTACTAATTATTTTAAATTAAGAAGTCCAGCCGGGGAGAGGGAAGACCCAGACCCTTACTGCACGCCCCCACCTCGTCCGGGGACAAAAGCCCCGCCCGGCGCCGCAGCCGCTGGACCGGGTGGGCCCGGCCGGGGCGGGGGAGGCGGGGGAGGCCGGGAGGCGGGGGAGGCCGGAGCGGCGGGCCCCGCCCAGCTCGGGCCGCTGGCTGTCAGCGTTGCCGCGCCCGGCGGCGGGTCCCCGCGATCGCCGCGTCCCCGCCCGCCCGCCGCGCTGCGCCCAGCGGGCGGCCAGGTGTCCTGCGGGCGGCGTCCCCGCGTTGCCAGCCGCCTCCCCACGGCGGGCGGCGGGCGAGGGCGCGCTGGTGTGCGTCTCGAGGATATTTTCCTCCCCACGCCCTGCCGGGCTCTCTCCTCTGCCCTCCCTGCTTCGGCTCCTGCCGCCTGAACCATGTCCGCAAGGGGTGAGTGGGGACCAGGTGGGCACTGTCTCCCGACCCCGCGCCAGGCCCGGCGGGGCAGGACGCGGACCGGGGCGGGCCGGGCAGGTGCGGAAGGGCGAGGGGGCTGCGGGAGCCGCGCCGGCCCCGACCCGGCCTGAAACTTTGGCAGCGGATCCGTGGGCTCTGGGTGGCTGGGGGCGGGGGGGGGGGGGGGAAAGGAAGCCCTCGCCCTTGACCTTGATCCCCGGATGCGGGCAAAGCCTGAGGGCCGAGGTCGGTGCCTGGCTCACCTGTACAAGCTGTAAGGCGGGGCTGGGAGGGCGTGGGGGATGGGCTTCCCGTTGCCCGTCCTGCTGGGGAGCCGCCTGAAGGGCTGTCCAGGAGAGAGGAAGAGGTATTTTTTTCCTCCTTTCTTGTTACCATTTTGCAGCTCGGTTATGGAAGGAATCCAGGGTTTGATGCAGTATGATTTAAAGCTGCAGTGCTTGTACCCCATTAAAAAAAAAAAAAAAAAAGTAAATTCCCTACCTGTACTTCTCTTAGCATTAATCTTCGTCCGCCACCCATTTTCTTTCGGGGGTGAAACAATCACTGCAGGTAAAACTGGGTGAAAGTAAAAAAAAAAAAAAAAAAAAAAAAAAAAAAAAAAATCCAAATCGCTTTCCAGGCAGGAGCGAAGGGAATGTATTTCTTGCCATCTGGAGCCAGTGGTGATGCTGGGGAGAGTGGGTTAGTCATAGCTCAGTGGCTGCTACTATGAGTGAAATATTAAAGAGATCAAGTCATTGTGCACTTTGCCAGCAATTAAAATGAAGGGACTTGGTTGTTTTGCCATAAGCGTTTAAGGAAAATATTGATTATCTTCAGATAGCGTATTTGCAAAGCAATGAGTTCCGCCCCCTTTGATGCCCTAAAGCTTATAAGAGGAATTGCAGAGTTGCTTTTGGGTCTTTTTCTTTCCTTTTCAACTCTGAAGGGTTCACCCTGCTTGTGGAGGGGGACAGTTTAGGAATTCGGTAACATCTGTTGGATAATTTAGTGTTGCTTTTGAGGGTTCATTCTGGGGCATGTAATGAATAGACTAATTTCTAACGCTTCAATTCCTTTTTAAGGAGACTGGTCTCTGTTGATCTGGCAGTAAGGTTGGTTGGTTCCATACCTGGTGGTAATGACAGAATTTACATCTGTAAATACTGGGCTACCGAGGTGACAGGAGGCCCTGAGATACTACCTGCTTAATGATTTGTGATTAAAGGAAAAAAAGAGGGTGGAACCGATATGATTATTCTCAATGTTTCTCAAATATTTCTTCTTGAACCTGGTTTCAAGCAGGATGATTTGTAGTCGTAGACATGTCACTCAGTTGTCTTGTTTCCTTTTCGAACTATGTTGGTAATTTTGTATTTAACAGTTTACAGGCTGGGGCGCCCAGGTGGCTCAGCTGGTTGAGCGTCCGACTGCCGCTCAGGTCATGATTTCATGGCTCGTGAGTTCGAGCTCCACATGGGGCTCACTGCTGTCAGCGAAGAGCCTGCACCAGAGCCTCTGTCCCCGGCCCCCCATCACCCTTCCCCACTCTTGCTCTCTCAAAAATAAATCAACATTTCAAAACAAAACAAAAAAGAAAACAGTTTAAAGTCTTAAGAATACTGCAGGGGCAAAAACCGCATGATAATTAATATCAGTTATTGCATTCTTACCATGTGCCAAATACTTTGCATGTATTAAATCATGTAAGCTTCATAATAGCAAGATCAAGTCGATACTGTTATTACCTCCCCATTTCACAGATGAAGGAACTGAGGTTTTGAAAGAGTCTGTAACTTGCCTGAGCCCAAACAGCTGGTAAGTGGCGGATCCTGATTTCCAGTCCAGGTCTGCCTGACTTCTGATCACATCGCTTTGTTTTACTGCCTTTTCATTATTAGTCCTTTGAATGTTATAGTAAACATCCCAGTCATTGATTTGCCAAGAGAGAAAATGCCCTGTACTTGAGAGTTAAAGGAAATGGCCTTTGTAAGTAACTTGGAACTCCCAGTGCATCTGGAAACATTGTCACGGGCATTTGGTGATGACGAAGTGAAGGAGACAAGGCCACTTGATCCCTGCCCTTGTTAACTTGCTGTTCCCATTCTGTTTCCTCCTACTTCAGTTGTGAGGACCAGAACTTCTTACATATTACCAATAACCGAGGACTTTTCTAATGTTTTTATGAAACACTTTTGTGTTTGTGAATTTCTAAAACAACAACAGCAACAACAAAACCAATTCTAAGTGATTAGCAAAGTACCTAGTAGAGTACTTTGAATTGAGCCGGTGTGGAAAAATGTCTGTTTGCCATTTAGTTTTTACAAAAGATGTCAAAACTGTGAGCTTTGCTATGGTTTTCTAATTCAGTATCTACTTTCACCTGTACTCCTGAAAGGCGCGCTAAAGCTTCAGGGTCAGAAGGTTAATGTCTCTATTTAAATACCTAATTTGTAAATAGGAAGGTCGTTAGATATTTGGAAAGATAAATTTCATTAATCTAAGAAATGATCTGCTTATTGCTAATATCTAGGCTTGTAGGTTATGGTAGGGGTAGGAATATTTTTTAAACATTGAAAACTGTTGCATTTCATTAAAAAAGTGAATTTATTAAAAAAAATTTAGGGAGAAAATTACCATTATTTAATTCATCTGGTCTTTAAGATATAAACGGAGTCCTAGGGGCACCTGGGTGGCTCATCAGTTAAGCGTCAGACTCGGTTTCAGCTCAGGTCATGATCTCCTGGTTCCTGAGATCAAGCCCTCCGTCCGGCTCTGTGCTGACAGCGTGGAGCCTGCTTGGGATTATTTCTGTCCTTCTCTCTCTGCCTGCTCCCTGTTCATGTTCTATCTCTCTCAAAATACGTAAACTTAAGCAAAAAAAGATATAAACAGAGTCCTAAAATTTAATTCACTTTTCAAACTCACAATAAAAAGTATTCTTTAATTCCATGATACAGCAAGTTAAGACATTCCCATCGTGTAGTCTTTTAGAATATTTTCATCAAAGATTTTTAATTTGGTGTTGTATTTTTACTACTACAGGCCAAAATGGAGCTGCCATATCTTTGATTTTTGGATTGCCGACTAGAGGAAATTATAACACTTAGAGTAGAATTTCCAAAACTGGGGAGAATAGTCTAGGCAATCATTTAAAAATGTTGTTTCCCAGGATTCATTCCAGATCTAATGGCTCAAAAACTCTGAAGGCAGAGCACCCAGATCCATGTATGTGAAAAGCTCCTCAGGTAATTCTAAAAACCATTACAATACAGCAGGATCATAGGAATCACCTGGAATACTTAACAGTGATATGAGGGCTCTTTTTCAGATCTACTGAGTCAGAATATTCAGGGGCGGGCCTGGGAATCTGAATGGTTCATAAGCCCCCAGTTAATTTTTATGTATAGGCAGATTGGGCAGCTATTAAATTAGAGCTTGTTTCCTCTAAGTCAGGGTTCTGTATTATCCAGCAAGTTTTGAAAAAAGCTGCTTATGAATTATAAAAGTAATATATTAGGATTCACTAGTGACATATTAATATCGTCAAAATACCTTCTATTAGCAAGTTAATGGATATACTAAATGTTTAAGTTATAAAGTAATATAAACTCAAACAGAAATATATAAGGTTAAAAATGAAAATTCCCTATTTTTACTCTCTTCCTACCAAATCCTCAGAATTAAGCGTGGCAAGCATTACATACTGTGCATACTGTCTGGAAGTTTCTCTCTAATTAGATTTGGTTAAATATAATAAATATTAAATACGTAGTATGTACAAGACACATGGCAGTGTAACGTAAGAGATCACTCGTGAACCCACTAGCTTTTCAGAAGCTTGAGTCTTGAAAAAAAAGGTGCAGGTATGTGTGGATAGAGTCCATTGCACTGGGCAGGGAAATACCTCAACCTATGTGTGCTGTAGAAATGTTAGATCATTATCTTCGTTTTCAGAACTTCCATAAAACTGGAAGAAATATGAATGTCCATCCATTGGGGAATGAGTGACTAAGTTATGGTACATTCATACCATGGACTATTTTGCAACTATTAGAAAGAATGAGTTAGATCCATAATGTGTTTGGTCTGGAGGGATGGTCATGATACATTGTCAAATGAAAAAGGGTAAGTTTTAGAATAAAGTGTATATAATACAGAATCCCAGTTTTGTAAACTGAGGAAAATCCATATGTGTGCAAATGTGTGGGCTCTGTGGGCATAGAGAATATCATAGAACAGTATACACCAAGGTTACTGCAAAGGCAAGGGTGAGGAGAGGAGACAGCTGAACTTTCTATGAATATATCTTTGTGTTGTTTGCTAGCAGGTAGACATAGCTTTAATAGACTGAGAGAAAAATCCAGTAAAGAAAAAATGTATTGGGGCACTTGGGTAGCTCAGATGGTTAAGCGTTGACTCTCGGTCTTTGGCTCAGGTCATGATCTCACGGTTCATGAGATTGAGCCCCACAGCGGGCTCTGCACTGACAGCATGGAGCCTGCTTGGGATTCTCTCTCCCTTTCTCTCTGCCCCTCCCCTGTTCATGCATGCTCTCTCTCTCTCTCTCTCTCTCTCTCTCTCTCTCTCTTCTTTCTCTCAAAATAAATAAACGTTTTTAAAAAGTTTTAAAAAATGCATAGTGCCTCCCCATTTGTTCATTTATTTAAGTCAGGGACATAGGTTTTTATTCAATCATTCAACACAATTTATTGAACACCTGTTATGTACCAGCAATTGGTGAAAATAGGACCCAGTATATACCCTCAGGGAGCTCACAGTTTTGTGGAAGAAACAAATACATACATTCTTTTTTTTTTTTTTTAACATTTATTTATTTTTGAGACAGAGAGAGACAGAGCATGAATGGGGGAGGGCCAGAGAGAGGGAGACACAGAATCCGAAACAGACTCCAGGCTCCGAGCTGTCAGCACAGAGCCCGACGCGGGGCTTGAACTCACGGACCGCGAGATCATGACCTGAGCCGAAGTCGGCCGCTCAACCGACTGAGCCACCCAGGCGCCCCTACATACATTCTTATAATAGGATATACTGAGTGCAGAGGGAAAGAGGGATAACACGAAATATGTAGAGAGAGTCTTATGGTGATACAAAAGTGGCCCTGAACGCAGCTGTTGGGGTAACGACCATGGGATCTTGAAAAAAAAAAGGGGGGGGGATTGTTTTCTTGAAGAATGAGTTGGATTCTTGGATGAGCCAGCTGACAGAAGATGGGATTGAGGAATGGGTTTTTTAGGGAAAGGGGCACAGAAAAGAAGCTGTACAATGTGTGTTGACCTGGAAAGCATATTGGTGCCGGACCGCATGCTTGCCAGGGAGAGGAGAGCCAAATCTGAGCTGAGTCAGGAGGTGCAGAGGGCACTTTGGGGAAAGGCCGACGATGCAGGGAATTTTGCGTACAAGGAGCTGTAGTTCTAGACAGCACAGTGGAAGCTTGTGGGTGGTGGGAGATGGGCAGCCAGAGGGAAGAAGCACAAGGCAGAGAGAGATTAGAAGGGAGAGGAAATGAGCAGGGACGAGGGCTCTTCATAATTTCCAGGAGGCGGACCGCAGGAATGAGGGAGACGGTTGGGCAAGATTGGCCTCAAGTGTCCCCACTTTGGCATTAGGGACTTCGGTTGCAGACCGTGCTGAGTCCTGGGCAGCACCTGCTGAAGGCAGCGGGCGGTGAGGGCTGTTGTCAGCTTTCTAGGGTAGCAGCAAAGCCCTGTGCTGGACAATGGTTCTTCTGCAGGGGTGGGGTGCAGAGGGACTATGAGAATCAGAGCTACACTCGTTTTTGCTGACTTCTTCGGCTTCCATGCTTACGGTGGGGTTTACAGTGGGGCTCAGCAAACTTGCATCTGTTAATTGATGAAGGGGCCACTTCCATTTTTTCTGCTTTCTCTCTCTTACTTCTTCCTGGAACTGGATGGCTCTGGCTGTTATACTACCCGTTGCATTACTCAAACTTTATCATTTTCTCTCATGGCGATGCTACACAGATTAACGCATGGAGGGTTCTTATTTCGTGTTCTATGGGGCCCATTTTTCTGGCCTGTATTAGCTACGGTTTTTCTTCTCTTTGAGTTACAGAGCCTCAAGGAGTTTATCCAACTGCAGACAAGTAAGCTATCTGTGAAAGCCAAGTTTAGCCATTAATAACTTTGATATGAAAAAAAATTCAAAAGAGCAACACATTACACTTCCTGGAAGTCTTTTTTTTTTTTTTTTTTGCCTTTAAAATAAATAGGTTGTAATTCAATAGATTTTTTTTTTACCTGAGAGAAATAGTTTTTGACATCAGTATCTTACAAGTGGAAGAATTATGTTTCAGAAGGTTAAATTGTTCCCACATTGCATCTATAAACAACATTACCGTTTTTTAGTTTTGATTCTTCAGGTGGAGAAGTTTGATTTAATCGTATTTCTTTTTTTTTTTCTTAAGATTTATTCATTTTTGAGAGACAGAGTGTGAGCAGGGGAGGAGCAGAGAGAGAGGGAGACACAGAATCCGAAGCAGGCTCCAGGCTCCGAGCTGTCAGCACAGAGCCTGACGCGGGGCTTGAACTCACGAGCTGTGAGATCATGACCTGAGCCTGAGTCGGATGCTTAACCCACTGAGCCCCCCAGGTGCCCTGAGTTAATCATATTTCTTAGCTTATAGCTCCCTCTTCTCATCAGTTCATCGGACCCTTATCTTATCTCATCTTATCTTATCATCTTAGGCCTCACCTCAGAGGAATGTAAACTGAGTTAGGGGTGTGTGTGTGTGTGTGTGTGTGTGTGTGTGTGTGTGTGTATAAAGTTATGCACACAGCTGACAGAATGTGACAAAGTGGCAAAGATTATCATCTAGGAATGATCATACTGATAAACTACTTGTGGCTGCTGATAACAAGGGCACTTTCACTTCAGAAAAGAGGTGGAATTTGAGTTGGACCTTGAAGGATGAGTGGGAATACAGCAGGTGGAATGCGGAGAGATGTGCTTTTCTTTCAGAAGGGACAGTGCAGGGGAGGGGTGGAAGTGCAGGGTGTGTGGGGAGGAAGAAGTCTGGGATATATGAGGGGGCCAAGATTTGCGTGGGGAGAGGAAGAACAGGAAGACAAGGGGAGATGTATGAACCTGGTAAGCCTTTACATCAAAGTCTTTTCCTAAACAGAGAAACACAAAGGCAGAGAAGGGAAGTGGGAGGTCTGTTCTTGGTAACGTTAAGAGTAACTCATCCCTGGTTGTGCAACTGCCCACAATACATATTAGAGATGGTATTTTATTGCCAAGTAATGCTGCAGTGAGTTACGTTTCATCCTGACCAGGGTTCTCATGGAGGTAGAAATCTTGCCGAAAGCCTGCTCTTGTGTTTCCTTTCATATGGCAGATTAGGCTCTCTGAGCCTTATGTTTAGCACCAGATCATCCCAGAACTGAGGATGCCGGCACCTGGGAAGGCTGAATACAGAATAGCCAAGCAACATGTTTGACTATAGCAAGAGGAAGGAGTGAGGCCGTCCCCCCAGAGAAGTGTGTGTTCTTAACTTGATCCTATTTTTACATGCACATTACTAGTTCCCTCAGTTCTAGGGAAGAACAAAACAGCAGTAATTAATAGAGACTGTTAAAATGAAAGATGAAATTTTGTAGAATTTATGGCATATTTCCTCTGAGATGGTAAATTGGTCTTTATCTCCTTTTATGGGAGAGAGATTTCTTTTTCATGAGCCTGTAGTTTCGGGTTCTTCTCTATCTTGGTCTATATTAGTATTCACTGATATAAGTAGTACTAATCACTTGATACAGTTTGATATTTTCTTGCTCCGTTCACAAGATGCTGCTTGTTGAGACCTCAAAGGTACTTCACTTGTGGCTGCCATTGTCTGCTTAATCACTGGTTTCCAATGTACTTGGGTAGAGAAAGGGAAAAGGTTGTGAGTGGTTAGCGTTTCACCCTGGTTCAAGTAGCAGTCTCTAGGAATATCATCCACCTGTCCATCCATCTATCCATCCATCCATCCATCTATCCATCCCATAGACATCTATTGAGCCTTCCTAGACTCCATATTCAAACACATCATTGAAAATCCAGCTGTCTGTACTCATTATATTTTATATTGTCACGAGGAGTTGGCATGTTGCTTTCCCTATACTGGTATTTGGGATTGTTCTCTCTCAGAATGTGCAGCTTGTGCCAAAAGAACCTGCTTTGTTCAGTTCTCTCAAGGGCTTTTTGAGAAGCATCTTGAAGCTTGGTGGTCTTCTCCTGTAGCCTATCTTGTCCACCCATCTTGGAGACAGCATGGCAAGTCTACATGGGTACCTGTGACTCTACCCTATGGAAAGAGCAATCCTCTGTTTCCTGCAGGCTCACCTGAGGCACTCCCATTCTTACCTCTTGTTTTCTCCCATGCAGGGTAGGGTATGCTCTTTGCTGCCTTTGTGAGTGCCTCGTGGTCTAGAGCACAAATGTCATCATTCTGTCACAGACAACAGCCGGAGGCCCAAACCAACCCATGTACAAACTGGAGAAGAAGCTGTTTTAAGGGTTAAAAAGAGAGAGAGACAGAGACAGAGAATGAGGGAGGAAGAGAGAGAAGGAGAAGATATGAGACCGACAGAGGGATTAATGTCGCTCAAACAAGATTATTAAAAATTGAAAATAGATTGGATAGGAGTAAAAAAGTGTTTGCTAGTATAAGTTAATTGTTACCTTTGTTCTTTATTGAGAAGGGAATAGAAGCCCATGGAGTTGTAATTTATGTTCGTTATAAAAAGGATGCCACAATTCAGAAAATATATGCTTTCTTTTCTCTTCCACTAAGAACAGAAATGTCAACCATTTATCTGTAAATTTTTTCACAGCAAGCAAGACGACCGTGATGGACAGTAGTTAATCTTTTGATCTTTTGACCTTTCCCACTGATAATCAGATAATTTTCATTGAACCTTTTTCCTAAAGTAGCCAGATTTATTCCAATTCTCATCCATTTCTGCACCAATGATACTAATATATTAATTAATGAAGTATTATAGCAAATATTTATTGAACACTCTGGGGTGAGGATTGTCATGATTTGGAGGTAGAAAAATATTAAAGGGTGTTAGAATTTGTAATTGAATGAGGCTTGAGCAATTAGGGGCTGATCAACGTATATTGCTCACATTTAAATATATAGTATATTTTGCATGTACCATATAGGTCATCCAAAGGTGGTATTTCTTTTTTTTTTTTTTAATTTAAAAAAAATATTTACTCACTTTTTTGAGAGAGAGAGAGCAAGCAGGGGAGGGGCAGAGAGAGACATACACAGAATCTGAAGCAGGCTCCAGGCTCTGAGCTGTCAGCACCGAACCCAACGCGGGGCTCGAACCCACGAACCATGAGATTATGACCTGAGCCGGAGTGGGCCAATTAACCGAGTGAGCCATCCAGGTGCCTCCAAATGGAATATTTCTGTCTAGGACAAATGCTAAACCTGATGGGATACTGGGACAATAGATTAATAGTAGAGTTATCCCAGGCAAGTTGGAACTGTGGCTTTCCTAACTAATAGTTTCTGGCCAGAACATGCTTTGGTGGAAATGTATCCCTTTGTCTCAAAAGATAGAATTTTGGTCAATTTCTGAATATCTATTTGTAGTATTAGCTACATTGTATATTATCCTCATCATTTAAATTAAATCCTGGGCTGGCTATTTCCTGCCCTTCAATACAGCACTTTTCTGGGTTATTTCCTCTCATGGGTACTTGGTATGTATGTTCAGATATAATTACTACTATAGACAAACAGTAACATTTAGTACAGAGTCAAACCCAAATGAATTTTTGGAGCATTTGTGGGTTTTTTGGGGGGAAGGGAATGATAATTCACATTCTAAAATAGAATTTATCTTATATCGGTTAAACTATCTACTGCAAAGCTGTCGTGGAATGGAAATGTTTAGTTCGTAGTCATGTTAAATGAAGGGCTCTGTTTCCTCCAGTTAATGCAGTTTTGAAGCAGCTTTAAAATGTTCAATTTACTTGTGGTTATTCTTGGGCTCACTACTGCTTGATGACTCTGTCCAGCGTATTGGAGATGTATTTCCCCAGTACATTGCATTATTTTATTGGGAAAATTGTGTAATGTGCATTTACCACTTTAAGGAATTTGTCCATATTTTGTTTTATGATTATAGGATGGGCAAGTTCTTATTCAGTAAATGTACATATAAAATCCTTTGTCTTGGGACACCTGGGTGGCTCAGTCAGTTAAGCGTCCGACTTTGGCTCAGGTCATGATCTCATGGTTTGTAGGTTCAAACCCTGCATCGGGCTCTGTGCTGACAGCTCAGAGCCTGGAACCTGCTTCAGATTCTGTGTCTCCCTTTTTTTTTTTTTTTTTTTTTTTTGCCCCTTTCCCACTCGTCCTCTGTCTCTCTCTCAAAAGTAAACAAACATTAAAAAATAAAATAAAATAAAATCCTTTGTCTTACTGAGCCCTCCATTAGAATAAAAAAGAAAGCAGGAGTTGTGGGTCAAGCACTCAAAAATTACTTGCTGATTGACCAGAGATCATACGACTTTGGTCCTTTGTTAGATAATTTTTTTCAGGCTTATAAGAGGAAACACTCTACATATAAAATTATTTTTATTCACATTTTAATAAATTCTTGTTTCTATACAGAGTGTTCTTTCTCCAGCTCTAGAATATCATTACATGTGAAAATAATATTTGATGGTTATCTATGAAACTGTTAGAGTCAGTTTATAGTTTTTCCTAAAGAAAATATCCTGTAATGTGTTTTGCTTTTAAGACTGGGTCCAAGGTCTTTACTCATGCTTTTCTTCTCCAACTTATTGAGAATTCATTTACAAAACACATCCACACCAGGGTAGCCACCAGAGAACTTAATGGTAACAATGAAGGGAAATGAGGACAATGAAGTAAACAGCTATTTCTGGCTTTCAGCTCCGAATGGGAATGAACAGAAGGAGGGGAGTCCCAGAGTCGGGGGGGGGAGGAGGGGAGAGGGGGAAAGCCATAATTTTTAAATGTTACAAAAAAATGTTGAAAAGAGATGTAGGTTGGCAATCTCTAATGGACTCCTGGGAGACTTTTGTTGTTGTTGTTCTGTGTAAAACAAGGGCAGCTTTATTTTGATTCATTTAAGCAATTGGGTTAAGTAATGAGCATCCATGATGGTTCGGTTTTCTCACCAGCTCCTTAGTTACTGTTTATTTTAGGAGAGTCTATTCTGTAGATTCAGATAAATTGTAGAATTGTAGTTATAGATGATGTTTTCGTGTATCCAGTCATTCAGTAAGTGTTAGTTGAACACCCGCTAAGTGCTCAGTTTGTGCCAGGTATTGGGGTAAGACAGCCACTTACCAAATAAATATGTAATGGGACAGGTGGTGATGAAGTGCTGTAAATAAAAATACAGAAGAACAAGTAGAGGAGAGGATGCTGGGCAGATGGGAGACAGGAAGGGGCTATTTTACATGGGATGATAGTGGAAGGCCTCTTTGATAAAATGACATTTGAGCAGGGACCCAGTGGAAGTGAGGAGGGCCATGCAGGCTCCGGTAGAGGGTTTTCTAGACAGTGAGGTAAACAATGCAAAGACCTTGAGGTCTATCATGAGGACTCCCAGGGAGGCCAGTGTGGTTGGATCAGAGAGGACAGGCGAGAGGGTTGAAGATGAAATCAGAGAGATGGGGGGGGGGGGGGCGGGCTGTCAAATTGATCCTTGCAGGTTACTGTGAGGTTTGCATCTAAGTGAGACTGACAGAGATAGGACATCTCTGGGAATAGTTCCGAGCAGAGTTGTGACTTTATTTGATGTAGTGTGAAAGGATCACTTGGTCAACAACGTGGAGAATAGACTGTAGTGAGTGGAAAGATTGGTTAGGAGGCTATTATAATGATCAGAACAAGAGAAAGTGGTGATTTAGACCAGATGGTAGGAGAGCAACTGGTGAGAAGTCACTGGGTTCTGGAAATATTTCAAAGGAGGTGCTTATAGGACTTGTTGGTGGATTGAAACATGGAGGAAAAGGGAGAAAATTGAGGATGCTTCCTCCTTTTTTCTTTTCTCTTCTCTTCTCCTCTCCTCTCCTCTCCTCTCCTCTCCTCTCCTCTCCTCTCCTCTCCTTCCCTCCACTCCCCTCACCTCCCCTCGCCTCCCTGCCCTCCCCTCTGCTTCCTTTTCCTTCCCTTCCCTTCCCTTCCCTTCCCCCTTCCCTTCTCCCTTCCCTTCTCCCTTCCCTTCTCCCTTCCCTTCTCCCTTCCCTTCTCCCTTCCCTTCTCCCTTCCCTTCTCCCTTCCCTTCTCCCTTCCCTTCTCCCTTCCCTTCTCCCTTCCCTTCTCCCTTCCCTTCTCCCTTCCCTTCTCCCTTCCCTTCTCCCTTCCCTTCTCCCTTCCCTTCTCCCTTCCCTTCCCTTCCCTTCCCTTCCCTTCCCTTCCCTTCCCTTCCCTATCCTAGCACCTGAGAGAACAACATGTAATTTCCTGGGATGGGGAAGAGTGTAGGAGGAGCAGGTTTGGGGAGCAGGGAATCAAGCACCTTGTTTGGACATTTAAGTTTGAGGTGCTTCTTAGACATTCTATCATGAAGGTATTTATTGTGCCCATTTTAGAGACAGAGGAAATGAGGCAGAGAAGAAGTAACTTGCCTGAGTTCACCTAACATAAGGGGTTGATCTAAGATTTAAATTCAGGTCTTGTTAATGCCCGAGTGTGCTGTACCCACCACAACGCTGCCTCTTTATATTAGGCTGAAATACATGCCAGGAAAATGATGTGTCTAATTGTTATTTCTTAATTATTTATGACTTGTCATTATGAGCTAATGTTTTTGCATTTTCAAGCATGGCTTCTGTTTCAGGAAAAGAAACCTCATATCCCATTATTGCAAATTCTACCGTTTATCAATATTATTGTTGTCACTGCAGAATTGCTACTGAAACATGTGAAAGCATATGGCATTCATTCATTCATTCATTCACTCATTTGCCCGATGGAATCACTGAGCGCTTGCTAGGAGCCAGGCTTGGGGATGGAGGGCGATTACAAGCTCTGCACTTGCAGTGCTCCCAGACAAAGCAAGGGGAGAGACCTGTGTACAGAAGTTGCAACCCACTGGGACCAGTGGTGTGATGGTGGTACACACGAGATGTCGTAGGAGCACCAAGGAAGGGCAGCGGTCCCTCCTGATGGGTATTCGGCCAAGGAAAACTTTACAAGCAGGTCACATTGGAATAGGGCCTTGAAAAATGAGTGGCATTTGCGAAATGGAGAAATGGTAGAAAAGCGTTCCCCAAACTGGAAACAGTGTGTTATTAGAATTTTTAAAATGCTAATGAAGTATATTAAACATTAAGAACACGTTTGAAGTGAAACGTAGCATACGGGAATGCCATGAGGAAAGTTGAAAAACTACCTTTGGGAATATGCAATGGTTAAGCCATTGGAGAGAGCCACCTTGCTCCTGGGCACCAAGCCGCCATATTGTAAAAATGTTCATTTCCTCTAAATCTCTCCATGAAAGAAGTGAAATCCTGAGTAAAATACCAACAGAATCTTTTTTTTTAGAGATATGGCAAAATGATGCTGTTACTCATTTCGCACGATGAAGTGTGTGGCATTCTGAAACAGAAGTGTAATTAAGGGAGATTAGCCTAACTGAATATTAAAACGATAGGACACTGCAATAATTAAAACAATTTATTTTGGAGAAAAATTCGAGCAGTGGAAAAATATTAGTGAATTCATGGATGTGGAATTTGGTTAGAGTGAAGGGGCGTTTTAAGATCTCTGTGAGAAGAGAGATGATTCCCTTAATGTTGGTACAGCTGGCTGTTTAGAAAAAAATCAACCTGGACCCATTTCTTATCACCTGCGCACGCAAAATTCCTAATGTATTAAATAATTAAGTGTAAAATAAATGCAGCGATAGAAGCCCTGGAAGAAAACACAGGTGAATTTATGACCTGAGAGCGTTAGAAGGTTCCTGACCTTTTCTACGGGATACCAAGCCTTAAAGTCATAAAAGAAGAGGGAGATAAATTTAGCTACATAAGAATAAAAGACCGTTGTGTGGTTAAAAATACCACATTCTTCCTTCTGGCTTGCAGTTCTCACAAGACCCCAGCAGAGCTGGCTTGAACCGGGCCTCCTGTACCACAAAAGTCCAGCCAGCGGGGAGCAGGGAAAGAGGCAGGGACAGCCACAGGTACCACTGAGGGCCTTTTTGAAAGCTCGGCAAATGCTTTGACAGCATTAGTGTTAGGGATCACCTGAGGGCTTGACTGAAGTTTTACTGTCTGCCCAAAGCAGGCTGCACAAGACTTGTGACAATGGCATTCACTTATTCATTCCACAGACACGGAGGGAGAGTTTGTAGCATTAAAGGGGATAGCAAGGGGTACAGCAGCGACAAAGGCACAGTCGTTGCCTCAAGAGGCCACATTGGACCAGGGATTGATATCCGTGAATGGAAGATTATGGTCACTTCCACTCTGTCCTGACTTCCGGAACATTCGCTCTCTTTAGGCTAGTGCGGTCTGAGGCTTTAATCCTTTTCCAGGCAGTTGTAGGAAGGAACCCTAAGGGGTTGTCTCCTTTAAGGTCAATATCAGGCTTCCCTGTGACCCTAGCACGCCTATGTCATAGAAAGAGAGGTAGCAAGGTGGGTATGCTCTACTCCTGGAACGTCAACTCCTAAGAAAGGTGACAAAGGGGGGGGGGGGTTGGAGAGGTGGGGAGGGAGGACTGGCTAGAAGTGGCAGCCTAAGGAAATCATTTAGCTCAGCCTTTTCTCCTGCCACAGCCAAGCTGTCCGAAGGGGTAAAGGATATGTGTTCATTTGCTTTAAGTGAGTGAGCCTCTTGTTAGTGTCTCTTGAAGATTAGCCTGCCCTGGTTCCCTGAGCCCCCTTGATTAAATCAGGGCCTTGCTGTGGACACACCCTTTTGCCCTGATTTCTCTGCTAATAAACATAACTTGAACTCGGTGGTGTCATGGCTTATTTTCTGACAGCTGCACTTCCTCCCCGCCCAGGACTCTTACATTTTTGTGTCTATTATGCTGACACGTATACAGAGTTCTCTAGGTGGCTGTACCCTCTGTGACTGTGAATTCCAAAGAGCCAGGAACCGAGTGGTACCTGCATTTTTCCAGATCCTGGCCTTCCCAAGAACCTGAACCTGAGTAGACGTTTGATGAGCGGTCCTTGAGGGAAGTGAGAGAAAAAGGGTTGCTGTGCACACAACCCACAGCCTGTTGGGATAGACACATGAAGGGAATGGGCAGAGGAGGTTTCGTTCTAGAAATTTCTTAGTGCTTTGAGCTGAATTCTTCTAAGTTGGATGTGATTTGGAAGTTCATTTGCTCGTATGCCTCTGCCCTTATACCTGACCGAGGACACAGTTGTGTTTTTCCTACTTGAGTGAGGAGCAAAGACACACAGATTCCAGCCTGGCCAGTTAGGTTCTTGAGTGGGCTGCGTCCTACAAGGGGTGAGGCTGGGCACGGAGATGTGGTTGTCTGGCGATCCTGCATTTCACCTCGCTATGTTATGGGTACTCCAGGCATCCTGAACCTCTCCCCTTGCCCCTGCTTATGCCCACGCTCCCCATTCCCACCCATCGGCAGGGCCCAGGATGTGGCCGTGATACTGGGGTATGCATTTGTTGTGTTGTGGTTGGGACCCACTGCACTGCAGCTGGAGAGTAGCCCCTTCCTAGTGTCCCTCAGCTCTTTCTAAAAGATCCCTGAGGCACTGTCTCCCACATGTCTGGGAACGAGCTATGTTCAGACATCCAGCTTAGCAGAAACCCCGCTGCATTGGTGCATACCACTTTCTTGGGAACTGCTGGTCTGCGGGGGCCTCTGGTCACTCCCCACCAGTCTGGCCACTAGTCTCCCTGAACTGGTTTGAGCCAAGCGTGGCCCAAATCTCTGTAGCATAACTAAGACTAAGGTATAACTTAGGAAAGGAAAAGGTTGTTTTAATCCTACAAGGTATAATCTTAACCCTCCAGGGAAACGTTGTTTTTTTTTTTTTTTAACATTTATTTATTTTGGGGAGAGTACAAGCAGGGGACGGGCAGGGGGGTGGAGGGCAGAGGATCTGAAGTGGGTTCTGTGCTGACAGGCTGACAGTGCGAATCCACGAATCCGATGTGGGGCCAAATTCACGAACAAACTGAGATCATGACCTGAGCTGATGTGGGACGCTCAACCAGCTAAGCCACTCAGGTGCCCCGGGGAAGCTCTTTTTGATGTAAAAAATGAATATACACATATACTTAAGTTCAAACGGAAACATTTGAATAACATAAATGAGAAGTGATAGGTTCCCATCCCCTGAAGTAACCACTGTTACCATTCTCTGGAGATTCTCTTCTCGAGAAAAGTTATGTATATACTAGGACACTAAAGTCAATCCATCCATTACCTATAAAACTATGATCTGCCTACCAGCTTCCTTAAAAAAAACCCCACTTTGCCTTTTTACATAATATATCTTGAGATTTTTCCGTACCAGTGCATACAGAAATAGCTCATTTTTTATGATTGCATGTTCAAGCATATGGGTGCACCATACCTGATTTAATAGTCCTCTCTTGACAGATATACTTTGCTTGTTTGCTTTAATAGACTGCGACACTGAACATCTCTGTGCGTATATCTTGTTGACATTTTAAGAACACAGCCAGAGGTATTAGACTGTAACTTTTAATGAGGCTTTGCTGATGGTTCGGAGAAACTGGAAGGAGAGCATGTCCAGAGAATACCTCAAATACTCCTCTGTGGTTGACTTGCCCTACACTCTTTCCTAGGCTGCTTCCTGCCTTCCCTCGACTCAGTGTCTGCCCAGCGAGGAGGACCTTATTTCTTCGCACTAGAAAATGTTACAGACACTTCCTTCATTTATACCAAGGCACAGACCACTTGTAGCCCTGAGGAAAAGAAAGGATATTTAGGACTCCTCACTTCATCAAAAGCCAACCTCATGGCCTGTTATGGGATTAATTTCCCCAGAGTGATTGACAGCAAGAGATCCATTGCTTTTAGGACAAGATAATCACAAAATAGTCTGGTGCTGATGTATTTCTCAAAGGCTGGGTCCTTTATTCTTATTCACGGTCTCTTATTACATTCAGTTAAAAAAAAAAAACAACCCGAAAATTAATTCTTTTTAAGGATGACTCCAAATGTGCCCCCTTAAAAATAATCAAAATGGCAGGCGCTCCACAGCAGGTGTGGAAAGATTGGATGGTGAAGTGGGAAACCTGAGTTCTGCCTTGAGTTCTGCTCTCCTGCGATGTGATGTGATCACGGGCACAGCACAGGACAGACCCGCTCTTAGAGCCCCATCTCCTCTTGCCATGTGTTTCCTAGATAACCTCCCACTTGGCAAGTCCTGAAACCAAAAATGAATTTCCAGATCGGATGACTCGATATTACGTTGACTACATTCCTGTAATGCTTAACTCTCAGCTGGAGTTTCAGCAAACAGGGGCCGAAACTGGCAGCATCTGGTGGAATGTTACTTGGGCAGAGGGGTTGGGGAAGGGCCTGACTGTCATCTTGAGTCACAGCACTAAAGTTTTAGGCTGTTCGTCACTTTTGCTTTTGCAAGAGGTGACTCCTAGTTTACCAGGAGAGCTGATATAATTCCCGAGAAGTCTGGGATGTGTTCGATGCTGTCAACCCAACAAAAATGAAAATGAAATGTAAGGGAAATGAGAACATCCTTCTTGAGTTTGGTTGTTGTGCACCATTTTAAATGATGCCCATAACATAGTCTGGTCAAAGAGCCCAAATATTAAACTAACAGAGAGCCTACTTTGATCTTAGAAAGGGTCATGTAATGTTCATTAGGCTTGCTGGATGCATTCAATTGGGAGCATTGACTGATAAGACTTAATATAAGAATATCATATCTAACTTATAAAAGACTTTGAATGTCAACCTTTGTATGGAATAGAACCAGCAAAATGTCATTATCTTCTTTGTGTTTCTTTTTTATTTTTTTAAAACTTTTATTCAGTTTTGAGAGACAGAGTGTGAACGGGGGAGGGGCAGAGAGAGAGGGAGACACAGAATCCGAAGCAGGCTCCAGGCTCTGAGCTGTCGGCTCAGAGCCTGACATAGGGCTCGAACTCATGAAAGGTGAGATCATGACCTGAGCCGAAGTCGGACGCTTAACCAACTGAGCCACCCAGGTGCCCCTTCTTTATTTTTTCCGTTTTTTGTTTGTTTGTTTGTTTGTTTTTTTACATGCCTCCTCCTGCTGTTTTTGGTACAAATCACACAAACAAACAAACAAAAGACCAAAATTTTATTTGGCAAAGAGGAAAGGCACATTTGGGAGGTGAGGGTCACCTAGTTGAGCGTCCGTTCAGAATAGCACTAGTCTACCGTATACAGCCCTTTGACTTTGCAGTAAAGCATCAGTGACTGAACATTTTTCTTTCTCTTCCTTTGATGAATTTATTAGTAAAGAGAGGTTCTCCATCAGCACTGCAGTCTTCAGGATCGTGGTAGTCAAATTATACAGCATCTTTCTCAATTAAGAAAAGGAAGCATTAATACATAGGTGAGGGGAAGAAGGCTCCTGTACACTTGTTGACTGTTTTATAGTAAACACCATGATTTCTACCTTGGTATTAGCCATGGCAGGACAAAATATTCCTCATGAAATTGATGCTGGGATGCTAAATGTAACCTGTAAAATATGACGTTAATGCCTGTGAAGACGCATTTATTTTGAAAACTATTTTTACTATCTTTTTTCTTTAATTTTTTTTAAATGTTTATTTATTTTTGAGACAGAGAGAGGCAGAGCATGAGCGGGGAAGGGGCAGAGAGAGGGAGACACAGAATGTGAAGCAGGCTCCAGGCTCTGAGCTGTCAGCACAGAGCCCGACGCGGGGCTCGAACTCACGGACCGCGAGATCATGACCTGAGCCGAAGTCGGACGCTCAACTGACTGAGCCACCCAGGCGCCCCAACTATTTTTACTATCTTATTGACTAGGTCATAAAAAAGGGATGACATTTAGGGGAAATATATTTCATTAATAGAATGCCCGAAGAAAGATGTTTCATGGGAAATTGTTGTCACGTGTAATATACTTTTAAAATTCAGCAGAATGCTTCTGGAGCTTATGAATATTGATGATATGAACTATGGCTGCAGGGACGTACTCCGCCTTCCGCTTTGTTGAGAATATCAGCAACAACATTTTTACTTGCCTAAACTGTCTCTTTTCACATTTTGTTCCTAATCACTCTTTGGGTTTTGTATTCTGCTTAAACTAGATTATGCATATATGTGCACTGACTATGGAGAGTGTTTATATTTGCTTCTTTAAAGAAGCTTTGATATTGATTTAATAAGGTTGACATCACCAGGCTGATGGAGACCCGAGTGCAGATAATTTGACAGGCTTGACTTTATTTGGGGAGCGATATTTGTGGATACTGTTGCCACCTGGATAGTAGAAATAATATCTTAATTAAACCTGTCTGCCCAGCACCCAGTACATTCACTCCGCAAATATTTATTAAGCACCTGCTATTCTGGAGCAGTAGAGGCAGCAACGCACAAAAGAGATTTAAAAAATCCTTACCAATGAGAACTTATAAGGGAGCATTACGTTTTGAGTTGTGTTATTTCATTTATGTAAAAACTACATGGAATATAAGTAAGTAAAATGGGTAGCATGTCATCTGGTGATAAGTGCTCTGGAGAAAATGTAGCAGGGGTGGTGATGGGGGCTGGAGGGGGCAGGACAGGGGAGATCAGGGATGGTTTTGAGAAGGTGGCATTTAAACAAAGAGAAGGAGAGAGCGCAAGCCATGTGAGTATGTGCAGGAAGGGTGTTCTAGGTGGATGGAACAGCGACTGCAACCCCAAGCAGGAAATGTGCAGGCACAGTGAGGCCGGTAGGAGGGGTGGTCAGAGAGGTGGTGGGGGCTTGGGGGACTAGTCATGTGCTGTCTTGTGACCCACCGTAAGGACTTTGGCTTTTACTCTGAGTGAGATGTGAACCATTGGAAGATGTTGAGTGGATGAACACACTCAGTTAAGCATTGCCCTGAACTCAATGTACCTTGTAAGAGCACATGAGAAACCCTGATCTGTGGCTTTAGGCTTGTGTTCGGTCGTCTTTGGTTTTTGTGGTGTGTGAATATGCATGCACACAGAGCCAGGACGAGGGTGAGGGGAGTGAGCCATGACCCTGAGAATGATGCTTTCTTATCTTTCGTACTCTACACATCTAATTCCCCTCCCCTCATCCTACTCTGCCTGCCTGTGTGTGTGTGCGAGCGTGTGTGTGCGTTGTTTTAATTTGTGAATAACTGTGTGAATAAAATTTAGCTCCGGCTACTGTTACAATTTGTAGCTAGCAAACAAAGCATATATCCTGTATTGCAAATCACTTCCATTGTGGGAACAAGAAAAAAGCAAATGTAGCCAATGGATAATGGGTAGCCATTGCCTAACATTTGGCCGAGAGTGCTTGCTATAGTCCAGAAGAATAGCTAGGGGAGGAAGGCAAACCCCTTCCTTCTGTGGTTTCAGAAAGGAAAAGCTGTAAAACAAGATAACCATGCTGTGAAGGGTGTGACTAAGCTTAGAAATCAAGATGTGTGATGATAAATCATCATATTCTCAATGTACCCATGGATTTTGGAATGATACATCAATGAAATTACTAGGTGGTCTTAATTCTAGCATGTGATGTGAGCTAGGGACTAATCCCCTGGGACAGAGATTACGTACAGGTGTGACCGCTGTCAAACCTCTCAGCTGCCGTCCTTGCCTAGTCTTTCCTGATATGTACCAGGACGTTCCAATTTTTTTTTTTTTTTTGAAAGCAAACAAAACGGAGGGAAGAGGTGAATTTATCGGACATGCATACACATTGAACGGAGCCAGAGATGGGCACACACAGCAGATAGGACTTCCGACGGCCTGGGGTTATATTAAAACATGCTCGGATAACATTGACGTTGTTGTCTTTGCATCTGTCTTTGCATCTGTCTCTGCATATCTGACAGTTGAAGCATGACTTCAGAATTGAACTACCTTTTTCCCTCCAGATCACTTTCGTATACATTGTAAGCTGGTCAGCCAGAGACAGTAGCTAATTCCGTGTCTGTTTCCCATTATGTGTGTTTTTTAAGAACTGAAGAAATAACAGATGAATGATAGCTAAACATAAAATCAGCCCAGCTCGCCAAACTTAGTTCGTGATTCCCATTAAAATGAAAGTTATTCAAGCACAGGATTTCCCATGGTTTTTCTCATTGTTTTGGCAGTTCAGTAGTTCAAGTGCTATCATGTCGTGGTTTTCAGTCTAATAAAACCTACTGAGTGATTAATTTCAGGTAATCGCTCTTCCTAAATTTTGAGAATGTGTAAAGAAAGCAATTGGAACATACAGACCGCTGCTATCAATATCATTCATCGTCTCTTTCTATTTCATTATAGGTATCATGGTTATGAATTTCTTACAACTTGGCCTTGATTGCATGGCTCCCCCAGCAAAAGCTTTCATGACCCCAGTTGCCTCTTGAACTGCCTTTAGATTCCTCTCACATGGCATTCAAGGCTCTTCGTGGCCTGGATAGCCCACTTCACTTTTCTGTCTTTGAAACCTTTGCTTCGGTAAAGCTAGACTGTTCATCTTTTTCCATACACAACTAAGCTGTTGACTCTGTTTCTACCTGGAATGCCCTTTTTTCACCAGTTTCTGACAAAACGGTGACTATTTTTTAAGGTCCATTTAACATGCTATGAAGTCTTTTCTTCTGAGAGAGATCACTTCTGCTTTTTTTCATCTCCTGAGTAACAACCTCCTTTGCATCGTGAAGATTTGTGTGCTGGTTTTAATCGTATTCCTTGTATTTAGAAAGGAAACATCGTTACTATTTATCGAGTCCTCACTATGTGCCAGGCGGTGAGAGGCATTATAGCACTAGAGTTAAAACAAGTCTAGAGCCAGATTGCCTGGGTTCAAATCCCAGCACTGATGCTTACAGCGGGGTGACCCTGGACAAGTGCCAGCACCTCATAAGTGCCTGTTTCCTTATAAATAGCAAGTGTTTCATAGGATTGTTGAGAGAATTACGTGAATTCACACCCGAAAGCCCATTTAGGACAGTGCTTAGCACACAGTAAACACTCCATTAATATTAGTGTTTGCAAACGTCATAATATTTCATCCTAACAAAAACTCTACGAGGTTTATAGTATCCCCGTTTTATTTATTTAAAAAAAATCTTTTTTTTTTTTAATGTGTATTTTTGAGAGAGAGAAACAGATTGTGATCAGGGGAGGGGCGGGACACAGAATCTGAAGTGGGCTCCAGGCTCCAAGCTGTCAGCTTGGAGCCTGATACGGGGCTTGAACCCATGAACCGTGAGGTCATAACCTGAGCCGAAGTCAGACGCCCAACCAACTGAGTCACCCAGACGCCCCTATGTGTCCCCATTTTAAAGATAAGTGAGTGTAAAGATACAGCTAGTAAGAGGCCGAGCCAAGATTCAGACTTTGGTTTGTTTGACTTCCCTGTAGTTCCTTCCCTCACTTCCATTATTATTATTACTGTTATTATTAAATTATTGTCACTGTGTTAGTCAAGTTGGAATACCACGAGAGACATAATTCCAATAAGACTCATCAATCTTTCAGAAAAAAGAAATGCTGGTCATTGTTGTTTTAGTGATGGCCGTGCAACATGAGGGGGGAAGTCTTATGTTAGGGAGCACGATTTAGAAGTTTGGGGTTGGGCTGGCCAGTATCCTCTTTCAAAATGCAGTGACATGGAAAGTTCCTTTCATCTGCTTGTTCTTCTTTTGACTTAGTTTAAAGCAGCCAGCACTGAGGAGAAATGAGCTTTAGTTTGGAGGAGGAAGCAAGAGGGAAACGGAGTTTTTAAGTTACAAGGAGAAACCTACACAGGAACTAAAGGAGGGGGCCTAGAAGGGGGATGAGAGAGAATTTACAGCCAGAGTAACCCTGCAATTGGACCATTAACCCTTACATAACATTGGACCGCAATACCGAGCTCCCTTTTCCACCTGATCCCATGGGACACATCCATCTAACAGAAATAGCTCCTCCCTGGGGCACCTGGGTTGCTCAGTCGGTTGAGTGTCCAACGTTGACTCAGGTCATGATCTCACAGTTTGTGAGTTCGAACCCCGCGTCGGGCTGTGTGCTGACAGCTCAGAGCCTGGAGCCTGCTTCCCATTCTGTCTCCCTGTCTCTCAGCCCCTCCCCTACTCATGCTCTGTCTCTCTCTGTCTCTCGATAATAAATAAATGTTAAAAAAAAAAAATAGCTCCTCCCTGTAATAGGGCCTTAAAGTATTCGTGAGTAAAATATGCGTGTTGCTAAACATTTGTAGCAACATGAAGTCGATGAAGTCTAGACTTCACTTTGATTTTTCTCTCACCTAAAAAAGAGCAGTGGAGAGTCTGGTTATCATCTTTGTCCTTCTTGGAATCCGCCCATTTTGTAACAATGCTGCTGTTATTCTACTCATCTTCACATTTCATATGGTGTCTTCTGATTTAACGTGTCAAGCGCTGACCTCTTACGAACCGACAGGTGCGTGTTTCCCTCCGTCTGATGTGCCTGTGGGTTGAAGAAGGAGAGCCTGGGCCCGGCTCTCTATCTAATCGAGTTGCATCAATCACGTTGCAATGCCAGGACTGGGAGGCTGAAATGCAATTTGTTGAAATACTAAGTCCTGCAGTAACAGTTTTCGTGAATGCTCCTAATTTACCATTCTCTTTTCTTTAGGCATGAAAAAAAAAAATCAGCCAGTTTGCACAGATGCACACCTGTGTCTTATCTGCTGTAACCAGCAAGGGGACAACTCAGAAAGGCGTCAGCACCCCAGGGAATTTTTGAATTGTGACCATCGTCCCTTCTCTAATATGCTTGATGTATCCCTATGTACCGCATTAGCTGGGGACTTCTAATCTTGTCTAATTCGCTAAAATTCATTCAAGTAAAATTAGTGATAAACACAGATTTATAAAAGTATAATAAAAATATACCAAAGGGCAAAGGAAGGATAGGTCATTTTAAGGGCGAGGTGTCACTGAATGAAGTAAGCTGGCCCTTGGTCAGATCTGTTCTGGAGGGTGGGCGGGATCAGGCGCGTTGAGGAGGGAAGGCATGAGTTCCTGATGTTGCTGGAGTGACACTATTACTCCTGGCTGGATGTAGTGATGCAATGCGATAGCACTTTGAATTTTATGAAAGGATGAATTGAGGAAACTGGAGAGTACACGTGTTCTATTTTCCCTGCTGCTTTGCGTATAATTTGGATGTCGCAGAAAAGGGCATGATTGTTTATCACCTGTTTCCCGCGAAGAAAGATTCTAAAATCGGAGTCCTATTTCTATATTGGCACATTGGAGAAAAACAGGAGGTTGTCAAGTAAGGTTCCTTCTAAATATAAAACTGAATGCAATCTCCGGGTCCTGTCCAGATGTCTGCAAACCTAGGATGGTATTTTAGTATGAAAGATGTATAAATGCAAATGCATTCCAAGTTCCCCCAGGGTCCACCAGCCTGCGAACCCAGCCTTATTTTCCACCCTGAATCTCTGTCTCCACTTTTTCTGTCTGAGCAAGGGCGTGTCTCCTCTGTGCTGTGAATGAGCTTACTCTCTTCTAGCGTAAGCTCCGTACTGCTGACCACTGCACACGGTGTAGGCACTGACCCCTGACCACTGACCACTTTTTAGGCACCATCGACAGAAATGTTCCCGCCAGGCGCCGTGCCCGGCACGCATTATTTCGTCCATGAATGAATGAATTCTCACAGCCGCCTGGCAGGGTAGGCATTAGCATTTCTGTTTTACAGATGAAGAAACAGGCACCGAGATTAAAGACTTTTACAGGGTTCTTAAAGTGGCATTGGTCAGAATCACTCATTTACTGATGCAACAGATATTTTGGGGGGAAACCAACCGTTCACGCGTCGGGCCGTAGCAGTGAACAGTGCAGGTGGGGGGGGGGGTCCCCCTTTCTCAGGTTTGTAACCGTTAGGGGGTGTGAAACAAAACGTGGAGTTTCAGACTGTGATGAGGGTGCAGGCGGGAGAGGGAGCGGGAGGTCATCTTACTGCATTTTACAACAGTCAGTGTCAGTGGATTGGGCATCTCTGGAGGTGTCGGGGAAGCCGTTTTGAGAAGGAGGCTTTGAGCTGAGATCAGAATGAGAAGAAGGAACTCGCCACCTCGAGATCTGGAGAACCGTGCGAGAGGCCACGGGAGTGACGAATGTCAAGGTCCTGATGCAGAAAGGAGCCTGGTGTGTTTCAGGAACAGAAAGGTGTGTGTAGCCAGAACATTGTTGCCCAGGGGAATGAAATCAGAGAGAAAGCTAGAGGGAAGCAGACCCCAGGCCAGGTCGGGTCTTGTGTGCCGTGGTTGAACAGACTTTGATTTTATTCTGCCAGTAATGAAAACCCAGTGGAGGGTTTGGGGATCCGATTCACGATTCGCGTATTAAAATTTCCCTTTGTGGATTGTCAGTTTCAGGTAGGCAGGAGAGAAATCGGAGAGAAGAGCTGCGATGCCTCTTCAGTGATGTAGGGGAGAAAGGATGGCAGTGTGGAGGCGGGGGCGGTGAAGGGAGGTCAAGCGGACAGATGGGTGGAATTTTGGAGACGGGAAATACGGACGGAGGGGGTTACCGTCTAGTGAGGGAGAGGGCACCTGGAGGAAGGAGGGTTCTGTTCAGGGAGAGGAGAGAACAGGTTTCCGGGTGGGGATGATATCGCGAGTTCTGGCAGCACGTTCATTTGAGATGCCCCGATTTCCACGGTCAGGCAGGTGGCAGGACATCGGAGTCTCCATTGTAGAGACGGGTTGAGGGGAGAGCTTTCAACTGGGGATTTATCAGCGTAAAGTTTGGGGACAATACCTAGGAAGGGCATGTGGATGGAGAAGTACATTCTCCAGAGCGACACTACTGAAACGTGGCCCACTGCCCGGTGCCTGCCCACACCCTGTTTGTGGTCCCCAGTGGGATAAAAACAGAATGAAGAGTGAATTTGGGGGACTTTAATAGCAGTTGCAGCAAAGGCCTGGTCAGTGGCTTGTATTCTGCATGACTTGGTTTCACTGTTTTGGTAATCTGTTTTTATCACATTTTACAACAGCGTCAGCCTGCCGTGGATTGCAAATTGAAACAAAAAAGCACCTGGCCCGTCTCCCCAGGCAGTTGAAGGACAGTGCTCTGAAGTTTAGAAGTTGAGCAGAGAAGGGAAACACAGAAGCAGAGCCAGAGAATCGAAGGCCAGTGAGGCAGAAGGAAAACTGATTCTCCTTTGATTTGAACCCAATCTGTCTGTCTGTCTGCAAAGTGTAGGTCTTTCACTGCAATTTTTTTTTTAATGTGTATTTATTTTTGCGAGAAACAGAGGGACAGAGTGCAAGCAGTGGAGGGGCAGAGAGAGAGGGAGACACAGTATGTGAAGCAGGCTCCAGGCTCTGAGATGTCAGCACAGAGCCTGATGTGGGGTTCGAACTCACAAACCGCAAGATCATGACCTGAGCTGAAGTCAGCTGCTTAACCGACTGAGCCACCCAGGCGCCCCTTTCACTGCAATTTTGTACTGCCTTCTTTCCCAGGCAGGGGCCAAAACGAGGCCTATGACACAACAACAGAGCTGTGAGCCCATCAAGAAACTTCTGTTTCCATGTCCAAGTGATGTCTCTTGGTGTCCACGCTGGTCCTTCTCCCCACCTTCTTGTCCCCGCTTTGTCACCAGAGAGACCCTATTTAAACTTTAGGGTTTTTTAAATATTTTATAAAGTCCCTGAAGAAAGCAGCCTTTTTCTTCTCTTACATCAGCACTTGTGTTTATAGGGGTCAGACCCTGTCATTATAGCAGAGCTGAGCAACAGGGCCATCCTGCCTCCTTTCCCCAGGACTTGTTCTCTCTCTCTCCTGCATGTCAGCCCATGCGCATGAGGTCCGTGATCGGGAACAGGAGGCAGAGACAGCTGGCAGCCTCGATCAGCCTGGCCTGATCTTTAATACAAACTCTAAGGTTTGTTTGTCTGTTTGTTTGTTCATGTTTATTTATTTATTTTGAGACAGACAGAGCACACAAGCGGGGGAGAGGCAGAGAGAGAGGGAGAGAGAGAATTCCAAGCAGGTTCCACAGAGCTTGAGGCAGGGCTTGAACTCACAAACCGTGAAATCACGACCTGAGCTGAAGTCAAGAACTGGACGCTTAACGGACTGAGCCACCCATGTGCCCCAGGGTTTTGTTTCTAAACGTATTATTGGCTAACATAGTTACTTCCCTGAAATAGTTTTGAAACGGACAGATTTGGTTTTTAGAGGTTTAAGATTTTCTCATGCTTTGGAAAAAGGAAAAATAAAATAAAGAGAAGCATGAAAAAGTGTACTATCTTATCACTTGCAGTGATTAAAAATTTGAGTTTAAGAACGTTATTATTTCACAGAAAGATCCAAGATGATTTTATCTAATTTATGCAAGAAATCTGGCAGTGTGTCTGAGTTTGGCAATTTGAACTTAAAAAAGTACAAGTGGTTCTAACTATTGGCTTTTTAGTGTTCCTGAGTTCCAAAATATGGCAATTTAGTGGCTAATTGAGTCACTTACTCTGAGAGTCCTTCCTTACAGATGTCCAGGATATGTTGTCTACAACCTGAATACTATGTAGGTTTTCTTGCTCCTAAGTCAACGCCAATGGAATGTACATCCTTAATTCTAGAAACTATTCTAGAGCTTCATTTTTAGGCCAAATTACCTTGATGTTCCTTTCTCTAGTTGCTTTCCATGTGCTTTTACCACATGACTTCTATTACTTATATCCTCACATATAATAACAGTAATAATAACAACTTTAGAAGCATGCTGGATCTTAGTAGTTGCAGTAATGGTAGTAATTGCAAAAACTAATGTCAACTACGTTTCAATTAAAAAATAATTATGAAAATGAACATTTATTTATTTACTTATTTATTCTGAAAACTAACATTTATTGAAATGCCAAGTGCCAAGCAAGGTTGTAAGATATTTACATGGGTTAATTTACAATCCTTGAGGTACGTCTTAGTCTATTTGAGCTGCTGTCACAAAATACTACAGATGGGGTGGCTTATAAACAACTGAAGTTTATTGCCCACAGTACTGGAGGTTGGGAAGTCCAAGGTCAAGATGCCAGCATGGCCACGTTTTGATAAAGAGCCTCTTTCTGATTTACAGCCAGCTCTTTTCTTGCTGCGCCATCATAAGGTGGAAAGGAGTTCTTTGTGGCCTGTTTTATAAGGGCACTAATCCCATCGGGAGAATTCCACCCACGTGACCTAATCAGCTCCTAAAAGTCCCACCTACTAACCCCATCACCTTTGGGGGGTTAGCATTTTAACATATGAATTTGGGGGCCGGATACAAGCGTTTCTACCTTGACAAGGTAGATACTATTATGGCCCCATTAGCCCAGGAATCTGAGGCATTGCAAAGTTAAGCAACTGGCTCAAAGTCACTGAGTCAGGAGGAGGTTTTTTCCCATATTCACTTTGCTTTGCTGGCCTGGATGTTTTACTATTGGAAGTAGGTCATATGTAGAGTGCAAATGATGGCATTTTTTGTTTTGTTTTGCTTGTTAATGCTTGGAAATAAAAAATGCAGTGATGGGACACAAAGACAAATTGTACCTTGGGGCACCTGGGTGGCTCAGTTGGTTAAGCGTCTGACTTCAGCTCAGGTCATGATCTCAGGGCTTGTGAGTTTGAGACCCACGTTGGGCTCTCTGCTGTCAGCACGGGCCCGCTTCAGACCCTCTGTCCCCCTCTCTCTGCTCCTCCCCCGCTGGCATGTGCGCTCTCTCTCTCTCTCTCAAAAATAAATAAACATTAAAAAAAATAAGAAAAAATTGTACCTCTCCACATATTTTTTTTTTTTTTTGGTGTGGAACCCAATTGTACTTTTGGCAATTGTTAATCATTAGAGATACTTACATATTTTGCAATTAATTGATCTGAGAATGTCTAAAATAAAATGAACCCACCAAATAAAAATATTCAAGGACTTTCACAGCATACTTCCAGCATTTGTTTTATAATGAGAAAAATAAAAGTTGAGTACTGTCTTGTCTTAGAGCATTCATATTTCATAAGAAGGGAATCAGCTTGAGATGAGCAAGCTTTCTACCCAGATCTATGAGAATGATGGGTAGAAGCAATCTGCTTTGTCCTAATAGTAACCCGGACCATTGTTATTAAATGTAGAATGTCCACAAGTTACGAATTGGTTGTGTTTCGTGTATTTGACAAAAAGGTAATTCTTCTGTACTTAACATTTTTTTTTTAATTTTTTTTTTTAACGTTTATTTATTTTTGAGACAGAGAGAGACAGAGCATGAACAGGGGAGGGGCAGAGAGAGAGGGAGACACAGAATCAGAAGCAGGCTCCAGGCTCCGAGCCATCAGCCCAGAGCCCGACGTGGGGCTCGAACTCATGGACCGTGAGATCATGACCTGAGCTGAAGTCGGACGCCCAACCGACTGAGCCACCCAGGTGCCCCTTTACTTAACATTTTTTTAATAGTTCTCCACACACAAGTGTACATGCGTATACAGACTTCCACAGGATGCTTTTCATGACTGCATAGTATTGCAGTGAACGAATGTACTGTAATTTGAAGACATATTGCCATCTTGCAATATGAAAGGCTGTGTCGTTTTAGACTTATGTCAACCGTGTGTAATAGCACCCTCCCAGTTTCTGGATTTTAACTTACAATAATCTCTGTCAGTTACTTGGAGGGGAACGAAAAGAATCTTATTTGAATTTACATGATTTTGATTAGGAATGATTCTGACCTTTTCCCATATACTCAGTGAATTGGCTGCTTTTTTTTTTATGGGGGAACAGTTCGCAGAGGATGGGGGTGGAGACTGGGGATGTCTCTCCATTTCTCTTCCCAAAGATATTATTCATTTTGGGGGCACCCAGGTGGCTCAGTCCGTTAGGTATCCAACTCTTGATTTCGGCTCGCAGTTTGTAAGACTGAGCCCCGTGTCAAGCTCTTGGAGCCTGCTTAGAATTCTCTCTCTCTGTATCTCTGCCCACCTCCCACTCACTCTCTTTCTTTCTTGCTCTCAAAATAAATAAATAAGCTTTTAGTAAGTAAAATATAAAAATATATTACCTATTTTTTTCTGGTATGCATGGTACCTATACCTTCCCATTTATTGACAGCTCTTCTGATTTTAAGTCTAAGGCTCTTTCATTCTTTTAAAGGATTCATATTAAGAATAAGCCTCTCGAGTTGTTTGTCTCCTAGGACTCATGAGGGTGACTCGAAAGGAGTGCACCGCTGTCGTGAAGTGGTTTCCAGATGGCTGAGACAGCATCTTTCCTGATTTGCCATCTGCACATCACCTCAGAAAGCAGAACTTTTCCTTACTTCAAACGTCTGTTTCCATATCAGCTCTGTCCAGGAGACGATCCACTTCTAATCGGTAGTGTACTAATTTTCTCGTAAATGTAAAGTTGAGGCTGTAGTCACTTCCTTTCCGTACCCACAGTTTTCCATTTTAACAAGTCCCCCAGGAGGCTATGTAGGAATTGAGATTTAATCATGCCCGGGTAGATTTCCTCCTGGGTGGAATAAGAAGGATTTCCAGGGGAAGTGATGGCAGTCCCCGAGGATCACTTATTTCTACGCAGTCCCAAGCAAAGCAACAACAGATTTCCCTGAGAGAATGTAGAGAAGGGGTAAAGCTTCTGCTAAAACCTGGGACTGTCCATTTCTGTCAGTGTGCCAGCTTTTTTCTTCCATGCAGTATAAGCTACATGGATGAAAAGCCTAAAATATCCACTCTTAAAAGGAACTCTTATGAATAACTATACAAAATGGGCATTTTTATTAAAAAAAATTTTTTAACGTTTTTTTAAATTTATTTTTGAGACAGGGAGAGACAGAGCATGAACAGGGGAGGGTCAGAGAGAGGGAGACACAGAATCCGAAACAGGCTCCGGGCTCTGAGCTGTCAGCACAGAGCCCGACGCGGGGCTTGAACTCACGGACGGCGAGATCATGACCTGAGCCGAAGTCGGCTGCTCAACCGACTAAGCCACCCAGGTGCCCCAAAATGGGTATTTTTAAAAATTTGAGGCACATCCTAGCATTTGCCAGGTTTAGTGAAGAATCATGTAAGTGTTTATTAAACTATCTACTACATCATCAGGGGCTTTCCATTTATTGCCGGAAGCACGGTTAAATCATTTTGGTGACAATTCTTTCGGTGTGTGCCATAACCGCATACTGTCTGCTCCGATTAGGACTTTAAAACATTGGTGCTACCAGATTTGCTGTTATTTTAGAAATAGCTGTCCTTATCCTCGCTGAAAATCGGGAGTCTGTCCATTATACTCAAGGCCACTGCATTTATTGCTTCTTTCTTTTTACTTTATTTTTTACCCATAGAAATAGGCCTTACCAAGAAGATATCTTGCTTGAACTTCCTCTGAGCCTGTTAGCCTGCATTCCGTTTATTCTGTAGTGTCGAAGCAACAGCCCCGTTGGCATTTGACCGTCTGCATTGACGTAGGAAATTGCCATATCCAGAGGATTCGTGTTTTTGATGGCAAAAATGCCTTCACTGTGCTAGTTGTTATGTAGATCGTTTTTTCCCTTGATTCTGTGAGTTAAGAATCAAGTAAGTATTATAAAAACAATGTATGTATAAGAAGAAAAAAAAATCAAGCAATACTGAGTGGTATTAGGTAAAAAGAAAAAATATCCCAGCCCCATTGCTCTGCACATCAGAAGTTAACTCTTTAAAAACAATGTGTCGTTCTAGAGCATAACATCTAAAAACCATGTTGCTCTTTTTTTCGTTCATTAACTTTAGACTCCTCATTAAGAAAGGTAAAGATTTAGTATGCTTTGGGTGCCTGGGTGGCTCAGTCGGTGAAGCATCTGACTTCAGCTCACGTCATGATCTCACGGTTTGTGGGTTCAAGCCCCACATCAGGCTCTGTGCTGACAGCTCGGAGCCTGGAGCCCGCTTCGGATTCCGTGTCTCCCTCTCACTCTGCCCCTCCCCTGTTTGCACTCTGCTTTTCTCTCTCTCTCTCAAAAATAAAATAAACAACAACAACAACAAAAGATTTAGTATGCCTCTTATATGTCTACCTCTCTTTGCCCTACGTGGTATTTTATTATTTTTATAACGTAAATTATTTTTACTTTTAACAATTATACTTTAATCCCAACTTCCTGTGCTATCAACTCTAAACTGTGCAGACTCACTAGGTTGTAAGTGGGAGAACTAGTGTTTCTAAATCGCTCTCAACTTTTTCACTCAACTCCTGAAATCTGTCAACTCTATCACTATTCTTACATTATCAAAATTTAACATTTACATTCTGATGTTATTAAACTTACCTTGTTTTGTCTATAGGCTCGTTCTACACATTGGAACCCGGAGAAGGAAATGCAACTCCATATAACCAAACCTGTCCTTCTTTTTTTATTAAAAAAGTTTTTTTAATGTTTATTTTTGAGAGAGAGAGACAGAGACAGAGCCAGAGTGTGTGTGTGTGTGTGGGCGGGGGGGTGCGGTGCAGAGAGAGAGGGAGACACGGAATCCGAAGCAGGATCCAGGCTCTAAGCTGTCAGCACAGAGCCTGACACGGGGCTCAAACTCACAAACCGGGGTGATCGTGACCTCAGCTGAGGTCAGATGCTTAACTGACTGAGCCACCCAGGTGCCCCCAAACCTGTCCTTCTTAAAGAATGTTCAAAGTATTGAGATCAAACAGATTTCCTCTCCTTGCATTCCACAATTACTCAAAATCACATCACCTTTTTTATTGGTTTCTATTCAGAGAGGGGCTTTCTTGTACCTTCTCTGCCTCTTCCGAAGGTTTTAGGTGCCTTTCTTATTTTGTGATTAGAGAAGACATGTTGTGTTTTCCCCATACCCCTAAGATTTGGTTTCTTAATCCTATTCTCGTTGCAAGAGAGTTGTTTCCCTTATTTGTCTTACACAGAGTATGTTCTGGAACATCCTTACAAAACCAGCAAGTCTGTCTTCCCTTCCTTTGTCGTCTGGCTGTCCCAATTTTCCTTACTGTGCTTTAGTTTCTATTTCTTATAGAGCCAAGTAGGAGTTTATTCATGAAGTTGTTCTTTTTTCTTCCTTTTCGGTTTCCCACTAGTCAAGGGGAAGGGCCTACGGAAGACCCTGTCTATTCGTGACAAGTCACTGAGGGCTGGTGGCTGTCTTCTGAACTTTTTGGAGGAGACTGCGCACCAAACCCGGAGAATGAGAGGATTTTGTAATTATCCTTTCTCTTTAATTGAAAGCCTGGAGGGGACAAAGTGCTGCATTAGATTTTGTCCACATTTGCACATTTTCCCCTGGATGCCCTATTTGGCTTTAAACAGATGACTTTATTTCTCCATATGCTTCAAATTTTCTCCCATCTCCAGTCTGGAAAGCAAAATGCTTTATTATTTTTTTTTTTCTTATTGGGATCTAATTTGCACTTAAAATTCACCCTTTTAAAGTATACAGTGTAGTTATTTTTGGTAAAGTCACAAGATTCTGTGACTTAATTTTTTTTTAGTAAAATATTTTAACATCCACCAAAGTGGATACAGGAGTAGTGTGAATATGTATCCATTATCCAGGGATGAACAGCTATAATAGTATCTTTTTTTTTTTTTTTTTACTAGTTCTGAGGCTAAACTGTTTTACATTTTTTGGAGAGAGAGAGAGAGAGAGAGAGCGAGTAGGGGAGAGGGACAGAGGGAGAGAGAGAATCTGAAGCAGGCTGCATGGTCAGTGCAGACCCTAACCAAGGGGCTCGGTCTTCATGTCACAACCGTGAGATCATGATCTGAGTTGAAATCAAGAGAGAGAAGCTTAAATGACTGCTCCACCCAGGCGCCCCAAAGGCTGAACTACTGTTGCGAACCGTTAGCTTTTGAGAACTGCATTTCTTTTAAGAATGCAGAGTATTTTATTGTGTGGATATGTAAGTGTGAAATCACTCCATTTTTGGCCACCGTCTCCTAAGACTATAATCATTCAGATCTGTTTGAGTGTTCTCTGCCTTGTGTAGCAACAAGCTTAGAGATCCCCCCCCCCACTGGGTGGCTTTGAACTCTATCTTTTTGTGTGTCTTTAACACCTCATCTTCAAATGTGAGATAAAATTCTTAGAATAAAATTTTAAGTGATATTTGTATGTGTTGATCATACAAGGGTAGAATCTTTCTTCATTTAGGGTAAGGATTCAGCAGGCTAGGAGTAAGCCCATTTACAGGGTTAGGATTCAGAGCCCCGGGGTGAGTAAGGTTCAGGTTAGGAGGGGTTTGGATTTAGAACTGCCATTGTGTGGAAACCAGGAAGTCAGGAAGCGCGGAGGATGATGCAAGTCGCAAAGATCAAGGTGAAGAGTGCCTAGAGTTCAAGAGGTCAGAAAAAGTGGCTCTCCCAAACTAATCAGGGACTGTCCACTTTCTGCCTTTTCATTTCGTGTGGATGGTAGCTGCCACTGTCCCACAGATGGATCTGGGACGTGCCAGGGTGTCTTCTTTTTCTGGAGTTACTAGATGTTCAGCAACGTATAGTCTGAAACTGATTTCAGATACCTATAGTGTAAGCATCACGGCATTAAATTGGCTTTTGATTTTTTTTTTTAACGTTTATTTATTTTTGAGACAGAGAGAGACAGAGCATGAACAGAGGAGGAGCAGAGAGAGAGGGAGACACAGAATCTGAAACAGGCTCCAGGCTCTGAGCGGTCAGCACAGAGCCCAACGCGGGGCTCGAACTCAGGGACCGTGAGATCATGACCTGAGCCGAAGTCAGACGCTCAACCGACCAAGCCACCCAGGCGCCCCAAATTGGCTTTTGAGAAAAGCACAAAGCAGTAAAATGATATGTCTGTCTACATGTCGCTCAGTAGATTTAAGGGCATTGTATATTTTTATAGTCTACCCTGTCCAGTGTACTGTTAATCTCAAGATCGTCCCTGAATTTGTGTTCAGATAGCCGCCACTGGAGGTACCATTTACGTATTTCCCAGCACAAATGTCTCCTTTATTATTTATAAACAGTCGTTAATGAAAGTGTATAATTGTCAGTTTTATTGCTTTTTAAGCAGGGACTAAAATGGTGACCTTGTGGCTGTTTTTTTTGTTTTTGTTTTTGTTTTTGTTAATGTACAACCCAGTCAGCCAACACACCCTCATCTAATTCTTTGTCTCTGTTTGGCTCGGCTTGATAATCAAACCCCGAATGGCAATGAGATTAAATCACTATGACCCATTCATTACATTCTTATTTATGAGGTCTTTGCTTAACTGCCAGCACTATCTTTGTTTTACCTCATGTCCTAGGACCAGGCTATTCTTTACAGAGGACAGAGAGTATAATAGTGGACTTCAAAACCCGTGTCTTCTGGTTCCTCGGGGGGTCAGCTTAGGCTTACAGAAATGGTTCTAGAAAAACACCACCACCTGTCAAAATCTCTTTTGCAGAAACTCACACTCTCTTTGTGGGTGTATTATGTAAAAACGTTCCTTTGCTGGCTACACTGCTCCCCGGATGGTCAGGCAGGAAGCTCTCTGGCCCTCTGTTGGTAAAGGATGTGTGGTTTGATATTTTGAGGGTTATGAAGAGATTTGTGATTACCTGTCCATATTTCTTCACCTAGTCTTCTTAGTGACGGAGGCACACACATTATGTTGTAATATTGGACTATTGGGTTCCTGTTTCAGCTTTGCAAGCACAACTTGGACTTGGCCACATAGCAGTTTTACTAATATGTTTTTTGTCCCAAGGCCAATTACATATATTTATTAATATAGTAAAAACTATAAATGAAAAAAAAAAAATAGACGGGACTCCAATTGGCTCCCGAATCCTTGGAACATATGGAAAATGGAAATTTTTTTTGTTTATCTGTGTCCAAAGGAAATTAAGGACAGGACTTGATGGGCTCTACAGATAACAAAATAAATACTCTTAGATTCCTGGGAAAATCGTTGCTATTCAGGCTGAGACCATCCAGTACTACTCTAAGGAGCCTGACTTTCTCCCTTCCTGCCATTCCCTCTACCTGGAACATATTCTATACGGGAATTAAGTGGGGGCTTGAGCAAGCTTACTAGATTTCAAACTTCTTGAGGTCAGGGACTCAAGGACCTACCTTATTGCATCAGCGGGGAGAAAAACAAAAAGAATCCCATGGGTGCCTGGGTGGCTCAGTCGGTTGAGTGTCCGACTTAGGCTCAGGCCATGATCTCACGGTCTGTGAGTCCCAGCCCCGCATCGGGCTCTCTGCTGTCAGCACAGAGCCCGCTTCGGATCCTCTGTCCCCCTCTCTCTCTGCCGCTCCCCTGCTCATGCTCTCTCTCTCAAAAATAAATAAAACATTAAAAAAAAAAAAAAAAGTTCCAAAGCTGTACTTGCTAACTTGCTACATTTTATGCAGTCCCGTGAGCTGCTTTAAATGCCTTCCAGGGATTTAATCCCCATGTAAATAGCATGTCCTCACTTAACAACTATTCCAGGCAAGAACTTTCTTAAGTAAATTTACTTCTTAGATATTTACTAAGTTTTTACTAGATGAAAGGCATACTAAAGGGACTTTGCCCTCAGGAAACTTACCATTTTGTTGTAAAGAGAAGACTCAACCCTTTTGAAAATGAAATAATCCATGTAAAATGACTTGTTGAGAATTTGCTGCCATGATAAGTCAAGTCAGAGACAGGAAAGCACATAACTGTATGATGTGCCCAGTGGTCAGGGAAGGCTTCCTCCCTCAGGGAGCTGAGCTGGGTATCAATGGGTTGGATGGATTTGCAAGATGCAGATGTGAGGAGGGCCTTCCAGAAAAGGAAGAGGAAGGGAGCAAAGTGTGGTAGTTGGGGGTGAATAGACAAAGTGTTTAGGAGAACCTGAAGACCAATTTGACCAGAGTGGAGACTTTCAGAGAGTGAATCACTGTAGAAGATTGGAAAAGTGAGTCAAGAGTTATGGAGGTCCACGAGTGTAAGGTTATGCTGTTTGGACTTTGCCGTGTAGACCGATGACCATTTTGAAGGTTTTTGAACCAAAGATTGATAAGCGAAGTGGTGTTTTGGGAAGATCTGGTGGGGAGCCAGAAACAGGGCAATTTAAATCAGGTGGCAGAGGTGGGAAGGATCAGAGGTGGGAAGACCAGTGAGGGTTACTGCACCCACCTCGTAAAGTCCCAATGCCCGGGGAACAGGGAGTTAGTGGTGAAGAATACAAAGGAAGAACGGGATGCCAAAACCATTTACTAGAACATGACACAGCAGGAGTGTGTTTCTGATACGGGTAGTATTTGGCAGAAATACCTGGTCTCCTACTTACTGGGAGCAAACGAGTCCTTTATCTAATTCTAAGGAGACTGGATTTGGGTGTTGTAAATCAGTTTTCCCATGCACCGCTTGTGTTCCTTGGGTCCTGAAGAAAATGGGGTGAGACATCTCTAAGGATTTATCTCAGCAGGCTCCAGTTCAGTACATAAATAACTTCAGCCCAGCATGCTACAAGAAGGCTGACTTCTAGATTGTTTAGTATGGCTGATTAAGTTAATCCCAGAGACTAAACTTTAGATCTTCAAAGAGCATGTTTTCGCTTGGGGTGCATCATCGCGGTGGCCGAGTTACGTGCGATCAAGCCGCGTGAGCAACGGGTTACAATATTTTTGTGCCAAAGGGCAATTCGTTTGACCGGCTCTGCATTGTTAGACAACTCAGTCAAAGGGTTCAGAACAGTTTGCGGTTTTCCCTGCAGCTCTTATTTAGGGCTGTCTTCCCTGTGTTCCCCACCTAGCTCCACACCCAACTAACACACCCTGTGCCTGGCAGCCCACCAGCTCTTCCTAAAACACCACAGAGAATGTGTCCCTCCCTTGCGCAGAAACCTTCTAAATGGTTTCGTTTGCACAGCAAAGTCCCAAGTCTATAACCTCACGCTGATGGCCCTCTGCAACATGGTCCTCATCCACTCTTAGGATTTACAACATGAGATCAATGTTGCCTGCGTACTCTTAATTATTATGCTAATACTAAACAAACACAATAATATAGACTAGAGAATCTGAACATTAAACGAGGTGTTTATCACCTGAAGTTCAACTGGAGCCCAAGGTCAATGTTAAAAATTCACTTTCGTATTTGAGTTTTAGACTTTTTTAGTCTAAGTATTTGTCACAGATATTTTCCATATGTTAAAGTAATTAACATAGTTATCTCTTTCAGTGACTGTACCTTCTTAAAAATTTAATTCATTAACAGCTTGCTTTTTTCTCGAAGTAATTTAAAGCGGTTTGTAAGGATACACAAAATATACCCACGTAGCGTAATTTAAAGTAGATGAGATAGAACACACAGGCATAAATCTTCACGACCTTAGATTGGGCAACAATTTTTTAGATATGACACCAAAAGCCTAAGCATCCGAGGAAAAAGAAATAAAATGGACCTTATCAAAATTAAAATCATTTGTGTTTCAAAGCACATTATCCAGAAAGTGAAAACACAACCCACAAAGTGGGAGGAAATATACGCAAATCATATATCTGATATGAGTCTATCTGTCAGAATATATAAAGAACTCTTAAAATTCAACCAAAAAACCCACAAGTAACCTCATTTTAAAATGTGCAAAGGGTTTGAATAGGCCTTTTTCCAAAGAAGATATACAAGTGGCCAATAAATACATGAAGAGATGCTCCACATCGTAGGCATTAGGGAAATGCAAATCAAAACAGCAAGATTCTACTTCACACCCACTAGGATGGCTATAATAGAAAAGACAGAAAAGTGTTGGTGAGGATATGGAAAAGTTGGAACCCTAGTACATTGCTAGCAGAAACGTGAAATGGTGCCCCCACTTTGGAGAACTGTTTGGCAGTTTCTCAAAAAGTCAAATACAGAATTACCATAGGAGACAGCGATGCCTCTCCAAGCTGTCTAGCCAAGAGGGCTGAAAATGCATGTCCGCCCAAAAACCTGTACAGGAATATTTATAGCGGCATTATCATACTGGTCCCAAAGTGCAAACAGCCAAAATAGACATCAACTGATGAGTGGAGAAAGAAAATATGGCCTATCTGTACCACGAGATATTTTTCAGCAATAATAATAATAATAAAAAAAGAATGAAGCACTGATACATGCTAGAGCATGCAGGAAGCTTGAGAACGTGCTCGGCGAAAGAAGCCAGACATAAAAGGTGACATAGTATGTAATTCCATTTATTTGAAATATTCAGAATAGGTAAATCCATAGAGACAGACAGCAGACGAGTAATTAATTGCCAGGAGCTGGGGTGAGGGAGAAATGGGGGAGGGACTATAATAGACACAGGGGTATTTTTTGTTTGGGGTTTTTTTTTCAGGGATGATGAAAATGTTCTGAAATTACATGTGATGGGTGTACAGCTTTTTGACTATCCTAAAACCCACTGATTGATACACTTTAAAAGAGTGAATTACATACAGTGTGTGTATTACATCTCAAAACAAAGCAGGTGAGAGTATTGAAACAAGCATACAGACATCAGTTGGATCAGGGAATAAAACTGGTATTATCCTCTAAAGGTTCATATACTTACAATTGGTTGGCTACGAGCTTAGCTTTAATTTGTGTAAATTATGGATCAGATACATAATCCATAGTGTCATTAGTCCAGTGGCTCAGGATTTTATCACGGTGACCAATCAGCCATTCCACTCTAAGTGGAATTCTGTCCTTTGCCGGAGGAAACAGCACTGCAGCTATTTATTTTCCACATTTTTCGTCAAGGAATACATGTTTTGTTTACATGGTATTTTAGGAAAGAAACATAACCCAGCAGTATGAACAGCAATGCAGTTTTTGAATGAAGAATGAAAAGCTACTGAATTAGGCTGATTTGTGTGCATGAAAGTTTACTGATAGAATAATACCTCTGTTCTCAAAATGTTTATATTTTAGTGAACTGGCTGAAAGAGAGGACACTGTTACTTTTTAATTGGCTAATAGTTTTACACAGTAATGGTGCTGACGGAGCCAACCGGCATGGCTTTTAACTAGAACAACAGTAGAACCTGAAGCAAAACAATCAGATCAGAAAAGAGTTCTGCATAGCAGACCTCTATTCCATCAACTGTTGTCTTTTCCCTGTTTCCAATAACACTGTACTACAGTCTCATTTTCTCAGGCCTGGATTTAAGAAACACCCTAGATTTGGGACACCTGGGTGCCTCAGTTGGTTAAGCATCCAACTTTGGCTCAGGTCATGATCTCAGGGCTCGTGAGTTTGAGCCCGCGTTGGGCTCTGGGCTGACAACTCGGAGCCTGTTTTGCGTTCTCTGTCTCCCTCTCTCTCTAGCCCTCCCCTGCTTGCATGCTCTCTCTCTCTCAAAAATAAACATTTGGGAAAAAAAGAAACACCCTAGATTTATGTTTGGACTCTATTCCTTAGGCATACCACATAGTTTCTTATGCTCTATGTTCTGAGAGCAGCTATGGACATTCAGAGGACTTAAAAACTCATTCAGCTGTTTCTTGTTTCGATTTGAGAATCAGACCCTGCAGACAACTTCAAGACTTTCTCCTTTGGTCTATTTTTATACCAGAGATAATTAGCTCTGGCCATGACAGAAGTTTTTAATCTTTTTAAAAAAGGATCCCCTTTTCCCTGAGGCATTGATATCACCCCAGAGCTTGATGGGGTGGTCAGCTTTGGGAGCAAGGCAGGTGGCACTGTGTTGAACAGAAAACTCTTGCCTGTTTGGGAGTTCGGAGTCTATCCATATCTTGAAACCTCTGGAGGCAGACAGGGAGTGCCTTGGGGAGAGCACTGGCTTTGGAGTCACCTTGAGTTCTTGACTCCACTACTTGCTAGCTCTAAGGACTTGGTCAAGTACTTCCCCTAAGCCTCAGTTTCCTTACTAGCAAAATAAGGTAAATAACAGCATGGGAGTGAAGTGATGAGTCAAGGGTTAAACATGAAAGGTAGTGAGTACAATGCCCGGCACACGTTACACAGAGTGAATGATGCTGTTGCTGTACCTAGAACCAGGGTTTGCACATGCTCAGTGAGTAAGTGTTGAGTGAAGGCGTGAGTGGATGAATGGAGTCCTAACTACCGGTTGGGAAACATGAACACTTTAGAAAGTATTTGGCACATACAAAAAAGAAAGAAAAACATAATATACACACTGACGTATGGAGCTATATAACTTGGCTATACTTCAAATTTTTTTTTTTTAAGAAATCAAATGGCACAAATACAGGTGAGTTCCCCTAGGCACCCCTCCCAGACCTCTTTAATCCTCTCTCCCCAGAGATAAGTGCTGTCACAAATGTGTTATTGTTGCCATCATGCTTTTACAGAGTTCCCACGTATGTATGTAAATGAACAACATAGAACACAGCTTTGCATATTTCACTGTTTATATAAAAGCATTATGTACTATTCTGTAGCTTGCTTTTTTTTTTTTTTTTTTTTTTTTTGGCTTACCATTAGGTCTTTGAAATTAATTCATGTTGATATAGGTTACTATAGTTCATTCTTTTTTTTTAACTGCTTTATAGTATTTTATGATTATATCAATTTATCTACTTTTGGTGTTGCTGGATGGTTAGGCTCCCTTCTCCCCAGTTTCTTGCTATTATAACATTGCAATAAACATTCTTATATGTGTCCTGATGCAGGGTGTGTAAACAGAAGAGGAACCACGAGGGCTTTGGGCGTGTGTATCTTCAATTTCAATAGATATTAAAGAAATGCTCTCCTCAATGCTTGTCTGGGTTTATATTACCAGCATTGTAAGAACATTCTTAGTTCTTCACAAATTTGCCAACACTTGTCATTGTCAGGCTGAGTGTGAAATAACTCACGTTAGTTTTAACTTGCATTTTCCTGATTAGTGATGAATCTGAACATTTTTCATACATTCATATAAGATCATTTGTTTTCCCTCCATTGTGAATTACCTGTAAATATATATATATCCATTTTTTCAGTGGATTACTATGTCTTTTTATTATTATTATTAAATTGTAGGTGTTGTTTATAAGTTCTGGGTACTAGTCTTTATCATATTTTTACAAATCTCTCAATTTGTTTTTATTTATGGTGTCTGGTTTTGAACAGAAAGTTTAAATGTTAATGTTTTTTAATTTAATTTAATTTTAATTTTAATTTAATTTAATTTAATTTTTAAATGTTTATTTTTGAGAGAGAGAGAGAGAGAGAGAAATAGAGTGTAAGCAGGAGAGGGGCAGAAAGAGAGGGAGACACAGATTCTGAAGCAGGCTCCAGGCTCTGAGCTATCAACACAGAGCCTGAGGCAGGGCTTGAACTCACAAGCCATGAGATCATGGCCCCAGCCAAAGTCGGACGCTTAACCAACTGGGCCACTCAGACACCCTTAAATTTTAATGTTTTTTTAAGCTTTTCCTTTATGACCTATGCTCTTGGACCCCTACTTAAGAAATCCTTTCTAACCCCAAGCTCATTAAAACTATATTCTCTTGTAAAAGCTTTACAGTTTTGCTTTTATTATTAGGATTTTTAATCCATTTGGGGGATTTACTTGTGTATATATATAACGTAGGCATTTTTTCTCTTTGGGTGGGCATAAACCAACTGACAGGAGACCGCTTTATTGAACATTGAGGAAGTTCTCAGTTTGTGGATGGCAGATAGTAATACTTTTCTGCATTTGTTTTAGGTATTTGACAAGGTTCAGGACATGCTACCCCAAAATATGTCACCTTGACATATTGACTATTTTAAGCTGAAAAAATTTGAGAAATGCAGGTGCAGGAAGGACTTTCTGACCTTCCCTTGGAGCAGGTCACAAGACCTTCTTGTGAGAGGTGTCTTCCTCTGCCCGGAGGTACCTACCTGTTTCCGAGACCAGGGATGCTGAGAGTAATCTGAACGAACAAATCTTGCTGTTTCCTCATTTCCTACATTGAGCTCATATCCTCTGTTCTATTTTCTCACAGCTTTCCACTCTTCTTCAAACCTAGCAAAAACACGGAAGTCATAAATACAGAGAGCAGATAGGTGGTTGCCAGAGGCAGGGAGTGGTGGGCGGATGAAGTAGGTGAAGGGAGTCAAAAGGTACCAACTTTCAGTTATAAAATAGTAAGTCCTAGAGATGTAATGGTAACAATAGTTAATAATACTGTATTGTATATTTGAGGGTTGCTAAGAGAGTAAATCTTAAATGGTCTTATCACAAAAAAAATTTGTAACTATGGACTTTAACTAGACTCATTGTATGGGTCATTTCACAACGCATGCAAATACCGATTCATTATGTTGTACGCCTGAAACTAACATAATGTTATAAGTCAGTTACACCTCAATTAAAAAGAAAACCTGCTGTAAAAAACACTCAGGTTTAACCGTTTTGCGGGGAGGTCTTCATTTCCTTATTGAAGGTTCCTGTGTCACGTAGAATTTATGTCAAATGAATTTGTTCACTTTCCTCTGGTTCATCTGTCTTTTGTTATAGAGACTCAACCAAGATGAATAGAACAAAGGTGTTTTTCCTCCCCCACATATTCTGAAGTCCCATATTCTACTTTTTTGATATCATATCAAAACACAAACAGAAACTTTTGAATTGTCACTTGAAATTTTATCTCGTTCCTGGGGTGAAGCTATTCTTTCCTGGTGAGAGCTTTTAAACTATTCATCTGTTTTGATAGGGTGACACCATACTTTTATCTTAGTAGGCTATCACACTGGAAAAGACGGCAAGGCAGTGAAATGGGCCTGTTGATTTGTTTATGCCCTGGGACATGTCAGCCTCCCAAAGGGACATAAATATCTTTGATGATGACATTTTGAGATTCTTTAGAATTTGGGGCGTTGCTTTATCGCTATTATCTGTATGAATTCACATTTAACATTGTTTCTGCAAGGTAGACAGAGTTGATTTGCTAGAGCTCACAAAAACCTTTTGCCCACTGGCAAACTGAAGCGTTTTTGTAAAAACTGCAGAAAATAGCTTTCCCACATACTTGTAACAGCTGTTTTGTTTTGTAACCAGCACAACAAATCTCTAAGCCTGTTCCTTAAAACTCTGTACAAACCACACACTGATATTCTTTAGAGGTATGAAAAAATAGCAATTAAATATGGAAGTGCACAGAAGAGAAAATGAACTCAAGTCTCCCAGTCCAGATAATGCCTACGGATGTTTAAAAGCAAGAAATGTGGTAGACACGTATGGCTTACATCTGAACAGACTTCTTCCTTTCCTGACATCCACTGCATTTCCACCGAGAGAGTTTTCTTTGTATTCTAAAAAGTAGTTCTGGGGATGCCTGGGTGGCTCAGTCGGTTAAGCGTCCGTCTTCGGTTCAGGTCATGATCTCATGGCTTGTGAGTTCTTTCCCTGCGTCGGGCTCTGAGCCTGGAGCCTGCTTTGGATTCTGTGTCTCCCTTTCTCTCTGGCCCTCCCCTGCTCATGCTCTGTGTCTCTCTCTCTGTCTCTGTCTCTCTCTCTCTCTCAAAAATAATTTTTTAAAAACTACTTTTGTAGTCCCTATTGATGGATATTTAGGTGTTCCTAGGATTTTTCATTTTGTTTCTGTTTGAGTTTTGCCTTTTCCGTGTCATGCTTCAGGAAACATCCTTGTACATGTATCTTTGGCCCATCTTTTCTGGTATATCTGTACGTCAGTTGCTAGTGGTGGGATTTTTGCATTCTCCAGCGATGTGCTTTTGAAATTTTTCAGTTTTAATACTGGAGATTGAAAAAAAATACATTCCCAAATGCTAATTTTGGATCGAAGGCCTGATGCTCATTGAAGAAGCTTTCTTCTTTAAAAAAAAAAACAAAACATTGAGTTATTTTGTATGGTTAGGGGTGTAGGGAGAGAAGAGAAAAGAGAAACATAATTTTACTCATGGAGAATCTAAATATATGAAAATGTGAAGCATATTTTCACTTAATGTGCTTCACTTTGCAGTAAGAGTGCGCAGGCTCGTTTCCCAGCAGAAGCATGGCAGGCATTGAGTACCTGGTGGCTGATTTCTTGCGTGGCTCAGGAGCTCACTGAGGCCCAGCTGCCTCTCCCCTGGTGAGGCAATCGCCCTCACTGCCCCCCAGCCCGCCCAGCCTCTCCTTAGGGTTGGACGATGCAGGTGAGGGCCTAGCCCTAGAAGGTCTTTGTCAAATGTTCCTGCCGTGCTCTTGGAGGAAGGTGGGACTTCTCAAGGCTTCCTGAGCTCTATTCCGTTAATTGGGTGGGAATACTCTTCACCTTGGAAGGCCTTGAATGAGTTAAGTACAAAATAGATACTTTCAGTGTAGTTTCCAGGTAAGGAAGGGAAGGAGAAGGGACCTGGGAGAGAGAAGGTCAGGCTTGATGCTAGGGAGTATGTTGCCAAAGGCAATTTACCTCCTTTGTCCTTGGGCAGAAACAGAAGGGGAGTTGAGTTTTTCCACTTTTAAGACTTCCTGACTTGCATAAAGATTAAGATGATGCTACAGGTCACGGCTCCTGTTTGAGGTACTCTGCATACTGGCTCACGCTTCCATACACATTTTCCTTGCATCCCCCCACTGACTCTGTTTTACGATGAAGAAACAGGGGCCCAAAGACGTCAACTGACTTAGTCAAGGACACACGACAATAAGTGGCAGAACTGGCAGGAATCTCTTATCGAGGACTCCTTCCACTGAGCGGTAATAAAGAATGCCCGATCTACCTATCATCAGGAACCCTCCAGATGTGAAATGGGGGGGGGGGGTCTTCCTGTTCAAAAGCAACTGAAATTTTGAGCAGAGGCCATAACAACTGTTAAAAGATCATTTTCGGGAAAGGGCAAAATAGTGACCCTCCTACAGATATCACAATGAATACATGTCACAGGGTTTATTTTACTCATTAATCAGTGACGGAAGCGTGCAGATGTTATAACCCGTCTAAAAGAGAGTTGAAAACCAGATACGTCTCTGGATTCGGGAATATCGAAACGAGCATGTTAACGGAGGCGGACCGAGTTTTCCACCGGGCCGGAGGGAGGACACTTCAATCTCTGCCAAACAGCCCAAGAGATTGTGTGTCTCTTGGTCAGCTGTAACGCAAAAAAGTTCAGAAGGACTCAAAGACCGTGAAAAAGGCTGGAATCGAATAGCCCTCTTGCTTGTGATGTGTGTAGCCAGTGCCTCAGTTTTCCAGGAAACACTACAATTTCTGTAGGCACGTCAGACGGGCTGAAAAAGCAGAGTGGCCGCCTCCCTGGTAGATTGGCAGGAAGGAGGGTGATGGGCAAGACTCGGCCCAAGGTAGATTGATGATGCTTTTCAAGGCTCTGAAAAGGTCAAGATGCACGCTGACCTTTCCTCCAGGCCTTTCATGCTTGTCTGCTTCGGCCCTACAGTGTAATCCCGTCCAAACGTGCCCTCCCGGCTGGTGGCCTGTGTTTTCATTTATTCCTCTTTCAGCCGTTAACATTTGCTGGCTCCGCATTCCATTTCCAGAGACCCCAGCTTTCGGCCAGCGTACAGCTTGCTCTTAGATAGAACCTGAGTGTTTTCAGTAGGGACGTGTCCCCAACTCATTGCATGTCCCTCCTGGCACCACAGAAGTCCTGGGCCTGCTGTAGCCCTGGTCCCCTCCTGAGCTTGCCTCCCCTAGGAATTCCTGTCCTTTGGATCTGTCACTTTCTCTTCCTTGCCAAAATCTAAGTCAGACACTTGGAAATACTGAGTAAGCAAACCGTATTAGGTAAGCATCCATTTATTCAACGGAGAGGGGTTCTGCCGCACTGTGGCCGTGCACCGTCCAAGGTGCTGGGGGAACAAAAGCTAGGGCAGGGATTCATGGTCTGGTGGACATGAATTATTTACAGCCATGTAAATAATCATTACAGGACAGGGTGCTCCTCGGTATATACACCTCGAGCCATGATTACAGAAGAGGGAGGGGTGGGCTCAGCCTGAACTAGTCTTCAAGCATGAGTGGAATTTTGCTGGTCAGAAAAGGAGCTCCAGGTGCTGAGCTGACGGCCTTCCTAGCCTGCCAGTGACAGGCAGGCGGCCACTCCCTCAGTTCTGCAGCCATCTGTCCAGGCAAAGACAGAGCATCTCTGCGTAGAGAGGCCTCTTGGGGCACCAGTGGGATTCCTGTAAGCAAAATGATATGGAGATAAAAGAAATCCCAGGAAAACAAATTTTCTTCCTCCCTTGTCCTGTGAAGTGTGTATGTGTGTGTGTGTGTGTGTGTGTGTGTGTGTGTGTGCGTAATATGAGATGGAGACTGTGAGTAATGACAAGTATTTTTTATTTATTTATGTTAAATTTTAACCTATTTTTAATGTTTATTTATTTTTGAGAGAGAGAGAGACAGAGAGAGAGAGAGACAGAAATGTGAGCAGGGGAGGGGTAGGGGGAGAGGGAGACACAGAATCCCAAGCAGGCTCCAGGCTCTGAGCTGTCAGCACAGAGCCCGACGCGGGGCTCGAACTCACCAACCGTGGGACCATGGCCTGAGCCAAAGTCAGATGCTTAACGGACTGAACCACCCGGGTGCCCCATTTTTTATTTCTTAATTAAGGCTAATCGATTAATTTAGAAGTTAGATCTCTGAAATTTTATCTCCAGAGTTGAGATCTCTGCAATTGTATCAGAAAAAAAAAAAAATTGTGACTGGACATTGAGATCTGATTACAAGACTTGAAAAGTATCTTCTAAGTGCAGGTAGTTATTCTCAGGGCCTGCTGGCCCATTCACTGAGAATGACCCTCCACACTGAATGTCTGCATCTAGTGGGGAGACATTGCTTAGACACCTCGGTGGACGTCAGTGCTCAGTGGAGTCAGTCCTCGGACCCGGCAGGGCCCACCAGCCAACGTTCCCGGAACTGCAGCAGTGCTTATTCCTGATGCCCAGATTTCCTGAGAGGAAGTTGCCCCAAAAGGGATCATGCCAGTAACGTGCTTGGAGAAGAAACAGTTAATCCCCGTTGCCACCAAAGCAGATTTTGAAAAGCTACTTGACCTATTAATAAACAGTGTGGCATCCCTCCTTATCTTAACTGAGCAGTTTCCAATTAATTCCCCCAACAGCCTTTCGGAGGGTAATTGACTTGTGGTGTGACCAGATTTATCAGGTGGGCTGACCCTGGCTCAGGACTCTGGAGGAGCAGAGGAGGGACTGGGGACTCGGACATTCTGTGTTTGGTTTTTAAGCCACGATGGGAAAAGGTTTTCATTTAGACACACTGTTTATTACCCTTGTTTGTTTCTTTGCACAGTGGGAACCGAAGACTGAAGGTAAATGACGGGCAAACGCCCCATAGAGAATGGGAAGGACTACGTTTTATGGTTCATGTTGTGTGGAAAGTGGACTTGGTTGTCTTATTGTCAGATCAAAGTTTTCATGCTTGTTGTTGTTGACCTGAATGCAACTCCCTGGCCTTGCCACCTCCTTAAGGGACTGGGAAGAGTGGTCAACAAAGAGGTTTCAGGATGAGTGAGCATTGTGATTCAGAGAGTACTAGAAGCTGTTCTTTCCTAAAGACGTCTCCCTGTATTTACCCGTTGACCAGAGTGGCCTTTGAGTCTCCTAGAAGTCCTGTGACAATATATTACTGAAGAAGGGTTTAGTTGGACATGTGTGGATTTTTCACAGGCTCTTTTTTTTTTTTTGTTTAAGTTTCTTTATTTTGAGAGAGGGGGGAGGGGCAGAAAGAGAAGGAGACAGAGACTCTCAAGCAGGCTCCACTCTGTCAGTACAGAGCCCATCGCGGGGCTTCATCTCGGGAACTGTGAGATCACGACCTGAGCCAAGTTCAAGAATCGGACGTTTAACTGACTGAGCCACCCACATGCTCCTCATAGACACTTCTTCATGGCTTAGTTTATAGGATAAATTATCGGGAATTCCTCTGAAGGAATGGAAGAAAAGGCAGGTATATCTGTTTAAAAAATGGAGATTCTGAAAATGCTAACCATCGGGAAATAAGATCGTTCACAGAGGCCACGAGAATGCCAAAGCAGGGGGCCCCAGACTTCAGGCAGAACAGCCAGCAAAGAGCAGCTGGGATTGCCCTGCCGACGATGGGAGTATGATGAGCACAAACATAAGACTTTCTATTTCCTGCGGCCTGTCCTACCACGTACAAACTTCGATGCAAAGGTGGACGCCCTCGTAACTGCAACACCTAGAATTAGATTGGGAGCCTGATTCCAGCCATGGAAAGGCCACTGATCTGTCAAATATATTCTAAGGAGCAGTGAGGTCAATGGCTTTGATAGCTTATGTTCACCCAGCACTCTGAAGATGTGCGGTGAAGTAGAAGGACAGGATTTGGCATCAAGCTCAAGGCTCACTGTGGCCATTTAACCAACTAAGTGACCTTGGGCAAAGTCCTGCGGCTCACATGAGAACAGAGATTCTGCTTCCCAGGGTTAAGGTTAAACTGAGCTCATTTGTGTGAACTGCCTAATATCATATCGTGGACATAGTAGATTGTCTAAAATTGTTGATTATGCTTTTTATGGAGAACGTGTAGATATTTAATTTTCAGACACTGTGGAACTATAGCCAACAGAAATTCTGTCATTCAAAGCATGGTGATCAGGGCGCCTGGGTGGCTCAGTTGATTAAGTGGCCGACTTCGGCTCTGGTCATGATCTCACGGTTCATGAGTTTGAGCCCCGCGTCGGGCTCTGTGCTGACAGCTCAGAGCCTGGGGCCTGTTTCAGATTCTGTGTCTCCCTCTGTCTCTTCCCCCTTCCCTACTCACACTCTGTCTGTCTGTCTCTCTCTCTCTCTCAAAAATAAATAAAACATTAAAAAAAAATTTAAACCATGGAAATCAATGGCCTTTGCAGGGGGTGGGACAGCATGGAATCCATTGGTTTTCTATTATCTTTCCTACTTTTTATTATATCCCAGGCCATTCTTGCCAAATTTGCCCCATGATGGTTGGTCATTATTATTTAATAGAATTTGCATGGGAACAAAAGTTCACACAGCATGAAAGGCTATGTGGTGAAACGAGCTTCCTATGACCCCACTTCTGTTTCTTGGAGGTAGCCATGTTAACAGTTCCTTGTTTCCTTCCAAACATTTTTTCCCTTTATTTGTGCACATATGGGCCTCGTTCTTTATAAAAATGAGAGCAGCACACTCTCTCCTCCACCTTTGCTTCTTTTTTTGTTTTTAACTTTACAGTACTTGAATATTGTGTAACACAAAACTAGATTGTTTGGAAAATCTTGGGAAAAATGGGAAGAGAACGGAAGGTTCAAGGCAAAGATAAATATTGTTGAGAATCTAGGACTTGAGCACCTTTAAAACTGCAAGGGATTTAATTATATTCCTTTGGCTTCTAGTCTGATTCCCTCTGGAAGACCTTCTGGTTAATTATGGGTCCCAGGGACACTTGGCAGACACAGCTGCTGCTTTGCTGTTCCACAGAAGTAATTAATCATCCAGCCTGAATCAGGAGAGAATGCTCCATTCTTTGCCCTCATTACCAATAGTTTTTGGAGAAGGAAACTTTTCTTACAAAATGGAACCACATATGATTCCTTTTAGAATATACAGCAGTTCATAATAAAGGTGTTTCCATATTGGGCTTCCTATCGTAAAATAGAGAATAAAAAGTGTGTGGGGTAAGGTAACTCATTGGGATCATCTCCTGATAATTTGGAAGTCTTATTCGAAGGGACACTGTCTGCATTTTCCCTCTTTCCAGCCTCCTGCCTTTTAAAATATCATAAAATCCCTATTTCAAGAGATGTTGGTGATTATCTGTTTCAATGGTACTCAGCTGGAGGCAATTTTGTCCTCCAGGTGACATATGACAATGTCTGAAGACATTATGGGTTTTCACAACTAGGGTAAGGGTGCATCTAGTAGGCAGAGGCCAGGGATGTAGCTTCATATCCTTCGATGTGCAGACATCCCCCACAACAAAAGATTATCTGGTCCAAAGTGTCAAAGGTGCTAAGAGTGAAGACTCCTAGTTGATCGATCCAACTCAGTGCTCTCTTTGCATGATTTCAAATTTGTTGTTCTGGAGTTTTTTCTTTTCTTTTTTTTTTTTTTAATTGGGGTGGAACGGACATAAAACATTACATTAGTTTCAGGTGTGTAACATAATGATTCGCTATTTGTATATATTGCAAAGTGATCATGACAGCAATTCTAGTTAATATCTGTCATCATACCTAATTATAGAATTTTTTTTCTTGTGATGAAGGCTTTGAAGACCTACTTTCTTATGGTATTATTAACTATACTCACCATGCCACAGATTACATCTTCACGACTTATTTGGTTCATAACTGGAAGTTTGTACCTTTTAATCCCCTTCACCCATTTCTCCCACCCTCAGCCCCCACCTCTGTCAACCACCAATCTGTTCTCTGTATCTGTATCTATCTCTTGTTTTGTCGTTGTTTTTAAATTCCACATATAAGTGAGATCATAAGGTATTCATCTTTCTCTATCTGACTTATTTCATTTAGCGTAATGCCCTCAAGGTCCATCTATGTTGTCACAAATGGCAAGATTTCATTCTTTTTTACGGCAGAAGAGTGCCTCATTATGCATCAATCCATCAATGGACACGTAGATTGTTTCCATATCTTGTATTGAAAATAATGCTGCAGTGAACATGAGGGTGCATGTATCTTCACAAATTAGTGTTTTCATTTTGTTTGGATAAAGTCCCAGAAGTGGAATTGCTGGGTCATATGGTAATTCTGTTTTTAATTATTTTTTTTTTAATTTTTTTTTTAATGTTTATTTTATTTTTGAGACAGAGAGAGACAAAGCATGAATGGGGGAGGGTCAGAGAGAGGGAGACACAGAATCGGAAACAGGCTCCAGGCTCTGAGCTGTCGGCACAGAGCCCAACGCGGGGCTCAAACTCACGGACCGCGAGATCGTGACCTGGGCCGAAGTCGGCCGCTTAACCGACTGAGCCACCCAGGCGCCCCTGTTTTTAATTATTTAAGGAACCTCCGTCCTGTCTTCTATAGTGGGTATACAAATTTACATTTCCATGGGGGCACATGGGTGGCTCAACTGATTGAGAGTCTGACTCTTGATTTCGGCTCAGGTCATGATCCCTGGGTTGTGGGATTGAGCCCTGCGTTGGGCTCTGTGCTGAGTGTGGAGCCTGCTTAAGATTCTCTCTGTCTCCCTCTGCCTCTCTCCCCTGCTCTCTCTCTCTCTCAAATAAAAAAAAAAAATTTACATTCCTATTGACAGTGCATAAAGGTTCCCTTTTCTCTACATCCTCAGCAACCCTCATTGTTTCTTGTCTTTTTAATAATAGCCATTCTAACAGGTGTGAAGTTATATCTCATTGTGATTTTGATTTGCATTTCCCTGATGATTAGTCACGTTAAGTATTGTTTCATATACCTGTTGGGCATCTGTATGTCTCCTTTGGAAAAATGATTATTTAGATCTTCTGCCCATTTTTAATTGGATTGTTTTTCTTGCTGTTGAGTTGTCTGAATTCTTTATGTATTGCGGCCGTTAACCCCATACCAGGTATGTAATTTGCAAATATTTTCCCCCACTCAGAGGTCACCTTTTCACTTTGTTGGTAGTTTGCTTTGCTGTGCAGAATCAATTTTGTTGTTTTTGCATATACCTTCGGACCGCAAACATTCCCTCCAGGGGTAAGATTCTCAGAATCTCTTCGTATCAGTAGATATAGACCTTAGGGCAGAGCACTTCACTTGCTCCTAACAAACATCGATGGAAAGAATTACCCTACCGGTGAATCGATCATGGATGAGGCTTCTCATCTGCTGTAATGTCCCCCGTGCCAGATCCTACTAGGGTCTCAGTAGTAGATGCTTTGGTATCAGCTGATGGGCTGGAGGCACTGACCTGAGTAGACATTTGGCACCTGCATTCGCTTGGCTTCATGGTGACTGTGACTTCCATGACAGCTCTCTGTTCATCTGGTAGTTTCCGTTAATGGAGGTGACCATTTCTCCTTTATTTTCCTGCTGTTCCTGGTGATTAACAATTCCAAACAAGTGCAAGCAATGACAGAAGAAACGTATACATAACTGGCACCTGCAAAAGTAACTAACACGTGATGAACTTGTTGCTGAAGACTTGCATAAAAACCACTCAGGAAGAAGATCATTTATTCTTGGAGGTTTACAGGACTCAATTTTCCCTTGGATTCCCAAATCGTCGATATCATTTAAACAGGAGGATTCTAACTTGGACAATTTATATGATCTTAACAGTTAGCATATGTGTTCCAGATGAAGTCCGTCAACCAGAAGAAAAGGGATTATCCTTAAGATAATATAAATCCAGGAGGTGGGGGTCCCCGCGTAAGAAAATCAGAAGGACACGTTTGCCTTGGCATCATTTCTTTTTTTCCTTTTGAGACTGTGGGGAGTTTTTGTTTGTCTGTTTGTTTGTTCTTCTCTCTTTCTACTAATTTTAGACCCTATCTGTGAATTTGCATACATCTACCTACCATCCTGATGAAATGTTCTGTGTTTTCTCCATTTCTTGTTGGGTAGCTACCCCCCTGGCCTAGAGGACCCTAGAAGAGAGTCTAAGAGAGAAAATAGTGACTCTTGGGGTAGGCAGAAAATGCACTACCGATGGCACCAGGGAGATTTTCTGTATTATCTTCATACTATCTGTGTGTGGAAACACTTGATTGATCGGGTTGGTAAACGGAGGGACGAGGGACAGATAGAACTTCTATGACCTGGCTCCAGATGGTGATATAGTAGAATTTGATTGCTCTGACCTGTGTACCTAACTCTTAGGACTAATTTTAAAGGTAGTCTATAACATGTTCATTTTATTTATGTTTCTTTCCATATTATACTTCTGTTAACATTTCCTTATTCTTGGTATGTCAATGAAAGAATTCAGAAGTGGGGCACTTGGGTAGCTCAGTCGGTTGGGTGTCTGATTTCAGCTCAGGTCATGATCTCGCAGTTTGTGAGTTAGAACCCCGAGCCCCGCGTCAGGTTCTGTGCTGACAGCTCAGAGCCTGGAGCCTGCTTCGGATTCTGTGTCTCCCTCTTTCTCTGCCCCTTCCCTGCTCCGTCTCTCTGTCTCTCAAAAATAAATAGTACTGCTAGGAATTTACCCAAGGGATATAGGAGTGCTGATGCATAGGGGCACTTGTACCCCAATGTTTATAGCAGCACTTTCAACAATAGCCAAATGATGGAAAGAGCCTAAATGTCCATCAACTGATGAATGGATAAAGAAGCTGTGGTTTATATACACAATGGAATACTACATGGCAATGAGAAAGAATAAAATATGGCCTTTTGTAGCAACGTAGATGGAACTGGAGAGTGTTATGCTAAGTGAAATAAGTCATACAGAGAAAGACAGATACCGTACGTTTTCACTCTTGTGTGGATCCTGAGAAACTTAACAGAAGACCATGGGGAAGGGGAAGGAAAAAAAAAAGAGGTTAGAGTGGGAGAGAGCCGAAGCATAAGAGACTCTTAAAAACTGAGAACAAACTGAGGGTTGATGGGGGGTGGGAGGGAGGGGAGGGTGGGTGATGGGTATTGAGGAGGGCACCCGTTGGGATGAACACTGGGTGTTGTATGGAAACCAATTTGATAATAAATTTCATATTAAAATAAATAAATAAATAAATAAATAAATAAACAAATAAATAAACATTAAAGAAAAAAGGAATTCTGAAGTATCATATTTGGTTGAAAATTGAAAATTAGTGTTCAGAAGAGGTGTTTTAGATGAATGTACTTGAATTTTAAGCCTAACCAACCCCCAAATTCTAAGTATTAAATATGTTTATCATGGAAAAGGAAGGTCAGAGTGAAGGTGGAGGTCAAGAAGAATGCGGTCCTCTCTGCACTTTGTCTTCCTGGGAGAACTGACTGTGTGTGAGTAGTCGGGCAGTGCTCCCCACTGGGCTGAGTGGCCGAGCGTCGGCAGGTTAACCACGCTGTTAGCCCGGATCGCTTATCAGGGAGGAGGCATCATTAGGAAATACGTGTCTTTGAAGGAATGTAATTTGTTTTTTGTTTTGTTTTTCTAAATATGTTCTTACTAGGGAAAGAGCAGAAGATTCCCAAATTCCCAGGCTTGTCCTTTTCTAGCAACTGATTTTACTAGGAAAGAATTGAAGGAAGAGAGTTAGATACTTATCCTAGGTGTGTTTGTAAAAATTAATGGTGTTTGGCTAGCTAATTAGGAGGAAAGGGCAATGCTCTGTAATTACAGCTGCAAAGATGACTGGAATTTTCATTCTTGGCTCTCTCTTTCAGTTCCCTTGGCCTTCAGCCTGTCTGGGAAATCTTTTTGCCTTTTTCCCTTGCATCCCATAAGAAAAGTCTGTGCTTCCATGAAAGTTAGTAAGTTTATTAAGAACAATATTATTTTAAACATGGGTAACTTTTCAAAGTATTGAAATTAAATTTGTTTTTATATTTATTTCTTTTTTTTTTTTTTTTTGAGAGAGTGAGAAAGAGAGAGAGAAAGAGAGAGCAAGCCAGGGAGGGGCAGAGAAAGAGAGAGAGAGAGAAATCCCAAGCATGCCCCTTGCTCTCAGGGCAGAGCCCGATGCAGGGCTTGAACTCATGAACCGTGAGATCATGATCTGAGCCGAAACCAAGAGTTGGATGCTTAACCAACTGAGCCACCCAGGGGCCCCTCATAGTATTGAAATTTTAGAGGTAGTTTCAGCTTTGGCTTTTGTGGGTGTTTTCTTTCCTTTTCCTTTCTTTCCTCCTTTCTGTCTTTCTTTAGGAATACTCAAGGGTCTATGTTAGAATACTTTTGCCTTCAGAATAGGGAAGTAGAGAGAGGGAGGGAGAGAGAAGAAGGAGAGAGAAAGAGAAATTCCAATGTTTAAAAATTTTTTAAATAACAGTCCTTTTTTCTATTTATTGTAAAAGTATAACGGGTCAATTTATCTACTTCTTATTATGGCAGATGGATAATTGCCTTCAGGCTTTCCCTTAGTTTTCAGAATCTGTAAATAGTTTACGTAAAGTCATCTACTATTGACTTCTGTGCAGGCTGCATTGAAACAAACCAAAACGAACTCCTCCAAGTGGATGTGAAATTCCAAGATAAACGGAAGGAGTGTTTTACATTCCGTGGGTCTGCCTCCTTGGGTTGGAGAGCGGCAGAGTGTCAGTAGTTGTTGGACACATCCAGCTCCGACTCGGGGATCTTTGGGTAACATTAGTCACAAGGATGTCAGACCTCCAGAGTCCCCAAATCTTTGCCAAGTGCAGCTTTCAACTTCTAACGCCAGGATTGCCGGCTCCTTTCAAGGCTGGTTGTTGACGGCCTCTCTTTGAATGGCTGTGTTTGGCTAGGGACCCAGAAGTATTACATCAGAAAAAAGCGCTTGAGTCCGTGTCCAAAGACCTGTGTTCCAGGCTCACTCTGATCCGCTGTCTGATCTGCAGCGAGTCCCTTAACCGCAGTGAACTTTGGTTTTCTCATCTGTCAAATGAGATGTAAAGTCCGCACTCCCAAATGGATGATTTCATGATCTAAATGAAGTTAATTAAAAAACCAGCTCCAATCCTGTGATTAATAAACAGGAAGAGAAGGCACTCAATCGCAGGCTAAATGTAACAGGAGGGCCGTTCAAAGAATGTTCTTTTGGGAAGAATGTTCCGGAAAAATAAAATGTTTGTGAGGCCTGATTATGGTATATTTATTGACGTTACTCCTAGGCATTTCTGAGAGAGGAGTTTCAGGTCCATCTTGCTGTGTTGACCAAGTAAATGCAGCACCTTACGGCACAGAGTGCATTTAGCACAGAGTAGGGGGAAGGCAGCGTCCCATTTTTGTCCCATTTGAGTCCCTTCTAGTTGTCACTCAATCCATTGTGTGCATTGAAAAAAAATTTCTTAACGTTTATTTATTTCTGAGAGAGATTGAGAGAGAGAGACAGACAGAGCATGAGCAGGGGAGGGGCAGAGAGAGAGAGAGGGAGATACAGAATCTGAAGCAGGCTCCACGCTCTGAGCTGTCAGCCCAGAGCCTGACGCGGGGCTCAAACTAGTGAACCGTGAGATCCTGACCTGAGCTGAAGCCAGATGCCCAACCGACTGAGCCACCCAGGCGCCCCAAATGCATTTTTTTTTAAAGCAGGGACACATGGTGTTCTGTGCAATAGTGATACTTATCAACGACTATTGTTTGCATTTAGAGAAAGATGTATGTGAATTACTCACTGTTTTTATTACTTTTGCTGGAAGGAGTATAATTTTCTTCAAAGCTGCCCATTGAGGGGAAACGATCCTGTTGAACGAAGCTGACTGGTTGAAACAGGAAACAAGTTATGACTCCCCGAGAGTTCTTTAGCATTACTAAAAAAAGACAGACAGTCTTTCCCTCTACGAGGTAAGAGAAGCACTGAGGGGTGCTTTCTTGACAATCTCTTTTTTTTAACCTTCCCTTTCTTTTCATCTTGCCCTTGATTTTGATTTCTTTGAGACGTGTAGTGTATTGCCAGATCTTATTTTGGGTACTTAAAAAACATAGTCCCTTGGGGACATGGTCCCTTGTTTCTTCATGACAGATTCAGAGTTTTATAACACCCCACAAAATGTAGAGGTTTTTAGTGGGCAGTCTTGGGCATTCCATCTGAAGGGGGTTGTTTTATACTAGTTCCAGAGCAGAGACCTCACTCCTGTTCTTTGGCCATCCTTGGAAGTAACACGTGTGTCCCAGGAAGAGGCCGCCATAGGAGAAACTGGCTTCTTCCTTCCCAGGCATTTTCTTATACCAGGATAATGTATCCTCAGCTACTCTTCTCCTCCTTATTAAATCCCGAGTCATGTACCAAAATGCTCTGTCCAGTCAGCTTATGAAAATAAGCGGAAGAGAAGATGTGTAGTATTTCCTTAGTGGATGGAACTGTTGGCAAGGGAGGCACTTCATTGCCCTAGGGTTTGATTGGTAATAAGTAAGGACAAACTATAAAATCATTGATAGTTTTGTTGAGCAGATTCACACTTGCCCTACATCCATTGCCTTATAACAACTAGAAATAAGATGATTTATGTTACTGTTGTTCTTGTGACGGGTAAAAATCCACTTGTGACAGGTGAATAGATGATGCCTTGGGGCAGAGACACCTTATAGGGACTAGAGACTCCAAAACGGAAGAAGAAGTGCCTGAATATTATCATTATAATCACCGACTGGCCTTTTTGGGCTTGCATGATAGTTATGAGCTTGTAGGTCATCTTTGAGTAGGACACATCAGAATGTCTTTGGACTGTTAAGGAGTGAGTGAGGGACAAGCAAATGTTCCAGAGCTTCACCTTTTCTACAGAGATAATGGAACTCAAACAGTATGCAAGTAATGGACCCATGTATTTTCTTCTGCAAAGCTAAAGTGTGTATTTTGTCAAGATTGCATTTTCTTTAATACAATTCTGATAGTTTCCAAAGCCCTACTGACTCACTCTAACTCTGGATCAGTTGGGCCATTGAGTGGGCCAAGGATCAGTTGGGCCAAGGTGTGGATAGGAATTCTAGTGGATATCCTTGACCTGGGTAAACCATTTACTTCAGAGAGTCACAGATTTTAGTTACATGGTTTTTCTTGCCCAAGTAGATGTGTGCATGTATGGTGCATGTGTGTGTGTGTTCATGTGTATCCATATGTGTGGGCGTGGTGGGGATGATGCTATATGTAGTTATTTTTGCTAATTAGGGGGAGATCCAGGTTTTATGAAGCCTGAAGCTTATATAATTTGAGGAGCCTCCTTTAGGTAAAAGAATGGCAAATTATGAATACAAAATTAGGCATAAAAGTGAATGTTTGTTTAGGAGGAGGAAAAAAAATCACAGGAAATACCAAATATTTTTAAATGCCAATTATCAAGTATCAGAAAACATAGAATAACCGACAGTGAATAATCATATGATGACATACCTTTATAATACTTCTCCCCCTCCATTTTCAGTGCATACTCTTTGATTACCTCTTCACATGACAATGGTTTTCTAATATTTTCTGTGTGGAGAAAAGAAAAGTACTTTTGTCCTCCTTCTAACATAGTTTGTCAGCATTTTTGTTACTGCTAGCTAGAACACATAAAACAAGCAGTATCACCGCTACAGTTTGGGGTCTACAAAACCCAGAATTTTGGTCAATTCTATTTCACATAGTGCTCGCTTAAAAATATCTGCTAGATTTATAATTCTATCTGTTTCATTACCAAGTATATTCATGATAGGAGAGAACCCCTGTTATTCATAAAGACCGAATCCTCTGTTTCTGATTTTACATGTCTGATTGCTGGAAGATTTTTTTCCATAGACCATTTTTCTCCTTTGGACGATTCAACCTTTGTTTCCCTTCTAGTACCCATGTCATTCTTGTGCTGGATGCCATGGGCCACTGGGACACATTTGTATCATATGACCACGGGTCTCACATCATCATGTCATGACAGTAGGTGAGTCAGCATCACAGGTAGTGGGAGTGTTCCTGAAAGTCCTTCTTATACTTTGCAATAATAGCTAGCAATCGTGTGACCAAACCCAGAAGTGACCATGAACCCCAGAAATATATCCCATGAAACCCTGAACTAAAACGTTTCTGACTCGGCTTCTCCACAGCCAGATTCTTCAAATATGGCCTGTGCCACGTCAGTACAAACCTACAGAAGGGGTGTGCACGGGGGTCAATGTGCAAAGAGATGACCGTCTTAAAAGATTTTATTTTAAGTATCCCGATTAAAATACCTGTGTGTGTGTGTGCGTGCGTGCATGCACGTGCACAAATTCGATGAACATGTGACCATATGAAAAATATAAGGGCTCCTCCTAGGACTTTGAAAGGGGTCCTTGCAAGGGAGAGTCCCTGAAGCTTAAGCATCATTAGCCTCATGGTAAAACCACTTCTGTTAATTATATTAGAAAGCTTGTGTGCTCCCTCAGTCAACCGTGAAGAAACTGACCCTAGATTTTTATTATTACCTTGAGTTGACTTTTAGGATAGGTAGATTTTATGGCTTCCGTTCCCTCTTCCCTCCCACCCTCTTGCCTCACTCCTTACCTCTCTCCCTTCCTTCCTCTCCTTCTTCCCCAAATATGGGGGAGAGAACAAGTGTTTCTTTTTAAAATTGATGCATCTGCTATCCTTTCCTTCACTTTTTTTTTTCATTTTTTCCACTTTTTTCTTCTCCCTTCGCTTGACCTCTTCTTTCACCAGAAATACGCCATTTTCATGTGTATCACTTCTGCCTCTACTTACCAGTCCCATGTGGTTCGGGGTCCCATGAAAGGAGGGTCCCTCACTCTTGCCTTATGCTTGGCAAGGAGATGTTTGCGGCAGAGAGAGTCCGGGAGAGGACTTGACAGGTGGGAGGAAACATTTTCAGGGAAGCATCTGCTGTTTTTTAGGCCAAGAGTTTTCGTGCCAGCTTCGGAGGGTGAGGCTGCCACCCCGTCACACGACGGCCTTGGGACGCTGCCCGTTGACATGGTTTTGCCGCAGAGCGTGCCCGCCGCTGGGTCACTTCACAGATAGCTCAGCATGCTTTTCACCCTTGCCATCCTTCTCTTGGTCCTTCCTTTTGAAGACGCCTTTTTTCCTGGTGGCTAAAGAAGCTTTTAATATGGTTTCCCGTCACCAACACAGTGGAGTTGTCCAAGTTTTGTCTGCACCACCACAGGTGGACCGATAACACGACCCGCCATCCAAACAGGCTTTGTAGACTAGCGATGAGCAAAAGAGCGTAGTGAGACGTTGAAACCTCTGTTGGTGATCAGTTGGCAGTAGGTGACTGGTATTCAGGAAGCCCCGGCTGGGTTAGGAGATTTGTCCTCGAAACCAAAACCAAATCCTAACAACTGGAGAACATTGAGGTATCTTGGCCTCTGACGGCAGTGGCCATAGAGTCGCCGTTAGCCATACGTGGCTATTGAGTATTTGTTGAAGAGACAGTATATTTTGATATGTTGGCTTAGATGAAGCGATTGTTGTAATTAATCTCACTTGTGTTTTTCTTTTTAAATGCGGCTATGAGGAAAACTTAAATGACATCAGTGGCTTGCATTAATTTTCTATCAGCAGAGCTGGCCTCCCATGTGCCATTCTGTATGTGTGAAAGTATATAGGCTTCCTGGAAGTCAAGGGAGATGTTGTTCTGGTTTTCCATGGGACTAGGCAGGGTTTTCAATCTTTTTTTTTTTTTTTTTTTTTTACTGTTGGACAAAACTCTGAAGCATTTAACAAATCAGAGTAGCAGGCCATTCTCTTTATATAGACTTAGGATAATGAAACTCCTTGGGGGATGTAGCAGGTCAAACAAGAGACCTTGTTCTGAAAATATTTCCCCCGAAGGTCATCTCTTATGACCTTTCTTCTGCCGATCATAATTGAGCAGTTGCCTTGGATGTCTTTAGCCTCAGGCGTCATCATGTTGGTGTCTGTGTTTGCTTATCCCCAAACCACCCCCAGCTCCTTTTTCCTTCATCCTTATTCATCAGGTTCAACCTCTGTAAACAGTGTTTTTGGGAACCTTCCCTCCAGTTTCCACTATTCCAGGTCTTTGCCTTTCCCTCCTAGTTTGCATCCTGCCCACGAGGGACCTGTCGCCTGGCGAATCATAGCAAGATCCTCATGGGCGCCCACAGTTGACTTTGGGCTATAGGGTGATGGCCAGCAAGCACACTTGTTGACTTCATAGCCTAATCTTAAGCCTTTGTCAATAAATTACTGCTTTAAAACATGGCTCAGGCTGGTACGTTTCAGATACTTCAGTGAGCTCAGAAAGGTTTGGCACAATTACCCAATCCTTTGAAAAAGTCTTAAGACTAGTATACATGAAAGCAATTATAAAGCAGCTTTTCTATTTTGGCTTATCAACTCTTCATGAGTTTGTCTTTGAGAATCAGAACTCACTGAAGTTGGACTTGACTCCTTATTAGAGTCAGTGATCCACTAAATATTTATCCTTGGAAACAATCTGTGGATTCTCTTTGTAGAAATAGCCTATAACGAAGTGTACTTTCACTTTTCTGGGCATGCCAGAAAAAAGACATTGGACCCCACTGCCACTCAGGATGGGGGAGACTGATTTGCCCTGCCATTAAGTTAATCTTTTTCCCCCTCAGAATGAGCAAAGGCAGGCTTTGCCAGTGAGTCACTTTATTGAAAATGATATGAAAAATAAATGAGCTATAATCAATTTAAGGAAAGCTTGAAATTGGGCGTTAGGAAATCTCTGCCAATATGTAATGCATATCCTAGCTTCTCATTTAGTAGCCGGCTACAGCAGCCATAATTATAGATAATCTCCCTTTTTGAAAATATTCTACTGAGAAGCACTATCCGCTTAATTTTTCATAGGTTGTATGGTAACAATTTAAGCTCTCGTTACTCCAAGGTACCTTAGAGATGTAATGTTGTGAGAGAGAATGTGTGTGGCAGAGGGAGACAGAGGGAGAGAGGGAGGGAAGAAGAGGGAGAGAGAGAGAGAGAGAGAGAGAGAGAGAGAGAGAGAGAGAGAGAAACTGTTCGAGTCATTGAGTACCTAGAAAAGTCAAACCACAGAAATGCCCGGTAAATCACAGGTAGCAGCCTGAATGTAGACACAGAGTCTCACAGGCATAGAGTGTCCCTATTCTTCAAAAGTCGGTCCTTGCTGATCCAACCACACTGCTGAGAAGTGGTTCATGTTTCCTGGGAGCATAAGTCTAGTAGCTTTTGTCTTCTGGCATTCCTGGACACGGGAGTATACACTTCACACGCTAGTTCTACAAAGAGAATCCACAGATTTCTCTGGGGATAAAGACTGAGTGAGTACATTGACTCTAAAAAGGAGTCCAGCTCACTCTGGGGAGAAGGCATGCAAGTGTCATGTGACAAGCTGATCCTCCAGTAGAGGGTGGTAGTGGACCATGCCCCCAGCCCTGGTTTGGGAGCCTTCTGTGCTCTGCTTAAATGAATGAACTGAGAAGCTATTTTAATTAAATTATCTTACTCTCAAGGTACTTGATGTGAACGAAGACCAAATTCAACATATAGAACGTGTAATGTGGAAAGCACAGGTCAGATACTTGGGAGGCAATGAAGATGGAACTCTGAGCTGCTTAGACAGCTCAGAGGGCAGCCTTTCTGTGGTCTTTAAGAGCGCGGGCTTGGGACACAGCTTGTGCTGGGATCCTGGTGCTGCCACTGAAGGCTGTGGGACCTTAGGAAAAGTTGTTTCATCTTTCTCAGTTTTTGGTTTCACGTCTGTAGAATGGGTACAATCATGCCTACCACTTCTTCCACCATTCCTGAAAATATACATCCGTTAGAAGACACACACAGAGACAAGTGATCCTATAACGTAAATGTGCTATAATTGAGGTTAGATAAACCGCCATAGTGACAGAGGTAGAGTGACGAATTAGAGTAGGATTCAAAGGGACAGCTTCAAGGAAGAAGTGGTCATTGAGCTTTGTGTTGAAGGTGAATAAAATCCTTTGGATCAGTAGGTAAAGAGTATGTCTGTGAGGGGAGTTGAAGAGCATTCCAGGCTGGAGGCACACAGATGATTTTATTTTGTTGATATCTAAGATCGTCGGAATCATAGTGTTTCACAAAGGCGGTTCCATACGTGGTAACTATCAAGTTTTACTCAGCACAAATTATATGTGGGAGAATTTCCCTATTACCGTATACAAATATCTGAATTAGTTTATCTAGATACTCCTCAAGTTCGTGTATTTAAAAGCAATAATGGTGTCTGATATAATTTCTATTTAAGAAATTAACAAATGAAGTAATCATTTAAATACTATTATTTTTAAGAATGAATGGTTTGAGAGCTTCTGCATTTTAATTGGTGAGGTTGACTTACTATTTATGTGAACACTTTTAGTGATACTGAGTGTTATGCAAGTTTAAAGTGTTTTTACTTTTTCTTATGTACTCTTCAATGTACAGTCATGACAGATCATCAGTTAAAGACAAGAAATATAGAAAACATTGATGTTAAAATACAAGCGGGTCATTTTTATCATTCAAATGTGTAATTCTGCGAACTCTATTCTCAAGTAGATATAAGTTGTACTCATCTAATTAAAAGTCTCCTATAACTCATTGAAATATCTATGGTATTTCAAAAGCCAATGTTTTAGAAAGGTAATATATTAGTGACTGTCTGCAATTTCTCTTTTTGATTACTAGCAATAAAGACTTCCTTCATTTACAATGTGGTGTTGAGAGAGAAAGCTTGAAAATAGAAGACTGAAATCTTAGTTTTTAGCTTGTCATTCAAACAAGAAAGCATAAAAAGAATAAAAATCAGCCAGTTGAATTTTTTAAGCTCAAAATATTAGAGTTCTAAACATCTGATCACGTTGCTGTAATATAAAGTTAAAATTCAGTGAACATTTTTTACTCTGTATATGTTTGAAGATTTCTCTCATAAAAATAAACAAAATAGTATATAATGACCCTCACATAGCCATCATTTAGTTTCAACAGTCATTAATATTCTACTGTTCTTGTTTTATCTAAACTTCTACTCCCTTTATTATTTTTTAAGACTTTTTTTGATGTTTATTTATTTTTGAGAGAGAGAGAACAGGGGAGGAGCAGAGAGAGGGAGACAGAGAATCAATTCCAAGCAGGCTCTGCACTGTTCGCTCAGAGCTCGATGCAGGGCTCGAACTCAGGAACCATGAGATCATGACCTGAGGGAAGCCACAAGTCAGATGCTTAACCATTCAGGAGCCCCCCTCTATTGTTACTTTTTATTTTATTTATTTTTTTTATTAAATTTTTTTAACGTTTATTTATTTTTGAGACAGAGAGACAGAGCATGAACAGGGGAGGAGCAGAGAGAGAGGGAGACACAGAATCCGAAACAGGCTACAGGCTCTGAGCTGTCAGCACAGAGCCCGACGCGGGGCTCGAACTCACGGACCGTGAGATCATGACCTGAGCTGAAGTCGGCCGCTTAACCGACCGAGCCACCCAGGCGCCCCTATTGTTACTTTTTAAAGGTATAATTGATGGACATTGAAATGTACAGATCTTGCCTACACAATTTTTACAAATGGATACATCATGTAACCCATACTTTTATCACAATATTGAATAGTTCCGTATCTCTAGATAGTCCCTATGTCCCTTGGCAGAGAAGTCTCTTATTCCCAGACAACTACAGTTCTAATTACATTTGCTTGTCTTAGAATTTCATAAAAATGGATTCAGACATTATGTACCCTTTTTTGTAGGGTTCAGCATAAGGACTGTGTGATTCATCAACGTTGTTGCATATAGAAATAGTTTATCCCTTTATATTGCTGCATAGTATTCCACTGTAAAGCTATGCCACAGTTTGTTTATCCATACTATTCAGGGACGGTTGACTTGTTTATAATTTTGTGGCTAACATGAATAAAGCTGCTATGAACATTCTCAATGTCTTTTTGTGGATTTGTGTTTTCATTTCTCTTAGATAACCATACAGATGTAGAATTACTAGGTCAAAGGGTAGGTGTACGTTTAACTTTATAAGAAAATTCCAAACCTTTTTTCCCCCAAATTATCATGATATATTCTCATTAGCATTGTATTAGAGTTCTGGTTGTTTTACATCAGTAAACATTCAGTACTTTCATTGGGTATAGTGGCATCTTATTGTGATTTCAATTTGCATTTTACTGGTGGCTAATTATTTGTGAACTTTTTCATGTACTCAATGGCCATTTGCTCATCTATCCTTTTTTTTTTTAGGTTTATTTATTTATTAAGAGAGAGTGAGAGAGAGTACGCACATGCACATGAACCAGTGGGGGAGGGGCAGAGAGAGAGGGGGACAAAGGATCCGAAGCAGGCTCTGTGCTGACAGCAGAGAGCCCAATGTGGGGCTTGAACCCACAAACCATGAGATCATGACCGGAGCGGAAGTTGGATGCTTAACTGACTGAGCCACCCATGCATTTGCTTATCTGTCTTTTGAAGTGCCTGTTCAGCTCTTTCCCCCCCACTTTTTTGATTATGTTGTTTGTCTTCTCGCTTTGTAGGATTTTTAAAAAGCATTCTGGATAGAAGTTCTTTGTGCACATTATGCTTTACAATTTTTTTTCCTGGTAGCCTGATGTTTGTCCATTTATTTTCTTAAGAGTGTCTTTTGATATAAAGAAGTCTTCATTTTGATGAAGTTTGATTTATCAACTTTTTATGGCTTGTGTTGTTTGTATCCTGTCTGATAAAACTTTGCTTAGCCCCAGGTAACACAGGGATTCTGTTTTCTTCTAAAAGGTTTACGGGTTTAGGTTTTAGGTTTACATCTATGATCCAGCTTAGAATAATGTTGTGTGTGCTGTGAGGTAGGGATTGAGGCTCATTTTTCCCCCATGTGGATGCCAATTGCTTCAGCCTCATTTATTAAAAAGACCCCTTCCTTCATTAAGTCGCACTGGGGCCTTTGTGAAAAGTCAATCGATCATATGATATGCAATGAATTAACTTATTGCTTATACAATCTGGAAATGTATTAGGGAATCACTTATATGTGGAATCTAAAAAAAAAAAAAAATCCAACTCATCAAAACAAAAAGTACATTGTTGGTTCCCGGGGGGTGGGAGAAATAGGGAGAGATTGGTAAAAGAGCACAGACTTTCAACTGTAAGTTTAATAAGTTCTGAGGATCAAACATATAGTATGATGACTGTAGCTGGTACTGCTGTAATGTATAACTGAAATTTGCTAAGAGAGTGGATCTTAAACATTCTCACTGGGGGAAAAAAAGGTAGCTATGTGATGTATTAATGAACTTGAGGGTGGGAATCTTTTATACACCATGCCATCCTGGTGTATACTTTAAATACCTTACAATTTTATTTTTCAGTGATTATCTCAGTGAAGCTGGCAAAAGAAAAGACGTGGATTAGCTTGGTAGAATCCTCTGGTAGAATTCAGAATATGATCACTCAGGGGCACCTGAGTGGCTCAATTGGTTAAGCTTCCGACTTCACCTCAGGTCATGATCTCGTAGTTCGTGGGTTCAAGCCCCGTGTTGGGCTCTGTGCTGACAGCTCGGAGCCTGGAGCCTGCTCGGGATTCTGTGTCTCCCTCTCTCTCTGCCCCTCCCCTGCTCTCACTCTCTCTGTTAATAATAAATAAATGTTAAAAAAATATTTTAAAAAAAGGATATACTCACTTAAGTAACTTTTTTGCCTCCTTCTGTCTTGGAACTGGACAACACCTTGCAACAGTGTAGTAAAATATCACAACCAGTATATTGACCTTGATTCAGTCCAGACACAGAACAGCTCCACCACCACAAGGATCCTTGTGTTTGCCCTTTTATAACATATGTAACTGTCTTGGACAAGTTTCGTTTTTACTCTCAGTGGGCACCACTGTAATTGTAATAATATTCTAAGTAACTCTTACGCTTCTTTCAACAATATTCCTTAACTAGATTTAATACTCACGTCCAGAGTTTCATTAGTTTTAAATTTACGATTGGTTGTCTTTATCACTCTAAATGACATGCTGGTTTTCTTCTGACTGTAGACAATACCCCTCGACTCCCTGGGATATAAAATGAGCGAGTTAGCCCCACTCCCTATCTCTTTTTCCTCCAACCCCCATTTGCCCTGCCTTCCCACTGCTCTCTGCTTACCCTGTCAAGGTTTATAATATTCGAAATCTTCTAACTTTTATGCTTTCTTATTCATTATAAGTTGATTTTTTTAGCTCTGAAAACCAGCAGAAAGCATTTGTAATATTGAAATTTTGTAAATGTTCTTAACTTCAGAAGGGGTATGTGATTGGACCTGTAGAGAAGGAATTATAATTTTGTGCACTCAGTCTGTTTTACTGTGAGGCAATGTTCTGGCATTATTATCAAAGCATCATCATCAAAGTGCCCTTTTCCAAAATTCTTTTTTTTTTTTTTTTTTTTTGCTCAAAATTATGTTATTTTTTAGTTTGCTTCATATTTGGACTGTGATTTTTTTCTTCAGATTTTTAATTTACATACAGCTTTTAATTCCAGCTCTTTTTTTTTTTTTTTGTAAGCAAAATGTATGTGTCAATAACGTCACCACGATCTTCCACCCTCTTAATCATACTAACTTGTTGAATGAAATATACTTTCTTAAAGATGCTTTCTTGGAGCCCTCTGACCATGTTCTAATTTGGACTCACTGGCTTGTAGATCTGTTGCAGAAAAGCCATTATGGGATTCCCACCCCTCCCCATTTGACTCTTAAACTAATTCTACGTTTTCTTGGAATTAGTAGCTTTATGTTTGAAGATTAATTTTTCCTTCTGTTTGAGTTAAGCTTCAGCTAATTTTTTCAGTAAGGGTGCATGAGAGGTGCATCGAATCCTTGCATGTCTGAAAATGTCTTACTTTGCCCACATGCTTGATGGACCTGGTAAAGATATCCAGATGCAAGGCTGTGTTTTCCTTAAAACTTGAAAGGCTTTTTGTTCTAACTATCTTCTGACATCCAGAGAGTCGGCCAAGTCTGGTGGCAGCTTGAATCCCTTTCTTTCTTGGTAACCTGATTTGGTCTCTGATACATACTCTTGATCTCTTTGTAGATATTCTCTGTACCTTCAGAATTTTGAAATTCCACCAGGACGTGTCTTGTAGTTTATCTTTTTTCTTCATCTTATTTGGCACCTGGCTTCTCCAATTCTCCGTGAAGACCAATGTCTCCAGGAGTGGGGAATTTTCTTTTATTATTTTCTCCCCTCTGCTTTGTTCTCTTTTTCTGAGACTCCTAATAAATGGATGCTATAGACCCTGCTCATCTCTCTTAATTCTTCTTTCATATTGGCAATGCCTTTTATATTTTGCTCTACCTTGTTGGAGATCTTGACATTTTATTTCTAGCCTGCCCATTGAATTTCTTTTTATTTTCATAATGATTTTTAATTTCCCAAAACTCTGTTTTTCTTGGGCCCCTTTAAATTTTTCCCCATTTTAATTTCATGGATACAATGTGTTCTCAAATACCTTAGAGGTATGACTTGAGTGTGAATTTGTACTTAGGTCCTCTCGTGTTGCATAAATTATATGTTTTCTCTAGAATCCTGTGGTTGTATTTTCATCTTGGTCCCACTTTGTGCTGTTTGTTTTCCTGAAACATCTAGTAATTCTTAGTCGTTTCTTCATCTGTGTTAATGAATTAATAAGAAAATTTCTATTTGGGGGATTAATTTTTTTGTTTCCTCACTGGTGTTATTTTCCCCTATAGTTGTGTGGGTCTGCATGTACAAGAGGTTTCTAAAATGTAATCTTTAATACATTTAATATATTAATCTAACATAATTTTTACTTTAATTTTTTTTTAATGTTTATTTTTATTTTTGAGAGAGAGAGTGAGAGAGCGAGACAGAGCATGAGCAGAGGAGGGGCAGAGAGAAAGGGAGACACAGAATCTGAAGCAGGTTCCAGGCTCTGAGTTGTCAGCCCAGAGCCTGACACGGGGCTCGAACTCACAGACTGCAAGATCATGACCTGAGCTGAAGTTGGACGCTTAAGCGACTGAGCCACCCGGGCGCCCCCAAAATCATCTTTTAAAACCCTAAGGGAGATATAGGATTTTATATTAATATGAACAGGTTTTGAGAACCAACGTTAAAAATTGATGATGTAAGGAATGGCTAGATTACTGGGCCCCTGGGTGGCTCAGTCTGTTGAGCCACCGACTCTTGATTGCAGCTCAGATCATGATCCCAGAGTCTTGGGATTGAGCCCTGTGTTTGTCTCTGTGCTGAGCGTGGAGCCTGCTTGAGTTTCTCTGTCTCCCTCCCTCTCTCTCTCTCTCTCTCTCTCTCTCTGTCTCTCTTTCTGCCCCTGTCCCCACTCGCATATCCACTCTCTCTCTAGGAAAAAAAACAAAAGCTGAATTACTAAAATCGAAATTTAGAGCAATCTAAGTTAAGGTTTATTAGATTAAATGATGCACGTGGGTTTTCTTTTTTCACAGCAAGTGCCACTCTCACTTTTGTCTTGCTCTGTTCCTATTGCGTCGTGATTTAGGTGCCCACGAACACATAATGTCCAATCCGTTGTTAGAAGCCGTTTGCACACGCCCTGCGTGAACCCGGAACCTCCTGCCGTGCTCGAACCCGGTTGATTTTTTTCCTCCCTCCTACTGGCTGGCATTTGCTGGTGCGAGTGGGCCAGCCTGGGGCTGACTCTGGCCGCTTGGCTGTCCTGCTGTGCGGGACAGCTGTCCAGGAAGCCCAAGGTGGGGGCGCCGGCCCCCCAGGACTCACACACCCCCTGCTCCCTGGGACACGAGAGGCCTCGCGGCCTGCCAGATCCCAGCCCTTCATTCCAGCGTGTACCAATACGTCCTCCAGAGCAACCGTTCATCTCTGACCCAGACTGTTTTACGAGCAGCGCTCACACTGTTTAAAAACCCACGTCAGCGTGACCTTCCATAAGCGTGTGATGAGAGGGGGTGGGGAAGAAGATAGGCCACATGGTAAACAGTGAGGCCAGGGATTGTTGGTCTCTGATAGCACAGACCGGAAAAGCAAAGGTCTGGCCCGGAACCCTGTTCTCTTCTTCCCTCCTGCGGACTGCTCTGAATCGTGGGCCTGAGAGGTTCAGATCATTAGGAATTCGTGTTCTTACTGAACCCAGACCGGGGGAGTCGGCCTCAGCGCAGCACTAGGATTTGGTGAGAATGGACGACAAGGTCCAGTCGGCGTGTGTTATAAGCTGGATTGCGTCCTCCCCAAATTCACATATCGAAGCCCTTCCCCCACCCCAGTACCTCAGAATGTGGCCGTTTGGGGAAATTGGGTCCTTAAAGATGCAATTGTTAAAGTGGGGTCATTAGGGTGGTCTCTCGTCTCACATGACCGGTGTCCCTGTAAGAAGAGGAAATTCGGACACAGAGACAGCAAATACGTGCCCTGGCAGAGCGACGGGCATGTGAGGAGCCCAGAGAAGACTCAGTCTGCAAGCCCAGGAGAGAGGCCTCTGAAGCCAAACCCGCCGGCCGACACCTTGACGCTGCACCTCTGGCCTCCGGAACCGTGAGGAAAGGCATTTCTGTTGCTTAAGAGCCCCGGCGTGTGGTAGGTGGTGGTCGTGACCCTCACAAACTGGTACAGAATCCTAAGCCAACGAATCCTGACTCCTTTCCCTGCTGCCCTCAGGGATGCAGATGGAAAGTCTGGGGGGGCCTGGACGGTAGCCCCGACCTCTTGATTCTAAAACCGGTGTCTTTGGGGCACCTGGGTGGCTCAGTCGGTTGAGTGTCCGACTTCGGCTCAGGTCATGATCTCACAGTCTGTGAGTTCAAGCCCCGCATCGGGCTCTGTGCTGATGGCTCAGAGCCTGGAGCCTGTTTCCGATTCTGTGTCTCCCTCTTTCTCTGCCCCTTCCCTGCTCATGCTCTGTCTCTCTCTGACTAAAAAATAAATAAAAACATTTAAAATAAATAAATAAATAAATAAATAAATAAATAAATAAATAAATAAATTAAAACCGGTGTCTTTGTCTTTCCGACGCTGGCGCTATCAGGGAAAGATTCGGACGAATCTCGCTGAGGCCTCAGCAATTTGGGGTCAAAGATTTATAGAGCCGTAGCGAGGGAAATCAGAGAGACCGTAATTAGAATTTCACGGGGGTGCGAGAATAATTGTGCGGGGTGTCAACTGAGAAATGCGACCAGTTGCCACAAATGATGGCGATACGGGGCGCCTGGGTGGCTCAGTCGGTTCAGCGTCCGACTTCAGCTCAGGTCATGATCTCGCGGTCCGTGGGTTCGAGCCCCGCGTCGGGCTCTGTGCTGACGGCTCGGAGCCTGGGGCCTGCTTCGGATTCTGTGTCTCCTTCTTCTCTCCGCCCGTCCCCCACTCGCACTCTGTCCCTGTCTCTCAATAACGACTAAATGTTAAAATTTTTTTTTTAAATCATGGCAGTAAAAATCTGGATGTCCTGGTTTGCCAAAGACTCCGACACCCCAGTAGGCTACTGACCGCCGAGATGCAAATCGGAAGCCCTTTGATTTGGTTGTGCAAAGCTTCCTGAATGGAAACTGTCCTTTTCACTTCATATGGGGTTTCCCTCCCCGTGTCTTCAGTGCCGTTGCATTATCATTGGCATTTCTCGCAGCGGAATTCTTCAATTTGAAAAACCTGAACCCTCATGGACCTAGTTCCGACCTCAGTCTCCGGCTGTTGATTCTACATAGCTCTTGCACCCCATGCTCTCAGTTTTCCTTACAGAAAAAGGGAGCTACTTGCTACTCCCCATGTGACAGAGATGTGATCTGGATGTTGTAGGCATTAATTTGTAGTAAGACAGTGGACTTCAGAAAGGCCCTTTTCCCCCATCGAACTTGGCCTTGAGAAAGTGTGATGTTGCCTCCCTGAGCCTGGGTTCCCTCATCTGTGAAGTGGGGATAGTCATGCCCACTTGAAAGGGCAATGCGAGTAACCCGGCAGGAACATATGGAAAGCACCTTGTGTTAATCCTCGCATACGTAAGAGCTCGGTAAGTGTTAGCCTTCGATGGATGATCATGATAATGACATCTTAAAATCATGGACGTGATTAACAAGCGGTGACTTTGTGGCTCTGGATGCTGTCCTGAGCTATCGTTCTGTCCCACAAAAGGAACATCTGCCTTGAGACTCAGGTTAGTGGAACTAGGTAACATGAGGGCTAATGGACAGAGGTGTAGGATTTAGGATAATGTATGGAAATGTAACTATAGAATGAGGTCTTCTACCTTTAACCTACAAACGGTGAAATCACAGTAGATGCCATAAAGCAGCCTTTCGCCAGCTTTTACATGCATGTAAATTGCCTGGAGACCTCGTTAAAAGGCAGGTTCTGATTTGGTAGGTGGGAGTAGGGGCTGGTGCTGAGGTTGTACAGTTCTCGAGAGTTCCCAGGTGACGGCCATGCTGTTGCCCCAGGGGTCTTGGAACAGTAGGGCCCTAGAGTAGACGGTAAGGCTGAGTAGGATCCCAGTTGGTTTGTAAATTCCACTAGTATCAACCAATGGTTATTTCCTGTTGATTTACCTGAAACTTCAGAACAATTTTGTTTTCATTTCTTTTTTTAAATTGGCAGGGGTCTTGCTACTTCCTTGCCCTGGCCTCTCTGTCTAGTACTTAATTTAAAAAAAAAAAAAAAGAATACGATAATAACTAGTATTTATACAGAGGTCACTATGTACCAGGAACTGTTTATTTCGATTCTCAGAACACCCCATAAAGTAGGTGCTATAGTTGTCCCCCGTCTTACAGGTAAGAAAACTGAGGCACACATAGATAAAATAACTTGCTCAGAGCACTCACCTGGTGCATGGCAACCAGGATCATTTTATGAGTTTATGTAAAGGAGCCCTGTGTAAATGAGAGCCCTTAGGAATAGCTGGAATGGTTCACTCTAATTTATCAGTTTTTGTGACTCCTGCTTTGGTTTCCTCATGTTTTACAAAATGCACGTCCACCCTGCCAAAGCCAGTGACTGTGGCGTTTATTGGAAAGGCAATCCCAGACTACCTGCAGAGGCCTGGAATTGTGGAGGGCACCTGGGGCTAGACCCCACACCGTCAGCTCAGCTGTGGTTTGCCCAGTAACAAAAACTTTGAGCGTGAAGGTCACAGTAAGCAGGACAGATCCTGCTTCCACCTAACGTGAGTGTAAATTCAACTTTTATCAACCAAATATGACTTCTTTTTTTTTTTAATGTTCACTTATTTTTGAGGGAGGGAGAGAGAGCGAGAGGGAGTGCGCATGCGAGCAGGGGAAGGGCAGAGAGAGGGAGACAGAGGAGGAGTCAAAGCAGGCTCTGCCCTGACAGCAGAAAGTCCGATGCCAGGCTGGAAATCAAGAACCATGAGGTCATGCCCTGAACCGAAGTCGGACGCTCAACCGACTGAACCACCCAGGTGCCCCCTCCCCAATATTATTTTTTATTGATTTCCATTAAACTTCAGAAAGTTTTCATTTTTCACTTTACGTTGGCAGGACTCTTGCTACTGTCCTGCCCCCACCTCGTATTCTAAAAATGCCAAAGTAAGAATAAGAATACAGATAAATATTAGAATAAGAACAAGAGTAAGACCACCAGCACACCTGCAAGCCTGCACTGTAGGGCCGTGGGCGGTTCCAGCAAGAGCCGCAGCGGGCGGACCCGAGCGCATTCGTGGACAAGGACGGGGGGCCTGTCAGTTGGGGGCTGTGTGCTTGGCAGTTCGGGGATAGCACGTGCAGCGGAGAACGCTGCTGAGAGTCTGTGGCTGTTGTAACCCCTGCCTGAACCGCTCACTCATCCTGGGGCCTGGGACGAGTCACTAACTCACTGACCTTCCTTTTCCTCCTTTCCAAAATGGAAAGAATTGACAGGATGTGCATTTTTCAAAGAGTATGTTTTGTTTTTAGCTGTGGAACCCTTTCTCCCAACAAAGGCTCATCTGAAAGCTCAGAAAACGAAGCAGACGAGGGGCAGTTTCTTCGGTGGAAGTTGGGGTGGAACCCAGAATCAACCCTACACCCCCAGTCCCTCACCAAACCCTGAAAAGCCTGATGATGCATATATGAGCTTCAAAACACCCAGACTAGATGATCTAAAGGCCCCCCAAGTTCCACGCCCTCTTGGTCTGTGTGCTTAAAGGAAGGGAACACGGGGTGTCCAGAGGCTTCTGTTTGCAAGGGATGTTTGACTGCTAAAGGCAATTTTGTCTTGACCCCAGAGGTTGGATTTTAGGAAGCCTAAAAACATTTAGCAAGGCATCCGCAGTGTTGGCTTATTTTGAAAGGCTTAATGCATGCTGTTGTTTTTGCTGCATCCTTAAAATGCCTAAACTAGACTTACCTCTTGAGTTTGGGACAGGGTGGAAAGATTTTTGTGTTGACTTTTGATTGTGTGTGTAAAATTGTCATATCTGTAGTTAGAGACTTGTCCAAGTCCCTTTGGATTTTCAAAGGAAAGTTGAAAGTGGGCAGAGACGAACCATTAAGACTCTCAAAAGTCAAAGACTTTGACTCTCAAGGAAAGTCTTTGGAATAATTAGTCTGCATGGGACCGTAAGTAAATGGTTGCTTGCATTAGAGACTAAGTATGAATGTTTTACTGTCAGTAAACTGTGAAGTAGGTGGGATCATACAGAATGTTAAATTCAATTTATAGCTCCCCAAACTAAGCTGCGAAGTTGAATCAGAGCCAGTGGTTTGAAGAGGCGTTCTCATCCTTATTGAAATGTGGCGTATTTTCTCTTCCCGCTAACTTTGAATGTAGCTTCCAAAGAGGTGGAGGACCAGCGCGGGAGTCATACACACGGTGGAAGGTATAGGTGAGATGCAGCGATGTAGTAGCATTGCCGGGGCAAGTATGTGTCTTTTGGGTGTTTATTCTGTTTTCTTATGCTCCAACAACAAAAAATGCTGCCCTCTGTGTATAGCACAGTCATTAAATGTCCTCCTTCATTCCCTAGGGGTGAAGCTACGTGTGAATGAATACTTGGCGCTTACTGTGCTCATATATCACTTGTGGGCCAAGTGGTAATTAGTGTAGAAATTATAAAAATCCAGACTCTAGCAGGGCGCCTGGGAGGCTCAGTCAGTTAAGCGACCGACTTCGGCTCAGGTCATGATGTCGCGGTTCGTGGGTTCGAGCCCTGAGTCGGGTTCTGGGCTGACAGTTCAGAGTCTGGAGCCTGGTTTGGATTCCGTCTCCCTCTTTCTCTGCCCCTCCCCTGCTTGCGCTCTGTCTCTGCCTCTCAAAAATAAACAAACATTAAAAAAAATTTTTTTTTAAATCCAGACTCTAGTAAATCATTATGATTTAACCTAATCTTTGATCCTCTTACCATGAAAGCAGGGTAGAATCTCTTCATTGTGCAGTAATTTTCTTCCATTCAGACTTTATCTTCACCACTTTTTCAAAGGCACAGAAAGATCGGAATTCCCCACTTCCTACAGCTTATTTATATCAAATGAGTCACTGAAGAGAAATGCCTGTTGCTTTTGTAGGGGATACAGAATACCTTTTAATCCCCTGTTTCCCAGCTAGGCAGGTGGGCGTGAGAGTCAACGCGGACGAAATGATAAGGGGGTGAGGAGATAACAAGTCCCTTGCTGTCAACTCCTCAGCTCTGGGTGGACAACAGAGAATTCTGTTCCTACTTCTTGCCTCTTTGTTTGAAAAGGTTTGCCTGCAACAACAGATGTTGGCGAGGATGCGGAGAAAGAGGATCTCTTTTGCGTTGTTGGTGGCAATGCAAGCTGGTGCGGCCACTCTGGAAAACAGTATGGAGGTTCCTCAAAAAACTAAAAATAGAACCACCCGACGACCCAGCAATTGCACTACTAGGCATTTATCCACGGGATACAGGTGGGCTGTTTCGAAGGGACACATGCACCCCCATGTTTATAGCAGCACTATCAACGATAGCCAAAGTATGGAAAGAGCCCAAATGTCCATCGGTGGATGAATGGATAAAGAAGAGGTGGTATATATATACAATGGAGTATTACTCGGCAATCAAAAAGAGTGAGATCTTGCCATTTGCAACTATGTGGATGGAACTGGAGGGTATTATGCTAAGTGAAATTAGTCAGAGAAAGACAAAAATCGTATGACTTAACTCATATGAGGACTTTAAGAGACAAAACAGATGAACATAAGGGAAGGGAAACAAAAAGAATATAAAAACAGGGAGGGGGACAAAACAGAAGAGACTTATAAATATGGAGAGCAAACTGAGCATTGCTGGAGGGGTTGTGCAGGGGGGATGGGCTAAATGGGTCAGAGGCACTAAGGAATCTACTCCTGAAATCATTGTTGCACGATACGCTAACTGATTTGGATGTAAATTTTAAAAAGTAAAAAATAAAATACAATAAAAAAGGAAGAACTCCATTGAAATATTTGTAACCTTAATAAATTGAATATTTCTTTATCAAGAAAAAAAAAAGAAAAGGTTTGCATGAACAACATCCTTGATATTGGTTAGGTGGTAATTGTGGATTTTTTCAGCAGGACAATGGGGAGAAGGCTGAAAGAAGTTCAGACTGAGTCATTGCATCACATCTCACTATAGTCCCTGATCTTCTGCCTATACGCAGTCTTGAGAAAAATTACTTTCTCTCTCGGCTTCATTTTCTCATCTGTTAAAGAGGAATTAGTAACACCCGTCTTCTAAGTCCTTACCTTCTAAGGTTGCTGTGAGGAAAAAACTGAGAGAGGCACGTGAGAAATGCTTATCATAGTCCCTGGGACAGAATAACCATTAGGAAGATAGCGGCCCCATTTCGGGGTCGTGGCAGCAGATGTTAGGAGGCATCGTCACGCAGTGATTGGGATAAGCAGAAGGTCAGGTGACGGAGCCCCACATACTAACTACCCTGTCCCATCCAGCGTATTGTTTCATGTGGGGACTCCAGTGTCTGTGTGCTGGAGATTTCGTCTCAAATCCTTTTTGACAAATAGTGGCCCCCCCCCAAAAAAAAAGGAATAAAGAAAGGGAAAATAAAAAGAGAAAAAGAAAGGGAGGAAGGAGGAGAGAGAAAGGAGAGAAGAAAAAGCTGACAGAAAATATGGGCAAACTCTGTCAGCTCTCACGTCTTCTGATGTAGATAGACCAGGAGATAGACCAGGTTATTAGTGGCCCGCTTTCTAGATTTAGAAGACAGCTTGGTGATTTGCCCAGGATCGTTGGTGAGTTAGCAATAGAGCCAGGTCAAGCATTTGGGTCTTCTGCCTCCCCCTGGTCTAGTGAGTGTTGGTTGGCAACTCCAACCTGAACATGGAAGGCTAATGGGCATAAGGTGTGGGGAGCAGTCTGCCATGATGGTTCTCCCCTCACCACAGCCTTAGCGGAGACCAGCACCAGCCATCGGCTGGGTCTCTTTGTGAATGAGATTAGTTCAGGAGAATCTCATGAAAACAGAAGATGGCTCAGAAAAATGATTCTTTCAACATCCATAATAAGAATGCCCCTCCTCCCTGTCCCCCGTTCCCCACCACACACATTTTTCCATATTTAGACTTTTTGCAAACAAGCATTAGCAGCCATAGGGTTTATGCTAACTCTTCTAGTGCTAAACTCGTGTTCTGGATCAACCCTTCATAATTTCAGGTGTGGAGATGTCTTGGCATTTTCTCTGATGTAATGATCCTCCCCGAGCTGTTTTAGGATTTGTGAGGAAATTTTTAGCATCCGGAGCGTGGCCTCTGATTCAGAATCCTTGTGCCCAAGCCCCAGCTGTGTCTCTCACGGTTGGGGGGGGGGGAGTGACCTTGGACAATTTCTTGAACTTCTCTCGGCTTCAGTTGCCTCATCTTTGAGATGGAGATGGTAACGGGCCCTGCCTCGGAGAGTTAGAAGAAATCCGTGAGGGAGTCTCTGTTCAGTGCCTGCAGAGAGTGAGCTCAGTAAATGTGAGCTATGACTAGTGATGAGGCTGTTCTATCTGCAATTTACAAAGCTGATAGACATGACCATATGTAATCTGCGTTGATATTATTTTAGTAAAGCCCGTAAAATTTCGTTTCCCGTTCTGACGATCATTACATGGGATCCACCTGGAGATCATAAGCAGAAACTAGGCGTGATAGCACAGAGACAGCCGTGTGATGTCAAGACCATTTCTAGATTCAGCCACCAGCAAGAGCGCTTTGTGTTTAAGAGCTGAGCGAACAGCAGCTTCTTTTAGTTCTTAAAGTTGATCCTTCCAACGGAGTCACATCGCTGAGTTTGGAATGGCGCCAGCTCTCCGGGCTGCTAACAGAGTTATCATCAGAATCCAAGCTAAGGAAAATGACAAGTGTTCTTAACTTTTTTTCCCTATGCCTTTCTAGTTAGGGTCTGGAAGGGCCTTCTTCCTTATTGAATACGACCTTTGAAGAAATGTAGTTTGCGTCTTTCCCAACGGAATCAGCTTTCGTATGGAATTCAATTTGCCGTATGTTTCTTTCTCTTCTGCTGAGTTTGAAAGGTGAGGTCAGGGCCCCGTGAAGGTTTTGCTCCCTATAACCGCTATTTTTCTCTCTCAGCTCTCGTCGTAAATCGTATTATGGTAGGCCTCATCTCCTTGGCCAGGTCTTTTAACGTGATCTGTTGTCAGATGTCCTGTTTGCCTAAGAACATGGGCATCTCTGTCACCAGAGCGTGGTAGCATGGCTGGGGACCGCACCTTCCCTGCAGACGGAGCCAGGCACTGTGGCCCGTTGAAGCCCCCCAGACAGCAGAACTGAACATTCCCAGGCAGAACTGACCTGCTTGTACATTCTCTGCAGCCTTGAGAAAGTCCCTAAATGCCTCTGGCTTTCAGATTTCTCATCTCTGATGCTACGAAGTGAGTGATCTCCAAAATCCCATCTAGCATTCTTCCTATGAACGGCGTGTTGTGCTAAGTTATGATTTGTGCCGGGGTTAAGGTTCTCTGGCCAAATAAATTTAGGAAATGCTTCTTACCTTATTCTTCTCTTACAGAGTTAACAAGGCACACATGCCTATTAATGTCTCTGAGAAGTCCTGTGGTTAAGAAACCTGTCTAACGATGCACAATCAAGCATTTCTTGACTGTAGGTGAATACGCAAATTAAAGCGTTTTTTACTTACTAATTTTGCTGACTGATGACCGCTTTCCTGGGAAGAGTTTCGAGGGGTTCTGAGGGAGACACTTGTACTCCAGGTTCCTAAATGACTGATACAAGGAAAAGAACACACAGCAGTATCTCTGATCTTGAAATGACCTTATAGAAGTACTGTTGCCATGTTAATTAGAAAATCGTGCGTTTTAGTTTCTTATTATGTTTTCAGTTTATTTGTTTACCTTGAGAGAGACAGAGACAAGTGCGAGTGGGGGAGGGGCAGAGAGGCAGAGAATCCCAAGCAGGCTCCGTGCTGCCAGCACAGGGCTCGGACCCACGAAACTGCAAAATCAGTACCTAAGCCGAAACCAAAAGTCAGACGCTTAATCAACTGAGCCACCCAGGCTCCCCTGTTGTTGAACATTTTAAACAGTTTTAAGCAATTGGTTTCTGGATTCTAATAAATCACAACTAACGGAAGCCAAATCTGGGGGGTTCATGGCTTAGAAGGAGCTACTTTATGGGCTAACTGTTCAAAACGCCAAAGTTTCAATACTGGATTGCCCCCCACCCCCGGACAGCCTTGCGTTGCAAAAAGGAAAGAACCCATGCAAGTTGCTTTCAACTAGAGTCCCGGTTTGGCCCCAGAAAACAGGTCGCCCAGTACACATGGTTTCTCCTCCCCCCTTTCCTTTAAAATCCAGTAGGAATCAGAATCTGAGATTTCAAGGGAGTAGAAAAAACCAGCTTCCATTACATTTGAAATAAAGCTTATTTAAAAAAGAAAAACATGTAGTCATGGGGCACCTGGGTGGCTCAGTCCGTTAAGCATCCAACTTCGGCTCAGGTCATGATCTTGCGGTCTGTGAGTTCGAGCCCCGCGTCTGGCTCTGTGCCAACAGCTCGGAGCCTGGAGCCTGCTTCGGATTCTGTGCCTCCCTCTCTCTGCCCCTCCCTTTGTCTCTCTCTCTCTCTCTCTCTCTCAAAAATAAACATTAAAAAAAATTTTTTTATGCAGTCATGAAAGACTTTTGTTCCATCATTTGGTAGAATCCCAAGACACTCACCAAAAAAACATTCGGGTGAAGCATGAAATCACAGTCATGAGAATGTTAGGCATTAGGCATAATCAGAAGATTTCAATCAATGTGACTGGCCTTTCGGCAGCAGCTGACAGAAGTCAGCTCTGCAGATGCCAAGCATTTTATCGAAGAGTGGTCCAGTTGTGATACCGTGTCGGGTGCCTGGTGCTTCGGCCAAGTCAGGAGGACATTATCAAAGGCACAGAGTTCCAGGCAGTGGCCTGGACTAGGAGGAGAGCCGATGGGGTAATCCAGGAGCATGGCTATCTCCAGAGCCGTTTCAAAACAAAACCAAAAAGCCACCTACACAAGGAAGAAAGTAAGCTGGGGACGTGCAGTTAATCAAACTTTGCATTGAAACAAGTGATCCTGTGGTCTTTCCTTCCGGTGGATAGATTATGGGCTTTCGATTAACCTGATATCTCAGAATGGGTGCTGGTGCCTGTGTCTTTATGACCGTTATTAAATGTTTACCCTCACGCTTAAAACAATTAGGCCAGTTTCCTTCCTCGTAGCCCCGTAAATGTATCCGACGCTGGGGATATTTATCCGAAGTGTCTTTTTCCATTTAAACTGTCTCCTCATAACGTTTCCATTTTGCAAAAGCCCTGGTGTTCAAAAAAGGCTGGACTGTGGGTGGCAGGTAATCCAACCCAGCATCAGCGCATTCTGGACTGAAGGGAAAAATGCCTCTTTCCTGAGCCTTTCCGGATGAGGTCATTGTTTTCAGACAGCCTGTACCTAATATAAACAGGCTCAAAGTCCATGGCTTGCCTCATACCAGTGTTTTATCAGGGAACAACATCCAAAGCCATGAGGAATAGTCAGGCTGCTAGTAAAAGGAACCCCCCGGAGTTATAGTATTTTTGTTAAATCCTTGTATTTAAAAAAAAAAAGCAGTAAGAGCCCATCTGGTGAGATAATAATTCATTAAGTGAAAAAAGAAGGCAGAAGGCTTGGGAAGATCAATCTTTTCTCTCTTGGCCTCCTGTGTTTGAGTTATTGTGAAATGACAGGGACCAAAATCTGGATTCTGGATTGTGCAGAGTGGAGGAAAATCCGAGGACTATTCTGGGCGTGTTTTAATGGTGGCTTCCCAGGAAGGATGGTTTTCTGCAGGTGTGATTTCAGGTGAATGGATGTGTTCTTAAGACTGGTCTTTAGAATTGGTAGGAGACAGAGCAGGGAGAAGGGGGTGAGGATTCTGTATGGGAGGAAGGAGCTAGAATCCTGCAGGAAACTTCTCGTTCTTCCTGAGCTGGCTGCGGCACACCCTCTGGATGGCACACCCCTCTCTGGAGTCCAGCTCAGCCCACGAACTCCTGGGAGGAACGCCAGGGCGCCAGCCTTTCCTTTGAGGAGTGGATGTAGTCCTTCCGTGTGCCCAGCCACCTTGCGAAGAAAAGCTGATATCTTAGCTCTAAGGTTTGTGCATGTAAATGACCTGGGAGCAGACTGAGTTCATGGATCCTCATCAAACGGTTGAAGACAACCAAGGTTTGTTTGACTGTTCATTTTGTAAACCTGGCCACATGTGCCGCCTGGGGTAGACCACATCTTTAGAGATGGGGACAGGGGCGTCTGGGTGGCTCAGTCAGTGAAGTGTCCCACTCTTGGTTTGGCTCAGGTCATGATCTCACAGGTTTGTGGGATCGAGCCCCACTTTGAACTCTGCTGGCAGCACAGAGCCCGCTTGGGATTCTCTCGCCCTCCCTCTCTGCCCCATCCCCCGCTCACTCGTGTGTAGTGTGTGTGTGTGCGCGTGCGAGCGCGCACATACTCTCTCTGTCTCTCTCTCTCTCAAAATAAATAAATATTAAAAGAAAAGTAAAAAAAAAAAAAGGGAGAGATTCAGGGACATTTCCATTGGTTAAAATAGTTTTATGCTTATTATAATACGTTAATACTCTGTTTATGTGCATAACATGTTTTTGTATAAAATACATATATATCAGCATATTTAAAGATATTATTAATATAGTGGGGTTTTACAACCAACATGAGTATTTTGTAGCAGGAATCCAGCTAAATTAAATTAACTTTAGATTGGTTTGTTGAAGCGCATTATTTTTTTATTAAAAAAAATTTTTTTTATGTTTATTTAATTTTGAGAGAGAGAGAGAGAGAGAAGAGAGTGACAGAGCGTGAGGAGGGGAGGGGCAGAGGAGGAGGGAGACACAGAATCTGAGGCAGGCTCCAGGCTCCGAGCTGGCAGCACAGGGCTCGAGATCATGACCTGATAGAACGCTTGAAGACTGAGCCAACCCAGGTGACCGGAGCACTTTAAAAAGAGCCCTTAGTGACTGTGAGTAAATCTGTGATTCCCCTTTCTGCTCCTGTACTCTCTTTTTCTTTTATAACCCATTTCCATGACAATACTTCTGTGTTAACCTAGCTTTGAGATGAATTCTTTCCTTTTTATGAAGCAGTTTTTCTGCCCCTGCCTGAGGCAACATAGGTGCTTTGATTTTGGAGGCCATCTCTAGAAAACTTCCCCTTACAGTTGTGTTTTGTGGGAGTTTGTTCCCCGGTGAGGCTGGCTTCAGGGGTGACCCAGCTTATCCTGATCAGCTTCGCCAGGGACTGGGAGACAACACCCCAACTTCAGAGGCGGCCCGACACAATCTTGTAGGCTGCTCCATCGAAACCAGCAGACTGTGTCGATTCATTTGATGCTTCTTTTGATGCTGGACCCCTTAAGATAAGGGATGGTGACTTATTTTGGCTTCTGGCGAATAGGCTGGTGGGTAAATCCGTGGAAGGCAGATACGCCCTGGACCCTCCCACCTTCACTTGTGATCACGCTGCTCTTCTCGGTTTACCAGGCCCTCCAGTGAGCTCGGGTTTGCCTTCCTACCCAGGACAGGTGGGACCGGGGAGCCCGGCTACGTTGCACTTCACAAGTACACGCTTGTTGAGACACACACAGGGACCGCAGGTTGGCACACTCTATACGTGATGAAGTGTTCGTGCTGGCTTCTTGTGCCGCGAAACTTTCTCCAGCAAATGAACATTATTTTGAAAGACGGCGCTGACTTAAAAATCTGGAAATGTTTCATATTCTTTATTGACCTGCCTTAGACCTTTCCTGGGAAGACAAAAGTAGACACACATCAGAATAAGAACGTTTAAAGCTGACAGCGGGCGGTAAGCCAGCTGTGCCGAAACTAGTTCCCCCTTATTCTTTCTGAAGGGTGACATCACCTGATGTCACAAAAGGCCCCTAAATTCTTGGGTAATCTCTGGGCTCTCCTCAAAGATAGAATCTAAACGCTAATGATGATACCGTGCATATTAATGAGTATTAATGTATTACTAGTATTCAGAGTTGGAAACTAGGATTCTATCCCTTCTCCTAAGCGAAAGGGATAAAATGAGAATATCTCAAGATGTCTGCATGTCTCTATTTTGAATAAACTTGAAACCCTCTGTTTTCCCTGGACTGGAAGAAGAGTGGATGTTAGTTTTGATTTCCAGGAAAGATAGGGCAGGTTTTAGAAAATCTTACATGATAGAGAGATTATAAGTAAACAGAGTGAGCCATATATCTGATTATATTTTTTGAGGTCAAACTGGCGGGAGGGGTGGGGGGAAGAAATTTCTTCAAAAGAATTTCATTTCTTTTTTCCTTTTTTTGACTACTCTCTTTCCACTCCATGGCATATTTTTAAGGGATTTGGAGTCTTTCCACTGGCTGCCAGCTGGAATTTACAGAAAGTGTATCTCTAGAACACTCAACAGTTGACTTGAATCTCGGTCATAATTAAATTGGAAGGTTGGCAGATTATTCTGAGACTCAAAAACAGGCACACCTTATGTTTGAAACAGAAGGAGTTTCACTACTCTGCATTGTTTTAAAAGTATTCTCCATTGGGAAAATTGATAATATATTTTAATTACCTATTTTTTAAAGAGAAGGATATTCTGAATGGCTATGTAATGAACAAGTTTAACCATGCTTAAATTTTGTCTCTTATTCTTATAGCTGGATCCCTCCCTGATGCTTTAAAGTTTTAACAAAGCTTTCCCTGCCCACCCATCCCTCTTTAATAAGAGTACCTCATCCTGTCCTTTCTCTCCTGGCACACCTTAAAAGCATTAGCTAGTTAGATGACTTGATTTACTACCTTCTGCTCTAAACGATACACTTACAGCTGGTGTTTGCATACAATTAATAGTACTTTAGGCATTGGAGACACCCAGCCTTCTCTTTTATATTAAAATTTAACCATTGGGGCACTTGGCTGGCTCAGCCAGGGGAGCATGTGATTCTTGATTTGGGGGTTGTGGGTTTGGTTTGAGCCCCATGTTGGGTTAGAGATGACTTAGAAATTAAATCTTTTAAAAGATCTGTTTGTTGACATGTACCTCTCCATTGTAACATATTTTAAAGGTTGGGTGGTAGTCAGGATATCAATTCAGAACATTGGGATTTTGCAGGGCCTGTCTCTAAATGCCATTCCTTTCCAAAAAGGGGGGAAAGGGCAACGTGCTGATGAACACGCCTCTTAGATTTCATCTGAGAGGGTGGAATGCTGGACAGGTTTTTCTGCTTTAAGAGGCAGTTACAGCTGCCACAGCAAATGAGCTCTGCCAAGGTCGGTGACCAGTGGGTCAGTTAGAGCATGACATTGCCAGGGACGTGCCCCAGCAGTGGGAGCGGGCTGCAGGAACACTGGCGATTGGGTTTTCATGGAACAGTCGACAACAGAATGGGCCTTGAGAGGTCTTGTCCCTGTCTCTCCTCCCCCTCTGCACTCGATGCTTGCAGGCTCCCTAGCTTCTGACTGGACCACATTACCTTGACCGCCCTTGAAGACCACATATCTTGAAGATCTTAATAGAATAGAAACTCCCTGAGCCTGGTATTACCCTTCTTTATAATACTTTTCACGAGAATCATACCTCATGCTGACACATGGATTAAAGTGGTAGAGAGAGCTAGAAGGTGAACTGGGCTGCACCGTGTTCTTAGAAAAAAGGTCACTGTGTTAGTGGGGTGTATTATTTTGTGGAAGGCACATCTCTGGACTATTTTTAAGTGACTCAAATGGTCTGTTTCCCCTATTTTCCCTATATCAGGTGTTGTTGGCTATGTGAACCCTCAGATGGGTGTACAGATTCATGAATTTAATTAGCCATTTTACTTTTGAGGCTCTTGGCCCCACCCATGTCTCCTTTCTTTCTTTTTTTTTTTTTTTTTCAACTTTAAAGGAACTCTCGCTGTAATAGTTTCTCTCTAATTGGTAGCTCTTCCTTCTCGAGGAGGCTCTACTGATGTGTCATTGAGCCCTCCCTGGACTTGGCAGGAAAGCAGGTCTTTAATGTTCTCTGTGTTATCATTAATTTACTAAGCATCTCTCAGGAGGTGGCAGGCACTGTGGTAGGAGCTACGTACTGTGCAGGATAAATCTCGGTCATTCAGAATCTATACCCTTGGAAGGACCACTGGCATTATGAGCCAGAGATGAGCTGGGCACCTAACCGACATGATAAATTAACAAGTACCTGATTAGGGTGAAGAATGCAAGTGTTGGAATACAAGACGAAAGGGGAGGGAGTCACCTAAGGAGATTCGGATCCTGGGAAGGCCCAGGGGTTCTCTGGGATAGAGATGAGTCCAGTGGTTTTAAGGGCCACCACCTGACCACAGATCTCTTCTCACCATGGCTCTAGCATGGGGGAAGTTTGCCTCTTGTTCTCAGGGACCATCTGTGCCCATCATTACTGCCAGTGCCGCAAGGATTGGGGACTTATTTTCCCCTTCCTAAAAAGTGGTATTCTTTGAATTTCCAGGTTATTTTTTCTAGCGTAAACCTATAATTTTGGAGTTGCAGAAGGAAAGCAGATTACTTCTGGACACAGTGTCAAGCTCTTGAGTTCTAGGGACAGAGAGATCTGGTTCCCATCATGGCTTGGATACCTACTATCTTGAGCAATGTCTTAATTTCTCCAAGCCTCAGTCTCCACCTCTATAAAATGGAGCTAATAGTACTACCTGCTTTATAAGATTGTGGGTATTAAATGAGGATGTTTATGTTCATAAAACCCACAATACAATGCCCTGCATGTAATAATGAATGACTTATGGAGCGCCTGGGCGGCTCAGTCAGTTGAGTGTCCGACTTCGGCTCAGGTCATGGTCTCGAGGTTGGTGAATTTGGGCCCCGCGTCGGGCTCTGTGCTGACAGCTCGGAGCCTGGAGCCTGCTTTGGATTCTGTGTCTCCCTCTCTCTCTGCCCCTCCCCCACTTGTGCTCTGTCTCTATCAAAAATAAATACATGTAAAAAAAAATAATAATGACTGACTTCTACGGTTACTGATTGTAGTTTCACCTGAGAAATGTAGGTGCTTCCAAATTGTTTATTTTGTTGAATAGTGCTTTGGAATCCAAGCCCTTGGTTCTAGTTTGGTTTCATTTTTATGTGTGCATTTTATTTTATTTACTTTTAATTATACAAATCGTTCGAGCAGAAGCTTTTGCTGTAAACATCTCAAACAATGTAGGAAAGGCAAAAGCTTCCCTTGACCACCATCCAAACCAAGGGGGTAACTAGGATTATTGGTTATATTTATTTATTTTATTTTCACCAAAGTAATTCATGCTCCTAGTTTTAAAAATGAAATAGTGTCTTCTCCCATGAACGGAAGACAGAGGAATGAAAGCCAAGGATTCCAGCGTGTTTCTGGCCTGACTTCCTGGGATGACGCATCCCTCCCTGTTCCTAAGTTCAGCTCTTTGTGTATCGATTTCAGTAGTTTCTTTGGACACAGGACACACCGTGGTTTTTAAAAGTTGGGGGTGCCATTTCTTGCCTTTGTGTTTCAGACGTTGTCAATTGTTAAGAGTAGAGAAGAGTTAATCCTAACCTTGCGTTTGTAGTAAATCAACGGATAATGTCGACAATGAAAAAACAATATAAGAGACGGCCATGAAAACATCTTATTTAGAGAGATGGATTTAAGTACCAGACGAAATAGTGAAAAAGAGTTCAAATAGGTAGCCCCCTCTCTCTTACCCCATTTGCACATGCAGGGGAAAGGACTTTCCAGCCTGTCGCAGCGTCTCACGTCCTCTTCGGCTGGCGCCTGTGAGGATTAGTCTCCAGGCAGAAAGAAGGTGAGGAGGGGAAATGGGGGCTCAACTCCTTCCCACAAAGACGGTCAAGTCTGCTCTGTGTTATCCTTCATCCTGCCTTCAGCGGTTGTCTGGTGCCCCCAATCCAGGCCCTTCCTGGTTTGCCCCTAGTTGACTTCACTCCCCTCAGCTTAAGCGACAGCCTCCCCGTCTTCGCATTTATCATTCATTCAGTTTCTAGCGTCCAGAACTGCGTTGAGATCTCGTCGGCAGTTCCTCCTCTCTTGTTCTTTTTGGGGCTTCGTGAAGATGCAGAGATAAGCACATGATCAAAGCACCATGTTGAACCATGTAGATTGTGTAGATTTGGGCACTCAGTTCCTGTCTGATGCTCTAACTACCTCACATTTAATGGTCTTTCCTACAGCAGAATTGTAAGGTCATGGATATGAAAAACTGTGATTTTTATGTCTTTCAGACATCTCAGTACTGAGCACATGGTGGGAGCTCACCAAATCTTATTGACTGGTTATTGATCTTTGGTTACTGGGCTGGCAAGAGACATTGATGTATCCTACCTTTAACAGTAGAGTCACATAAAAACCAGGTCACCAAGAAAATTGCAACTTTCTCATTTTTGCCTTTAAGATTCCAAGGAAACGTCAGTGTTAGCAGCAAGGATTTTCAGACAGGGTAAACTGCTATCAGTTACATATTGCTGTTTCAGAACCATTCCAAAATTAAAGCAACAATCATTTGTTATGTTTTGCGAGCCTGCAGGCCGAGGACCAGCTGCTCTCGGTGGAATTAGTGGGCACTTTGGCCGACTTGCACGTTGGGAGCTGGCTCCGCTCCGTGCGTCCCTCCCCCTCCTCTTGGGATCAGCAGGTTATCCCAGTCATGTCCTCATCTCAGTGATGGAGAAGGACAAGAGAGCAAGCACGGACACGCATGACGTCTTACGGCCTAAGTTCAGAACTGGCGCTGGGGCACATTCTCCTTCCTCTTCAGGCCCCAGCAAGTCACGTGGGCGAGCCCAGTCTCAAAGTGAGCGGGCGTCGGAAACCGACGTGGCAAAAGACTTGGCCACAAGGAGGGACGCATTGGAGTCACTAATGCAATCTGTCATACCTTCTTTTTTTTTTTTTTTTTTAATCTTTTTTTTAACGTTTTATTTATTTTTGAGACAGGGAGAGACAAAGCATGAACGGGGGAGGGTCAGAGAGAGAGGGAGACACAGAATCTGAAACAGGCTCCAGGCTCTGAGCTGTCAGCACAGAGCCCGATGCGCGGCTTGAACCCACGGACAGTGAGATCGTGACCTGAGCCGAAGTCGGACGCTCAACCGACTGAGCCACCCAGGCACCCCAGGAACAGCTATTTTAAAGGCCGTAAAGATTAATTTAACTTAGCAAGATATGCTTTACAGAAGCCAGTAAAACCTGTCTGGTCATTCCATAGATAAATTTTCCAACAGGTTAATGTGGTCCAGTCTGAGTGAAAAGGCCACACTTTTCAACAGTGTTACTACTTGTGACAAATCATTTCTGCTTTTAAAAGCCGGTTTGAAAACACGCTTACCAAGAATGTTAATGTTTTTGTTTTAGCTGGAGAATGAGGGGGAAAAGGTTTAGAAAGAAAGTAACAGGAACACCTAATTAAAATGATTTGGCTTTATGCCATTTTGAAAATTTTATTTGACCGATGTGACCTAGATTTGTAGAAGGGAACTAAGGGGATTAATAGAGATGGTTTATTTTTAACTGTTAAGAATATGCAGGAATCAAGTGGGCATTTTCCCACCACGGTTGTATTTCACTTAGCATTTACTTAGCAATATTCATGTTTTCTCCCGTATTTGAAGATAGAAAAAAAATCTCAGAATATTGTGGGAAATAAAGGGTTTTGTGTTTTGTTTTGTGTTTTTTTTTTTTTCCTCTCTCAAAATCTTCAATACCTGTTTATTCATTTACATTCAGCTTGTCAGTAGCCTGTACTTGGGTAGATTTCCGCTCATTAAATCCAGATACAGAAACTTGGAGTGTAGCTTTTGGAAAGGTGGGAAGAAGAAATGCCCCCTGGATAAGAGTCTAATTCCGTTAAGTGTTTCCCAAAGCTTCATACTTTCTTGGGTGCTTCTTGGTTTTTCTTTCCCTGTGGAAGATGTCAAAATATACAAGGAAGACAGGGACTGGACCGTATTGTTCGATTTCAGTCATTTTGTACTTATTTTTGAGCTCTCGCTTCATGGCAGTCACTGTCCTAGGACGTGGAGTCATCACAAGGAAAAAGCTTAAGCGCCCCCCCCCCCCCCACCTTTGTGGTGCTCACAGGACAGCAGTAGCTGTAGACAAGTGGACCGCAGCATGTCAGACGTGCCCGTGGGTCCCAGGGGGACGCAACCGGTCTCCTTCAGAAATAAGAGGGATTTTTCCCAGGTAAATAAACTCCCTCCTGATTTTACATACAGATGATTGAAATAAAACTGCACCTTAAAAAGGATTTAGAATTTTCCATTCCTAGTCTTTATACCTGAAGTTGGTGATAAAATTAAAAAGAAATACCTCGGGAGGTTTCGAGGACACAATAACTTGAAATCCCGTGAGTTTCTTGGAAAAACACCTTTTTCCAGGGTAACGCAATCATGTAAGTCTACTCTGTTACTGATTATTATCTTACATCTTTATGTAAGATACATTTATATACATGTTTTTCTTCTTTTCTTGGGGAGTTCTCTTTCCGCTACGTCAGCCACTTTCCTAGTGTTATGCGTTGAATTGTCACCCTATAAAAGTTTTTGAGTTCTCGGGGTGCCTGGGTGGCTCAGTCAGTCAGCTAAGCATCTGACTTTGGCTCGGGTCATGATCTCGCAGTTCATGCGTTCAAGCTCCGCGTCGGGCTCTGTGCTGACAGCTCGGATCCTGAAGCCTGCTTCAGATTCTGTGTCTCCCTCTCTGTCTGCCCCTCCCCGGCTCATGCTCTCTCTCTCAAAGATAAACCTTAAAAAAAAAAAGGTGTTGAGTTCTAACCCCTACCACCTGGGAATGTAACCCTATTTGGCTGTAGGGTCTTTGCAGATAGTCAAGATCAGATGAGGTCATTAGGGCGGGCCCTAATTCAGTGTGATGAGCTTCTAAAAATGGGAAATGTGGACACAGAGACAGACAGTGAGGTTAAACAATGTGAAGCCTCAGGGAGGAGAAAGCCATTTACAAGCCAAGGACACCTGAGGCCACCGTGAACCAAGGGCCAGGCTGGGTACAGATTCTCCCTCTCAGCTCTCAGAAGATACCAGCCCTGCTGATACCTTGAGCTCAGACTTGTGGCCTCCAGAAGTGTGAGACAATACATTTCTGTCATTTAAGCAGTTCAATTTGTGCTACTTTCTTAAGGCAGCCCCAGGAAGCGAAAACCTTTACTTAATGCATAATGTCGTGGTAAGCGTTCCAGAGCTAATGTATGTAAATAAATGTGCACAAAAGTGGCTGTCACACAGTATTATTTTATGACACTGTGGGTTTCAGCCTGGGTGGCACCAACATGGGGCCATCGACCCAATGATGACAGCTCTCCAATGACTGTGGATACCTAGGTCCCCCTGGGACACAGGGGACCTCTGGTTATCACCAAGCAGATAAAGAGGATTCGCCGCCATCATGTGAGATCCGTGGAGGGAGCTGTGTGTTCAGAGAGCAGGAGAGCCACAGAGAGGCTACAAGAAGGATTAGGGCAAGGATATGCCAAGAAACTTCCTAGGATCTAGCCTTCCAATAAACTTGCAGATGTTCTGTCTTTATGAAGAAGGAATATTTGGTTTTAGTCTCTTTATGATCCTCAGAGCATTTTAATAAATTTCTGGCTTTAAAGTTTTCTGTTTGTTGCTTTTCTGCATCATTCACACCCATATTCACGTTTAGAGTAACGAGAATTAAGATAGCTAAAATGTTTTGAGTGCCTCTTGTGTGGCACATGCATTGCCAAGTGGTTATGTATCATATCATCTCATTTAATTGTCTCAACAACTCTGGGATGGACACACTAGTATTATCCCCATTTTATAGACGAGGAAACTGTCGCTTCCAGAAATATCTTGTCCGACACCACGGTGAGTGGCAGACCCAGACCTTGAACCCAAGTTTAATTGTGAAGTTTATTCTCTCATTAACTCTCAAATCCCTAAATATGAAATGGCTAGGAGTATAAGATTTTCATAGCTACAGTGTACATTTTAAATGGTAACTATTCAACTTACTTTTTGGGCCAAAGGGGCATATAGAATGCCCCTCCTAAACCAATATCTGCTAACCAGCTAAGCTGCTTCACCTTTAAATTTTTTTTCCTCTGAATACATTTGTGGGAACTTTTGTCCACAATGCCTGTTTTTCAATAAATTTTAAAAAACGACCCTAGGGATTTCATCTTTAATGAAAATAAAAATAGACTTAAATAACTGTTGAACACCTGCTGTAGACTACAGTGGCTAGATAACTGGAGATACAATAGATGTGGTCCCTACTCTAGTGGTGACCTTTGCGGGAAAATATATAGTATAATAGAATTTAATTGGGATGCCGGGGTGGCTCAGTCAGTTGGGCATCTGACTTCAGCCTAGGTCATGATCTCACTGGTCTTGAGTTCTAGCCCCGCGTCAGGCTCTGTGCTGACAGCTTGGAGCCTGGAGCCTGTTTCAGATCCTGTGTCTCCCTCTCTCTCTCTCTGCTCCCCCCCCCCCAAAAATAAACATTAAAATTTTTTTTTTTAAATAGGAGATTTTAATTTAGATTGGGACACCCTGGGGGCACCCGGGTGGCTCAGTCGCTAACTTCAGCTCAGGTCACGATCTCGTGGTTCGTGAGTTCGAGCCCCATGTCGGCCTCTGTACTGACAGCTCAGGGCCTGGAGCCTGTTTCAGATCCTGTGTCTCCCTCTCTGTCTCTCTCTCTGCTCCTCCCCCACTCACACTCTGTCTCTCTCAAAAATAAATAAACATTGAAAAACAATTGTAGATTGGGCACCCTGGAAGGCCTCACAGAGGAGGTGGCATTTAAGCTGAGGCCCAACTGATAAATAGGAGTGAGCATGGCGGTGGTGGGAACCATACAGATTGCCTGGAAGAGGGAAGAGCGTGTGTGAGGTCTCTGATGTGGAAACAAAGTGTGGCTTGTTCAAAGAACTGAAAGATAACCTCCGTGACTGTAGCACAGTGAGAAAGGATGAAGAGATGAAGGAAGGGACACTTCATAGTGCATGCCACAGTAAGAGCTTTGGATTGCATTGTGCAATGACCAGCTGTTGAAGGGTTGTTGTACAAGTTAATGTGGTAACGTTTTGGGGTTTGTTTTTTTTTAATTTTGAAAGTGATTAAAAGTTAATTGAGAGGCATTGTGATGCTGGTGGAAAGATCTTTGAAAATGAGAGAGAATGGATTCTAGAAATAGTCCCCAACGCACATGGTCATTTGATTTACAACGAAGGGGCCACTGCGATTCAATAAATGGTGCTGGAGCCACTGGGTATTCATGTGGGGGGAAAAATGAACCTTGATCCCTACCTCACACCATTTGTAAAAATTCATTTGAGATAGAACATAAAAACTAATACACCTTCTGGGATAAAACATGGGATATCTTTGTAACCATCACTCAACGCTGCTTTCTTTTTTTTTAAAGAACCAAAAGCAAGCACTAGCCATAAAAGGAAAAAGTTGTTTAATTGAATTTTCTTAAAATTAGGAACTGTTCGTCAAAAGTCATCATGAAGAAAATAAATAGGCAAGCCACCATCTAGGAGAAAGTAGTTGCATTAGGTTTACCTGAAAAAGTACTCCTATCTGATGTGTATAAGGAACTCCTACAAATCAGTAAAGAAAAAGCAGATAATCCATACTTTACAAAGGCATGTATGTCAGGGGCACCTAGCTAGCTCAGTCGGTTAAGTGTCTGATTTCAGCTCAGGTCATGATCTCATGGTTTGTGAGTTTGAGCCCCATGTCGAGCTGTGTGAGGCCAGCTCAGAGCCTAGAGTCTGCTTCCGATTCTGTGTCTCCCCCTCTCTCTGCTCCTCCCCTGCTCGTGCTCTGTCTGTCTCTCAAAAAATAAACATTTAAAAAAAATTTTTTAAAGGCATATACTTCACAAAAGGGGATATCCAAAATGGCTGATAAGCATATGGAAAAAGTCTCACCATTGTGAGTCTTCAAAATGTAAGTTAAAGCCCCAATGAGGTACCATTATTCATCTACCAGAATGGCTAAAATTAAAAGGCCTGATAGCACTAAGTCTTGGCGAGGGTCTGGGACAACTGGAATTCTCCTGCCATGTTGATGGGAGTACGCACTGAAGCAATCACTTTGGAAAAGCGTTTGCCAATACCTTCAAAAGCTAATCCACACCGACCATACCCTAGGTGTATCCTCAAGAGAAATGAGCATGAATGTCCACAAATGGCCACGTCCAGTAATATTCATAATAGCCCCAAACTGGAAAAACCCAAACATCCCCAAACAGGAGAATGGATGAATTAGTTGTGGTTATGGTGTACTATTTGGGTGGAATATTACCCCAGGGGGAAGAACTGTTGATACACATAGATGAATGAACAGGTATTATGCTGAACAAAAGGGTACATAGAAGGGTACACACTGTGTGAATTATCTTGAGGTTCAAATGCAAGCAAAACGGATCTCCTATGATAATAGTGGTTACCTGGAGGGAGTATGGCAGTATTACAATGCATATTTTCGAGGCACAAAGGACCTTCTGGGGTGTTAGGAATGTTCTAGATGTTGATCTGGGAGGTAATTACATGGTTGAACACATGTAAAAATTCACCGAGCTGTGTACTTGAGAGTTAATGAACTTTACCATAAGAAGTATTTCAATGAAAAATCTAACATTGGAAATGATCACAATAGGTTTGAATGACATGGGAGACATTTTTGATAATAGTTATAAGTTGCACATGTAATGTGATTTGAACTTCGTAAAAAATTAATGGGAAAAAACTGAAAGAAAATGTACTGACGTATTAACAGTGGTTTCTGGATGGTGGGTTCATGTTAGTTCCATTTCTTTATAGTTTTCAGTGTTTCTCCAACTTTCTCTAATGAAGTATATTACTTCAATATCAGAAAATGAAACGGAAGTAACTATAGCTGGGAAGATATTTGACATACAGCACGTAACCTGCTTCGGATCCTCTGTCCCCCCGTTACTGGCCCCCCTCCAGCACCTCTCCTACTCATGCTGTCTCTCTCTCTCTCTCTCTCTCTCAAAAATAAACATTAAAAAAAATTTTTTAAAGAAGATGTTTGACATAACTTGTCCCTCAATTATAAATGAAGTTTGCAATTTTAGGGGTGAATGAACAATTCAGAGATGGGTGAATTCATAGGGTCGTGGAGTTACAGAGGGCTTCGCCATGGAGTAAGCCCACAGAGGAGGAACAGCTTTGAGGGAGGGGTATGGTTGAAATCAGGGATGGTGGTTGGTCAGTTAACCTTGTGTGATGTTTCTTTCAGCCTGGTCTGACTTTGTTTCTATCCACTTGGTGGACTCTGGACCTTCAAGTATGTAATTGCTTTTTCTACGACTCCAACGTGATGATCTTTTAAACCATTTGTAATTCATATTCTTAAAAAGCTCTTTTTCTATCCTTTTACATCCTTAGGCATTACCATTTGCTCTGTTCTCTATTTTGAGGCTCCTTCCCCACACCCCCCACTCTGCTTCTCCATATGCCAATGTGAGTTTAAAAATTGTGCCAAGCCATTCTCTCCTCCTGAAAAAAATCAATAAATAAAAGACCCACGGAAACGCGCACACACACTCACACACATACAGAGACACACGCGGAGCTCCAAATGATCCATCTGTCCTGTTGAAGATATTCACCACCCACTTCATCCTGGTGCAGGCTATTTTTGTTTGCTCTGTCTTGAGAGCTCCTATATTGGAAGCCTTTATAGAGGACTTTGGTGTCCACCAGAAAATGAAAAGCAAAGCACTTTGTTTTTCTATTTTATACCTATTGCAGGGCTGTGCACAAAGAGACGTTCAATAAATGCTGATCGAATTGCCATTATACAGATCACGGTTTATGCTACATTCGGATTTTCCCAGGCACAGCTTCACCGATGGGTGCACATTTATAATTACGAAGTGAATTGTGGGAAGGGTACTATTTTTTAGAATCCAGTATTTTTCCTCATCTGTTCTCTGCAAACCTATATCCTCTTAGGTGAGTTTAATTACTACGTTTTCAAATGATCTGTGATGAGTTGAAGGATGAACTGAAGCCTTGTCTGAGTCGGTTTTTTTTTTTTTTTTTTGTAACTGCTTTTCTCCTTTTCTTGGCAAGATAAGTAATAGCATTATGCTATGTTACTGGAAATTTTAATCAATAAAATGCACGTGTCTTTAATTAGAAGGCTAGGAAGTGCTGCTGAGTTGGGTCATTTTGTAATGCGATGAGCTGAGAGGGTCAAGCATTTCTGCACGGAGGGTCAATTTGAGTAACTCGAGTCTAGATGGGCAATTCTAATATTTTTCCCAGATAACCTCCATGAAGATTCATCTTCGGGTCCAATGTTCATAAATATTTGTGAAGCATCTCGGCAGAAGCAGACACAGAGATGGAAGGCTACCTTGCCTTCAAGAAGTTCATGGTCCAGTGATATTCCCCCCCTCTCTTTCATCTATTCCTATGGCCCCAGTCTTCACTTTGATGGACATTGCCAAAGATACAGCCCCAGCTTCGACCTTTCCCCTGAGACTCAGAGGAGCAGTCCTATTTCCTGCAGGAGACCACTCCAGAGATATTATGGTGACATCTCGAACTCATTATTATATCTGAACTTAGTTCATCGTCAACAAAATTCAGTCTCTTTCCTGTGTTTCTTGTCTCAACAGCTCTATTTTTTTTTTTTTCCAGTCACTCAGGCTCTATTCTTTGGAGCTCTAACCAAACCCCTTCTATCTCAGATTTATTTCCTCCTTTGTAAGTATCCATAGCTTTGTATTGTGGCCGTCTGTCCATTGGAGTCAACTCCTGTAAATAAACACTGCCCATCCTCAGTATGACTGGGGGTAGGAATCCACGCAAGAAAGGGATGGCTCCATTGGGTACTCTATATTTGTGGGAAGTTGTTAGAGCTATCTTGTGTTCCTTAGCTACTAGTAACTTTGTCTTAATCCACTTGCCCCATGGTTGTCAAAGCTCATCTGTCTCTCTTCCCATCTCAACCTGAGCCTGGCACTATCCCTCGGCTTCCTTCTCCCACGTGCTGACACATCACTGACTACTCCCCCATTTCCACCTTCCTTTTAGATTCAATATTTCCAGAGACAGACAGCTCTTCCTCCCCCAAGAACTGCCCCTTCTAATTTGGCACAGTCTGAAGTCTTCCCGTCCCCAAATACTGCCCATCCAGGCAGCCCTCCCAAATCATGGCCTGCCCCAGACAGTGACAAGGTATCGATACCGGTATGCTTTGGGATGCCAAAAGTAGGTATTGCATTTGTTAGCAGTTCCAAAAGCTCATGGGATGGCTGTTTACCCTGGGGTAATAACACCAGATTATGATTTATGGCATACTGGAGAGAAGCTATGGTTTTTGCATCAAGAGAAATGTTAGAGGTAAAACGTCACAGGGAAACTTGGATGAATTTCAAACACGTGCTGAGCAGAAGAAGCTAGAGGCAAAGGGGTACAAACTGGATAATCTATGAAGTTCTAAGAACTGCAGAAATGGTATTAGAAATCAGAACGGTGGTTGTCTCTGGTGTGGAGGTGGGCATAACTGGGAAGGAGCAAAAGGAACTTTCCGGAGTGACGAAAGTATTCTGTATCTTGACAGAGATGTGGGTTACAAGGGTGAATGCATTTGGCACACCTCATTGACTTGCATACCTAACTAAGATCTATGCTTTTCACTGTGTGTGAGTTAGACCTTAATTGTATAAAAGAAACAAAAAATTAATATGTATAATAGTACCCCACTAGTGATGAAAGAGAAAAGGTTATATAATGTGGAGATAAACAAAATAATATCATGGAGAAGGGACGTGTCCTTATATTTGTGGCAAGGAAGAAAGTGCGATAGATAAACTTTGCTCTGAAAGTCCAGCTAGGATCATATTCTTAGCTGTTGGGGGGGTACGTGGACCCTTATGAGTGGCTCACAGCAGAGATGTCGTAATTAAAATCTGATTTTACAAACGAGAAGGTATGAATCTCTTCTGTGAAAATTTCCAATATTTCTCAAAACTTTGCACCCCACTGCCTTCCTCCAGTACCTGAAATAAATCACAGCTGTTGGGCTAAGCTTGGTGGGTGGGAGGGTTTACACCACAGGTATCCATAACTTACATACACGTTCCAGACCGGTAGCCCACAGGCCACGGCAGGCCTGTAAGCATGTTTTCTTTTCTTTCTTTGTGTGTGGGGGGACGTGGGGATGGATGTAGACAGGTTTTGTTTTTTTTTTTAAACTTAGTTGCAAATGTTTGAAATTTGGGGAGATTTCACACAAAAATCTGAACAGCTGGCAATTCTTGGGCTGCATTCCCAAAATAGCAATGATTTCCTGGATCTGAGTAGGGGATGTACTTTACACATATCTTACCACTCAAGTATCTCAGAAGCAACCTACAGCCTCAGTCGTTGTTTTAATTTCTATTTTTAGCCCCGTGAGTCTTTGAATTTGCAGCCTTTGCCCTAATATGTATAGAGTCCCTCCTATGTACTAGGAAGTGCTAAGGGCTTTAGTAGATACAAAAGGGAGATACTATTATTACATCCATTTTACAGGCAAGGTAATCAAGGTAATAAGTGAAACACTCACCTGAGGTTGCCCAGCAGTAAGCAGCGAAGTCAGGATCTAAATGAGGTTTTCTTACTCCAGAGCCCAGGCGTTTACCCACCACGTTGTTGTTCTTCTTTATGTATTAAAAAAAAAAAAATGCTTATTTCTTTGAGAGAGAGAGAGAGAGTGGGGGAGGGGCAGAGGGAGATAGGGACAGAAGAGGATCCAAAGTCGGCTCCCCACTGACAGCAGAGAGCCCAATGTGCGGCTTGAACTCACAAACCACGAGATCATGACCTGAGCCAAAGTCAGACGCTTAACAAGCCACCCAGGCGCTCCTTCTTCATGTATTTTTAAAAAAAATTTTTAATGTTTCATATTTTTGAGACAGAGAGAGCCAGCAGGGGAGGGGCAGAGAGAGAGGGAGACACAGAATCGGAAGCAGGCTCCAGGCTCTGGGTGGTCAGCACAGAGCCCGATGCGGGGCTCCAACTCAAAATCCATGAGATCATGACCTGAGCTGTAGTCGGCCGCACAACCAATTGAGCCACCCAGGCGCCCCTTTTTCATGTATTTTTAATTCATCCACTATTTCGTACTTACCTCTGCTTAGTCAAATTCTTGTAAGTTTCCTTACAGTTTATTTTGAGAGAATAATACTTGGTCTCCAAAGTCTCTTGATTGCATCCCTAGCATTAAAAAAGAAAACCCCCCACATATTTATGTATATTATTTACTGATAAATAATACACTTGACTACATTAATGTTGTGTACATTCAGAGGCATACACATTTAAAAATGTTAAAAAGATTATATACATATATATATGTGTGTGTATATATATATATATATATATATATATATATATATACACACAATTTTCTTTCTATATCGTGATGTTATCTTTTAGCCATTGCCTGTTTTGGCAAACAATATATAAAATATAAAATGACGCCTGGATGATGATTCTTCCTGAAAGCATCTTTCACATCAGAAACTCCCAATTTTGTATCCAGTGAAATCATCCCTTCCAGATCGAGGGTGGGGTCGAAAGTCACCAGAGCTGGTCACACTATGGAGACGAGAAGCGCAAATTCCCCTTTGTTAGAAAAGTAGTTGTCGGTCTGGAGCCACACTTAAAAACACTGCGTTCTAAATCCTGAAATTCCAAATAGCCAGAGGCATCCTTTATTCATATTAAGGTCTCGGATTTGCCTTTGGGGAATGTAGCTACTCTGCAAACATCTGATTCTGACAGTGGGTTTAGTTTCTTTCTTTCTTTCTTTCTTTCTTTCTTTCTTTCTTTCTTTCTTTCTTTCTTTCTTTCTCTCTTTCTTATATAATTTATTGTCAAATTGGCTTACATACAACACCCAGTGCTCATCCCAACAAGCGCCCTCCTCAATGCCCATCACAGCGGGTTTAGTTTCAAAGGGAGCAGTAACCCCCGGGTCTCAGTTTCTCAGTCTGAGATGTGGGGGCTTCGTGTGGCAAGCTCCACCCTTCATCTGTCAGGACTGCTGCTGTGATTAACACATTCGTGGTGATAATGTACTTGGACAAAAACAAGTACTGAGAGACGCAGTTGATAATGAATCAGGGTGAAATGCATCTGTGGATGTGTGCCAGGTTTTCCCAGAATTCTGACATTCTAAAGAAAGAATGGCAGTGAGCAGGTTGTTGGGAGGCATTTTTTTTTTTTTTTTTTTTTTTTTTTTTGGTGCTCGCTCAAAGGTAATGCCGTGTCATTTCTCTCAATAGAGTTGTTCATATGTGGATGGATAGGTTCTTCCTTCTAAGACCTTCCCAGTTTCCTGAGTTTCCTTCCCATCGTCAGTTGTGATCTGAATAAAGCTTTCTTCAAGAGCATCCTCTCTTTGAATTGTTCTTTTCTGCCTTCCCCCAATCCACTTATTTTCTTAATAAGTTTCTTCTTCAAGGTTCAGATCGAACTTCATATTTTCCATAATCCCACCAGTACCAGGCTGACTCAGTCTTTCCCTCCCATGCATTTTTATTATGTCAGAGCATGGCATTGAGAGCGTGGTTGAAGGAACACATTGGACACATACCCCCTGCAGACTCCCCAAGGGAAACACGTTTTGTGGGCTGTTGCTGGGAATGTAATTGAAATACATAAAAATGGTCCATGTAAGATGTGAAACACAAGGGGCACCCGGTGGCTCAGTCAGTTAAACGTTCGACTTCGGCTCAGGTCATGAGCTCATGGTTTGTGAGTTCGAGCTCTGGGTTGGGCTCTGTGCTGACAGCTTAGAGCCTGGAGCCTGCTTTGGATTCTGTGTCTCCTTCTCTCTCTGCCCATCCCCTGCTAGCACGCTCTCTCTCTCTCAAAAATAAACAAACATTAAAAAAAAAAAAAGATGTGAAAGACAAACCACTTGTCTTTCTGAAACACGTTTTCTTTAAGACACAAAATTAAGAGGGACCACTCAACCATATCCGAAAATCTCTAAGCCAACCCCGAACTATTGCTATTTTTTATTGCTATTAACTCTACACTGGGGTGGTGTTTACTATGTTGCATTACAGTTGGGCCTGTATCGCCTGAATCGCCCACTAATTTATGTGCTCTTTGAGTGCCCCGGTCTTATTCACCATTAAGGCAGCTAACGCCTGACCTGTCATATTGTAGGTGCTGAGTAAGTATTTGTAGAATGAAGATAGCTCCCTTATGCGATGGATGGAGAAAAACCTGGCACTGATTTTAATCAGGTCTCCTATTCTCTTCCTTATCTGTCTTGCATATTTCTTATGACCATGAACTACAAGCAGTTCCTCTTTGAAGTCCAAGTTTAGGTCCGGAGGTGAATGATTGCAAGAAAAGACCCTGGGGAGCAAGAGGCCCTGATTGCAGCATAGTCAGGAAATAGATTATTGGGAGATGGTTGACGTTTTCTAGTAAACTGACCGTGAACATGAGGTTTGCCAGGGTGAGCTGGAGCTATTCTGTGTTGAGATAGATGAATTATAAATACCTCAAACTGTGTCACTGGAAACGGTCCCCTCTGCATTTTCCTCTGGGAGGGCCGTGGAGGGGGAAGCAGGATCGGGCAGGCTCCGTGCACCTGCTCCAGGGCCAGCACCTCCGGCAGAGGAGGTCCCAAGAAACGCTGACGCTGGGGCTTCTGGGTCCACGTTCATCTATTTATCCCACCAGCAAGGACAGCTTGTCTCCTAATAACCAACCACTGGGACAGCTTCTTGTGGCCACAGCTGGCTTGGGCCTCCCGGGCTTGTGCCCGTCACTTACTGCCTTCCAGTTCAGTGGCACTTTGATAAGCTGTGATCTGCGGGAAGGTAATCACATCCTGCCTGTGTAGGAATAGGAGTTCTTAGGCCAATCAGTATAAAATGTTTTTATTGTCCTCCCCTATTTAAGCAGTTAATAATGACCGAAGTGTGTTTTGTCTTTGATACTTGCCTTCGACCCAAGTATTGGATATTCACGTTTCACTCAGAGTTCTTACCGAGAATGGTCAAATTCTCTTTACAAGGCTTTGAACACCTAGTGTGTGGGGCATACAGTTCAGATGCAGGGTGACAAGACTCCTGCCCTCTAGAAGCTTAGCAGGAAATAACAGGCTACAGATAACCATATGACAGTGCAGGGTGTAATAAATTCCACAGTGGTCAGAAATTTGGTGCTCTGACCCTATGGAACAGATTCATGGGGCAGCCCAGTCTAACATACGGGCCTTGAGCTCCAGGATGCGTGTGACCCTCCCAGAGCTGATCCCCGTCTGCAGCTTCTTCCTTGAAGGCCCTCCAAGCCCGGCTCTCATTGCTGTTTGGAAATCTTGCCTGTGGGGAGTATTGTCAGAGAGTGATCTGAGAGGCTTGCTGTCTGTTCAACTAATTATGCTTCAGTCCTCAGAGTGCCTCAGTGCTCTCAATCCTGAACGCTCAGCAGATTTTGTGTAGTATTTGAATTATTAATGGAGATGATATGGGAGAGGGGGCTGGGCTGCTGGTTCTGTTCTGAGCAGGTCCTGGGCGGGTGGCATTACGGGAAGAGAGGCAGCCACTTGCAGAGTGAGGGAAGAAGCAGGCCTTCCAGAGGAGCCCTCCCCAGGCGGGAGCCTGGGCCAGTATGCTCAGAAAATCACAGCCTGCTTTGGAGGAAAGGGTAAGACCCCTTCAACAGTGGGCTTCGCACAAGAGATGCCCAGGGCTGACAATGCAGATGAAGAGAAGGACGAAACTTGAGGCTGGCCGGTAGCAGAGAGAGGTGGGTCGAGGCGTATCTCGAAGTCCCACTGTGCCCCCTCGGGGGACCTTTCCCACTTGTAAAGCTGTTTCTCCGCTTCTTCTGTTCCGTCCAGCAGCAAAGATCATCCTGATTCTTGGGAGCTACTGCAGGTGTTTTCAGTGTGCTTGCTGAGCTCTTTTGTTTGCTCGTTTCTGATGAAAAGCAAAACAAAAACTGAAAAGCAAGGAACCCCCTTACCACTGATGAAGCCACAGGCTGCCAATTCAGACCATTCCTTTAGAGAACGAAATCCCCTAAATAGTCACGCTAGAAGGTGGTGATTTTCCTCTCTTAAAAAATTGTCTTTCTTAGCAAGAAGCAGGTGGATCTCAGCAGATATTTTCAAGGGAGAGGTAGGCATTTGTCTGGGAGCGGGGGGGTGTGGGAAAGACCTAAACCATAACAGAGCAAAAGGAAGGTCAGGGTTCATTTGTGAAAAACATGGCTGCGGGAATTGACCTGTGACTGGCGCATTAACAGCAGTAATGAAGGCGTCCGTCCCCTGAACACTGTGTGGCCTCAAAACGCCTGGCTCTGAGGTTGGGGTCCGCCTCGTGGTTGAGCAACGGTAGCACGCAGACAGCTCAGGGCCTCTCGGTGCGGGGCGAAGCCACTGGGAGAATTTGCCCACTAATGGTTTCTTTTCATAGTTTATCTTAGAAGAAGGGCTTGTGCAGGTGCCGTGGAACTGTTACCAGAGGAATTAGAAACGTCCCACCCAATGAGACATGCAGGCCACCCAAATCTTGGGCGAATGTTAAGCATTTGTAATTAACACTAGCTTTGCCGTGTAACGCCCTGTGATACTTTGTCATACAACCATAGCAAATGTCCCCAAACGCACTGCACCTCTTCGTAAATGCTCTGACTGTAATTTTCCATGGGCTGTGGCAAGAGACTGATATTCATGCAGCAGTGGAAGAAAGGGATCCACTGATGTTTCTTCAGGGATCTTCTCCATCCTGTGCTCTCATGGCTGAAGGCATTGCCATCAGGCAGATACCTCTGACAGCATATCTTTAAGTTTGGAGGCTTGGCTGAGGGGAGCGGGGCAGGGGGCTGGGTAACATGGCGGGAAAGGATTAAAAGGTATGAGCTTCCAGTTATAAGAGACAGGATACAATGTACAGCATAGGGAATATAGTTAATATTGCAACCACTGTGCATGGTGATGGATGTTAGCTAGATTTATTGTGATTCCTTCATCATATATGTAAATATTGAATCACCATGTTGTACTCCTGAAACTAACATAATATTGTATGTCAACTATACTTTAATTTAAAAAAATGTGTAGGTCTTTGTTTTAAAAAAAAAACAGATAGGAGACTTGGCCTCTATTGGTTATTTACCCTGAACTATGTAAATGAGGTTAGATTAAGAGCTCCGGACATCCTGGTGAGTGGAAATTAGTTCGTGAGTGTCCAATGTCAGCACTGACTCTGAATCCCAACCACCCATCATCTGAGCTTTACCTTCTCCACCACCCGAGAAAGGAGCCACCCTGTCATCTACACGTAGTCAGACTATCTTTAAACACAAACAAACCTTGGGGCGCCTGGGTGGCTTAGTCAGTTAAGCATCTGACTCTTGGTTTAGGCTCAGGTCATGATATCATGGTTCATGGGATTGAACCCTGCATCGGGCTTTGTGCTGACAGTGCAGAGTCTGCTTGGGATCCTCTCTCTCTCTCTCTCTCTCTCTCGCTCTCTCTCTCTCTCTCTGCCCCTCCCCCACTTGTGCTTTCTCTCTTTCTCAAAATAAATAAATAAACATTTAAAAGCAAACAAGCCTCTGTTATTTTCATCAGCCACATATGGCTCTCTTTCCACCCTGATCTAAGATTCGTAAAATAGATCAAGCTTCTTACATATAGTCCTTTCATTGAAGAAGAACTCAATGCTTTCCTTCATATAATCTATTGGAACACAGTTGCTTCTTGAACTGTAGGGGGTGGCCTGAAATATGTTCTGCTGATACAACAGATAGGTGTTGAGGTAGAGGCCATATTATAGAATTTGTTTTAGGGGGCAGTGCTTGACAAGTTTAGGGACCAAGAAGGCACAACAGCTTTGCCGTGGAATAAGTATTCCATGGTTACACGTTAGCCTGGTCAGGAAGACGCTGGATTTGAAGAAAGCAATCATCTTCTCAGTCCAAAGTCTATGTTGGTACATTGTTAATGTATACTAGAGCCTGTGTTTAAAGGCTCTACATCCAGACTCTCTCTATAAACACACACACACACGCACGCACACACACACACACACACACACACACTTCACAAACAAGCCATGTGAACATACCTAAACAGATAGAGCTGCTTGGATTCTCAGTTTGCAAAGAGCAGGGCTCTAGGAAACTAACCATAGGAAGAAGCAATTAATGGTATAGGGCAGAGGTTCCCACTCTATGATGTTTATTAGAGAGACATTCTAGAAGAACCTAGGTCTGAGATGGGCATCAGACACCTGTGTTTTAAACAAATTGGCTGAGGAACCACACTTAGGGAAACATTGCTAAAATATCTTACATTGTATATCCTAAGGATTTTGAAATAGACAAGCAAGAAACAGAACACCTACAGATGATTTTACCTGCTCTGTAAACTGTTTTTAGAGGGAGACCTTGGAAGGATTTATTTTCTGGGGGGCAGTGTTGGTCTAGGGTTTCATTCCCCAAGTTTGAGAACAGAAATTTCAGTAAATGACTGCGATCGTAGACAGTTCCCGTATTTCCACCCTCCCAAGTCCGTCCTAATCTGGAAGACCTCTGGGATTGAGTCTACCCCTCCCTTCCTCCTGTGCCTTCCATTGGGCTAGAGTCATTCTAAGCAAATTTGGATTCTCTGGTTCTTGAGTTCTGTTGCCAAATCTTGCATTAAAGATCAAAAACCAGTGCCCTTTCTGTGCTTCATCTATCTATAGCTTTTGTGGAAGGACATGATGCCTGGTAGGAACGATCATAACCTGGGAGTCAGGAGACCTAGATCCCCATGGGCTGGCTGTATTGTCGTGGGCAAGTCACTTAGCATCTCTGAGACTTACCTTCCTCATTTTAAAGTCAAAGGGCTGAAGTAGATTCAGTGTTTCCTGAATGCTGGCCCTAGTCTGGGGAACTTCGAGGAATAAAGTTCCCGGGCCTCACCCCTGCAGCATCTCATTCACAGGTCTTGGGCTAGTGCTCCAGAGTTTGTTTTTCAAAAGCTCAACAGAAGATTCTTAGGCACAATGACATTTGAGAAGCACTGGACTAGATCATCTCTGAAGGCCTTTCCAGCTCTATAATTCTGTTCTGTTTAGAGTGTGTAAGGGTTTTAATGAAAAGAAAATGGTATTAGAACACAGTGGCCCAATGACACTCTGATGTGTGGGGTTTCAGACTGTCATACGTTGCGCTTAACATCCCTGAGTGGATGTCAGAGGGCAAATGCTCCTTACTAGGGTTGCCCTTATATATCAGCACCCCAGTTGAGTGAGAGCCCAGCTGGCTTGTCACTTTGTGAAAACACACAGCTACCTCCATGGTAATTCTGCCTCCATTATGTGATTCAGCTAGAGCTTCGGCAACAGCAGGCAACCAAAGAAGCAACATTAAGCATATTATTAGCATTGCATTAATGGAACAAGGCAAAAAGATTTTCATGGCACTGTAGCAGATGGAAAGGATTGTGGGGCACCGGGGTGGCTAAGTCGGTTGAGCTCAGGTCATGATCCCAGGGTCGTGGGATCGAGCCCTGTGTCAGGCTCCACACTGACTGAGTGTGGAGGCTGCTTAAGATTCTTTCCCTCCCTTTGCCTCTCTCTCTTTCTCTCTCTCTGTCTCATTCTCAAAATTAAAAAAAAAAAAAAAAAAAAAAAAAAGACAATGGAAAGGATTGTTTTCTATGGCCCGGAGCTAGATTTGCTGCTAGTTGAACGTGAAGATCTCCCTTGAGGTCTCTCTTCCATGAGATGTGAAAGACTGAAGAATCTGGAATTATTTTCTGAGTTTTTTCTGCCGTGCATTTTTAGATTACATACAAGAGGTGCATATAGGCTTAGACCTGTTCACAGTACCTGCGGTAATGGCACAGTAATGCCAGGTGATATTACCATACTAGGAATAGTTACAGGTGAATTCTTCTAGATATTGCAACTGTCCTTTCTCTTGTTCTGCATTTTGCTCTGGTTTTTGAATATGCATTCACGTCGCAGACTGACCTAGGTTCGAGTTCCCGGTGGCGACTGTTTTGATACCTGATCAGCCCTAAGCTCTCGAGGGTAATCACTTAAATCCATCTCCCCTAATCTTCCTTACCGGGCAGTGAGGTTTGAAAAACAAAACGAAACAAAACAAGAAGGAGCCAGAAGAGTTGAAGGGCAAGCACAGCTTCTTGGGCTCCTGGTGTCCATTTTCTTTTTTTTTTTTTTTTAATTTTTTTTCTGTTTATTTCTGAGAGAGAGAGAGAGACAGAGCATGAGCGGAGGAGGGGCAGAGAGAGAGGGAGACACAGAATCGGAAGCAGGCTCCAGGCTCTGAGCTGTCGGCACAGAGCCCGACGCGGGGCTCGAACCCACGAACCGTGGGATCGTGACCTGAGCCGAAGTCGGTCGTTCAACCGACTGAGCCACCCAGGCGCCCCTCATTTTCTCATTTGTAACCCGTGCCAAGATGCCCTCCTTCCTCGGTCTAAAGTGTCTGGGGAAACTGTGCAGCTCTGAGAAGAGCGGCCTGTCCTCCTCCGAGAGAGCCGGCACCACGGGCTCGTGCAGAAGGACGCGGGTTGTCGAGGATGTGCGTGTCACCAGCACCCCCCAGCCTGCGCACAGGCGTGCCACCATCACTCACTTGTTGTACCTGCACCCCGAGGCCTACTGCACGCTGGAGCACTTGATTAGCAACTTGGATCCTCCCGGTAAGTGAAGGAGCCCACTCTGCTCACGGCTTTGTGTTTCACGATTGGCTTCCGTAAGGAAGCACCGTGTAGAGCCGTTCGGTAGTGTGTTCCTCAAAAGAAACACTATCCCTTGTATATAATTGATGGGGTGAGGGTGGGAGGAAAGGAGAATGTGACAAAAGTACGGCTGCAGAGCTAAGTTCTGAGGATATTTTTGTCTATGATTTTATAATCTCAGTAACCAGGGTGTCTCTTTCCAAACTTGGTACTCCCGTTCGTCTATAATAGGAAGTGTGAGGAAAAGGAAAGCTCTCTATCCACGCACGCTGTTCTGTCATATGTTAAGGCATGGATCGGAAGGATACATCCGAGGCAGCCAATCGACCATGGGAAAGGATGACCTATGTAAAGGCGAGATCGCAGTTGTGTTACCGCCCAGGGTGTGCTCCTCTTGTGCAATGTTTAGAAACAAAGATCTGTAATGTTTGGAGAACGCGTGGAGGCTTCTTTTCAGGGAAGCGCGTTAGAACGGGGCCACTCGTCCACCTCCAGAGATGGGGCAGACGTAGCCTATGGGCAAGAGTTTCCGCACCAGGGACTTTGCACACTTGGAATGTGTGATTGTGTGACCTAGTTGCTCGCTCCTGGTCAAAATCAGGCTAGAATCAGTACGGGAGGCAAAGGCTATTAGACACGGTCCCTGCAAACACGGGGACATGAGCCAAAGGAGCCAGAAAGTCAAATACATACCTGGTGATTCTTGGCCAGCTAAGAGGAAGGCAGCGTTGGATTAAGGCGAGGTGAGGTAGGTGAGTCAACCTATATTGGGGTGTTTTATTTTGCTTTTCACAATTAATTTTTAACAGCTTTTCTGAGATACAATTCATACACCATGCAATTTCCCCATTTGAAGTATACACGATTTTAGTATATTCACCAATATACACTGACATGTGCCACCATCGTCACGGTGAATTTTGGAATATTTGTGTTGTCTCAGAAAGAAACACTGGACCTTTCGGTATTATCCCACCACCTTCCCGTCTCCAACCGCACCCTTAGGCTTAGGCAACCAGTAATCTACTTTCTGTCTCTATAGATTTCCCTATTCTGGACATTTTGTATGAGTGGAACCATATGACATGTGGTCTTTTGTGCCTGGCTTCTTTCACTCAGCATGTTTTCAAGACCCATCCATGTTGTGTCATATATCACTGCTTTGTGCCAATAGTGGTGGCTAAATATTATTGCACTGCACGGTTAAGCCACATTTGGTTTATCCATTCATCAGTTGATGGACATCTGGGTGGTTTCCACCATTTTGGCTGGAAATGGTGGAATAATTTTGTGAATTATGTGAATTCATATTCACATAATTTTTGTGAATAATGCCGCTATGAACACTCGTGTACAAGTTTTTGTGTGGATGTATGTTTTCATTTCTCTTGGGTGTATAGACAGGAGGGAGACGCGTGGGTCCCGTGATAACCATGTTTAGCCTTCTGAGGAACTTCCGGGCTGTTTTCCAAAGCAGCTACACCACTTTACATTCTTACCGGCAGCATATGATGGCTGCAACTTCTCCCCATCCTTGCCAGCACTTGTAATTATCTGACTTGTGATTCTACCCATCCTAGTGGGGATGCAGTGACATTTCACTGTGGCTATACTGAGTGTTGGCTGGGACGGGGAGGAGTGGCCAGCAGATCAGCGCTAAGGCAGGACCGTGTGGGGACCTGACAGATGCTGACGGGATGGTTCCTTGGTTCTCTCATTCTCCACTTCATCCTTTTCAGGGAAGCCTAAGTGGGGGTGGAGAAACCATGATCTCTGCTCCCAGCCACCTCATTAGCTACCCTAGAAGGACTTTATTCAGAACCAGCGGACCACACCTCTTGCAGTTCAGGCTGAGAGAGGTGCCCTGAACTGCAAGATATCACACCTCCACGCTGGCAGACGCCCAAATCCCTTTACTGAGGGAAAAACCCAGTCTATTCCACAGCCAAGGATAAAAACTAAACATGTAGGTTTCTCTCGGAGCTAATACTTTATTGTGAACGTTGTTTGGCGCTTCTCCTGAATGCCTCCCCTGAAAGAGATTGGAATCGGAATTTTGGAATGAGCTGTTGATGCCCATGAAAGAGATAAGGTCTGCTGGTGGGAGAAGGCAGGAAGTCAAGGGGAGACCAGTAAACTGTGGCTGAGTGAGAGCGTGCTGGACAATTGCTTGTCAGTAGGTTCGATGACATGGGAACAAGAGAACAAACCGTATCAGAGAGAGCCCTGGGTAGAGGAAAGAATAACCATCATTGGGATATCCATATCTTAGTGAAGGCAGATAAGGAAATCTGGGGGATCGGTTTAGTGTGTGGCTTTGGAGTTGGACCTTCCAGAATTTCAATCCCAGCTCTTCAACTTACTAAATGTGTTATTTGGGGAAATTAGTGTCTCTAAGTCACAGTTTCTCTATTTTAGAAGGAAGAATGCATACCTTCTGAATGCTGTGAGTAGGTCCACCTCTAGGGTGTATGAGTCCCTGGGCAAATAGTGTTTTGTGGAGCCCCTGTGTACATGAACACTCTGAGTCACCGCAAATCAATGTGTCAACAGCCTGATCTTGTTCAATCATGGGAAAGTAATATCATGCCAGCCTGAAGGAGTGATCACTCATCAAAATCCCTTCCTGGAATCAAGTCAGCTCCAGGCCCCTATGAGAATCCCATTGACAGGAGTCCTAGAGCTCCTTCGGGAGCTCCTCCAGATGCCCCCAGGGCATCTGGTCAACCTCTCCCCCTCCCCCCCCCTCGCCCCCCCTTGCACAGCATGGGAGAGACAGAGGATCATCAGCGAGAGCTCCAAAGAGCAGAGCAGGCTGGGATGCCCCACCCGGACATCACTGCTGGCCCTAGCTGATCCCAGGCACCAGATGGGGACTTAGACATTTTTGAGGGAGGTGAGGTTTGGGACCAGGGGCCGGGTCTAAGGGCAATGTTGATTATGGGGATTCAATGAGCACATGCATCTCCCAGCTGTGTGGCGCATACAAGCATCCACTAAATTTTAGCTACGATAATAATACGATAAAATAGTTTATTATTTAAAAAATAATTGCTATTGTTTGTCTTCCACTGCTGTGAAGGAATAAAGGCCCAGACTTCGTGCTGGTGGGGCCCAGGGCAGTACAGGAGGTGAGATTCCCAAGAAGCCACCATGTGTGCTCAGAATATCCCGTCTAGGACAGGTGCTTGGAGGAAGTGCCCCCTCCCGCAGCCATGTATTAGCAGTATTAGCAAAGCCAAGTGCTCTGAAGCAGGCAGCTCCCGGCAGGATGCTCGGGGTATTTGGCAAAGGCCTCCTGCAGCTGCCAGAAAGACCTCAAGGTGCTACAGCATCCTGTTGTTGTCTGGTGCTAAACTATTATTTATTTTTGAGAGACACAGAGAAAGAGACAGAGCGCAAGGGGGGGAGGGGCAGAGAGAGGGAGACACAGACTCTGAAGCAGGCTCCCGGCTCCGAGCTGTCAGCACAGGGCCCGACACAGGGCTCGAACTCACGAACACACGGCGAGATCATGACCTGAGCCGAAGTCGGACGCTCAACCAACTGAGCCCCCCGGGCGCCCCAAACCTGTGTTTCTTTCTGTCTCTCTGAGCTACCGCGTCTGGTAAAAACGAAGGAGCATATTTAGGGCAAGTATCTTCTTGACAAACAGGAAGAGACTGGCACTGTTTTCAAAAGCCCTAAGGATATCTGGAAAGGGTTCAGTGATTATGTTGTCAGCTGAGTCCAAATCCCAAAGCAGAATGTTCTGGACTGGAGACCAGGGACCGAAGTAGACTTGGCAGTCCTCTCCCCAGAAAAATAATTCGTATCCCTGAAGATAGAAAGGTGTTTTTGCTTTGGTTCAAGCACCTGCTGTGTTCTCCTCATTATGTTTACTAGAGCCCTAGGGGCTGTCTTCACTTGGGATGGTCTCCCCAAGACTCAAACACTCACATGACTGAGAGAACCTCCTGGGTGTTTGCACACTCTTGTTTCTTAAAGTGATATCAACCTGTTTTCAAACTGACCATGACATAGAATACTATGATTCTGTAACATTTCTTTTTGTGTCCCTTTCTCACTCCATTTACTGTCACTAATCCCAACCCCATAGGTCAGACATGTATGTCAAATGGCCAGGGGAAGGGCTTAGGTATTGAGGGACTTTGTTGTCTAGTTCAAAGAGATATCCCTCGAGACTCTATAGAGCTTTTCAGTTGTATCTTCCTGGTGATACTGAGGCACCATGTTGGGAAAATGGTTTCTTTTTAAATACTTTGCAAACCTCAGACTCATTTGTAAAGACCCTCCCTTCAATTTGGGAGAAGTGTTCGACCTGGCCATGAAAAAAATGTATCCCGAGACATACTGCAAGAAAGCACATCTCCTTCCTCCCTTCAGCCCTGCTCTCCTGACTGGCGGCTTTGACAAGGGGCTGTCCTGAACACAAAATACTAACAGGAATCTGGTGCTCTCCAGGAGCTGGCCTCAATTCCTCTGGCACCCCGGGCCACCAGGGCCACGTCCAGTTTGCTGATGGGATGTGGTTCCCTTACAACAGCAGGCTTACTTTGACTTTTATTCTTTTGGAGGTGGAAATGATGGATGGTGGACAGTTTCTTCTGTCTCGGGAAGGCACCGAAGGAGACTGGAGATTTCCAGTCTTTACTGTATGGTAAAGCTTTCTTTGATCTACAGTTCTCAATGACCCCTGTTAGCCTCCCAAGGCTTCCTATTGCATTAGTTTGATTCTGTTTCCCAGAATCATAGTTTTAAGCTCTTGACGGTCAGGCCCTGCCTTTCTTTCGTGTCCAACCATTAACGCCCAAACACCCACATCAGACATCCTTGTCACAGATGTTTGAAGGCCCCTTTCCCCGTCGGCTTCTCTCTGCACGTGCTGCTCTGCTGCCTGGCGTAACTTTCCTGGTACCTCGGAATCTCCAGCAAGATTGGGCTTAAGCTTTTCCTCCTCTGGGCAGGTTTGTCTTCCTTCTGGCCTCATCGCCCTCTGTGCTTCCATGGCATCCTGTGTGGATTTCTGCTAGCGTTGCCTATTTACAAGCCTCTCTTCTAATGCGTTGTGAGTTCCTCACCGAGGGTGGGGAGAGATCCACATTCATATTTTTATTTTATTATAGTACCTGGCATGGAAGAGCCCGTAAGTGTACAAGTAAACGAATGAATGAACGTTTGCCGAAATCAGATCACTGCGTTCGAACACAAGGGGCATAAAATTGTCTCCTTGCCTTCAAGTAGCTGAGGTTGGGTGAGGCTCCGTGGTGCAGAGGCTGCGAATGCCGGGCTGTGGGGTCAGACTGCCCGGCCAAGTTCAAAGTCCAGCACTGCTCCTCATGAGATGTGCGACCACATGTTATTTAACATCTCTGAGCCTTGGCTTTATCACGTGGCAAATGTGATGATCCTGCCTACATTACGGTAATATTATGAAGGCTAAAAGCAAATATAAACATAGAAGAAGAAAATATACCAGCAGGTTCTCAATCAGTGTTGCCCCCTTTTCTGTGTCTCTCAACCCCAAAAGTGTGAGAAGCCAAATAAATGGCAAGGTAATAAATACTACTCGTTGTCAAAGGAAGGAAAAGTAACTCGGGCCTGGGGTGGCCTGGGCAAGAGGAGATGGGATTTGAGCTGGAAAATAGAAAAGATATACCCAAAATATGAACAGAAGGGAAACATCTCAGTAGTATGAAAGTGCTAAGAAAAAAAATCGAGGATATCTTTCACTTAGTTACCCTGCCTGACCCTTGGTCCAGCCTTTTTTGTTTTTTGTTTCTTTGTCATTCATTCATTCATTCATTCACATTCAGGAATGTGGACAAGTAACTATTTTCACAGGAGATGTTCTCATCTAATTTACTTCCTTGAGTCACTAAATATGCTGAAATGCTCCATTAATTTTAATTATATGTACTTAAAAATGAATCTTATTTAAAGTCAGAGGATAAGGCAGTCTGTTTAAATTTATTGTCTGGCATTGTTTTTATACTGACTTTAAAAAAATTTGTTTTCATCCTGGCTTTAAAAAACTTTTAAAAAAGGTTCTTACTCAGAGTGGCCTACCTTCACAGAAACCCCTGAGTTAGCATCATTCGATCCTAATGATTGTGGGGTATAGCCCAGTGCTTAGGATTATAGACTCCTGCTAACTTAGTGAGTCAGACATGAGTCTGGAATGGCCCCGGGATGCAAGACGAAGGCTGCCAATGGGAAAGCAATGGGAGATGATGTGTTATTCATTAGAGTAGACAGGTAGACAACCCAGGAGTGACTCTGTCCTTGGAATGCATGATGAAGGCTGCCAGCGCGAAGGTAGCATAGTTGCGTGCTGTTAGGATGCAGAGATAGCCAGGAGAGCGAGGCCTCCTTTGTCAGCCTTGGGAAGACACCACACAGAATGCAGTAGAGGAATCCTTTGCAAAATCAGAATTCATGGGACCTTCAAATTTAAATATGTTAGAATTCTAGATGGACTCTGGTGTGCCTTAGAATTCTAGATGCTTTTTTTTTTTTTGAGAGAGAGAGAGTGAGCATGGGCACACGAGTGGGGGGATCGAGGGGGTGGGGGGGAGAGAGAGAGAGAGAGAGAGAGAGAGAGAGAGAGAGAGAGGATTTTAAGCAGGTTCCACACTCAGCGTGAAACCAGTCACAGGGCCCAAAACCCACGACCCTGGGATCATGACCTGAGCTGAAATCAAGAGTCAGACGCTTAACCGATTGAGCCACCCAGGCGCCTCTTACAGGTAGAAATAAAACTCTGATATCAACACCCTCTTAAGGGCCTGGGAGATTGAGGCTCAGAGAAGTGAAACGACTTTCCCAGGTCTGTCATATAAGACCTCTCCTCTTTGGGGGCACTTCTTGTACCACACAGGTGCTCATTCGCAGATGGTTATGTGTGTACGTGTCTCTCCCTACCAGGTAGTAAGGCTCTTATAGGCAGGAACATGGCCTCATTTTTCCAGCGTGTAACACAGTGCTTAGTACATTTCATACATTTTAAAAATTCGGGTATAATTCGCACGCCATGAAAACAGACCATTTTAACACGGACAATTCTGTGGCTTGTTTAGGATATTCGGGGCGTTGTGTAACCATTACTCCTGCCTAATCCCAGGACATTTTTATCACCCCTAAAACAACTCTATATCCATTAGCAGTCACACCCTGTTGTCAGCACTCTCCAGACCCCGGCGGTTACCGATCTACTTTCTGTCTCTGTGGACTTGCCTCTTCTGGAATTTCATATAATTGGAGTCACACAACATGTGGCCTCCTGTGTCTGGCTTCTTTCACTCAGCATCATGTGTCCACGGTTGATCCATGGTGTGGCAGGTGTCAGTACTTCATTCCTTTTTGTGGCCAAATAATATTTCATTGTATGGATATACATTTTGCTTATGTATTTATCAGATGATGGACATTTGAGTTTCTGTTTTTTGGGTATTATGAATCTGCTGTGAACACATAAGTACAAGTTTTTATATGGACATATGTTTTCTTTTTTTTTTTTTAATATTTATTTTGAGGCAGAGAGCACGTACACACACACACACACACACACACACACACACACGTGTGAGTGGGGGAGGGACAGAGAGAGGTAGAGAGAGAATCCCAAGCAGGCTCTGCACTGTCAGCAAGTAGCCTCACGTGGGGCTCGAACCCACAAACTGTGAGATCATGATCTAGGCCAAAACCAAGAGTTGGATGCTTAACTGATTGAGCCACCCAGGCACCCCTGGACATATGCTTTCAATTCTCTTGGGTATGTCCCTAATAGTGGGATTGTTGGGTCATATGGTCACTCTATGTTTAACTTTTTGAGGACCTGTCAAACCACTTTCCCCAGTGACTGCACTGTTTTGCATTAACATTCCACTTAATACAATTCTAAATGAAGTCAAAGCTCTTCCCCAAAAGTGGAATAACCAGTTTTCACTACAATAAAAAAATCTCATATGGACATTCATGTCTGTTTACGTCCCATGTCTTGACCTTCAAAACCCCTTATATCCCTACCACTTAAGGGTCTGCAGACACATGACGCACAGGTAGGTAGGATCTTTGCTCTGAGACATTAATTCTCTGGTTTCTTTATTCTGCAGGTGCCCCCAAGTTTTGTTTGGTTGCTGTTTAGAGTAGAGAGCTTTCCTCATCTAAGTTCTGTAGCCATAGATAGCAACTGAAATGGATCAGAGGACGTCAGAGATGGTCTGACTCACGGTGCCCAGAAAAATCCAGCTCACAAAGGTCTGCGTACGGCCAAGCGGAGAGCGAGAATTCTCATGACATAGAATGAGTCCCTATGGGAAAAAGATAAGCTTGGGAAGAAACGCCAAGTACTTGGGGCCACTGCCAGCCCTTCCTCCTCCCTTTCTGTCCATCACAACCCAGATCATTTTCTAAGGTCATTTTTGACATCACCAGAATATTCCAGGGCGTTTAACATTTGCTCCTCTTGTGGGACAATTCCCAGTTCTGTTTCCTATCACCATTTTCCCTGAAGTGCTATCATGTGATTCTAGTATGTAGCTGGGTACATTCATCTGTTATCTTTTCCTCGGGCCAGACTTGTCCTTGAAGGGTACAGTCAATCTCTGTAAATCACTTGGTCGCCAGCTACTGCAGAGGTACAGGCTGCTTAATAAATAACTGCCTAATTGTTGAGGTCATCGACTGGTCCAGTATTATCCTTGAGAGAAATACTAGGTGCTGTTAATTTGTTTAGTAATACTATCGGCTGAACGTGATCTAGCATAGATCATGGTTCAGTTGGTCTATTTTAAGAGTTTCAAGAGGATATAAGCAGCTGGTTCCAACACATTTTTGGTTAGCTTCTTTATCTAGGTACCGGGAGTGGTCTAATTGATTTTCTGTGTGTAGCAGCTGGTGAGATGTTGAGCTCAATGCGGCATTTGTAGGATTTTCTCAGTCTTTCTGATTCCAACCCCTTGCTAACCTCTTTTTAGAGTTATTTATGTCCTTGTGCTATTTGCCTAGTAGAATGTGAGCTCACTGAGGGCTTAATCTAGGCATCCTTGATCTGTAGCCTCTTTCAGTCCCTCAGAGGTGATGTTACACATATTACAGATGCTCAGTAAATATTTGTTAGCATAATTAATAAGTCAACTCTAACTTATTTCTCCTCATTATTCCCCAATTTTTGCTCGCTTTGCTTTCAATCGCAGGATGCTATGCTTTAATGCTACTCGTGAGGCTTACTGCTTTTTTTCTGGGTACAAATGCAATAACCAGTGAAGCATACTGGTAAATGTTCAGCACTCTTAGTATATTTTATTTAGGAAGGGAAAAGCTATATTGTGTAATCCAGATCCAAAAGCAAGAAGAATTTAAGTTCTAAATGTTTCTCTTCCTGTCCTCCCTTCTAGTCTTCTCAAACCCTAAGAAATCCAGTATATACGCAGTGTTTTCTGTCTAGCTGGGGAGCAGTGAGAAGGGAGGAAGGGAATAAAACGACTTTGTATACCTCTTTCAGAAACACAGCCAACTTGACACATGGCATATAATACTAGCACAAACTTTGGTTGGATTGTAGAAATGTGCAGCTGTTTAGAAATTTTTAAAGAGAGCTCATGGATATATGTAAATATAATAGGACATCATTATGAAATGACTCATTTCTGTAGAACTTGATAAAGGTTATAAATCACATCCTTCCCCCTACAACACAATTGCAGGCTTAACGGAAATTTGGGGTCATATTTGTTTATGAGGCAGTTGTTACCAGAGTTCATCCGAGTAGGTTCATTTACATATTTTAAAGGAAGAGACGCATTAGCACAGTGTGTGGGCATACAAATTCCATTATGTCTGTACAACAAAATGACCCAATTCATCATTGATTCTCTTAAGAAAAAAAAAAATATGTTCTGCCTGATGGGCATATCTGGTTACTTCAGGGTATTGTTTTATTTAGAAGTTGTCTCTGATTTAAAGTGAAGGACTAGTTGAAAATGATCAGAGGATCGAGACAATTTTTTTTCATTAACCATAAAAGATGAAATGGATAACTTAAATTCTCTTTTGTTTTGAACTCCACTAAAAGCAGACCCTGCGACAAGAATTTGAGGACAAGTTATCTATTTAGAAGGTGATCCCAAGAGGGGCGCCTGGGTGGCTCAGTCAGTTAAGTGTCTGACTCCTGATTTTGGCTCAGGTCATGATCTCATGGTTCATGAGTTTGAGCCCTGCATCAGTCATGAGCCCTGCTTGGGATTCTGTTTCCCTCGCTCTCTGTCCTTTCGCCCCCCTTCATGTTCCCTCTCCCCACCTCTCTCTCTCTCTCTCTCTCTCTCTCTCTCTCTCTCTATATATATATATATATATATATATATATATGTATATATATATATATATATATATATATATATATACAGTAAATAAATAAGCATTAAAAAAAAAGAAGGTGATCTCAGGAAACACTTGTAGGGGAGTAAAGGTAATAAAAGGTGAATTATCAAACTACTGACCAGTGTGGGCAGCCAAAGCTGAACTACTTGGGAACTTGGGGAGATAAGTGCAGAACGTACCTCAGAGACAGTCCCGCTGACTATCCCCATGTGTCATCTGTTGAAAGCTGCTTCCAGGGGCATTAAATCACTGAGATGTTTCTAGTAACTGGGTTTGAATTGTAGAAGTGAATGCCAAAGAGAAATGAGCAAAACAAAAAAGGAGAGAATGTATATGTCTAAGAACAGAAAGAAGTTTCATAGGAACCCGAGAAAGCTGAACAGCCAGGTCTCAGAAGTATAAAGTTCCAGTCCCCTCCAGGACCGGCAGCTGAGTTTTGGGAAATGTCCTTTTCTCCTCCCTCCCAGTCGGCTTCCTCTGATGTTCTACCCCTCAGAATTTTGGTATTCACATGGTTCTGCGATGTGTACCCTTGGCCTGGCCTCACTTGACCTTTCAATGCAAGTACCCACCTCTAATTGGAACTTTTCTATATATCTCTTAGTTCAGATTCCCAAGAGTGAAAACCCAGTTAGCCCAGCTCATCTTTTTCTTTTCTTTTCTTTTTTTTTAAGCTTTATTTATTTTGAGAGAGCGAGAGAGTGCATGTGTGAGTGGGGGAGGGGCAGAGAGAGAGACTCCAAAGCAGGCTCCAGGCTGAGCATAGATCTGTGAGATCATGACCTGAGCTGAAATCAAGAATCGGATGCTTAACCAGCTGAGCCACCCGGGTGTCCCCCGGCTCATCTTTTTCCAGACAGAATATAAATTGTAAGTGTTTGGCCGGCTGGTATATGGGTTTCCCAATCCCACTCCCCTCCCCCGCCCCTGCCCATCCAGAGTCTACTAATAACCCAGTCAGCCATGGCCAAGGTGAGAAGTCATAAGGCTCAGTGCCTATTCAAAAGAGGGGGAGAATGGGAACAGAAGGGGAATGGATGGGACAAGGTCCCCCAAGGCATAGCATTACACCTAGACATATGTTGACAAATGAAAGTCTTGTCATGAGGAATTTCATGGCATTTTCATGAATTTGTAGGCTAAATAACTAGAAAGATAAAATAAAACCCCCACGTGGCTATCCTTTGTCATCTTTCTGGAGGAAAGATGCTATGGATATCCTAGATATAAAGAAATTAGCAATAATTTCGGTTCTTGGGCTAATAATCTGGGGGGGGGGGGGAATCAGTAAAAAGGAAAAAGGCATGCCATCTCTCTTTTCTTTTCTTTTTCTTTTTAAACATTTATTTATTTTTGAGAGAGAGAGACAGAGCAAGTGGGGAGGGGCAGAGAGAGTTGGAGGCACAGAATCCGAAGCAGGCTCCAGGCTCTGAGCTGTCAGCGCAAAGCCCGCCGACGCGGGGTTGGAACCCACGAAGCAGAAGAGCATGACCTGAGCTGAGGTCGGACGGATGCTCAACCGACTGAACCACCTGGGCGCCCTTGTCACCTCCCTTAGAACTTCCTTCTCACTGCCAGTCCTTTTACTACAATACCTGCACCCCTGAGTTTATTTGGACTCATCTCTCAATTGGCTAGGTGTTGTGGTCAAGCTGTTTGCTCAAGAAGGTTGTGTGGTGTTGTATCTCCTGAGCGCCTCTGTGTCTGTGATGGTTTTACCCATTGCCTTTCTGTCTGAACATTTTGGCTTCGTGGAAGGTACTTGGGATACACACCTTCTTTCTTCAAGATTTCCAGGTATTGCCCCCTGGTCTTTGACACATCCCTGTTGCCGTTGACACATCTGAGGTGAGCCCAACCTTTTCTCTTTCTATAGGTTTCTTTCTGCCTGGATAAATGGAGAATGATACCCTTGGAAGTTCAGAAGCTTGGGCTAGGACTTGGACTTTGCATTCTGTATCAAATTTTGCCAAAATAGTATGTCTATACTCTTTAAATCTGCAATTTCTTACCTATTTTCATTTCCAGGAGGTCCTGGTGGGTTCATCTTTGAATATAGCCTCTGCTTCTTACGTGCACATCTAGGACATAAAGTTTTGGTTTCCTTTTTAAGTCTTCCTTTATTTCGAACATCTATTGGTTTTCTCTCTTGGTTTTAGATGCTTTGTTCTGCATCCATTGAGATCGTTTCAAGCTTTTTCCTAGGCTAGGAATTAGATATTTTATCAGTGTCTGTTCTGTTCTTTAGTGTTTCATTCATTGCTATTGATACTCTCTCAGTCCTCAGTTTTCATTCCTTATTTCTATAATCTTTTCCTTCATCTCATTGTATCGTATCACCCTCTCATTCTTAAGCTCTTTTTTTAATCTCATGCACAAATTCGACATTCTACATCTGTGCCCACTCTGCTTTACTCTGGTTACCACACAGAAGCCGGGAGCATCCTGGCCAGGAAATGACCAGTCGACAGTACAACTTTCTCTGCCCAAACCCTCCAGGCCTTTCCACCTCACTCACATTTAAAGCCCAAGTTCCTTGCAAGGTCCCTGCCTCCAGCCTCGCTGGCCTCCTCAGTGCCTTGAACATACCAGGTGAGCTCGACCTTATGGCCTTTGGGCTTATCGTTCACTCTGTCTGAGATGCTCTTTCCTCAGATGACACTTTGCTTACGCTCCTACCTACGTCAGCTTATTCAAATGGTACTTTCTCAAAGAGGGTTTCCTAGGCCACCCGCTCGGAACCCCAATTCCTTTCCCCAACACGTTATCCCCTAGTCTTGATTTTTTCCCATAGTTCTTATCATTTATATCCTATATATATTTTTTGCGTATATATTTTATTATATCAGCCCCCCTCCCCCTCCTCAACTAGAATGTAAACTCCATCCAGCAAAGATTTCTGGTTTGTTCACTGTGATATCCCAGCTCCTAGAACAGGCACTGACCCTTAGGAAGCATTCAGTAAATACTTGCTGAATGAGTGCATGGGCTGAGGAGAGTAATTTTGTCTTCCTGGGAGGATTCCTTACATCGATGCCCATTCTTTCTTTAATGGTTGGCATCACATGCCTTGTCTCATTTGGCAGCAAAGGTCATACACCGAGGCATCAGGAGGTACTAAAATCCTTCAGGGCGTTGTAAGTTAAATCCCCCAGATTCGATGTTTTCAAAAGGCTCCTGATATCCTCAAATGGTTTTGAAAACTGGAATTTTACAGTTTTCAAGCCTATCCTATTTTGTTGTCAATCGAGGAGGCAATGAGAAACTAAACAATAACATTCGTTACTGCCTTTTCTCATAGTGGGTCTCAGCGCAGGGCTCTTCTGTCTCGTGTCCCTAATCCTCACCCCGAGCCCAGCACAGAATTTGCGGAGCCCGGTGCAAAAGGAAAACGTGGGGCCCCTTGTGTAAAGTGCAGGAATAAAGTCCCATTAAAGGGACCAAAATATAAAGCCTTTTCCCTTATTTCACACCCTCTCTCTCACCTTGGTGTAGTGTTTTCCTTTGCTAGTTAATGTCCCAAGTGAAATTTTATAGTATTAACATGAATTGGACCTTTCATGGTCATATTGTGCAGTGCCCGTTTTAAATGCAAGTAGGAGACAATCAAATTTGAGGTAGAATCACCAAAGTTACACAATTTATATCTCGTAGGTCGTAGACACATATGTATTTCATTCTTTAAAGAAGAGCAGGAATTCTGCACACAACTAACTCAGCTGTTTTTTCTTTTGCTTCGTGATGCATGCACGTCCCAGCGCTCTCTGTCTTTGGCTTGTTGACGGAGGGAAGGAGGAAATGGGTCGTCCTACCTTTCCCTTTGTTTGATGTCATCATGTTCAGTACATGGTTGGCTAACACAGGTAACAGGAGTCGGAAAGGATGAGATAGGGTTCCTTGGTTGATTGTTTTCCAGAAGACCATTCACCGTTGCCTTCTTTCCGCACTTGAAGTGAGTGTTCCGATCTGAATGGAGACTGACCTCTCAGCACCCCTGGTTATTCGGTGGTGGGTGTAACACCCTTACCTTGCCATCGCCTGGAGTCTCCGTGAGCTCCCAGCATGAACCTTGGTCCCCTGGAGTTCTGTACTCATGGAGCCCTGTGAACACCACATGCAAAGGAATGGCATTACCATTCTGCGTCTGTCTCCTCTGCTCACACACATGCTCCACTCTCCCAGTGGATGTCACCTGTAAAACACAAGTTCAGAGATAAAATTATTAAAGACATCAGTGTGATGCGATCAAAGCATCACACCAAATGGAGGGCCCTTCTGAGCCCGGGCCCTGTGTAATTGCACAGGCCATGTGCCCTCGAAGCAGCCCTGTTCTCACCTCCTTACAAGCGGATCGTATTACTACCAGTCCCGGATGAGACTGCTGAAACCCGGAGACAGAAAATCCTGTGCCCAAGGTTACTCTGCCTCTGGCGGAGCTGGAATTCAAACTCTGGCTGTGTCTGATCAGGCCGCCCATGTGGCCAGTGTGACATAGCAGACTAGCCACTGGGTAGAGAGAGGTAAGACATCAGGAGTCTTGACCCATTTCTAAGTAACTGTGTAACCTTGGGCAGGTTTGCCTCAGGACTTCGTTTTCCCTTACATATGCGTGAAACTAATGCCTATGTTTTCGTACGTGTTCTAGTGTTGCCTACACCGTAGTTCCCATGGCCCCTTCTCTCCTTGCACCCACTGAGACGTGTGTTGGGTGACAATGCCACCCTTTTTGGTGGCAGCAAATGCGCTAATGGCTGTGCACTTTGCATGCCTTCTTCGGCCTGTCCCACAGATGATGGCGGAGATGTCTGGGGAGAATGAGAGAGAAGTTGTTTTCCGGGAGCGTGCCAGGGAGTAATTAGAGCTGTAAGGTGAAACAAAGGGTAGGGGGCAAACGTAGGCTTTGTAAACCCTGCAAAAATTCTCTGATCCACCCCCCCCCCCCACACACACACACCACAAATTTGTAAAATTCTCTTTCTACAGAAACCATAGGAATGCTAGTCCTTGAGAATGATTCCACAGGGTGAGTGAATCATACCTTAAAGGCGTGATATGTTGGGGCACCTGGGTGGCTCAGTTGGTTAAGCATCCGACTTCGGCTCAGGTCAAGATCTCACTGCTCGTGGGTTTCAGCCCCACATCAGGTTCTGTGCTGACAGCTCGGAGCCCAGAGCCTGCTTCGGATTCTGTGTCTCCCTCTCTCTCTGCCCCTCCCCCGCTCATGCTCTGTGTCTCTCAAAAATAAATAAACATTAAAACATTTTTTTAATGTTTATTCATTTTTGAGACAGACAGAGACAGAGCATGAACGGGGGAGGGTCAGAGAGAGGGAGACACAGAATCTGAAACAGGCTCCGGGCTCCGAGCTGTCAGCACAGAGCCCGACGCGGGGCTCGAACTCACGGACCGCGAGATCGTGACCTGAGCCGAAGTCGGCCGCTCAACTGACTGAGCCACCCAGGCGCCCCTAAAAAGTTTTTAAATAAAGACGTGATATGTGGATCTGGGTACACCGTGCTCCCCTGGCCAGCCAAGGATGAGCTCACCAGGCCAAGGTTAGGATGCTGTTCACCTAGCAGATCGTCTCATAAGAAGTCCAGCTAACAAAGGGTAAGCTATCAAGAGAAGACTGTTCTGTACAAAGAAGGCAAAATGCAACGTCATTTCTATTGTGCCAAGTTTGAAGGAAATGCCAAAGAAGTCAATGTACATCGAGAGCATCTTGACTCAAAAAAATGTGTGTGTGTGTGTGGTTGGGACGGGGAAGGAAAGGCTCTTTCACCACCTCTGTGGAAGGGAAGGCCCGACAAAGCTTTGGATTCTGACAAATCTCTTCCCTCATGTGTGAGGCTGTAATAACATTATCTCATCCAGTTGTTACAAGGATTAAATGAGGTGATAGAATGGTGGCTGACGCATTACGAACATTCTGTAAATGGCGACAAAAGTGGTATCGAGGGCTAGTTACTAACGGGACTCGGGACTCGGTAAGACGACTGCCTGGTTACATTTCTTTTCAGCTTGCTTTCTCTCCAAGGTGAATTATGGCTTTGCATCTTTCACGCAACTGCTAGGTTGACTTACCTATGAGACCGAATTTACTTTTATTGTATTTCAGTGAGATTTTTTAAATCAGTCTATTTGATTATCAAACTGAAAAAAATAAAATGAATACTTACTTTGACTTACTATGATAAGCTAGGGCCATTTATTCTTAATATTCATCAAATATTGCGTTCCTACTTTGCTCCTGTCACTACGTGAATACAGATACTCACAGGTGACCCCTTCCCTCAGAAAGCCCAGAGCCTTTTGCAAAAATAGACATGTAAATCCTTCACTGCAATGTAGTCAAGCTCAGGACGCTGGCGGCACTAAATACCAGAAAAAAGAGAACGTTCCTAGGGAAGCCATTGGATTTCTAGATGATCTAGCATCTGGATTGTTCTTGCCCACTCATTGTATTTCTACCTAGAAACTATTAAGGAAAGAAGATAAAGCTAAAAACAAACTGCCTTTTTTTTTTTTTTTTTTTTGAGGGGTCTTTTCCCAAGTAATTCAGACCTATTTCTGTATTTCTTGTGAACTTCTCACATACCTCCATTAGGCTAAACTCCTCCGCGAAACGCTTTTACTATCAAGAGATCCTGTGAATTCTGGTAATAGGTTCTAGGACACACGTAGGAAAATGGCTTGTTTTATGCTCTCTCTGCAGTTTATATCTTTAGTGGATTATTTATAGGGAGCTTTATACCTTAGTAGTTTTTCTTAAGCTGCAAACTATTGCTCAGATCCAAATTCAACATTGGCTTCTGAGGAGGACAGTGGGGGGAATTTTGCATACAAATGTGAAATAATTCGACTTGAAGAATTCATGGAAAAGAACTTTGCTGGGCCTCGAGTCAGTGAGATTCATGTGGAAAAAATCCTCGGAATTCTCTGTTGAGGACATGAGAGTAAGATCAAGAGGGCCTGGACATTTAGGAATTTGTCTCGGGCCATAAGAAACTCTGGAATCCTCACTTGCAATAAATTTCCATTAAGTTCGCAGTGAATGTCCGGATGATTGTTATTTTAGCTGACCAAGAGGCATTGCTTTTTATTTTTTATTTATTTTTTTAAAGTTTATTTTATTTATTTATTTTGAGAGAGAGAGCACGGGGGGTTGGGGAGGTAGGGGGAGACAGAGAGAGGATCCCAAGTAGGCTCCTCAACTGTCAGTGCAGAGCCTAATGCGGGCCTCGAACTCACAAACCACAAGATCATGACATGAGCTGAAATTAAGAGTCTGGTGGTTAACTAACTGCACTGTTGCTATTTATTTAGTTTTTAATGTTTATTTATTTTTGAGAGAAAGAGAGAGACAGAGCTCCAGGGGGAGGGGGGTGGGCAGAGAGAGAGGGAGACACGGAATCCGAAGCAGGCTCCAGGCTCTGAGCTGTCAGCACAGAGCCCGACGCGGGGCTCGAACTCACGAACCGTGAGATCGTGACCTGAGCCGAAGTCGGACGCTTAACCAACTGGGCTGTTGCTTTTTAGATGTGGCAGCATGGTGTGTAGCTGTGTTTGTGCACCTCACATTCGCCTGCTTTACAGGCCAGCGTGCTAGGGCAGTGATTCTTGGTCACTTAGAGAACTGGCTATAGCTCCAGCCTCCTCTGCAGAGAATCTGAATCATCAGATCTTGGGTGGGGACCAAGATGTCTTGATGTTTACATTCAAAGCACCCCTAGTATTTCTATCCCCGGAGGCCTGCAGGGTGTACCCTTGGGAAGGGAGAAAAATGTGAAACCCTACTTGCCTTCATGGAGCTCACAGCCTACATGGCTGTGACATGAAGCCATGGACATGAAGCCATCACTACAATCCCATATGGTCCGAGTTACTTAAAATGCTGTGTGTGAGATGTACATGGCTACCGTTTCCTTCTATTTATCAGGGAAATATTTTTTTAGTATAGTTTGTTGTCTGATTGGCTTCCATACAACACCCAGTGCTCATCCCAACAGGTGCCCTCCTCAATGCCCATCGCCCACTTTCCCCTCTCCTTCACCCCCCATCAACCCTCAGTTTGTCCCCTGTATTTAGGAGTCTCTTATGGTTTGCCTCCCTCCCTCTCTGTTTGTAACTTTTCTCCTTCCCCTCCCCCATGGTCTTCTGTTAAGTTTCTCAAGATCCACATAGGAGTGAAAACATATGGTATCTGTCTTTCTCTGTATGGTTTATTTCACTTAGGATGACACTCTCCAGTTCCATCCACGTTGCTACAAAAGGCCATTATTTCATTCTTTCTCATTGCCACGTAGTATTCCGTTGTGTATATAAACCACAGTTTCTTTATCCATTCATCAGTTGATGGACATTTAGGCTCTTTCCATCATTTGGCTATTGTTGAAAGTGCTGCTATAAACACTGGGGTACAAGTGCCCCTGTGCATCAGCACTCCTGTATCCCTTGGGTAAATTCCTAGCAGTGCTATTGCTGGCTCATAGGGTAGATCTGTTTTTAATTTTTTGAAGAAACTCCACACTGTTTTACAGAGCGGCTGCACCAGTTTCCTTCCCACCAACAGTGCAAGAGGGTTCCCGTTTCTCCACATCCTCTCCGGCATCTATAGTCTCCTGATTTGTTCATTTTAGCCACTCTGACCGATGTGAGGTGGTATCTCAGTGTGGCTTTGATTTGTATTTCTATCGGGGAAATATTTAAATAAACTAGTAAACATAGACATTCCCTGGATATGCATACACCCACACACCTAATTTGGAGGAAGGAGGCAATATTGTTGGAAACAGACCGCAGCAGACTTTGAGATGAAGCGAAAGTGTTCTGAACTTAATTTGGAAAGAAACAGGTAGCTCAGGTTTGAGACTGTAACCACATCAATTCTAGGGTCCAGCCTCCTTAGTGCAGCATTCAGAGCCTTCTCTGAACTACCATCCCAGCCCTAGCTTGAGCCTTTTCTTGTTCTCCATGAGCAGTGAGCTACTTGACGTCTTCTTGCTCCCTGCTACCTCTGCCTGGAATGAATGATCTTACCCCCTTTCTTCACTTGGCAGCTTTTGCTTGCCTTCTCACTCTTTCTGGAAGCTTCTCCCGGCTCCCAGTTGGTGCTCAGCACTGCCTGGAAGCCGTTGCACCCTACTTCTATCTTTAACACCTTCCTTATTTTATTGAGAATATTAGTGTGTGTGCATTTCCTCCACTAGATGTTAAGCAACCCCAGAGCAGTGGTTTCTCTCCTCTTGTGTTTGACCTGCCAGCCCCATTGTACCTGGCACACAGGCGGTGCTCCATAAATGTCTGCAGTGAGGTTGATCGATGTCAACATCAAACAGAAAGCAAATAAGGAACTCCATCTTGAGTTTTCTTTCAGCTGGATTCTGCTAGAAAAGATTCTGCACACTCTTGTGCCAGTGGGTCCTGATGTGTTGAGGGATGTTCGATCCCTAGAAGCCTGGGGTCCAGGAGTCACAGAGGGGTCCTGAAATTCCCGCTGTACAGGTGCCCAAGCAATAGGCAATCGGTGGCTCTGTTGAAGAGAGAGGACAACGAGGAAGAGGGCTCCGCCAGGTTGTCTGTTTTCTGGTTGCAACATTTCCCTTTCGATTGGCGTGGCTTCTATTGAAATGATGCACTTTTGTATTTTTGCCAAGAGTGGCTGTGTGCTAGCATGGCTTTTCTCTCCCACAAAATGGTTGCTGTCCTTTGGTCGCTTGTAGACAACGCTCGCTTCATTTTGTGAGTGAATGAAAAAGGACGACAGCACTGAGTCAGTTTGGGTGAATAAAACAACAAATAAAACCTTGGGTTGGTGTCAGTTATTAGGAAGTCTTATCTCATTTGAGTGGAATGAGATTGAGATAAGTTCTATGGAAATCATCTCTAAAAATAAGAATAAAAGGGCCTGCCATCTTGTGAACCTTATAGTTTTCATAGTTTTCTTGCATTTTATTTTGCCGCACCGCTTGTAGCTTTTACTGGTAAAGGAGAAAATATCCAGGCTTTGGTTCTGTTCTCTAAGCTCTTAACCAGTCGGCCAGAGGCAAGGAGACAAAAACAATTTAGTTTTACTCTCCCACATTCCAAAAATAACTTTAGTAATACCCTCTTTGGTTATCTTAAAAGTACCCAGTGAATGCTTTTATCCTAAAGTAGCAGTGCCTGATTGTTGGGGGGAACTTATGACTGCTATTTAGCAACTAAATGCCCGGTGACTCATTCACTTTGTGGTGCAGGAAAATTCTTTCCATGGAAAACACAGGAGGGAGGGAATCTCTCTGAACCACTATGTAGTATTTTCCTTTAGGAAAGGCTTCTCTGAAAATGAATAGGCACCAACTGTCACTCTGTTAGCTTAGTCTCTAAAGCTGCCAGAGAGCCTTTCTAAATCAGGTTTTCTGTGCACTTTATCCACCGAGGTATACAGGAAGGTTCAGAACTGTAATAGGGGCCAGTTTGGTTAATAAATCTCAGGATTAAAAATGGTCATCCCGAGTAAGAGAGAAGTTGAACTAATTGCATTTACAATACCGGGAACATTGAGGTAGGATTGGATTTGGACTAGAAACCCAGTGGTGTTTTTCTGTCTCATTCCAATCGGGAGAGAGGGACAGAGTGAGCCGCAGAAGGAAGGAGAAGGATGAGAGAGCCCTGTTCCCTCAGCTTTGAGCTGAATAACATGAAAGCCTCGGAGAGAAGTGCCTCGGTGCCTATGCAGCAAAAATACAATAAAATAAATTCACCTGCTAGGCTCACAGCACCAAACTAACTCCACTTCTCTGAGGTTAATTTTGCTTGTCAGCGTCTCTTTACGAGCTCTGGGGGTGACTGGGGGGAGAGGGGCAGGAGCAGACAGGTGAAGTTTTAGTGCATGAAAACTGGGGACTATCAACGACTCCTTCCCTGCTCCCTGCACCGCTCTTGAGCCCCGCCCATCTCCCTGGACTTGCGGGGCGTTGCTCTAATGCTTGGCTCCTGTGTATGAATGGAGGTTGGTAAAGCTGCTTCAAGGAGCACTTAGACTCCAGCTGGCTGCTGACTTAGGAAAAACATGACCCGTGGGGCTGCAGCGGGGGCAGGGAGCAGTGGGAGCAAAGTACGTTTTGTAGAAAAGACGATTCAGGGGTTGGAGGGGACTTAGCCCTTCCCGGCTGAGACACTCAAGCTATTAATAGTAAAACCCTGAGTCACAGATGTAGGAATGTCACAGCTGCTCGAGATCTGCTACTGTTACCCATCAGAAAACCAGCAGGAAAGGGCCTCCCCACCCCACTAAACCTCACGTCGGCTATAAACAACCTCCCAGGCAGGTTGCTTGACTTCATTCCTTTCTGTTACCCTGGCTCTCTTAGACCCAACACGTTACAATATTTGCAGTAAATACAGTCTAATACTGGCTGTGCATTCCAGTTGGGAAAGATGTGTTGGCCATCTGCTGTTCTCCCCGAGTGGGGCTGCGTCTGCCTTTTTGTCTCTTGCTCGTCACGTTTCTCCCACATGGTGGAGATGTGTAACGTGGGGCCCGGGCTGGGGGTGGGGCCGGAGGATCTGGGTTCGGGAGACAGGTGCTGGATTGGGGTGGGCGTGGACTTTGGGAACCCAGAAGCCCCCTGCTCTTCGGAGACTGACCTGTGACCCCGTGGGTCAGAAATCCAAAGCCTTGTCAGCAGCCAGTGCGGCTGCGCGCCGGGCTCAGGGGCTTGAGGGGCGCGGGTGTGGCTGTTGGCCTCCGACTTTGCGGATAGTGTCCCTCCTGCTCGCATACACATATCCGAGGGGCTTGTCTAGAAAACGCTAATGAAGCAGAGAGAAGGTGGAAGTCGGAATCCTACCTAACTGGATAAGTCAGATTTTTGCTTCGATCCTGAATATGATCCTGGAAGGAACTGAATCCTGAAAGATCCTCTTCCCGGGCTGGCTCTCATTGTCTCGATCCCCTCGGGCTTCTGTCCCCCATTCAGGAAAACCAAGGAGGCGGGTGGGGGCGGGGAGCCGGGCTGGGGGGCGGCGGGGGCGGGGAGCGCCAGGGCCAATCTTCACTCATTATAGTTGAGCCTCCAAAGTTGAAGAAAATGAGCTTGGAGTCACTAGCATTATTTCTCGATTTTTCTACTACGGTTAATTTTATTTATTCCGTGTGTCCGAACGAAGCCGGAATAAGAATAGGGAGCAGCGGTGATAGGCAACTAATGAGCTAACAATTGACTAGTTTTATTGAAACAGTCCCTTGGCCGTTCCTCGGCCCCCCTCTTCTGGCAATGATTTATCAGGCTCCGGGAAGGGAGCGTTTTGTTGCCCGTTCTCCCGGGCCTGGGCGCGAGGAATGCAAAGTGGTGTCAGTGACCAGAGATTAGGACAGTGGAATTTTGCATTTGTTACGGCAGCAGCTGCTGTAGCGAGAGGTTTCGGCTCAAGGGCAGAGTCCCCGAGCTGGGCGCGGCCGCCACTCGGCGGCGATCGCGGGGCGGGCGCGGGAGCTCGGCCCCCCGGGATGGGGGCGGGATTTTAGAAAGAAGCCCCAGACCCCGCGAGTGGATGCGGGGGGCTTTTCCTCGCAGCGTCTGCACCGCGGATCTGTCCGCCCAGGAGCGCTCCCGCTCCCGCTCCCAGACTTTACTGCTGTTTCTTTCGGCGCTGCTCGCCAGAGGACCCGGTTGCCATGGTGAAGGAGAAAGGTAATTATAAATATCGATCCCTGTGCATGGTTGCAGGAGTTGCATTGGTGCTGCGGGGCTCGGCCACCTCATGGGGGACGATCAGTCGAAAGCCAGGCAGACATATTCTTGGGGCGAGACCCTCTGTATTGTGAAGTCATTAAGAACCTTTAATTTAGCCGCCGGCGTCTGAAGCGCATCCTATTTCTGGAGTGTTTGTACAGCTGAGCTCCTTAATGTGTGTCTCTTTTGATTTGGAATTGCATCTTGAATGTTTCGCTGTGTTTGAGAGTTGCCTTCCTGCCCCCCCCCCAGCCTAGCGAGCCTTCATTCTCTTCCTCACCACCCGCCCCCCTCAAATCAATAAGTTACTGACGATGTGTAACGAAGGGGTCCTTTTGCCAGATTTGTGCCGTGTTGGGACATGACCCGGCCTAGCTGGGGCCGGCTGAGCAGAGAAGCGGGCTGTTTGGAGGGTCTCAGGTGTGCTGTTTTAATCCCCTGGCATTCCCATGGTATCCCTGACCACCCCTCCAGACACCTTTGTGAAGGATGCGCTCTCAAAGGTGGCAAATCAGGTGGCGAGGAGAATGTCAAAAGGGAGAAGGCGGGGCACTCCGCGCAGGTGTGCGTTATTTTTTGAACTGGGTGTGGTCCTGAATTGTAAATTTTTCAGAATTGAATTCTAGTTTAAATTATTAGCTTATCTGAAAAATGTAAAAAGAACACAGCAATCCTTGGTTTTAATGATCCAACTAATACATAAAATATATCTTAAGAAAGTGAAATGCTACAGGAGAATAGAGAGCGAAAAGTGGAAGCGTCTTGCCCCTACCCTGTCCACCTCAATTCCCCCTTATCATTCGTCAATCTTGTGTATCCTTCTAGAGAGGTTAAGAGAGAGAGAGGGAGAGAGATAGTCAGAAGGAGTATAAAAACGGGACCATTCTGTCGTTTTTCTGTGACTTGATTTTTTTTCCCCCTCTTAATAATATGTCTTAGGGACCTTAAACACATGATTTTAAAATGTGAGTAACCACCCTTTAATTTTGCTCTTTGGTAAGCTTGGATTTATTCTGCCACGCTTTCTTGCTGTGGGCCATGACTTTCTCCGTCAACACGGATGTCTGTTCTTTTGGGGCTTCCTTGAACCATTTCAATGATGTATCTGCATCCGTTTTCACTGAGAGCCCCTACACGGAGTAACTTTGAGGTAAACACGCCAAACGCAAATGGATTCTTGTTGCTAGAAACTCAGTTTGGTTTTGTTATATTAACGGATGGCTGGAGAAATGGGGTCATGACAGCTAACCGTGCTAAGGCTGCACCTTGGGACAAAGAGAAACGTGGTTCTGCTCTATCCATTCTGCTCCTGTGTGTCTTTAATAATCCCTTGAATTAGCTTTGGTCTTTCACTGAGGAGGTGGTAATCGAGTGAAATGTTTTGGTGTGAATAAAGATGCTTCTAATGATGTTCCCTCTCTTTGGGGGATGTTTTCAGGAACTTTCAGAGCAGCATATACAGATGCTGACATTTCATAAAGGCCAGGGTTCTCCGTTTGTACCTTCTACCCGACTAGAATAACCCCAGCCCTGATCTCTGTTGCTCATGGATTGGAGTTTGTTTCCCCAATATAAGTAATTTGTGGGTGATGGGAAAGGGGATTACAAAAGCCGCTTCTTTTTTTTTTTTTTTTTTTAATTTTTTTTTCAACGTTTTTAATTTATTTTTGGGACAGAGAGAGACAGAGCATGAATGGGGGAGGGGCAGAGAGAGAGGGAGACACAGAATCGGAAACAGGCTCCAGGCTCCGAGCCATCAGCCCAGAGCCTGACGCGGGGCTCGAACTCACGGACCGCGAGATCGTGACCTGGCTGAAGTCGGACGCTTAACCGACTACGCCACCCAGGCGCCCCCAAAAGCCGCTTCTTGATTCCATTCCCACGGAGCCCAGGAAAGCCCAAGACCTGCTCTAAACCACGGATCAGGGATCCCCAAAGAGCAACTCCTTTTCCGAGTCATTGCAGGTGTCCCCAAACTCAGATTGATCGGCTGGGCTCACGCTCACTTTACAAGTGAGTAGCCACTTTCTAATTGGAACGTGGGGATGGGCCACTGAGAGGTCACATACGAGTACTATCTTTGCCCTTCGCCACCGATTAAAGGCTGTTCCTTTTTTATTTTGAGGTCTGTGCCAGTCCGTGCTGCCACCTCCCAGCTCTCCGCAACCTCAGCCAACAACGGAGGAAGGCAGGATGTGGGGCAGGTACACGAGAGATTCTGTGGAAAGAAGGCTACCACCGTAGCTTTTAAAGTGAACCGGGCACGGGGGAGCACGTGGTCCAGGCATCCATCCTGGAGAGGAGAAAACGGGGGTTCCGAAAGGGTCAGGAAATTGTTCAAGGTCACACAGCGGGTGGTTGGACCAAGGGTTCATCCTCTGCGTTCCATCAGATGGCGTGCGTGGAGCGGTGACTGCACTTAGGACGGTGTGTGGACGTCCGCTGGCTCTCTCGCTAGATGGTGAGCCCCTCTGAAGCAGCACCGCGTCTCCATCTGTAATTTTCTCGTGCACAGCTTACCTAGTATCTGCCCATCCTAGATTCTCAACAGTTGAAACAGACTGGCTTGTGCTCAGAGGTGGGACCCGAACCTTTGTCTTCTCCATCCCCGGACTCTTCTAGTCCTCTCCGTTTCCTCTTGCTCCCAGAGACGCCTCGCATCTTCCTCCCGGAGCTGACGCAGGTCTCCCCTGAGCGGGTTTAGTTCGTGGCACGTCCGTCCTGAGGAACGCGGGGGCCCTTGTGAAGGAGGGATAATGGATGCTGCGTTGTGCTCACCACGTAGGATGGCTTAGCTCGCATTGGTTCGAGCCCTTATTTTCTCTCCCGGGCAAAGTTTGCATGTATCTGGTTTGGGGTTGACCCTGACGGGAGAGAAAGGTTGCTTGCAGATAATACCTCTCCTAGTGTGGAATAGCATTTGCTGATACATTTGGACCCTCGCTATCTTTTCTTCTGCTAACCGGTCGCCCGTCCACTTCCAGTTGTAGACGCTTATTGATCCCGGAATCTTGATGAAATGGTTATTTCTCTGATGTGTTCAAGGACGTCTTACCCTTGCTGCATCCTGTGACAGATGAGCAGGAGAGAGTTTGGCGGGTTTATCAGTCAATATGTGCCTTCCTGAATACGCTCTCATCGACCTAAACTCCAGAGGCCCACTCTCCTCATTTAAAAGCTCTAATTGTCTAGCTTCTGTGTGTGTTCTAGTGCCCGCTTTAAAAGTACGAAAGGGATTTATGGTTTTTGTCAGAGAAAACAAGAATACACCCTAGAGACTGAGTTATGTGAACACTCATCTGATTTAAATAATAAGGGAGGCTTACGGTTTGGAAACCATGTGAGAGAATAAGAATTTAGCAGTGAGGGAGACACATCAAGGTAAATAGAGTTTTACATTTGGGCACACCCTTTTTTGTTTGGTTTCTGAGACTGTTGGGTGGCTCAACCTGCTCTTAAGGTAGAGTGGGACCCAGGGAAACTCCTTTTAGTCCACCCTCGAGGGAGATATGTGTACTCTCCACCTGACATTCAGGTGAACGGGAGACAAACACACACACACACACACACACACACAGCACACACAGTTTAGAACCTGCCAGAGATCACTTAGCTGGAACGTAGAGAAGCTTGTTTCTTGTTTCTTGGTAGCTTCTGAGAACAGTGGTGTTTGTGTCTCCCATGTGTCCTACAGACTGGCACCAAAGTAATCCTCTCAGGGCACCGATGTCCTCATATTTCCGGCTCAAAAACCTAAATGAGTGACAAGGTAAGATTCAGAGCTTCCTACCGATCATTGAGGATTCCTCCAGTCCTTAAATTACCTCCTCCACACCCCTGACCAAGCCCATCTTGTTTTATTATTTTTAATGTTATTATATCCACTGGTTATTGAACACATACTAAATGGCAGGCTTTGTGTTGAGAGCTTTAAATACATGGTCTCTAATCTCTCAACCGTCAAGGTCAGTGGTATTCCTCCCCTTTAATATATGAGGAAGGGAAGGCTCGCAGGGGTTTAGAAACCTGCCAGAGATCACTTAGCTGGAACGTAGAGAAGCTGATTTTCTACCCAGTCCTGTCTGGCTCCCAAACCTCTGCTAATTGTACTTCTGCTCCCCTTCTCCCCACATTGGTCCTATTTGAGTCATCATGGAGGCCATTTCCTCCCTCCAGCCTGTGTCACGCTGCCCCTTTGGCCCTTGCGGGAAATACCTGTATTCTCCTTTTCTGAATTTGTCAAAGACCTAACTCAAGTACAGCTTCCTTCTAATGCTTCTCAAGGGCCCATCCCTTCTGTAAATTCTTCTAGAATTACTCTGTACACCTAAGTAAACACACGGAAAATGAAACAACAGCTGAATCACCTGTGCGACTTAAGAAAGTGCTATCTCCTCGAGTATTTGTTGACTTCGTATACAGTCTTGTAAAAAACCTTTACAGGCGTCTAGTGTTGCTGCCTCTAGTGGTATCTGCCCCCCACCCCTCCCCGAAACACACAGCCACTACCCACTCAGGTGCGTGCACACTGCCTGATGTAATTGAAATCCATTTCTGTTCCATCTCTGGGGAGGTCTGAGAACAGTAGATCTTTCTCTGTGGTGTAGCTATTCCTCATGTCCAAGTTGCCCCTCAGGCCTCGCTTTGGTGTTTAACAGCCTCTTTTTGGTTCAGTTTTCCAACTCGGCTTCCCAGATTAATGCTTAATGCCCCTCCCCTCCCCACTCCTGGGCTTGTCTAGCTTCTTCACTGTTTCCTTAACTTGAAAAGCCCCAAGCTTTTCACCAATGACAACGACACTTCCTAAACAAGGTCTAAGGAGAAGCTGTCTATTAAGGGAGACAACCTGATGTTACAGGTTTTGGAATAAATGGTCTTGATGGGTGACTTATGCACGCAGCTCGGTTTTGAACTTTGCGTCTTTGGAAGGAAGGAAGCTCCAGTCATATTCCACCTTAGAGGAAAAAAAATCCAAGTGTGAACTGCTCTTACTATGATCTAAATGAAAGTGCTACTCTCATCGGAAGTAGACTCTGCCCAGCCTACCTTCACTACAGTAGGGCTGTCCAGATACTGGGACTTCCAAAGCTACGGGAAAGAATTTCACATTAAAAAAATAATAAACCCATTTCCCTGTGCCATTTACTCACAGATGTCTAAAAGATGTTTACCCAGAAATTCAAGAAGACTTCATTTCTATAATTAGAGTTAAGGCTGCACATATAAGTAAATCTAAGAGGAGGAACACAGTGACTTAAATTTACCTGGAGCTCTTGAGAACAATTTTTGATGAGGGAGTGGACTTAAGAACATGGAGACAGTGAGCATCTACGCTGCAGCTTGAGCCAACCACTCCCAGACTTTGGGTGGCCCTGCCTCTTGCCTCTGTAATTACCCAGTCAGGTGGCTAGAAAGGATAAAACAGCTTGTACTCCATCACAAACACCTTCTTTTACAGAACAACAAATAGACTTTTCCAAATTCCCACAGCAACGGCCTCCTAAGGTAGACTCATCCGACCAAGATGAAAATCTCCTCTGATTCACTTGGAGGAGGGGACCCTCTGTGTGACATCATATTCACGGCCCTTGGGGGGCAAGAAGGAGAGTCCTGATATTGTCTCTAGTATGCCAAAGTCAAAATGCCGAGTGTTTTCCTGAGCCAGCATTAGAGAGCCAGAGAACTTTTCAGAAGGTTCAGTGATCGGTGAGTGGTGCAGATTTCTCCCATTGTGGTTGAGCCTGATCTGGGCACACCACAGTAGAAACCAGCCAGCTTCCTATTTCATTGTGTGTTGGCCTGATGGTGACTCATACTGAGAGGTATGTTTATCCCAAATTGGCAGGAGCTGTGTATTCAAGGGCAAATTTTGTTAACACTGGGGAGGGTGAATATTTGTATGCCTGACCTCTTTTCTTTGAAACATTGTATTTGTGTTCACATTGACATGATTAATGCTATTATGGCCCAGTGTGCCCTGGGGGGGCACAAGGAGCTAGTTTCTATGCCCTAATGCAATCCAACAGGCTGATTTGTTTGACTATTTGGACTTAACCGTGAAGATCCTGGCTTTCTTAATACTTCCGGCAAATTACTGCCTAGGGCAGTGGTCCACAAACATTAGCAGGCATCAGAACCACCCGGAGAGATCATGAAAACACGGATTTCTGCACCCCGCTCCCAGAGTTTTTGATTCAGTAGGTCTGGAGAACGGCTTGAGGTTTTGCAGTTCCCAGGCGGTATTGATGCTCTTGGTCCAGGGACCACACTTGGACATGGTCTAGCTAATCCACCGTTTCTGTGGGTAAAAGGATCAGCCCTTCAAGCAGATGATGCAACTTTCTCTTCAAACACAACAACGACAAAAAAGTCTTTGTGTGGGCCAAACGAAACACGTCTGTGGGCAGGACTCAGCCTCAGGGCCTCCAGGTTGTGGTCTGGGGTTTAAAACACCACTCACCAAATCTAACCACAGCAGGGATGCACACATCAGGACCCAGGACTCCTGCGCATATGCATAGCAATGACTAAAATAAAAGTCACGTGAAACGATACATTTACTCTATATCCTATCTTTTTTATTTACCTTTTTTCAAGTTTATCTCGAGAGAGAGAGCGCGCGAGCCAGTGTGCATGAGGAGCGGAGGGGCAGAGAAAGAGAGGAAGAATCCCAAGCAGACTCCACACTGTCCGTGTAGAACCCAATGCCCGGCTGGATCTCACAACTGTGAGATCCTGACCTGAGCCAAAATCAAGACTTGGATGCTTACCCAACTGAGCCACCCAGGCACCTTATTCTCTTCTAGTTTTAAAATACGCTGGTCATGATCCGTTGAACCGATTTCATGTTTCATTAGGTCAAAGTGAAGTTTGAAAACCTAAAGTTTTGTTGGATGAAGACAGAATAAGGTACTTTCCTGGGCACCCCATTCTATCTTGGATACCCCCATTTCTATCTTGGATACTCATACGATGGGTGTGCTTTGGTGAAGTTGGGTTTCTTCCCTTGCAGCTGGAAAAGTTTTGACAAAATAACTGTAGAATCTTTTAGTGATCGTTTTATCCTCAACAGACGTTGGCCAGAATTTGGTGTCCTCTTTTTGGGCGCTTGAAACAATTAAGACTTGACCCCGCTGCTAAATGCCAAGTAAAATGCTACTTGGCTCAAGTTTAGCAGCAAAGCCAAAGGAAACCCCTGTTTAGGCCTCATCAGCTTCTAAGCCTGGTATTTCTGGAACTGCTTTTTCATTTAGCCCTATGTTTCTACATCACCACTTCCTGTCACCTTGCTCACTGGGTTTCCTTGGTTTTGCAACTCAGCCAAGGAGAGAAGGGCAAGTTCAGGGCTGGCACAGCCTGTCAGGCATGGTCTCACCCACCATCAGTGCAGCCGCTCTTCTGCTTCGTCTGTGGGGCACCGTGTGCAATATACATAGCATTCGTGTTTGACATATCCGAGCGCTTCCAGAAATACTGTAGTTTGGGGGCTTTGGAGAGAAGTCACCCCTCACTCAGGAACATCTGAGAGCTGAGTTGTGATAGCAAGCCTTCAGCATAGCAGGAAAGTCGTGGTCCTTCTTCCGGTTCAGGACACTTCTGCCATCACTCCTGTCTCGAGTGAGAGGCACCCCTGCAGTGTGCAACAGGACTCTCAGTGAGCTGGGACTTTCGAAACAAGAGGCCAAGAGTGGCCTCTTGCCCTCGGAGGGAGCTGGTGTGACTGGAGACGCCCTCGGGGAAAGGCCACGCCCACCGCGAAAGCCACAAGACCGCAGGGTGGCGGCGCTAATATTGTGGGTTTGCATAATAAGTGGGCAGAGAAGGCAGAGCCGAAACATGAATCAAGCCAACAAGGCCAGGCAGCTGCAGCTTGCTAGCACAGAGGGAAGCCGATAAAAACTATTAGGCAGGGGGCCGCTACCGTGCAAGCCATCTGGGGGCATTTGGAGAGGTGGGAAGGCCCTTTTGTTACACAGCCTGTGCGTCGCTTCCCTCCAGGGCGCTGTTCTGATCCTCCTGTAGTGGAGCAGGACCCTCTGGCGTTGTGCAGCCCATAGGCGGTACATCTTATTTACCTGGAGGCAGCGCGCTGCCCAGGGGTGAATGCTGGCAAATAGTATCAGATGAACACGTCTCCGCTGCTTACTTCCCAGAGGACAGGGAGCCAAACTCTTACCCTGCCGGAGATTCCATTTTTTCTTCAGTGAACAACGGTATTGAGAATGCCCCCTTTTCTCTCCAGGTGGGGGAGGTTTGGTAAGCTATCTGATGAGTTTAAGCATTGGAAAGCCTTATTGCTGTGTCTGCAACAAAAAACCCGCTTAAAAAAATAATAATAGGGGCGCCTGGGTGGCTCAGTCGGTTAAGTGTCCGACTTTGGCTCAGGTCACGATCTCACAGTTTGTGAGTTCAAGCCCCACATCGGGCTCTGTGATGACAGCTCAGAGCTTGGAGCCTGCTTCGGATTTTGTGCCTCCGTCTCTCTCTGCCCCTCCCCTGCTCACAATCTGTCTCTCTCTCAAAAAAAGAAAAAAGAGAAAAAAAAAGAAATGTAGTGTTGAAGGCCAGAAAAACACCAAACGTTGAACACATCTGGCAGGAGGAGGAGTAGAGTGTTGCTGTCATGCATTGGAAACATATTTGGTTTTTTATGAATATAGGCGTATTTAGTCTCTTAAACTTTGATAAAGCAATAAAAACACTGGAGAAAAACCATTCGACCATCTCCACATTTTATTGTCAGGATTAATTTAAATGAGATGATATTTGCAAAGGCTTCAAACATGGATCTTGCAGTAGGTGCTCAATAAAGTGAATGAAGGTCAGTTGACCTGGAGAGGTTTTTTTTTTGTTAAAGTAGCAGGGTAGGTACACAGTCCAGAGCGAAAGGGAATGGCCCAAGATCCCTTGCAGAGAAAATGAGAGTAACACGTGGGTGGTTAGAAGAATGAAATTTGCAATGGATGGAGGGCAGTGTCACACCGCCTTCGGATAGGATTTCCAGGGGAGACAAGGTTCAGAGCCTGAACTTCCAGCACGCTTCCCCGTGTATGTCCGTTTCTTTCTCATTTGTTGCTTGTGGTATAACTATCATGCCATTCGCCTTTGTGGCTTTGTAGAATTATCCCCTGAGCCTTCAGGATTTGAGAGGTTTACGTGAGAAACAAGTTGTGTTTACGAGTGGGAGATTTGCAGCCAGACTGCCCAGGGTCACATCCCAGCTCTACCCTTTACTGATTATGTGACCCTGGACAAGACATTTAGCTTCCCTGTGCCTCGATTTCCTCATCAGAAAATATATTGTAAGCACCAACTTCATAGGGCTATGGTGAGAATTGAATCCATTGATATGTGTGAAGCATTTACAACAATGCCTGGCACATGGCAAGAGCCCCGTGATGGTCTGTTCTTGCTATTACTGTTATCATACCTCTTGGGTGAGTAAAATCAGGGGCACCGCGTTCGTTGTGGTGGAGTTAAGTCATCAGATTGGTTTCAGGACTCAAGGTAAATAAACAGAACTGAGATAGATAAATTAAGGAACTAGGGAAGCCCCCCCCCCCCATTTCTGCTGGGCAATCTCTTTGCAGTTTGCCTCAAGCAGAGCAACACTATAAACCTTTGTCATACCAAGCTGCTCCAGGACCACACGAGTGGCTTCCTCTGGCCTCTTACCTCCTGTCCTGTGATAGAACTTCACCCAGGAATTCTTCAGCTGGGTTTGTGATGCCCACATGCCCTGGGCAAGCAAACTGACGACTCTACCCTGTCTCTCTGCCGTGGAATGAAATGAGGTATCTAATAATGACTTGGTTTCAGGACCCTGGGGACCCGGTAAAAGCAGTGGTTTTAAAGTTCTTCCCGATTCTTCCTGGAGGAAGTGGACCACCCGCCTGCAGGGGTCCTACTGACTCTTCCACAGCCTCATGTCATGCCCTGGGGACACTGTAGGGAGCATTTCCAAGGTTCTGGTGCCACCTCGGTTCTTCCTCAAAGGTCCGTTCGGTTGGCCATTGTGCCTTGCTGTGTGGTTCTCCGAAACTTAGCCAGACTTGATTTGAGACTGGTCCGTCAGTAAGCTCATCCCTTCAGCTTTTGTTTTTTTTTCTGAGCCTGAGACTTAAGCAAGCATCGTCTCTTATGTCATTAGTAGAGTGTATTGACATCACCAGAATTACCTAATGGATAGACACTGTCGTGAACCCAAGGTATTCAACTTGCTTGCAGTTTCCCCTGGAGGCTGTTGTGAAGAAAGAGAACGAGACTCATGTTCAATGAATGAATGGATTGAACACATATTTAGGGAGCATGGACCTTATGCCAGGACTGTGCGAGACCCTGGGGCCACAGTGGCAGTTGCCTTGTGGTGGAGAGCACAGAAAATACACAGGATGTTTAGATTATGAGAATAAAGCAAGGAAGGAGATAGGGTAAGTGTGGAAGCAGGGAGACTGTCTTTACGTAGATAGTTTGGGGAAAGCCCTCTGAGAGCTGTAAGCTGCTTTAGGATGAGACCAGAAGAAGGAAGCAGCTAGGGGACGAGCCTTTTGGGGACAGGATAGGGGCATCTGGAGATCCTGAAGCTGTGGGAACTGGAGCCTGGGAGCTGGAGACTCCTGGGGAGGCTGAAGAGGTGGGCAGGGCTCTGGGGCTACAGGGGGCATCCTGGGCAGTGTGATGAAAGCACTTGGAGGGCTTGGTCAGTGGAACGATGTGCTCAGATTTTGTCCTAAACTATCGTTGTGGTTGCTGTGCGACACAGGGATTGCACGAATGAGTCACGGACCCACAGTGAAGACACATTCCCCCTAACTGTTCAGTAAGCCCCCCAGACACCCTGCTTGGTGAGGGGATCGATCACTCATAGGCATATCTCATTGTTTCTAATTTTCTGACCCATCTCTGGTGCCGAGACTGGTGTTGACATCCCTCTGGGCAAGCGATGAGTGTGAAAATTCCCACATGAGTCATGAACTGGGTCTGATGGTATCTTGCTCATATTTTTTTTTTCTTTTCATGGGGTCTTTCCCAAGAGGGCAGCGGAGATGAAATGATAATGAGGGCTTTTTTTTTAGGGTGGGGATGCGCTGGGGAGTGGGGAGGATTTCGTGCCTCAATAAGGTATGAGATGTGTACAGGGTTTGGGTGGATCCTAGCTGCTTATGTATCTACAGTCGTTCCCTTTGATGGCTGAGCAAATGTGGAAAAGCTGAGACTAACACACACTGGTCAAACCTGCTGGTTAACATCTACAGAGACAGAAAATGGATTGGTCGTTGCCAAGGACTGAACAGGGGCAGGATCTGGGAGTAACTGCTAAGGGGTATGAGGTTTCTTTTGGGGGTGATGAAAATGTTCCAAAATTAGATTGTGACGATGCTCACACAGCCCTGTGAATAATACCCCAAGCCGTCGAATCGTGCGCTTTAAACAGGTGACTTGTGTGAATTGTATGAAATGTGAATTTAATAAGGCACATCCTACTGTTTACAGCCCGATGGGATAAGCTGGAATGGATACACTGGAAGCCGTAAGGTTCCTTGGGTGAATTGACCATTCGCTGGGTATCGCACAGCAGAAAAGCAAGTGTCATTGCCAATAGTCACAGAAGACAGCAGGACAGGAAATTCAGCATATGTGACTTTGAGGTGGAGTGCGTGGGTATTTATCACCAAGGCGCTTAAGGTGTGACCCACCATGTTGCTGCATTGAAACCCCATGGAAACAACGATGGCTTCCATTTCTTGAACACTCACGAGCCGTCAGGAAGAGTGCTGAGCACTTTACATACATTAACTCATGTATCCTCCCAAGTATCAAAAGTAGGATTTATCCTCATTTTACAGGAGGGGAAATTGAGGCTTCGGGAAGAAAGGTAACTTGTTTCGAGATCATATTGCTGAGAGGGGTGCGGCCGGGATTCACACCAAATCTCTCTGACCAGAACCTGTGCGGTGACTGGCTCACCCACTCGGGTGACCTCTCCCTGCACGCCATCCTGTGAGGGCAGGGGGCTCCCAGTTTGCCTACACTGTGGGCTGAAAAACAGCCCTACCACAGCTCGTCAGAGATAAGCTAGACTATTCTCTGATTCTATCACTCCACTCAAGACCTCCACCCAGAGAGAATTAAGGAACTGTAAAGTTTGTTCCTTAACCTGCCCTCCAAGGAGGCACAGGGGCAAACGTCTTTCACTGTCCTGTATTCCACGATGCCCTTCGCTCTGTGCTCCAGCTAAACCAGATTTCCAGATGTTCCCCCAAACACACCCTGTCCCACCCTTCGTTGTCTAAGATGCCTTCCTCTTCCTTCCCACTCATTTAAGTCCCTCCCTTCCTTTGACGCACAGCCATAGGAGTGCTTCCTTCTTGAAGCATTTTTCTGGTTTCTCTTTCCTCCTCTTATAATTTTCTTCTGGCACACGATTTATTTGCTACCTTGTATTCATATGCATTCATTCTCATGCATTTTCTCTCTCTCTCTCTCTCCCCACCCTCTTCCTCCCATCTCCCTCTAGCTACCCTACTAAGTAAGCTGTAAGGATCTAGGGTTTATAGGAATGTCAAGGGTTTAGAAACGTTGCCCTTTTCTCCTTCTGAAGCCTCTATTTCAGAAGATGGCCAGGCCTGACTTATCATGCCCCCAGCATGCTCCGGGCTCTCCCCTCTTCAGGCCCGAAGGGCTCATGGCGCCCCTGCTCTCTGAACTGTCCTCCCCATCACCCTGTCACCTGCAGCCCACCCCCCAGTGTCAAATCACACTCTCTCCTCCCTAGCGGAACTTTCTCCACCCATTTGCCCCAGCCTAGTGCTTGCTCGTCTCTTCCGAAGTCCTTACATATTGTCTGTGCCCGTCCTATACCCTTCCATCTCCCAGGAAAGCCCCCGAGTGGTTTTCTCTCTGCTCTGATCGGCTCTCCAGGTAGGACTTGCTGCGGGCTGTGCACATGTCTGGGATCCCCGCCTTCAGAGGCAGGGATGGCTTGGCTAGTCTGTCTCTGGAGTCCCCACAGTGCCTGCACAACACAGCACACGCAGCAGCAATCACTGGGTCAACATTTGTTGACTCTGTTGATGAGAGATTATTTCCCGAGGATGCTAAGGTTGCATTTCGTTTTCATGGAGGCATATTTTTAATGTCTCTCTGTTCCCTGTCCCCCAGTCCTGCGTAGGACTTCAAACATATTTTTTCTTTCCCGGTGATAGACTTTGCGAAGTCTGTGCTCTCTTAAACTCCGGAAGAGAATCTCTTCTCACTACCCAGAGAGCAGTTCTAGCATTTGTAAAAATCGTGTCTGATTTTGCGTGTTGGACGCTGGGAACACGAACTATTTGCGTTTGTCTCCCCCTCCCCGCCTCGCCGTGGGTGCAGACACCAGAGAGAACCAGGGCAAGGTGAGCTGCTGTGTTTGTTCACAAAGTGCTAGTGGGAGTGCCTTTTCAGAAAGGGTTCAAATTCTGATTTCGAGAATTTGGAATTTACCTGAACCAAAAGGCTCGTCTTGCTGTTTACTAGCATTATAGCCTGGACACCGTGGTGTGCTGGTAAACGCTCTGGGAGGGGGGCAGGAGAAGGCCTGGATGTGTAAAGACTGCCAATAACCACGGTGTAAATCCCCCCCCGCCACCGATTCTCCCCCCACGGCCTATTTCAAACTACAAGGTGAAGTCACTGGCCGCACAGTTGGGCGGGCAGTGCACGGTCGGCTCTCCACAGCAAAACCAGCTCCGGCTTCCCACTCGTGGGGCAAGTCCCTTAGCGTCTCTGAAGGTCACTTTTCATAGCTGTAGAATGAGGCGAATTTGAAGTCGATGGGATCAAGGGAGATAATATACTTGGACCCCTTTTATAAATCATGAAGTACGAATGCACATATCCATCATTTTCATTAGTTTGTCTAAAATGCTATTTTTAATCAGTCATTCCTGTAGTATCCTGAGCCGTGAGTAAAAGCAGCCAAAACAAAAGGCAAAGACAGCCGGGAGCTTCCTGTGCTATTGTCAGACTTCAGTTTGTACCTCACAGGGATGCCTGGACCTACGTCTTGGTTCTTTCTATTCTAACCCCTCTAAGGTGTCTGGAGTTGGAATTGGGGGTGGAAGCCAATATTGGTATCGTGCCTAAGCTAAACCCTGTCCCGTGACCGTAGGCCCAGATGCTAATAGACCGTGATCCTGTCTCTAAACTCGTGTTCCCAGAATGGCTCCAGGGGGACCACGGTCTGTCCCAGTCTCTAGGTCAGCAAGGAGGTCACTCTCTAGCAGCCTGTAAAGATGTAGGGTTTTGCCAGCCCGGTTCCGACTGAAGCCACTGCCCACTGGTTTGACTTGATCCATTTCTTTTTTTTTTTCTTTTTTTAATGTCTTTAAATGTTTACTTATTTTGAGAGACAGAGAGATAGAGAGCAAGCAGGGAGGGGCAGAGAGAGGGAGACAGAGAATCCCAAGCAGGCTGTGCACTGTCAGTGCAGAGCCCGATGCGGGGCTGGAACTCACGAACCGTGAGATCATGGCCTGAGCCGAAATCAAGAGTTGGATGCTTAACCGACGGAGCCACCCACGCGCCCCTGACTCGATCCATTTCTAAATGGGCTTTCTGGGGAAGGAACAATGTGAGATTCCTGGCTGACCTTAAAAGGCTCTATCAAATTTCAGAAGGGATTTTTGTCATACGTGAGACATGCCTGCTCATGCAGGCTGGTGACAGTTTCTGCTGACGCGGACCTCTGTGTGCTAGGGTAGTACTGGAGGGGATGACGACATGTGGTCACCTTGGAGGCGAGACCTGTATTCTTAGCCCCCCTTTACCGTCTTGGGGGAAGAGAAGCACATGGCGGGAACGCAGGCCTGAGAGGCAGGGATCCGGCCTCCTGATCCAAAGTCCTTTCTAATTACTGTGAGGGAGGGGAGGCAGGACTCTAAGCAAATGACTGCACCCCAAAGTAAAATTACTGAGTGCGTCAAAGAGAGGCTAGCGGAGGTCACAGAAGGGTGTTGCCTCAGTGAGTTATCTCAGCCTAGAGGTGTGTCTGAGGACTCACTCTTTTAGGAGGCGGCAAGGGCACCAAGGTGACTTTTACGTCCCTTTCTGAGATTTGCCTTCCTCTACAGAAGGCAGGTGTAGCACATCCGGGCCAAAGCGTCATGTAATTTACAAAGAGGAAACTTCCTGGCTGAATCATCATAATCCTAGGACCTCTTTGCCTTGCGAGAATCAGATTAACTGGATTTGAGCCTGGGATGTTTCTATAAGCAGGAACCCGGCTGACCGGTTGCTGACTGTGCCTTTTAGTTGAGAGGAATAGCAAAGACCTGTTGCGCCGAGTCAGAAAGGCGAACTGAGTGTGCGGACATCTTACAAGTGGAGGGTGACAGGTGGCAGGGAAGCCAGAACTCAGCCGTCCTGCTGCCCGCCTGCCGGGAGTGTCAGTGCCAAGGCAGCCCTGCGTTTTGTGCCCACATAATAATCCTGATTAACAAACTAACGTGGTATAAAAAAAAAATTAGGTCGTGGAAGCCAATTAAAGAGGAAGATCATTTTGAGCAGCTAATGGCAGGGTTACGGTATGTAGCTCCAAGGAACTACCACTTGGCACAGCAGGAAATTGACTTTTAGGTAAACTGCAAATTAAGCACTCTATGCACTTACGTAAACTCTTGAGTTTCTTGTTTCCTGGGCTCAATAGCAGTGCTCTTCTAGCACAAAGAAGGGGAGTAGGGGTGGAGAGAAGCCGGAGCATCTCTGTGATGTGTGTTTACCATTAAATGGGAACTAATGGGGTAGAAGCTCAGAAAATATTTTAGGTAATCCAACAGTCTCGGCAACGTAGACTCCTAGGAGAATAGGAAGCCCACCTTTAAGCGGCAACCAACCTTACCAGCAGAATATGATTCTGCGATTGTAGATCCAGAGGAATCCTAACAAGAGACCCTTTTCCAATCCAGGCCCGTGCTCAAGGCGGAGGCCACAGGGACGGCCGTCCTGGTGGCAGGCTGCGTTTCCTCCCTGTATCACCCTCACCCTGTGAGTGTTCTTTTCCCATAAATTGCTGCAGCCTGGACTAATTTCCTTTTATATTTGAAGTGCTATTTCCCATCTGCTTATTTACTAGCAGGTGTTACCTTTGGGATTATGATGTAGCTGGGTGTTCACTGCCTGTGAGCTGTGTAATCAGAATTTAGCTAGTACGTTGCACTGGTCTCATTTCCTTCTGTGCTGGATACGGCTTTCCTGTGGAAATCCCCTGTGCAGTGCTCCAGAGCACGGGCTTTGGAGTCAGACTACTTCTTAGCTGTGTGATCTTGAACAAGGGATCCAGTTCAGCGGAGGTACCCTCCTCAGCACTATAGGAATAAGAAGACAGCACCCCCATAAGGCATCTGTGAGAATTATCTGTGATCACAAGGATAAATTAGTCCTCTTAATGCCCGGAACATAGTAAGTCCTCAATAAATAGTACCTGCTGTAATAATAGAGTGGAGTTATTTACTGAGATGCTGTGAATTCAGAACTCCGTAGCTTCACGTGGGAGATGCTCCAATAACGGTCTTGGGTGGCAACCATATTTTCCCTGATCCAGAAATTGAACTGAGAAGTCCAGAGATGGCAACCCGGATTATTTGATGCGTGAAGTGAGAAGTAACCAGAAATTTGGACTGTTGAGCTTGCGGTTGCATAAGGCCAGGGTTGACGCATTGTGAGACAAAAGCAAAATAAGCACAAAACAAGAGAAAGTCAGATGCTGGGTGACAATACAGGTATTAAGTGCGGGAGGACGTGGGGGAGAATGGAATATTGGATCAACACAGACCAGAGTGACAGCTTCAGAGAAGAGCCAGCAGCTGGGCTCGGCCCCATGGGTCAGGTTGGATTTGGACAAGTGGGAAAAGAAGAAAGCGTTCTAGGTGAGGCACAGAGCCATGTGTGAAGGCTCTGGGGATGCTGAAGATCGTAGACCAGGGAGTGGTCAGAGGGCCCAACCAAAAGGGGATTGGCATATTTATATAAACAAGTAATAGAGTATCGTGTGCATTCTTTGCGGTTGGTTCAGAACCACTTTTCACAGTGCTGAGTACTCTGCAAATACTAAATAGCTTAGATATCTAAATAGCTAGTGGGGACCGTGTTATTGAAGATCTCTGAAGCTACTCAGAGCACTTTAGACTTGATGGATTGGGACTGAGAGAGCTATTGGAAGTATTTTGTTTTTACTTTAAGGAACTTTATTTTGTAGAACACTTTTCAATTTGTAGAAAATTTGGAAGTTAGTACAGAGAATTTCTGTATACCTGAAATTTCCCAGGTCAGTAACGTTTTACATTAATATAATCCTTGCATTGTAATTAACCAATATTGATGCATTATTAACTAAAGTCAATATTTTATCCGTATTTTCTTAGTTTTTCTCCAACGTCCTTTTTCTGTTCTGGGATCTCCACATTAGGTTTAGTTACCACATCATCTTAGGCTTCTTATGGCTGTGACAAGAGGACTTTCTTCCTTGTCTTTGGTGATTTGGACAATTTTGAAGAGTACTGGTCAGGTCTTTGTAGAATGTCAATCTGGGAATTTTCTCATGCTTAGGGTAGGATTATGGGTTTTTTTGGAAAGAAGATCACAGAGGCAAAGTGCCCATTTTTACCACATCATCTCACAGGTACAGACTATCACTGTGACTGTCACTGTTGATGTTGACCTTGAGCACCTGGCTGAGGTAGTGCCCACCAGATTTTGCCACTGCAGGGTTCCTCTTTCCCTCCTGTCCCTACTGCCCTCGTTGGAGGAAGTCACCAAGCACAGCCCACACTTAGTGGGGATTTATGTGCCACCTCTTTGCAGGTCACATTGGAGAAGAACCAGGGAGTAGAAAACTCTCCACACTCTGAGAAAAAGGGGTGAAGGGCTGGATCTGGGTGGCAAGAGGAAGGGGGTGCTCAGGCACTGTCTCTCAGACAGCGGAGAGAATTTAGTGGGACATGAAAAGAGGCTGGAATCAAGGATGATCACAGGATTCCAAGTGGCAGTGATCAGGGGACTGTTTGGGTGTAGAGAGCACTGCATTCGTTGGCGGCCAACTCCATTTCTTGGCTGTGTCACCGTGGCGGAGTCACTTCATCCCTCTGAGTCTCTGTCCGCCCATTTGTTAACCGGGGTTGACCGTTCCTGTCCTTCCTGCCTCCTAGTGCTCTTTGAGAGTGAAATGACAAAATGCAGATGTGAGCGCTCAGAAAGCCATCAGGCACAAAGCGTTGTCGTTTCAAAGGCTGGCTAAGGGAGTGCTGGGGCCTTTGGGAGAGGAGGGCACCCAGGAGAGGGTTCTGAATGTCTTAGATAATCCGGGACAAGTCATGATTCACGCTGCGTACTCTGTCATGGGTTTGTGATTGTCACCTGCTGAGGAGATTTCTATTTCAGATACGCTTTCTCAGATGTTCTGTTTCTGGGGGGTCTAGTACCTTGGTCTGTTGGGCAAGACAAGGCTGGTTGTAGATTAAAAGGAAGGACTTCGCCTAGTCTTTGTGGCCTTAATACCTGTAGTGGCCTCTGCTTGGGGACACTGAAGGTTACTGGGATTGCCTTACGGATCTCGGTCCCCCAGCCTCACCACCTGCGATACCTCATAGGCATTTTCACAAGTAATGCATCCAAAATGGCACTTTGCTCTCTGTCCTTAATGGAGTTTCAGAGATGTGACTGACTTGCCTTGTCTGCCTGTGACAGGCAGCGTGAAACTTTTCAGCTTGCAGTGGGCTATTTATCTGAGTAGCCAGAATCCCTCCAAACTGGATATCGCATAGTGGAGGGAATCCCTTTACCTTTATGGGCAAATGGACTCGTGGCTCTTCATATATATTTCCTCACTGTTCAGAATGTATGCGACCATGCTTTTGGTATTGTACTATTCTTATTTAAAAAAAATTTTTTTTTAACATTTTATTTATTTTTGAGACAGGGAGAGACAGAGCATGAACAGGGGAGGGTCAGAGAGAGGGAGACACAGAATCTGAAACAGGCTCCAGGCTCTGAGCTGTCAGCACAGAGCCTGACACGGGGCTCGAACTCACGGACCGCGAGATCATGACCTGAGCCGAAGTCGGCCGCTTAACCGACTGAGCCACCCAGGCGCCCCTGTACTATTCTTATTTTAGCAACGAACTGATGAGCCATGAAAGATTTTAAGCATGTCCATGCAAGTTCCAGGGTAAATCATTGACTTGGTACGGTAGAAAGAGTCAGGAAGCTTGTTAGATGTGACTCTGCCAGTAACTTGCTAGTAACTTTGGGCAAGGGATGTAAGCTCTTTGCCCCCCAGTCTCCCTATCAGTAGAACAAGGGACCAGCCAGGCTCTGAAAGATGGCTCAGTGGCGGAAAAATTAGCAACAGAGCCAGCAGGCGTTAAGAGGAGGGTGGAATTACTATCATTGCCATATCGCGACTGACTCAGCGTATTTCAAAAAGTGTAGACTTGAGCCAACGAACATACGTGTGGTATTAACCAAACTGCCAAAGGCACTTGGGTAAAACGAACTTCTTTATTCTTCTTTAAAAAGGAGCGAGATTCTTTTGTCGATGTTGTTGGGGTGAAATGAACACTCTTCTTCTGGTCTTTGGATTCTGTCATTCTCTAATAAGGAAAGCCCATTTCTTCACAAGGGCGTTGTTCTGATATGTGTCTGCCTACTGAGGCTGATGTATGATGGAAAGGCAAGTAGACACGATGTAGGCTGTGCTCATCTCTGGGTGAGAACAAAGGTCACCTCTGGGCAGGAGGACATAGTGTAATATATATTTCCAGAGGGAAACGCTTGCAAAATACAGATGCTGATCCCAATTCTGACCTTTGTGGCTGGTGCCGGCAGTCAGTCTGGCACCTTCGTTGAGACAAAGGGGAAAGCCAAGAAGTGAAATGATATTTTCCTTCCCTCATCATTACTCAGCACGGCTTACTTGCTTAGCTATAAGGAATTCAAGCATCAAGAGAAACTGCACAACAGTATCCAAAAAATGCATTCTCCCTTATGGCCAAGAGATCCACTCTGCTCCAGTATTGTTGCTGAGGAGGATGGTCTTATGGATTGCTTTTTTCAGTTAACTTTCCTGTAACTTGCTTATCCGTATTGTTTCAATTCTAGAGGAAAATAGTTCTGAAACTAGAAGGTGGATAAGAATCACCTGAGGAGCTTACTAAAATGATAGATCCCTAATTCCCACCCCTCGTTCAGTGGGGCTGAGGAATTTTTGGATATATGGCCCCGGGGGTTCTGATTCAGGGGGTCCGCAGAGCTGCTTTGCAGATTCTCACCGGGTGCCACACCCACTAGCGATACTTTATCACGCACACTATGTGCGTTCCCTTCATAAGCCAAGTCCTAGTTGCCGCTTTCAGAACCGCCCTGGAGCTTGGATAAATAAATCCTTGCCTGACTCATAACAGTTTGCAACTCAGACAAATAGTATGAGAGAAGCGCAAGTTTGGGAGGCAGAAAGGCCTGGGTGTCGAGCTTCCAGCTTCTACTTATTGTTCCCTGAGCAGGTTGCACAAGAACTTGTTCCATTTGCTTATCTGTCAAATGGGAACAGTATTACTCACATCACCGAGAGGCGGGGGCGGTGGTGACGATGGGATAGAATGACTTGTGCATCAGCACTCAGCACCATGCCTGCCATTTAGTGGATGGATGCTCAATAAATATCCCTTTCCTCCATTCTCACTGGAAGCAGGATTAAGAAGCAAAACAAAAATTCATAGTCATAGTTTCCGCCAGTACTTAAAGCAAATATTGCTAGAGAATCTTTTTTTTTTTTTTGAGTTTATTTATTTATTCTGGGGAGGGGGCAGAGAGAGACAGACAGACAAAGGATCCAAAGCAGGCTCTGTGCTGACAACAGAGAGCCTCATGGGGGGCTGAAACTCATGAACCGGGAGATCATGACCTGAGTCTAAGTTGGATGCTTAACTGACTGAGCCACCCAGGCGCCCCAAGCGAAACTTTTTTTTTTTTTAATGCCCAGGTAAATAGATTCGGGGCCTTGTTACACATCACTTTAAAAGTCAGTGGTTTGTTTGTTTTTGTTTTTGTTTTTGTTTTTAGCAATCTGGAAACGATGCCCCTCCTTAACTGACTGAGCCACCCAGGTGCCCTACGATGCCCCTCCTTAATTGCCTTTGGTAACGCTGACTTCTGGTGTAAATACACATTTCCAAGAGCGATCCCAGGGGGCAGAGAAGGCCACGCAGGCGTGTCACAATGGTGGTACCTTTGCTGACGCTCCCCAGGTCCGGGGCAGAGAATTCGGATCAGGTGTTTAACCTGAAACCACACCTGTTCCTAGTCAAAATCTCCCAAGGACCACCTTGTTGCTCAGAACTCAGCTAGTAATGGATTATTTGGACTGGGTCGTTCTTCCTCTTTCCAGGTGAAATGAGAACGTGAGAGTGGTCTGAGAGAAACAATACAGCATTATACTTGTGGTGTCCTGCGAGCTCCTTGCTGTAACGGGCTGTCTAAATCAAGTGTCAGCATATCTGCCCACAGCTCTCCCCTGTCCTACCTGGCTTTGCCGTTGCAGGAAAAAAAGTCATCTTTGTTCTTTGTGTTGGCTGATTAATTTTTAGGTTCGCTGTTCCTATCCCATCTCCTGCGTTTGTGGATACTTATGTCATACATTTCTGTATATCCCATGGTTCTTCCTCCCGAGGACTCAAATCAGGGGGAAAAAAAAAACTAGCAAAAAGTGCCTCTCTGCATTCTTTGGATGGAGAAATTGCAGGTTAAATGAAGACCCTTGGTCAGCTCTAGGCCACAGTGTCATCTCTCTGCCTTTTATGGGCCAGGACAGTCTCAATAACTTCCACGTTCTGAAGGCTAAACTCTGGAAACGGGGAGAACAATGCCAGTGAGACGCAGCATATGATTTTAGAGCCTGAAAAGACCTTAGCAGTCCCTTGGTCCAACCGATCGCTTTTGTTTTACAGGAAACGAAACTGAGGTTCGGAGAGACCCCCATAGTTATTGGTAACTTATTTTTTTAAAAGTTAGCGCCCACACTGTGTGTATCAGGTCATGTGCACACGGCAGGAGGCTCCTCATAGGCCTCCAGCGGGTGAAATGAGCTGCCAGAGGAAGGTCAGGGGTGACTCTGGTAGACCAGATGAGAAACTAGCCAGCACATGCTGTCTAATGAGTCAATAAACCTTTGCTGTGCTCCTTTGGGGCATGAGCATTCTGCTGTGCTCTGACCAGCTGGGGGGAAGGAAGAAGAATACAAAATGAGGGGGGGGGGGAATACGAATTGTAAGAAATTGTCCCCATCCTTGAGGAGCTTACAGTCAATAGTGAACTCCTTACTGAAAGGTGTTTCTAGACCAAAATAAAGACATATGACAAATACATATTACAAAATATTAAACCATACAAGATCATATATTTAATGGCCCATTTATGTAGTCCTACAGAGGTTTGGGAGGAAGAAAGAGGGTTGCTGGTTCCCAGAGGGACAAGTCAAGTGTTTCCCCCCTGGACTGTTAAAGCCACAACTCTCTTATTTTTCAGTGTATCCTCATGATTATGGCACAGGGAAGGGGCTCAGTTCATCCTTCTTGAATCAACGTGTGGCTCATTGGGTAACATAATTATGCGGATATTTATGTATGCCCGTAATTAACGCCTTTTGTAGGAATGCTTTCTACTCACATGGGTCTCTTGTTGGTTTTTTCCAGTGGCACACCCTCAGGACCCTCACCACCCATCGGAGAAGCCTGTCATTCACTGCCATAAATGTGGGGAGCCATGCAAGGGTGAAGTGCTTCGGGTCCAGACCAAACATTTCCACATAAAATGTTTCACCTGCAAAGGTATGGTGCCTCCAGCTTCCTGGTCTAAAGGCATGTCACAATCTGTGCTCAACCTCAGGATCTGTCCCTTCCCTTTAACCCCATGCCAGGCCACCAGGTGATACGTGAGTGCTCAAAAGCCCGGGCATCACTTATTTTCTCTAATTTGCTTGGAGCCGACTCATGGGGGAGGCTAAGTCCCCCAAAGACTAATGGTACACAGGCCTTTGAATGTTAACTGAGGGCCCTGATCCTGGGAAGAGGGAGAACAGTAAAAACAGTTTTGTGTTTTTCCCCTGAAATGAGAAACTCTTACCCCAAAGTCACCTTGTCCCAACAGCCATTATTTACAGAAGGGCTGGTAAGCTTGTAAGATTAGGGTTCTAACTCACTGGATCTTGTGGGGTAAGTGGGGAGCATGTGTATGTGCATGAGCATGTGTGTGTGTGTGTGTGTGTGTGGGTGTGTGTATTGAGAAGTGAGAATTAATCAACAACACTTGGAAGGCCTCCAAGAAGCTAGCAAGTTGAGACTGATTTCCATTAACAAGTCTCCCTTTTGGGGTTTCTAACTGTTGGCGTCTTGGGATGAAATACGCTGCCCTGTTATTCCGGAGCCAGGGCAGGACTGAGCGGGAAAAGAGAGAAAGAGGAGAGTGGCTTTGTGTGTTTGTTTGAGCTGAGGGCAGGTGGGGAGCTCAGGCTGGGTTGAGGGGTACAGGAGGAGGGACAAGACCATGAGCCTGCTCTGTAGCTCACCCTGCCCTCTGCACACCCTGGCCTCTCTCCTCCCTGGATGAGCATTTCCTTCTTGGTGTCTTCTCACGGTATGAACTCAGCATTGTCATCATAAGCCATCCATCCTTGGCCATCTTTGGTAGGTGGACTCCAGGCTACCGAGTGACTATGAAATACATGAAAACAGGAGGGGCAGGGCCTTATCTGGAGTCCACAGCTGATTGTTTCACCGTGGGTAAACTTTTCAGGAGAAAGAGCACTGACAAATGGCTGGGTGAGAAGATGGAAGGGGCGGGGAGGACATCAGTTTAGCTCCCACTGAGCATGACAAAGGGCTGCAATGCGCATTCTATAGAGAAGGATTCTTTAGTCCTTCCGCAAACACCTAGGAGTAAGTACCGGACATATCATTTTCAGATGACTCAAGTTGGCCATCCAGAAACATCACGGTCTCACCCAGGGTGCTGACCGTGCTGCCACTCTGCGTGGCTTGAGTCTTACCATTGCCACCGAGCAGCTCTGTGATCTCAGGCAACTTCCGTCTCTCTGTGGCCCCATGTCCTTATCTGTACAATAAAGAGACTAGACCGTGGGATATTTAAGTCATCCTATGTCCGAGGTTTGCCGATTCCGTATACACATAACAATGTGTATAATAGAGAACCCAGAGGTCCTGAATTAGAGCCTCCTACCATGTCAGAGAAGAGGTGTTTTCTGGTTACATCCAGATTGGTTAACTGAGAGCCAGGCATTATATTCTGTTTCATTTTTTGCTCATAAATTGCCTGAGACATGGCGCAAGGAGTAGATTTAGATTTGGTTTGAAATAAATATGGTCCACAAACAATGGTGGCTTTGCATGTATTCTGTATTTCTTTTTTTTTTTTTTTAATGTTTATTTTGAGAGAAAGAGTGTGGGGGAGGGGCAGAAAGGGAAGGTGAGAGAGAATCCCAAGCAGGCACCAAGCTGTCAGCACAGTGCCCAACGTGGGGCTCAGACTCGTGCACTGTGAGATCATGACATGAGCCAAAATGAAGAGTCGACACTTCACCAACTGAGCCATCCAGGTGCCCTCTATCTTTCTAATGGAAAGTACAAAGCGTTAGTCTCAGGTCTGGGTTGTCACTGTTCAGCACACTAAGGTATTAGAAGACATGTTTGTTTATCCCCCATGGGAAGCTTCCTTGCTTTTTTTTCTTTTCTAGTTTAAACCTAAGGGCTGAATGTAAGTTACTTATGTTGGGACGTTTTCCCATATACTTTATTTCATACTACAAATGTGTTCCTGAAAAGTCGAGTGTTTATATAAATTGAATCATACTTTAGGAGAAGTTGCTATTTGTAGGAACTATTTTTAGTTTAACAAATCTTTACTAAAATAAATGTCTTCTATTCTTATAAATTTCTATTTTCTCACACTTGATCTGTCAGTGTCTATTTTCCTATGTCCCCAATTCCTGGGGTTACCCTTTTCTTTAATACCCAAAGAAAATGGCGTATGCACCTCATTCCTTATACCCTAGCAAGTCCATTCCTTTTCCCCAAGATTCTAGAGTGATGTTGCCCAAATAGAAATACTATGCGAGCCATGTACGTAATTCTAAATTTTTGAATAGCTGTGTTAAAAAGGCATAAAGGGATGGGTGCAATGAACCTTCGTAGTGTCTTTTATTTATCTCTACATACTCAAAATGTTATTTGAACATGTAATTAATATAAAAATTATTGAAATATTTGACATTATTTTTTTTCATACGTGCTTAATCGCACATCTCAGTCTGGACTGGCCACGTTTCAAGTGCTCAATAGCCCTTTGTAGTTAGTGGCTACAGTATGGGAAGCCCAGCTCTAGAGAGCCCTTGAGGTTGGCATTCTTGTGGTCCCCTCTTGCTCCAACTCCTTGCCAATACCAAATTCTTGGTCTCCCTTTTTGAATGCTGCTCCTTGGGCATTGCTTCACCTCACACTGGCCACCATGCCTCTTTATTTCCCAAGATCCCACTAACATAAGGCAGCTGTTTTCGGCAGACTTTACTGAAGGTTTGGGATAATGGAAGGAAGTTATAGCCCAGAACAGGCAAGACTGTCCTGATATTCTCAGACCATGTCCAAAACAAGAAGTTTCTCATTAGCTGGTGCCCTTCCTATCTATCTATCTATCTATCTATCTATCTATCTATCTATCTATTAATAGACTTTGATTTTTGGTGTAGTTTTAGGTTTACATAAAAAGTGAACAGGAAGTACAGACCGGGGCCATTTCTCATACTTACTCAGAACTTCCACCTGCCACCATCTTGGTAGGTCTTCCTCTCTCTACAAAGACCCTTCTCCCCTCCATCCCTGGGACCCCCATTTCCTTCTCCCTCTCCCTGCTGACTCTACATTGTCTTAGAGTTTCTACTTCTTATGAATCCATTAGGATGGTTTCCCGGAAGAAACAGAAGTCTTCTCCTTAAGGAATGTGGTCTTCCTCTTAACCCCAATGGCCCAGACTGCAGCTAAGTCTTAAAACAAGTTTTTTTCTTTCTTCCCATTACATCTAAAGCAAAAATGCCATGTCCAGATAGTGAGCTAATATCCCAGGACAGAGGATTTGGGGGAGAGAGAAGTTGCTAAAACCAGCCTGGGCTTTTGGGCGAGAGCTGGCCAAGTGCAGAGGAAGAACATTCAGGTTCTGACTGTGATTTGGGGGCCAGGCAGAGTTTCTCCCTCAAGTTCTCTCCCCTCCCTCACGCCCTACTCTCCTTCACTCAAATACCTTGCTGCCAAAGCCTCATAGTTCTTGAATGGGACCAGAAGTAGCCTTCCACAGTTAGAAAGAATGTCCTAAAATGCAGATACCTATGGGAATAAAAAGCAGAAATGAACTCTTTCCCTAGGATTGGGTTTTGAAAGGAGACAGAGAAAGAGGACACCAAACATCTTACATGAGAGCCAGATGTGTATGAAGGTAGGAAAGGGTTACTTTGGAGGAACTAGAGTTCAGAGCACAGACTTAAGCCAGTGATCAGTCCATGAGTTCACAGGGTTAACTCTAACAGGATCAAGGTTGGTGAGCCGGAATTTTGTTGGTGAACCCATCTCACTCCCTAAAATGTCTGACATCTTGGGATCTGATGGTGTAGGAGTTATTTATCCGATTAGAAAATGTTAACTGGACACATACTCCTTGTGGGATATTATGCTTAAGTGCTGAAAATAGGAAGAGACAGCATATCATGCTTGTCCTCGAAGATCTCATAGGGTATTTCGAGAGACATACAAATAAGCAACATTTATGATACTGGGTAATAAGTGCTGAGATGGAGAAATAGATAAGAGGCAGAGAGACATGGGGGTGAGAGGATAGTAGTTGAGGTGGAAATAGTGTAGGGTAGCAGCAGGAGAATGGGGGGAGATTGAAGAGACACTGAAAGTTAAGGTTGATAGGATTTGGTGACCGTATGTGAGGAATGAAGAAGGATCCAGTGTTCCAGTTGGACTGCCTGTGTGGACAGATGGCTGCTGCCCACTAAAGAAGTACAGGAGCCCTGGACAGGGTAGTTCAAGGCAGAGAGTTCAGCCTCTCTGGGCTACACTGAGGTTGAAGACACGTGGTGCATTCAGAGTCCAGTAGATTTAGCACTCAAGAGGTAGATCATGGTTTGTGTTGAGAAGAAGGTTGTTGTTTTTTTAATTATTTCTTTTTATTAAGTAAACTCTACCCCCAGGGTGCCTGGGTGGACCAGTTGGTTAAGCATCTGACTCTTGGTTTCTGCTCAGGTCAGGATCTCACAGGTTCTTGAGTCCTAGCCCTGCATATGGCTCTGTGCTGACAGTGTGGAGGCTGCTTGGGATTCTCTCTCTCTCTCTCTCTCTCTCTGTCTCTCTCTCTCTGCCACTCCACTCCCCCAAATAAATAAATAAACTTAAAAATAAATAAATAAAAGTTTCTTCCTTGTATATAAAAAAAGTAAACTCTACCCACAACGTGGGGTTCAAACTCATGACCCTGAGATCCAGAGTCACATGCCCTACTGACCAAGCCAGCCAGACTCCTCTGGAAGAAGGATTTGACAGTGTTTTGGCATCTAGGTAGTGGCTGAAGCTAGATGATTGCGAGTGGCATCGCCCTCAGAAAGGGCAATAAAGAATGCCAGCATCTGAAGGAAGTAGAACCAGTTTCCATTTGTAACCTTGGGAAACATACCCACCTGCTAACGAGATGAGGAAAATGTTTCAATTAACAGATAGTTTCTATAATTAAAAGAAAAGGAGATCCCCAAAGCTTCTGTTATTCTTTGTAACAACCCGATGGGAGTAAAATACAGCTGCAGGGTTCTGGGCGGTGCTGTGCTCTGTCTTCAGTACTCGGTAGTTGTGTTTCTCGTCTTTTCCAATTAGCAGCGATCATCTCACCAACTTAGAGATTTTTTTCCTTAATGCTCATTCTGATATTGATCCAGTGACATGATAGTTTTTTTAATTATCACATTGTCTTCATCATAGTTGTAATAATGCTCAATGAGAGAATGAGAAATCTATTTAAATATTATATAGATAATATTTACTTAACTATATATTTAATGAATTTTATATTCAATATTTAATTATAATTATATGTACAGTTCATCATATTGATACATTGTTTGCTATAATTTTTATTATTTATCTCAAGCATTTGTTTAAAGTGATGCCCTGAATTCATTTTTTCTGCCCCAAAGTTCTAGAGCATTTAGAAAAGATTGAGGACCAGGGGATCAAGAGGGGCCATTGGGCAAATATTTTGTTTTCAGTGTGCCTTTCCTCTACTGTCCTATATGATATTTTAACTATTCCCTATATCACATTTCTCTCTGAACATTTATCATTATGTAACATATATTACTCATTTATCTTCACCCTCTACTAGAGAGTAAGCTCCTAGAGGGCAGAGATTTTGGTCTGTTTTGTTCACTGCCGTATACCCGGAGCCTCGCACAATGCCCAACATGGTAGATGCTCAATAAGGGGAATGAATGACTGAGTGAATGAACGAAAGAACGATGACCATGTATTTCTTTGGATGAGTATTCGTAAGTGTTTCCAATGGCATAGCTAGTCAACGAGATTGATCAAGTGCTTAAGGTGATAAATGTCCTCACCTGGTTATTAGACAATAACACCATCTTCCAAAAAGAAGGGGTGTAACCCCAATGTTTATAGCAGCATTATCGACAAAAGCCAAAGTATGGAAAAGAGCCCAAATGTCCATCGACGGATGAATGGATAAAGAAGACATGGTGTGTATATACACACACACACACACACACACACACACACACACACAACGGAGTATGACTCAGCAATAACAAAGAATGAAATCTTGCCATTTGCAACAATGTGGATGGAACTAGAGTGCATTATGCTAGGCGAAATTAGAGAAAGACAAATATCATATGACTTCACTCATGTGGAATTTAAGATACAAAACAGATGAACTTAAGGGAAGGGAAGTAAAAATAATATAAAAACAAGGAGGGGGCAAAACAGAAGAGACTCTTAAATACAAAGCATAAACTGAGGGCTGCTGGCAGGGTTGCAGGAGGGGGGTTGGGCTAAATGGGCGAGGGGCATTAAGGAAGACACTTGTTGGGATGAGCACTGGATGTGAGCACATAGGGGATAAATCACGGGAATCCACTCCTGAAATCATTAGTGCAGTGTATGCGAACTAACTTGGATGTAAATTAAATAAATAATACAATAAAAGAAGGGGTGTGAGCACAGCTTTCTGTCATTGACGACAGAGCTGCGTGCCTGCTGACAGGTAGGACAGCTAAGAGACTGTGCCGAAGGCTCCAGCCAGGCAGCTGTGGGGTAGGTGTTGCTGCTGCTGAGTTTTTTTTATACTGCTCTAGATCCTGTGCTTTCCCCTCTGGGTTTGCCTGGGCAGACTGGATATGGGTTATTTTCAGGCCCAAGTAGAAAGCCGATGAAACCCCAGTGAGTAGAATGGAAGCAGTTTCTTGTATCTCCTAAGAGCCGAGGTTGGGCTTTTAATACCTATTTAGAGAATATTAGTCATTCAGAAATTGATTAAAAGGCAGAATTAACCAGCATGCAAGGAAAATCATTCTTTTACAAATATGGTCCCTTCTCACAGCAAACAAGGAACCACTTGTATGCCATCTTTTGTTTATAAAGGACAATCCTTTTGAATTTTGTACCATCTGAAAGTGTTACCCATGAAGTAAATACAAGGTAGATTTTTTTGAAGAGTTGAGGTTTTGAATTCCAAGCTGGAACAGAATGAGCGCTCCTAAGTTCTCCAAAATACGCTGCTCAACTGACTCTTACTGGGACGGAATTATCCAGGGGCCTCTTGTGAGCAGGGGTGCCAGTAGCCATTTGTTCTGAATTTTCTTTTCAAGGTTGTTTGTACAGCCAACAGCCTTGGAAGATAGAGATAGTGTCTCCGCCTGGAGCAGAGGGTAGATTTGTTTGCTGCCTCGTGTCATAGACACATGGACAGGTTTGCTTGTAGCTCATTATAAAAGATTGGGATTTCCTAAAGCTCACGATTCTTCAGCTGTGACACACACTCATCGCACCCGCATTTACTTCTCTTGCTTCTGGGGACTTACGGGGCTTGGAAAACCAGTCAGGGACACGGAGCTTACACTGACTGCCGTAAGTATTGAAGTCTTTCACTTCTGACCCAGGGGTCGATGTCTTCTGCCGGCATCCATAAAACTAGGGCAGGCTCATCTGTTAGCGTCTAAGGCAAATCTCATGTTCTTTACGGTTCTTGACAACTCTCAGTTCATGTCCTTGAAAACTTTCTTTTTTTTTTTAAATTTTTTAAATGTTTTTATTTATTTTTGAAAGAGAGAATGAGACCGAGAGTGAGCGGGGGAGGGGCAGAGGGAGAGGGGGAGACACAGAATCTGAGGCAGGCTCCAGGCTCCGAGCTGTCAGCACAGAGCCCGACGCAGGGCTCGAACTCGCGAACCGCAAGATCATGACCTGGGCCGAAGTCGGATGCCTAACCGACGGAGACACCCTGGCGCCCCTTGAAAACTTATTTCTCGAGACGGGGTAGGCTGAAGTTGACCCAGCTTGATTGAAAAAGTAGACTATTTCTAAGAAAATGATTTGTACAACAGAGGTTATGGGAGTGCTTATAGAGGAGGGAGGAAAACTGAGACTTTGCGTAGGCATTTTTTTAATGTTTGTTAAACATTAAAGAGAAAGAGAGAGAATGAGCAGGGGAGGGGCAGAGAGAGAGAGAGAGAGGGAGAGAGAGAATCCCAAGCAGGCTCTGTACTGACAGCATAGAGCCTGACTCAGGGCTCCAACTCACAAACCATGAGATCGTGACCTGAGCTGAAATCCAGAGTCGGATGCTCACCTGACTGGGCCCTGCTAGGTGCCCCTCCTCAGGCATTTTTAAAGCAAGCCTTGAGCCAGTTATATGGTGGTTCTTTTCATCTCCTGACACTGAACCCTTAGAGCACCTCATGCTCAGGCCTCACCTGTTTGTTTGTCTGCTTCCTCGGACTTCCCAGCCTGCAAAACTGTTGTTCATAAGACACCCACCCAGTCGACAGTATTTTGCAAGAGCAACCTGAATGGACGAAGACAGGACATTAATCAGACATGCAAATAATCATACAATGTGACTTACCAACTGTGATCAGTCCAACAAAGGGAAAATAAAAAGAGCTGCATGAACAAAGACCGCCGCGAGCCTGCGGCAGGACGATCTTGGTGTGGTGGTGGTGGGGGGAGGGGCAGGCGGTCAGGAACGATCCCCCCGCCCCCACCTCTCGAAAAAGAGCAGTTTGAGCCAACAGATAATGGCTAAAAATCCAGCCACCACTTAATTCCTCCGAGTAATAAAAGTCAACTAAATGGACTTCATTATTCCAAAGAATAGATTTGCATTCTTTTCTTACTAAAAGTCCCTTGACTTTTGTGTAAATCAACCCAGGAATGTTGACGCTTGAGGCCTTCAGATCTTTACCATGTGAAATGTTTATAGAGCATCTATCACATACCCATTTGGCGTGCCATTCTGTAGAGGGTTGAGAGGTATATATGACACGGTACCTACCTCTAAAGAACCTGCGATCTCGTGGCAAGCTATGCGCCTACTAGTGGGACTGTCACTGGCCACAGACAGGTGCAAGCGAGTGGTCCAGGGTCCAGGCGTGCTGAGTCGGGGGCTGCAGAGGCCACCCAGAGCTCAGCGGTCTGGATGTTGCCAGGGAGGAAACAGCATCTAATAAAGAACGGACCCTCCAGAAAACTTAATAACCTTCCCAGGACTGGAAGTGGGGCACGTGCCAGTTTGGTTCAGGGGTAGGGGCTGCGTTATTCAAGGCAGCGGATGGTGAAGACAGAGGGTGCAGCGAGAGGTGACACTGGCCTTCGTTCAGGCGAACACCTGCCTACAAAAGCAAATGGGACCACGATGTTCCCATTGCCATTTGAAAGATGGCATTTTTAAACATTAATTATAGTAGCTATTCCTTTTCAAAAATGGAATTACTGTTAATATGTTATTTATAGCCACATAGCTTTAAAAAGACTTCTGAACATTGGGTGTCTGTGGAAAATTTTTAAACTCTGATCATGTAAACCCTTCCCTCAAGGTAGCATTGCAGAAATTGTCATATCGGATTATGTTTTAACAGAGACCGTTACCACATAGCAATATGAGTCTCGGCTCTGTGTTAGAGGATATGGAAAATGCCGCCTTTTGATGGCTTTTAAAAACCCTTTGGCCCCTATAATGGTCGGTTCACCAAGAGAGCCTGTAAACATCAGACTTATTTTTGTTTACTTATTTATATATTGAGAGAGAGGGAGAGAAAGAGAGAGAGAGGGGAGCGGAGAGAGAGAATCCCCAGCAGGCTGCATGCTGTCAGTGCAGAGCCCGACTCAGGGCTCGATCTCATGAACCTTGAGATGATGACTTGAGCCGAAGTCGAGAGTCAGACATTTAACCAACTGAGCTACCCAGGCTCCCCAACATCAAACTATTTTTAAAAAGGTTATGTGAAACTATTAGAAAATTCAGGCTACAACTCTTAACTAATGTCAACGAATTGCAATACATTTTTTAGGAATTACTCTTTAAAGCCTGGGTTTTGTAAAGGGTCTTGGGATAAACATCCCATCTCTAATAGCACCTTCCACATTTGCCATCTTAGGATTTGGAGATGTTTCCCAGGTCAGGATCATTCCACGTTGAATATGTGCGTTTATACAATGCAAGGATCTTTATGGAGTAAGATGGATGAAAATTGTAAGGTGGGGAGTTGAATGTACAGATTCGGGATTTTCTGTATTTAGTTTTTCCAAAGGAGAATTGTATCATCTAATTTATATGCTGTAAGAACTAACTCTTTAGGTTTATATCTCATTTCCAAAGTGGAACTTTAGGAAGTGGTGAAATTATGAATTCGGTTCTCTTTCCATTCCAGTGTAATCCCCGTGGTTTGACCTAGCAAAAAGGGCCGAGAAAGTGATACTATCACATTGTCCATATCCGAAAGAATAAGGGCGTTTGCCATCCTGGATAGAGAGGCCATTTATTCCATCATAAAAATTTCCCAGCCGTAGAGTCAGTACAGCCTCCTTCAGCTGTACTATAGCTGTCATCACCTCTGTGGCAAGAGCTGTGAGTTTATCTAACCTCCATCTCTTGGTACATATAAAACAAACTTTCCCCCCGTTTTGTCCTCCTTAGCTGGAAAAGAGCTGATTATTGATTGGCTTAAAGTAACTCACTGTACACGTAAAGACCATTATTGCCCTGACCTCTTTTTCTTTAGACTAATCCCAGTTTCATCTGCTTTGTTTTCTTTCTTAAGTGTTCTCTCCCCGCCCTTTAATTGTTCCTCTTGCCACCCTGTGAACCCATTCCAGTTCCTTCTCGTGCGCCTGAGATGGTCGAGTGCTTAACCAGTCACCGTCTTACTCTGTGTCATCGGGTCCTTCCTGGTACTGCTAAATGCAAAGTGGGGCAGGGTCTGGTCCTGTATATAGCACATGTGCATTGGAAGGTCTCTTGATTGTTGGGTTGCAGTTAATATTAGTTGCTAAGAACGTTCAGAGTCTTAAAACACTTGAGAAGTTGGGGAGGGTGGGGTTGCTATCTCGGCACCACTGTCATGATGCCAGTTAGGTGCTTTCAGAAGTAGGGATAGTGAACTGGGGCGCCTGGGTGGCTCAGTCGGTTAAGCGTCCGACTTCAGCTCAGGGCATGATCTCGCGGTTCATGAGTTCGAGCCCTGCGTTGGACTCTGTGCTGACAGCAAAAATAAGATAAAACATTAAAAAATAAAAGAAGCAGAGACGGGCTGGCTGGCTCAAAGTCATGCTGAAGTGATCTCTCCTGATGCTTGCCAATTTGGCTCTGCTCACACTGGCCAGACACCTGCAATATGCAATAGAAGGAAAGGGGCAAGAATTTGCCATCTCTCTAAGTATTGTGGAGGACATTAAATGGCATGAGAAATGGTCTTTGCCTTCAGGAAGCTTGTAATTGAGGTAACTGTGCAGGTATAAGGTACAGGACAATAAATACTGAATAGGAATCAAATGTTAGCAATTGCGCCGAGCCCTGAGGAAGCACAGCTGCAGGGAATTAGGGAGGCCTCATCGGGAGGTTGAGCCTGACCCTGGGCGGGGGGCCGGAGGGGAGGGGAGGAGTCTGTCCTGCAGGGTCGTGGGAGACCCGGTTTGGAGCAAAGCACTGGTGTTAAGAGAGAAGATGAACATTTGGTAGACATTGAGCGAGAAATACGTTTCTGAATAATATCTGTGTTATTCGAGCTCGTTATAATTAGTATTGTTTGCACATGGAATTCCACAAGTGTTAAAAAAAACAAACTCAACGAGGGGCGCCTGCCTGGGTGGCTCAGTTGGTTAAGCGTCCAGGATGTGATCTCGTGGTTTGTGAGTTCGAGCCCCGCGTCGGGCTCTGTGCTGACAGCTCAGAGCCCGGAGCCTGCTTCGGATTCTGTGTCTCCCTCTCTCTCTGTCTCTCAGTAATAAATAAATGTTAAAAAAAAAAAGTATGGTCAAAGATTTTATTAATAAAGAGGTTCCAGAGTCATTTCTTTCCATCTAAAGCTCTTGGCTTATTATTATAAGTTCAGACTCTGAATTAAATACAAGCCCTCAAGTGCCTTGCTTTGGGGACTCATTCTGCTATCTGGACCGACCTGTGACTATCTTCTTTCTCAGATATGATGCAGGGGTGCCTGGGTGGCTCGGTTGGTGAGTGTCCAACTCTTGATTTCCGCTCAGGTCATGATCCCAGGGTTGTGGGATCAAGCCCCACATTGGGCTCTGCCCTGGGCATGGAGCCCAGGACTGTCTCCCTCTCCCTCTCTCCCTCTGCTCCTCCCCTGCTTGCATTCTAGCTTGCTCTCTCTCTCTGTCTCAAAAAAAAAAAAAAAAAAATCCAAGATCATTTAGAAATTAACGTAAAAAAACTATTTAATTATGTTTTTTGAGGCTTGGTATTTGCTTCCAGGATGGTGCATTAGCAAATAGTTATTTCTGGTGAGAATCTGCCCCCTCACATTATTGTTCGAGTCTCTGTTCTGCTATTTTGAGCTCTGGGTTACAGCAGATAGTACTTCTGAGCTTCAGGGTATGGTATTTTCAAACACATGGCTCTCCGTTTCGGAGCAAAAGCAGACTCAATGCGACCCCACACTGTAATGGAATTTTTGTGGTTTGGGAAGAGTCTATGTTGAAGTCTACTTTTATATTTTCAATGAAGAAAGGATTTGAGGAAATGGAAATGAATAGAATAACATCTTGGATGAAAAAGATTCTTTTAACATGTAGTTTGAGCAGAGGATAGAGGCAGAGAACGGGAAGTATTTGGTATTCACACCACTAATCCACCATGAAGAGCTTGGGAGGTCTACACCCCGCGTCCATCCCACCCCCAGCTCTAGTGCATGGCGCCCTAGGAGGAGTCAGGAGCAGTGCTGGCCCACGCAGGATAGGACAGGGTTTTGAGGGGTTTTGAGGACAGGGTTTTGAGTGCTACTGGTAAAGCAGCACTTCTGGAGCACATGGTCTTGATCACCAGAAATGAACGGCCACGGCCACGGCCCAGCAGCCATGCTGGCAAGTTCAGAGGGGCCCCACACAGCCTGTGATGGACTGACCGCTGGCAGAGTACCAGACCAAAACCCCATGCCTGCCCTAAAAAAACGAGAAGAAAGGACCCCACCCCCGCGGCTCCTGGCCCCCAAATAAAATTCTTGTGTCACCACATTGAAGACACTGGTCCCGTTTGCTTAACAACCCTCCCTCTCTTGCTGGTATGACTTGATTAAAGCCCCAATGTGAGCAGTAGCCCAGCAGAGATGCTCCGTCTGCTGATCTAAAAGAAGCAAACATTTGCATTTTACCCCCAAGCCCACCTTTGGGTAGAGTCTTAAGTATTACCTATTCTAAGTTTTTGGCAACGTGAGCTGCTTGACAGGCAGTTGGAATGTGACTGCAATGCGTCTGTTGTAACATAAAATGTTAACTGCTGTTTTTAGAAAGTTGAAGTAGTCGTTGCTACCACAGCCCCGTTCATGCCTCTAAACTACTGTTCTGTTTTCCCCCTTATCTGGCACCTCCGTGCTTTATTACCCTCCTATTCCATGGGATGTTTACAAACCGGGCAGCTCTCGTTAGTTTTTTGGGTTTTTTGTTTTTTTTAAATTTAAGAGCTTAAAACATGCCTGTTACTAATTTCACGGCTTTTATATGAAATTGCTTGGACATACATATTCTTACCCAGTTCATGGGGTTCAGTAGTTTGCAGACAGTGAATTCAAGAGCGGACGATCGACAAGGCGCGTGGCTGATGGTGGCCATGCCAGGCGACGGCAAAGCAGGCAGGGTTCAGTGGGGCCTCGACTGGGGCGTGTTGTAAATAATTGATCATTGAGAAAAAAGCAGTTAATCTCTTTCACTGGCGGCTCTTTCTTTTTAATGAAACGAATCTGTGCATTTCCCTGGGCCGATGTTAACTATCAACTAGAACGAAGACAAATCGAGCACCCCACGCTAAAGATCTAAATATATCCTACTGAAGTTTGACCTTCCTAATGGAGACTTTGTGATCATTTCGATGGGAAGGTTTTGGTTTGTTTCATCAGTTAGAAGTATTTGCTAAGCTGTTAGTATGAAACACACCGAAGGGTTCTTAAAGCTTTGGATATTTTTGGTTAGTATATACGCTGTGGAAGCGAGCACTGGATATTTTTGGCTAAAGAGAGGAATCCCTTTGTCAAAGTGTTATTTTCTTTCCTTTTTTAACTTAATTTTTTAATTGTTATTTTAGAGAGAGCGTGAGCAGGGGAGAGGAGCAGAGAGAAAGAGAAAGAGAAGCAGGCTCCACGCATAACGGAACCTGACTAACATGGAACCAACTATTGCCTACTGGTTGTTTCCAGTTGTGTTGTGTTTTGTTTGCTAGTACACTGTATTATAAAATTATTTATAATTGGTGAAGGCCAGAATCTCAGTAGTGACAGCAAGAAGGCAGAGGAGGGAATGGTTCAAAGGAACATTTTGTTGGGAAAACAAATAGGATTTCGGGGGGGTAGTTGAACATTTTGGTATTAAGAGTGGAGAATGAACAGTGCTGGCATGTTACTGAAAGAAGGACTAGAAGAAAAACAGAAGGTTATAGAGAGATGACGTCGAAGCAAGAGGATGGACTTTGTTTTATTTTTTTTTTAATGTTTATTTACTTTTGAGGTAGATAATGAGCAGGCGAGGGGCAGAGAGAGAGGGAGACACAGAATCTGAAACAGGCTCCAGGCTCTGGGCTGTCAGCACAGAGCCTGACACAGGGCTTGAACTCATGAACCGTGGTATCATAACCTGAGCCAAAGTTGGATGCTTAGCTGACTGAGCCACCCAGGTGCCCCACAGAGTATGTTTTTAAAATGCCAGGCTTGAGATAGGCATGCTGTCCATGCCCACTGGGCAGTGAAAAATAAGGGTCTACAGGCTTGGGGAAGACATCAGAGATAGAGACATTGGTCCTTTGCACAAAGTCGTCGTTGAAGCCTATGAGAGTAGAGGAGATCTGTCCCCAGGGTGGCCTTCTTCTAGAGGAAGGAAGTAGCATTCATGGCAGTTACCTGCGTCTAAGGGCCTGGCTAAGGGGACTGAGAAGCTGTGTCAGAGGAGGAATAGCGAGTAAAGACCTTTGATGACCCCTGCCTGTGAGCCTTTCTTCAAATGCTGGTTTCCTTGTGTATAAACCACCAAAACCAATGGCAACGATTTGATAAGCCAGTTTGGGCCACTGCTTTGAATTTAAGAACTAGGCCATATCAAATCTCAAAGGGGCTCAGAGTTCAATTGTAATTTGGCAACTCTCAACAGAAGTTACAAAGTCATTTTTTAAGACTACATTAGGATTATATCGACTAGGACCTTTAAAGGAGGGTCCGTGTCAGTTTCACAAGCCCATGTGACGTAGAAAGGCTGCACCAAATACAGTGAATTTCTACAACGTTTACAAGTAGCTCTGAAGCTATCTCACAATCTGGATTGGCATAAAGATCACCCTGTTGCCACCGGATCTTTCTTTTTATAAAGGATCTGTGAATTTTTATTTTATTTTATTAAAAAAAATTTTTTTTACATTTATTTATTTTTTGAGAGACACAGAGACAGAACACAAATTGGGGAGGGGCAGAGAGAGAAGAAGACACAGAATCAGAAGCAGGCTCCAGGCTCTGAGCTGTCAGCACAGAGCCCAACACGGGGCTCGAACTCACAGACCGCGAGATCATGACCTGAGCCGAAGTCGGATGCTTAACCGACTGAGCCACCCAGGTGCCCCTGTGAATTTTTAAACTTACCCAAGGTGATTGGAGGGGAAAATAGAGAGAGTTACCAGTAGTCAAAATCATTATTTTGTCACTTCTCATGGCTTTAAGAAATACCCACATTTGCAAGAGCAAGAGAGTCATCAAAACTGCTGATGCCACTGAGGAGTGACATCGCAGGGAGCTTGCCAAGTTTGATGCCGGATTCAAGTTAATTCACTATGTTCCTAGTAATACCTTAGATACCACGGCTGAAGATTCCTGAAGAAGAATCAAAAGGAGTGAAGATAAGGACTCTTACCATAAAATGCTCTGTCATCTTCGGGGGAAAAAAGATATGTACGTAGAGCAATATTGAAGAAACCTCTCTGGGGTGTTCTGTGAACCCCAGGATTGTGTTTGTTGCTGTTGAAGGAATTGGCGGTCAGAGTGCAGTCAGTCCATCCCTGAGCTCCTCCCACCCGAAGGACCCGTTTGTTAAGGAAGAAGCAGGTGTGTGAGCAGTGGGGGCACTGGCAGGTTAGAGGAGGCAGCAGGTGGTGAACGAGCTGTTTTCCAGGTAATGTGATCAGAGTCATATTTATAGGGGTGGTCATTTTCAGGCATGATGGACTCAGGCCATCATCTTGGGTTACTTGATTATAAATTGCAAAGAAAGAGGTCGTAGCTGTGGAGTGTTGATGTAAACAAAGGCTGATGATTCCACAGCGGAAAGCTTCTTTGTGGCTTCTGTGTCACCTTGAAAATCTCTAACGGCTCGGAGTAGGAAAGGTTGCTACCGGAGGGGTGGGAGAGTAGGCACCATATTCTGGCAGAACCTCACTGTGCTCAGCACTAGGTCGTCCGGAGGCATTGATGAGTCACGGGAACTAATTAGAGGAACGCTGGAGGTGTTCCAGCAGGATTCTTAGGAAAGCAAGTTTAGTGGTCGAGCTCCCCTTCTCCCTGCCCACTGGGTGCCTGTTCCAGCTGCTTGCAGGAAGAGTCAGGAAGAATCCGGGATTCTTTGCCTAAGGCCCTTAACTATATGGAGTCACCCAACCCTGGGCATCGAGAGGTTGAGACTGGAGGTTCCCGCCCATGGCTGCTGCTTCCCAGGCCTTTGACAGTGCAAACTCTACTCTCCGGGTCAGCCTTGGGCTTTATTTTTGGACAAGTGGCCGTGCCCTCTTCTGGTCTTGTCTCAACACGTAGGCCACGCCCAAGCCCCTGGCACCCGGGGACCTGCTTCTCTGCACCGTGTCCATGGTCCACAGCTGCGCAAGAGACACCAAAATCCGGACGCAGTAAAGCATTCCCTTTTGCGTGTACTGAGGTCCTGAACGATGGTTTTATCTTGGACATGTTCCCTTTTCTTCCCCCTTTTGCCTGTTCATTTTTATCTCTCCCTATAATATATAAACAATCGACTTATCCTATTTACCGCACAAAGAGAAAATTAAACGTCCAAATTATTCATAGCTGTGGCAAAGTATTTCCAGAGTGTGAAAAAAATGGACTCAGACATTTCTGCTGCTGCTTTTGGTATGGTGGGAATTTATTACTCAGCCCAGTAATCGTCTTGGCCCAAAGCAAACAGTTGTGTGGGCCAGCAGTGGGTCCCTTTCCTAAATCGCTCTGCCAGAGATACCTTTGTTCCTATTCGAGACAGCCTGAACCAACGGCATCTTTCCATCAGAGACGGATTATCTCTGAATCTTAGACATACCGCACAAGTTGTTGAGACCCAGCCAATGAATTTTACTCGTATGAGATATTCCATCCCTCCCGAAAGGAGGGATACGAAATGGGAAGGAGGCAAGAGAGAACTCAGAGCCCCACAATAAATAGCTCTTTGTACCAGTCCCCTCCCCTCACCCCAGCCCACTGAGATCATGGAGTAAGTTCGCAGCACGCAGTGGAAGGCATTTGCTGCCCGGCAGCGTGGCAGACGATGACCAAATGTGAACTTGTCTTTCCACAGTGTGCGGCTGTGACCTGGCACAAGGGGGCTTCTTCATCAAGAACGGCGAGTATCTCTGCACCCTGGACTACCAGAGGATGTATGGGACACGCTGCCATGGCTGTGGGGAGTTCGTGGAAGGAGAGGTGGTCACTGCCCTGGGCAAGACCTATCATCCCAACTGCTTTGCGTGTACTATCTGCAAGTAAGTGGGGGCTCCCCTAACGGAGAAGCGCTGGGTTCTGCTCTTCAGGCCTGGGATATACGCCTTTTGTCTGGAGATGTACTGTCTTGACATACTCTTTTTCTGATGTATCCTTAAAGTTTTTTAAAAAATCTTCCTATTATTATATCAGTCTTAGTCAAAAAAGTAATTTAGTTGGGAAACTTTACCCGTGATGTCCTCTACTAAATAATAGGACTGATTTTAAGGGGCTTGAAGGCAACTGGAAAGCGGCTCTAGGTCTTGAAACTTTTTTACATTTATTATTATTTTTTTGAGAAACAGAGTGAGACAAAGCGTGAGCGGGGGAGGGGCAGAGAGAGAGGGAGACACAGAATCTGAGGCAGGCTCCAGGCTCTGGGCAAGCGGTCAGCACAGAGCCTGATGCGGGGCTCGAACCCACGAACTGTGAGATCATGACCTGAGCCGAAGTCGGACGCTCGACCTACTGAGCCACCCAGGCACCCCTAGGTCTTGAAGCTTTTTGAGCAGTGAAAACATTAGGAGGAAATAGCATAACTGCTCGGAAAGATAAAGCTGATTTGGAAGAAGAAGTTCATATGGTTGTGTGTGTTTGAAATAGTCTCCCTTATAGCGGAGCGAGGCAAACTCTGCCCGTGTCCCAAATGAGACCCAATACCTGTCTCTGTAAATAAAGTTTTATTGGGACACAGCCACCCCCGTTTGTTTCCAGATGGCTGCTGATGGGCTGTGTTTGGCTACAGGGTCAGAGCTGGGCAGTTGTGACAGACTCCATAGGATCTGCAGAGTCTGAAAAATTATTTGCAATCTGAACTTTCAGGCGGAAACGTTTACCAACCCCTGTTCTCTAGGCTTCTATCACCTGGCAAGGTTAAATCTTAATTGCCCAAACCAGCTTGGTTACCATGATCAGTCAGAGAGAAGAAGGCAAGTATGTGAAGTGTGAGTGGGGAAATGTGGTTTCATCGTTGTGTTGTGTTGAATGCTACACATAACTGAACCTAAGATGACTTTGATTCCTGTGCGAGGAGAGTCACCAACAAGGGTCAGCTACTTTATTGATCGATCCTAGTCGATCGATCCTTTTAGTGTGGTGCTGACTGCTGTGTGGTCCAGTTTTATGGCTTTGTTAAAAACTACAGTTCAGAGGAGGTGAATTTGCTTTGTTTTCCAACATTTCAGGTTTCTAGGCCAGAGAGATGTAAACTCTAAAAAAGGTAAACTTAATTTTATATAATTAACCAACAAGGTAATACTCAGAGACAAATCCTAAGATTCAAATGACATAGTCATGGTGAAATTATTATTGTAACTTTTTATAGCCATCAGTCCATTTCTCAATTATATTTTTTTAAATCCTAATTTAAAAATTCTGAATTATTGGGCTGAAAATTGTTCTGCATTTAATCCAAAGTAAAGTTTCCTCTTGACCTGTCCCTTTTCAGACTGTAGCCCACAGCCTGGTTAAAAGCCCTTGCCTGGCGTTTGAGTCCCAAGTTCTGGTCCAGCTTCCTGGGCTGATTTGAGACCTATGTGAAGTAACTTTTCCAAGGCAATTGCTTCATCTATAAAATAGGAGGCCGTGATCCGAGTGATCCCCCAAGCTAGGATGAGCGTTGGACTTCTTCTGTGGGGAAGGTCTCTTTACAAATACCTGTTTCTAGCTTCCCCCGCCACCCCCCCCCCCCAAACTCTCCCGCTGACTTAGTGCTTTCTGGAGGATTCCCAAGTATGATGTACTCATCCAACTCACCAGGTTGGAAGGCCCTGGCCCAGATACACTCTAAGAGCCCTCCCGATCCTGGCCTTGAGAGATCATTGTTTTAAATTTGGTGATGAAGGAAAAACATTAGTGTTAGTCCCGTCTCTGGACGTTTGAGCCCGTGAACAGCTACTCAATGCTGCTACCGCTGACCCGACAACATTGTACCTGAAGTGGAGGGGCCTCCTTGTGGGTTACAAACTTTAACCCACGTAGCAATTCTGTGAAGTCAGCCAGGAATTAGTGTCCCTAATTATGAGTGCCGCGGAGTGTCGGAGCTTAACGGACGTTCCCAAGGTAACACTGCAAGGTTTGAACTCAGGTTTCCTGACTCCAAATCCAGTTCTCTTTGTGTTTACACAGAAGGAAGTGAACCCATGTGGGCAGAGGACCCAGTGGGCAGAAGGGGGAGGTATGCGGATCATTTATAAAATTACAAAGCCCCAAATTTAAAAGACCTGGCCTCATGTTGAGACCTGGACTCGGATGTATCCCCTCGTGGATCCAGGTGGGATTCAAGTCTGAAAATACTAGCTTGGCTCAGAGGCTAGAGAGGCGGCTTAGGGGGCACAGTTTGAGGGGGTGCTCACGCTCAGGGCCGTGCATTGCGGGGCCTGTACCTCCTTAGAGCCTGTGCCCCAGGCGCCTCACTGGCCTCACCCTAGTCCTGGCCCTCATCGGAGGCAAAGAACCTGTGCTTGCTTTGAAATGGCCCCCCAACTCCCGATGCCTCGCCCACAGAGCCGACTGGGGGCCTGTTCAGGTTTCATTAATGACGCAATAGGCCCACTGGCATCTACCAGAGTGCAGTTTTGATTGTTAAAGATAGAGAAGTCCTGAGGTGGATGCCACCTGTACCTGCCTGTGGCCCAGTCTCCTGAGCTGGTCGATCCAGGGAAGTCACTTAACCTCTCTGGGCCTTATCTGAACAATGGAAAGTAACACAGCACCATGAGAGGGGAGGAGACTGCCTCAGCTCAGCACTTGTAAAATGAGGTGGGGGGGTGGGGAGCGTAAGAACTTAACAACGCTCCACCACGCACCTCTGTGGCGTGGTTTTGAGTCCAGATTTACTACCTGTGTGTGCATGACGGTTCATTACCAAGTGTGAGGCAGCCGAAGGGCCACTTAAAGGAGCGATCGCAGCTGTGAAAGTAATATTCCTGTCAAGGAGCTGGCGTTTGTTTTTAAGTAATTGCTCCTGACTCACATGTGGGGGGGTGTTTTGCTTGGGAGTTTTGCATTTCCTAGCTGACAGAATCACACATTTGAAAACTCCTGTTAATGAAGAGTATCGGCAAATTGCCAATTACAAGTAAGCAGGTGTGGAAACGGTCATATACCTATTTGTTAATGACTTTTGTTTTTGAAAAGCTAGCTGCCTGCTGAGCTGGCAGGAGAAGAGACTGGTAACATACACGCAGAGGCAACATGTTTGGAAAATGTCTGTTACTGATAAATGTCTAAAGCAAAAGGAAATTATCTCTCTGAAAAGAAGCTAACAGATTTTTTTTTTAAATTTTTAGAAGCTAACGGTTTTTAAACAAGTATTTACAGCACTGTTGTGTTTCTCCACGAGGCACTGGGTCTTCAGCACTCCAGCTCTGGAGGGAGACATCCAGTTCACCCACTCAGATGTCTAGGACAAAGTCTAGTTGGGCACCATGGCCCCGTAGCTCTAGGGAACTGAAGGAGTTAATGTTTGACCTGTAACCAGTTCTCCTGGGGAGGGGCCTTACGCTTGAATAGGAATTTATGGCATTTAAAATGTTTCTTCTTGAAGGATTTTCCATTTGGAAAATGGAAAAGTTTTGTGTGTTTACCTGGCTAGGTGACTTGCTGGAACATCCCTCCACTAATGAGTAGAGGTAAATTATTCCATTTTACTGTCTGGTTGCCGGCAGAAGCAATACGTTCTCGCTTCTTCTCAAAATGAGGCACGTTTATTTGTTTGGACTATATCCAGCTGGCTGGCTCAGTTAGGACCGCATTTCAGACATTTTGGCTGGTGCTCCTCAAAGAAATGGATTGGCACCGGAGGGCAGCAAGCCGAAGGAGCAGGGAAAGAAATTAAATTGCTGGAATAACCTTGAGGGCAATGTCTTTCTGTCTCCAGGCGCCCGTTTCCACCCGGAGACCGAGTCACGTTCAATGGGAGAGACTGCCTTTGTCAACTGTGTGCGCAGCCAATGTCGTCCAGCCCTAAAGAAGCCTCCTGCCCCAGCAGTAAGTGCCCTGGCCACCTGTTGACCTGAGCTCCTAGTAGCTCAAAGGTAGCTTAGGCAAGTGCCTTTCTTTTTGTGCAGCTGCTATAGCTGGAGACAAGCGTAGTCGTGTCTAAAGCACTGGCAATCGTAAAACGTGAAGCCTTTGCTAAAACCCATGAGTGAGAAGCATCTCCCTTATTTCAAAGACATAAATAGAACTGGACGTCAAACTGTGCATTTTGAGGGTAAATAAAGGAAAAAGAATGATAAGACTTTACGTGAGAAATGCCCATTCCCTTAGTCTCGGAGGTTGAGATGTGCGGACATCTGGTGGCAAAGTGATCGATAGCTCTGTGTGTTAAAGAAACTGTCCCCAGCGGTGATTTATCCTTACCGTTAATTCTTTATATTTGTTATCTTTAAATATGTATTCACTTAGAGGGTTTCTGACACTTACTCATTGAACAGATAGGTTTTTTTTTTAATATTTCTTCACCTTTGTTCATTTTTGAGAGGGAGACAGAGTGTGAGTGGTAGAGGGGCAGAGAGAGAGAGAGAGAGAGACAGAATCCGAAGCAGGCTCCAGGCTCTGAGCTGTCAGCACAGAGCCCGACACGGGGCTCGAACTCATGAACTGTGAGATCATTACCTGAGCCGGACGCTTAACCGACTGAGCCACCCAGGCGTCCCTGAACAGATAGTTTGTTGAGCACCTACAGTGTGTAGTGTTGTTCTCACTGGAGATACAGGCTGTGAACAAAGACTCAGCATCCTTGGGAAGCTTACTTGCCAGCAGGAACGAGCAGACCATAAATGCATACACAAAAATACTTAATATGTGAAGAAAAGGAAAGTAGGAAGAAAAAGCAGGGTAAAGGGGCTGCATTCATAGGGGATGGTTGGGGGAGACTTCTCTTAAAAACCTAAGGAGCATCTGAAGAAAGTGTGGGAACGAGATACATATGTGTCATGGGATTTATCATTCTTCGTGACGAGGTCTTGTCTGACCTGTGGGAATCTGGAGAAAACTAACTTGCCCCCAATCCTTCCCCCAGCTAACTTCCCTGATAGGCCGGTCACACTCTTTCTTCTGATAAATAACATTGGGTAAGTCAGTTAACTTACTTACAATCAATGAACCTCTACCTCTGTCTCCTCCCTGGGACATTAGGAAGTAGACCAGAGGTTTGCCTTAGTTTCTGGGGATTTTGCCAGTCTTTGGGAGGTTGGAATAAATTATTCCACTAAGTCCCCCCAGTCTCGGTACATAAGAATGAACTCAGCCACTTCTGGTCTGGAGGAATTCTGTGCAATCTATAGCAGGGATTCTAAATCTTTTTGTTAAAGAATAATCCTTATACTTAGAAAGAAAGAGAGAGAGAGAGAGAGAGAGAGAGAGAGAATGTTTTGACCAAAGCATTTGCATAGAAATTAGATTTGACCATTGGGAGGAAAGAAGAAAATAAATGTATTAGGGCGTCTGATTCAACACAACCGGATCCTTAGCATGAATTTATATGTCCTGCTGATAAATATGAGCAGCCTGAATAGGACAAGAGCTATAAAGTAGACCCCGGTCTTTGACACCTAGGGGAGTTTGTAGTGCTTCACTCTTCATATCTACCCTGCCCCAAGCAGGTCACTGGGAAGGTTATCTGGGAAGGTCACTGGGAAGGTTATCACCCCGTTATCTGGGAAGGCCTGCTTTGAAAGTGCACTACCAAAAACTTTGGAGGAGTTCTTCAGTCTAGCTAAGAAGCAAAGGATTTGGGGCGCCTGGGTGGCTCAGTTGGTTAAGCATCTGACTTCAGCTTAGGTCATGATGTCATGGTTCATGAGTTTGAGCCCCACATCATGCTTGCTGCTGTCAGCACAGAGCCCGCTTTGGATCCTCTCTGTCCCCCTCTCTCTCTGCCCCTCCCCTGCTCATGCTCTCTCTCTCTCAAAAATAAATAAACATTAAAAAAAGAGAAAGAAACAGAAATACATATTTTTCAAGGCCCCTGTCCTCTTTGCCCATGCAATTTGGGAATGGGTTTCCTCATCAGAGTGCTACCAAAATGGTTATTCCAATTTCTATCAAACATGTTTCTGCTTTACCTGTATTTTCCATCTTATATGACATACATGTTATGCACACAATAAAGAAATAAAAATTCTAAGCGTAAAAATGTATCCTACTTCATTATATCCTTAATGCTAGATGTAATAACAATTGCTTGTGTGCAGATTGTTGGACAAAATCATATTTTCTCCTTTGCTCTCAAAGGATGAAATCTCTTTTCTATGCAACTGCCTTGGTCAGAACAGTTTTATTTTCAACAAGTACTGATCTATTTAGATCAGTACTCAGATAACATTTATGGGGCATGTGGGTGTCTGTTAAAAAAAGAGTTCTTATATATGGATACACACATGCAAAATACCCAAGCTGGGCGGGCACACAAATACTATGTGGCAAGGGAATTTTCAGCAAGTTGCTGAAATTCACTGGAGCATGCTTGGAAAACACTTGCTTACTCTTTGTAATTCTTTTAAGAATTGTCGTGTCCGTTAAACTATCCTGGTGTGACTTTAATTCTTATTTTGAAAAAATTCTTAAATTTGGGGCACCTGGGTGTCTCAGTCGGTTCAGCCTCTGACTCTTGATCTCAGCTCAGGTCTTGATCTCAGAGCCGTGAGTTCAAGCCCCGTGTTGGGCTCCACATTGGCCTCTGTGCTGGGCGTGGAGCCTACTTTAAAAAAAAAAAAAAAAATCTTAAACTGGGCCAATCTCCCCTACATCAAAGCAAAAAATGAAACGCCTCTTTGAAACTGTTCACAGAGCCAATGAAGTAGATCAGAGAGCCAAGGTCCTCTTTCCCCTTCGAAATGTTCTTTCAAAAACGAATCTGCTCTTCTGAACTGCAATTTTTATTTCACGATCGGTGGCTGGTTTCCCATCATCACTGAACAGGAGGGGAAAGACAGTGGGAGAGGAAGAGAAGAAGTGAAGGGTGGTCAACAGAAGCGACATCAATGATGCGATGAGAATTCACGCAGAATAATTTCTGCTTGAGCTTCCTGGATAGAGGTGCGGTTTCTGCTACAACCGATGAGGAGCCCTTGTCTGCACTGCTCTGGTTTAGAGAGGACTCCCGGTGGCGTGCCCATGACGTCACGGTGCTCCCGTCCACCTTACGTTCTTTTAACCTTTATATGTGTTTTGTCTACTTCATCACACACCCTTCTGGTACTCACTATGGATCAGGTACTGTGTACCTGGTCCACGAATTTTAACTCATGTAATTCTCAGAACCACCCACCAGGTTGGCACTAAAACTAGCCCCTTTACGCAGAGGAAGAAACGAAGGGCCATGGAGGTGAATTTACCCAGGATCGCAGACAGTAAGCAGTGGGGCTGAGTTACAGACCTGGGCTGCCTGGCTCCAGATGCCGTACCGCGTGCCTGATGATATTCCACAGCATGGGCTTCACTCTCTGCTGAGCCTCAAACGATGGCCTGACTCGTCCGTGTGTTTACCTGAGTGTCCTGCCTCCAGGGGCTGTGCGCTTTCTACATGGCACAGCTGCCTTGCTTTTGTAGCCAGGTTTGATGAATGGAAGCCACGAGGAAGTTATTCGCAGAAGCAAACTACTTCCCTTAAAGATGATCGCCCCTGAATTAGCTAAAACTCTTGCGGCATCCGGTCTGCTGCAATTTGAATTCAATAAGCAATAAACCTTCCGTACCCTGAAGCGATGGTCAAAATTACCTCAGAGGGTTGTGATGAATGTTAATTAAGTTGTTTTTCCTACTTAAAAAAAATCAATTGCCCATGTCTAGCGGATCCACACTTTAAAAATAAAAAGTGACGTCCAGGAGACGTTAAGTCCTCCCAGAAGGTCACATGCACTCCACTGAGGCTTAATTTTTCTCCAGCCTTCACGTATTTGCCAGCAGTTGGGGACGGGATTCACACAGGTTAAGGAGCCTGGGGTGGGGGGGATGTACATGTGTGGCATCCTAGAGTGTAGGGAATCGGGTTTGGACCGTCGTTTCCCACACGGCTTCTGTCTATTTCAGGCACCTGAGCAGGAGTGGCTGTTGTCTGCAATGACCTTTTCCATTTCCAAGGGTGTCTGACTAGCCTCTGATTGCGTGTGGGTTTGGTGGGTTGACGGGGCGACCACCCCCACGCAAAGGCATGCCAGCCCATCTTCCTCTCTCTCCCCCTCTGCACAGCATTGTCACGATTCCAACTGCAGTAGAGACTTCTACAGGTATCGGGGCAAATGCTCTAGTCGGCCCGAATTTAAGTCATTTCAGATAAAGAATCACCTGCATGTGTTCAAAGGGGAGGAAGAACTTTTCCATTATTTTACATTTCTGTGCGGTGCAGTGGCTTTTGATAGTTGCAAGGTAATTTTTATTTTATCTTAAATTCTCTCCCCCAGATCATCTGCAGGTTGAGTGGGACTTGTCTGCTGAGACACCTAAGAATAGGTCAGGTGGTGATAATCCGACGCTGCCCTCAGACTGCCTGGGTCACATCCTAGCTCTACCACTTGCTAGCAGTCTCTTTACCTCTCCAGCCCCCACTGCCTTATCTGTAAAATGGGATGGTAATAGTTACCTACCTTATAGGATTACACGGATACATATATGAAAGTGCTGTTTAGTTATAAGACAATAACCTACTGTTCGGGCATTTATTTTTGAATATTTGTGTCAGACCATCACTACTTTTTGTGACCCTGCTTTTTTCACTCTGGTGTTCACGATATGTCTTTATGTGCTCATTTGATACTTTGCCCCAGTTTAAAAACCAGTGAAGGTAGGAACACAGATAGCCCCTGGATTCTTGGAGTTTGACTCTTGGTGATGTATTTTAGGGCAGGGTCTCCAAAATCAGATCTGCTTTAGACACTGCCTGTCGAGAGGATGTATGGGTTCTGGACATGTGGTGGCTGGTTCTAACCCCTTTCTACCACGCACGGGCTGTGTAGCCTTGAGAGTTCAGTCTCTGCCTCCGTTTGTTTGCCTACAAAACAGGACACAATAATAGTTCCTTTTTCAGTGGACTGTGCAGATTCATATAAATAACATGTCTGAAAGATTCATGACATTTAATAAGCTCATCTGTATGCTAACCATTATTCTTTACAGAAGTTACAAGACTAGAACTTGAGCTTTAGAGATATTTAGAGCCAGAAAGGAACCAAAGAAGAGGGCACAGCATAATGGTTAAGAATATGGCCTCTCCACTTCAGAAAGCCTGGATTGGAATCTTCATCCTCCTTCTGCCTGGCCAGGGAGCCTTGGACAAGTTACTGACATTTTAGAACCTTACTACCCTCATCTAAAAATTGGAAAATAACTACTTCCAAGGGTTATTATGAGAGTTGAATGAAATACTGCAAGAGAGGACAGTCTAAATATGGAGAGGGTTCTTTAAAAGCAGTGCAGGGGGAACCCCAAACAGACCAAAGGACTTGTTGTTCTGTGTCCCGAGACATGAAACTGGAAAGATGGAGTGACAGGGCCAGGTCTCGGGAGGCCTTGAGGAGTTTGGCAAGGTGGAACTTCTGAGAATAGTTTTTAATCTAGAGGATGACCAGATGAAAACAATGTTCTAGAAAGATCAGTATGGTAATGGTGGTAGTGCAAAATCAATGCAAAGTCAGTGCAAAATTATGATTTTGGCATGCAAAATCAATGCCTGGGGATCAGCGATCTACCCATTGATTGTGGGTAGAGGTAATAGCAGGGAACAAAGACGATGAATGTCAATGTCAAAGAACGATACAGGTTGTCACTCATTCAACAAACATTTCTTTGAGTACCAACAATGTTCCACCAGGCAAATTCTTTATTATATAGTTAACATAGTACTGTAAGACAGTTGTCCCACCTGAGAAACCAACATTGGGACAAAACCTATTGCATTTTAGTTATTTAGACGTGTGCCCACCCACCTCCGGCACCAAGATAATGAACTCATTAATACAAGGACCCTATTTTCTTTGTCTTCCACAAGGTCTAGCATGTCAAGCCCTATATAAGCATCCTGGAAACTGAATCAAAGCCATCTCTTTCTCTAAATGGGCTAATAACAATCTTCTCTTTTTTAAGGGGTTTAGGTGTTCCTCGTAAAATAATAAAAATCTTACAGAAAAGTTCGAAGAAGGAGATAGAAAGCACCTGAAATCCCATCACCTAGAGATCATCTCCATGCATGGATTTTGCTAAGTCCTCCAGATGTGTGCAATTTTACATAAATTTGTCCCATAGCATTTTGTTCACGTGTCGTCTTTTCAAAAACCATTTATTATTTTGACTGTCACACAAAGACTGAAAGCCTTGAATTTGCTTAGGCCCCTTGGCAACAGGACTAGCATGCATGTGTCCTGGGCAAAGATGCTTTGCCTCTCTATTATGGCCGTTATTACCTTATATTCCTGCTAGTTCTTTGTATGTTTATCTCTCCCACCAGACTGTGAGCTACTTAATAACAAGGACAGTTGTTTTGTTTTGTTTTGTTTGTTTTTTTGGTTTTTGGTCCTTATGAATCTCCCTGGGTTCACAGTAAACGCATGAATGTTCATTTAGTGAGTGAATCCATGCCTTCCCTGGGGGGGGCTTTGAGAGAGTAAATCTCAGCTCCCAGGTCTGGAATGTTGAGTTCTGACTACTGTTTGAATGAATACGTGAAATTGAAGACTGGAGATGACTTTTGTGATGTGGTGAAATCATATAGGTACAGCTTGGGTGCATTGGGCAGTAAGGATAATGGCATGTTTAAACTCACCTTTACGTTCTTATTTACAAGTTTTCTCCCTTGTTTAATAAAAGGGGATGTGGTTATTGCTTCAGATAAATTTGGTGATGACAGTCTTGGGTTCTGGCCCGAGGGGCAGGGGTCTAACCTCGTGTGTCAGTTCCCGTATTGCTTTACTGGCTATGGAGGAGGGTGTTGAGAGAGTTTGGAATGTACATGGTAGCCAGAGGGTCATTGCAGAGAGGCAAAGTACGTTGCAAAAAGGAACATTAATATTCAGACTTTTTTCAGACTGAAATCTATAACGATTATGAGTCAGATGTAAAGATCCCAGAGTGACACATCTTTTCACTTAACCAGAGCCTCGATCATCTTAGTTTTAGGAAAGGAGGAGAAGTCTCTGCTTATTAGGGAATGGGTATAACTTACATGGAAGAAAGCGAAAGTGAATACCAAAAGCCTCTTAGCAAATGGAAAGTCAATGACATTTTTGTTATTCGCTTTGTTTCAATAGCTATGCCTCTTACATAATAAGATCCACACCTTCTAACAATGTGTCAGTAAAACTAGGATTTTAATGATTGGACCAGCAGTCATTCTTCAGATTCTTTTTAATTTTTCAGTAGCAGTAAAAATCTAGCTGTGTGTACTTAGAGTTGTATGTCCCTATAGATTATCCCAGAAGGATATTTGAGACATTGCTATTAGTACTTGTCTCCAGCAGGGAGGGAGGGAAGGAAATTATTTTTACTATATGAAAGCAAAAATTGTAACCATGTGTATATCTTATCTATTTAAAACCAAAGTAGAATAAATAATAAAATAATGCTAATTTTATAAAGTAAAATGAAAGACCTAGTCCAGACTAAAGTCTCAGTGCATTTTGCCCTTGCTGTGACCTTCAGTGTGTCTGTATTAAGTGATTGGTCACATAATGAAAGTCCTGAAACAGACATCCTACCCCTTCTTTTTTTCTTCCTGTCTCTGGGAGGGAGTGAACGAGCTGATGTTTGCTAATGAGTATTGAACCTTAGAAGCTGACGTGGAACTCAAGTGCGATTTCCTCTTTGGCAAGAGCTCCAGTAGGCTGAGTGACCGTAGCCAGTTAAAGATTTATCATAAAACTCTTCACCAGGTTGGGGCGCCTAGGTGGCTCAGTCAGTTAAGCGTCCGACTTCAGCTCAGGTCATGATCTCGCAGTTCATGAGTTCGAGCCCCACGTCAGGCTCTGTGCTGACAGCTTGGAGCCTGGAGCTTGCTTCGGATTCTGTGTCTCCCTCTCTCTCTCTACCCCTCACCTGCTCTCTCTCTCTCTCTCTCAAAAATAAATAAACATTAAAAAAAAAACAAAACTCTTCACCAGGTTAAAGTTTACAACTAAATTAGAGGAATCAGTACAAAAACAACCCTTCTTGGTACATTTTTAATTGAAGTGCAGTTCACATAACAAAATTCACCATTTTCATGTGAACATTTTAGTAAACATTTACAATGTTATACAACCACAACCTCTATCTAGTTCCAAAACATTGTTATCACCCCAAAAGAAAACCCCATATCCATAAAGCAGTCCCATTTCCTCCTCCCAGCCCCTGCCAACCACCAATCTTCTATTTCTGGATATTTATGGATTCTCAATATTTTGTATAAATGGAATACCTAAGTGGCCTTTTGTTTCTGTCTTCTCCCATTTAGCTTAATGTATTCAAGGTTCCTACAGGTTGTAGCATTTATCAGTACTCCGTTCCTTTTCGTGGCCGAATAATATTCCTTCATGCGGCTAGAACATGATTTGTTTATCTGTGCATCTGTTAACAAGCATTTAGGTCAGATTCATCTTTTTTGGCTGTTATGAATAGTGCTGCTGTGAACATACATGGATGATCATTTGAGCTCCTCTTTGTAATTCACGTGGCTCCTTGTACAGTTTTAAGAGGGGTTGGCTGAGGACTGTCCCAAATGTCAAAAACAGTGAATCTCCCCCTGGAGAGTGTTGGGCTGGTGTCCACTAATGTTTCACAGTGTGGCAGGCTGAGGCGTGACCACCGCTGAATGGCCGCAGGGGGCAGCCTTCGTCTGGGCACCTTGTTTGTTCCTTCTCCTACTCTTTCTTCTTCTTTCCCACTCGTTTTCTTCCTCCATTGCTGGCCGTAACTTGAGCAGAGGACTACTTAGTCCTGCTGGTGGAAGTCTGACCCCTAGTTTTCTAAACCCTGTCTAGCAGAGTATCAGCGGTGCGGAGGACTCAGGTTTTGAACTTCAGACATGTCAGTTGTGTCTTCCCGCACGCATCCGTCTCACCGTTCCCCGTTTGAGGGGTGGCTCAGGGATCGAGCAGTGTTCACAAGGCCTGTCTGGATTATTCACTGTAGGCAGAAAAAACTGCCACAAGCCCACGGAGCCGAGGGCTGGGGGAGCAGTCATTTACTCTCTCCCGAGGGAGGCCCCGTGGCAAGGATGCCCACTCCACTGAAGCCACGGCCTGAGCTCTTCACCCGTGCAGGTTGGAAATTGGTATCCTTGAGGCCGCCATGTGACCGTAACCTTTTCCAGGAGCGTCCCACGATCGGGTAGTGTTCGGCTCTGTTTCCATGACGCCCCAATTTCCTCTGGCCGTCCCGGTGGCATCTGCAGTCAAAAGAGAATCCTACTCTTGATCTCCGGTGAATCCCGGTGATGTTTGCATCATCAGAAACGACGCGGAGCGACCACACGAGACAAATGGAGGCTGACAGTGGAGGGGACGGGCCCGAAAAGCAGTGAGCCTTCGGGCCTGTCCTCCACCCGCTGGGCTTTTGAAATTGTTAGCTAGGAATTTTGAAGTTGTGAATGTACCGAACAGGGTGATGGTTTACTCCATGAACGTAGCCCCCCCCCCCCCTCCATTTTTTAGTTAGAGTTCTGAAGACGGGCGTGGGAACATGCACGCAGACGTGCCGAGTTCTCTTTCAGAGGACCTTAACCTAAAAATTAGAGTAGATGACAAACAGAACTAACATTTTATGCTCACGTTTTTTATTTCCCCTCAAAGAATCTCATCCCATCTCTGGAAAGTACAAGCATGTGATAATTTTTATTCGTAGCTTGGAGAATGGCAGAGGGGTTGTTCAGGAGATTGTTATGCAAGGCAGCGGATGTGAGTGTCCTAACCAGTGCTAACCAGCTTTCGATACCCTTCCCGAAGTACATGCTCAGTCTCGAATATGCATGGTCTCAAATATCTGGCATTCTCCCTGTACGTAAGGCACCCGGAGCGCTCACCCATGGCAAGCAGGCCACGGGAAGCACAGTGGGAAATAAGGCCCATTGGAACCAGTGCTGAGCCCGGTGCCGAGGGCCATGGCATGTCTATGGGCCGTTCAAAGCCATCATCCAAAGGCAACTAGCGGAGATTCGCAGACTCTCCAGTCTGATGCTTTCGGGGTGCAGGTCTGGGCTGGTGCCAAATCCATGGAGAAGAAAGGCAAACGGTCTGGCTCCTTTGAATTTCCTGTTCAGATCCTGGTCATGAACATGGGAAAAACACACACACGGTACTAGGTAGAGGAGAGGGCTTCCTAACCCTGAGAATCCATAATAACTCCCCGCAGAATTCTGTGAGTGCTGGCCTAGGGATCAGAATTGGAAGTTTTCAATGGGTAAATGGTCTGTATTTATGAAGATTATGGGCCAAGTAACTGAAATTCCTTGAGCATATATGACACTCCGTTTAAAAGAATGAAAGATAGGGTTTATAGGACTTGGAAAATGGCTTGCCAGGCCTGCCTTCAGCTTTCCTGAGGAAGGCTGACAAAGTGTTGCTATTATGGCCCATGAAAACGTGTTTTGTTGCACGGTATTGTTTTCCAAAGACAACAAGAACCTTCACTTAAAATAGCAGGTCCGAGGCTGCTCTGGCTTGTGATGTTTCCATCGTGGCCATCGAGACCGCAAAGGGCACAGCTGACCTAAGCAGGGACATGAGAGATTATGGAAAAGTCCGATTCAAGGTGACATATTAGGCAGCACATCACCTCTTAAAATAATTCATTTTTAGAGATTTGAGATGTAAATTACTTATGGCATTGAGACCCCTTTGGCCACAGAGTGGCAAGTACGTTGTACCTTCCTGAACTTTCCCACATACCCCCTGCCCCCGCCAGTATTTATCTTATGACTTCATACTGCTTTTTGGTTACTGGCAGCATAGAATTTCAAAAGTCAGAAAGTGCTTTTTATTTTTTTATTTAAAAAAAAATTTTTTTTTAACGTTTGTTTTTGAGACAGAGACAGAGCATGAATGGGGAGGGTCAGAGAGAGGGAGACACAGAATCTGAAACAGGCTCCAGGCTCTGAGCTGTCAGCACAGAGCCCGACGCGGGGCTCGAACTCACGGACCACGAGATCATGACCTGAGCCGAAGCCGGCCACTTAACCGACTGAGCCACCCAGGCGCCCCCAGAAAGTGCTTTTTAAAACCGATTCTTGAGAAGTGCTTAGCCTAACATGCTCACAGTTTCACCTTGTGTTTGGGCCTCTCCCTGCCCTTTCTTACGGTGACCCCACACCCATGGTATCTGCCATGACATGCTAGAAAAGTCAATTGTGGGCTCATTTCTGTGACTTGGTTGTTTTTCCAAAACTGGCCTGTGGACAGTCAACATCCGTCTACTCAGAGAGGTCTGGTCTGGAACGGGACCACACTGAACAGCCTAGACGATGAAAGGAAATCAACATTCCACCCTATCCATGTGTTCGATTGACATTCCTGTCACTACTCAGTATAATGTGCCCTTTTTGGTCAAGGAGAAGTGTTTTCAAATACCCAAATCTTCTATATCTTAAAGATGTTAAACCCTAGGCTAACTCTTAGTTTTAAAAATAACTTCAGGAGAATCTGGATGTTTTCGTTTTGTAATCTATGGGTTACAAACTGAAGGGTCTATAAAAAAAAAAAAAAGGCCAGGCTATTAACACAGATTTAGTCAGTGTCAGTTCAAAAGTGACAACAGGTGGCAATTGACATTTAGACTCTGTGGAGGGATGGAAACCCTAGCAAAGTGAGCCACAGGCCTCCAAAGTGTTATTCCCGTGAAGGAACCCACGTGTCAGAGGCTGACCCGACATGTGTTAAAGGCTTGTGTAGAAGGCAGCTTGTTAACCTAAGAGAATCAGGTCACTCTTCTGTTGCGTCCCCCCTTTTCCTCTGTTTTGGATAGAACAGCTGCTCTCTAGCTTTCTGCTGTTACCATGTTATCACACAGATAATGAGAAATCCGTGTCCTGTAGGAACAGTTGAATGACAAGATCCAGCGTCATCAAAATTCAGGATCTGAAGGTAGCCAAACTCTGGAACTTAAATTTGGTTTTTGTTTTCTTTTTCCCGGAGCTCTTGAGTCCTGGCCCAGGGATGAAGTGCCTCTAGTTAGCAGTCTATTAAAAGGACACCACTTGAATATTTTATAGGGTCTCCAAAGCCTTACTCTACTTTCTAATAATAACAATCTAAATCTGAAATGATTTTGCTTCTGTTTATTTTTCCTCCCCGTGTATAGCCATGAACTTGTGTGCTAATCTTCGGTGATGACAAATCGAGTTTCTTGTCCAGTATTATTTTTAAAAAAGGATTCCAGGGAAAGCTTGAATTTTCTGGAACTTACATGGGCAGCAGTTTAAATACTTGAAGGTGATTTCCTTTCGTTCTTAATTAAAAAAATTTTTTTTCAGTAAAGGAAAGAGATACTCGGAACTGACTCAAAATACTTGCGGACATTTTATTTATTATTTTTTTAAGTTTCTTTATTTATTTTGAGAGAGAGAGAGTGAGCTCAAGCGGCAGAGGAGCGGAGAAGTAGACAGAGAATCCCAAGCAGTCTCCGCACCGTCAGCACAGAGCCTGAAGCAGGGCTCGAACTCAGGAACTGTGAGATTGTGACCTGAGCTGAAATCAAGAGTTGGACACTGAATCGGCTGAGCCACCCAGGCGCCCCTCCGTGGACTTTTTATAACCTCACAGGATCTCAGCAAGCATCAGTTAAATTGGGAAAGTCTTTTTCTGGTCCCTTTTATGATTTACATCGTTTTCACAATAATTCTCCACTTACACAGGCTTTCCCCTCCGGTGAACACTTCGTATTCCAGTTCCCCCCTGGCTGGTTTTGCCCACTGATAGCACAAGAGACTAGAATCAGGAAAACAAACCTGTGATTGGACGTCTAGGTTCTGAGAAGCCCCGCCCACTGTAAAGTCCTGGGTTCATGTGCCTTTGCAAATAGAAGATTCCCACTGTGCAGTTAATCGGACACTGTTGAGCTGTGTGGCTGCGTGAAAAGCCAAGGGCCACCCTGGGCCTTCGTCGGCTGTGTGTAAAGTGAAGCGTTTGCATCACATGGGCTTGAAGGTCCCTCCGGCTCTCAAATGCTCTGTGATCTGTAAAATCCAGATAATCACCGCCCTTCTAGGTGAGCGTGAGCCCTGAGAGGGGGTTGAGAGAACAGACGCACAAGACCTTTCAAAAGTTACGAGCTGAACAATAACTACAATGATAGTAATGTTAATATGATGATAATGATGGATCCAGAGAAACCAAAATGCCTCCCCCAGAGGCTGACAGTGGGCCTTGCCTGTTTGTTAAGGGGGAGATGAAATGCAGGTTTTGTGAGACTGTTGCACCTTTGAGAACAGACGCTGAGTGTTTACGTGTGCCCACACTCTCTCCAGTCTTCACGGTGGCCCAGGAAGGCGGGTGCTGCCAGCCTACCCATTTTCCAGAGGAAGAAACTGATGGCCAGTGGATACCTAGCCTGCCCAAGGTCCCTTGGCTCAGCGTGCGAGCTGGACTTCCACTCCACGTCTCTCTGCCTCCAAAACCCTTGACCGCTGGGACAGGCACAATTTGTGTGTAGAACAGGCCAAAGCACACATTGGACACAACAGTGAACAGCCTTCTTTTTCCCTATCATTACTTTTATTATCCAGAATTCCCTTTCCCACCCTTGATCGTGTCTTAGATCCCATAGCTTTCTGGTCACTTTCGGCTCCTGGAAGTCCTCACCTATTGAAAACTCGATTCTCTCATCCATCCCAGAGCCACACCTTTTCCCAGCTCAGATCCGACCCAAACCGGAGACCTACAGTGGGCATAACCTCTTCTTTACCTCCTTCTATACCTCCTTCCTATCCTGTGGCTCTTTGGGGACCAGGCAGGGGCAGGGATTTGGAGGTAGAAGGGACAAGGTGTTAGAAATCTGGTATGGTCATGCTTCTGTCTCCGCTAACACGGTTGGAGACCTTTTTTTATGGGGTGCAATTTGAGTTCTTGAACAAAAGCATGCAATTTCTGGTTAGCCTCTTGCAACAAACTCAGGTCCTGCTGCCTAGTGGTCTCCTAGCCTCTTACTAATGAAGTCCCCCACCCTCCGCAGACAGCTTTCTCCTGTGGGTTCATTCCAGATGCTTGGGCGTAGGCACCAGCCACAGGACACGAGTGCATCCCCAGGGAGCCAAATGGTGGAAGTGTATGCCAGTCCCACTCCAGCCTCTCCTTAGCCTGCCATTCGGGGGGGCTCCAACCAGCTTCCTGCTTTCCAAATCTTCCAAATTCATCAGGCTCTAGGTTTTTTGTTTATGAATGCTTCCAGGCTCCGGGACACCCCAATCGGTTTGTTCTAAGAACTCTAACATCAAGCTTCTCTCGGACCCACAGCAGCACTAGAGCCTGAGCTTTCCCACTCAGTAAACATCTAGGTCCTTCTCCCCGGGGCCTCTAAATCCCTGTCACAGCAGAGGGGAGAGAACACCGCCACACTCCTGCTGTGTGGACAGCTCCCCGCTGACTCCTCTGTGCCTTTCCAAATCTCTGATTTCAGAGGTAGGTGGGTAATAGGGGTTGGTAGTCATCAGTTGGATCCTACTGTCTTTTGGAAAGTCCTGTAGGGATTCCTGGCACCCTTCCTTGGGAGATGGAATATTTATCACCATCGTCTTCAGCTCTGAGACCGTGGCCCAAAATGCCAAGACACTAGGAAAATTCCCATTCTGTCTTCTAAAAGTTTTGATCCCAGCTGCGTAGCTACTATGAATGGCAATGTCCAGCTTCGTTAATGGTTCTGGGCATGACTGAAGCCGGCAGGCCTAGGAAGGTGGGGGTGGGGATTTCGTTACCACATGGTTTTCTTTCCTAGACCTCCGTGTCCTCAACCGTCATCTCCAGAGAGGCATCTTCACAGAGTAAGACGTCTTTGGGGCCCTTACTTTTCCCAAGTGAGGAATTCTTGAGAAGACAGAAGTAGTTCTCAAGGAGATCAGAGGTACCCAATCTGATAGGACCTTAAGTGCTGCCCAAGTGATGACATCTTTTTCAGCTTGGGAATGCAAGTTTATTTTCTGAGAGCCATTTGTCACCTTCTCCGACTTCAAAACTTTTGAAGCCCAGGTGTCCATGACCCTATGCCAAAAAAAAAAAAAAAAAAAATGGAGAGAGAGAGAGAGAGAGAGAGACAGGACCCCTGTTCTCAAGGATGTTTATTGCCTTTGAACAAAATGATACAAATATGGAATATGGAACGAGGTGTGTAGTTGGATGTTAGTTTAACATGGACATAAGTAGCCAAATTCTTACTCTTCTCTTGGCTCTTATTGCCAAGAATGAAAGGCTTGGGGCAGAATATTTACAGTTGGTTTTTTTTTTTTTTTTCTATTGCCACGTTTGGTCATTAGTTGCTTTTGCTGGGATATTGGCGAGTTGCTAGAGGATTTGAATTCCTTGATGCTGCTTCACATTCACCTATTTCTGACTTTGGCAATAATTCCAGCGCCAATCACCAGCTTTCTATATTTATCGGCAGCTGCTTCAGTGATGTGGAAACAATTTTCTCAACAGCTGAAAAACATGAAGATACAGAGTAGGACATTTTGTTCTTTATAAAAGAGCTTAGTTGGGATGAGCATGGGAGAAGGGAACAGTCCAGCACGAATCATTTTGTCCCTGCATCTTTCCCACTTTGCCCATCAGGCCATGTGTGACATCAGGCTTAAGTGGAGAGTTTATGGTTTTGCCCAGAGAGGAATGAATGGGTAGCCTCTGTGACAGGTACCAGAATCCTTTGAACCAGATGATATGAACCAGTATTCTACTTTCTAGAAGGTGGTCTTTGATTTGCTTGATTTATGACTTAAGGTTTGGGATGAAGGAGGCTCATCCCCAGCCTCTGTTTCCAGCCCAGCTTTACCAGCTGCCTGGCTCTAGGCATTCGGCATTCGGTGAATGCTTTTCTACAGACCATTATCAAAATCAGTTCCAGAACATCTGCCTTCCATGGGACACTGCAGGGCACAGAGGATCTGAGAGGTATGGGACACCACCTGTGAGGTCAGAGGCTTCCAGACTGCAAGGTACTTGGACTAAATTGATTGAATAATAAATGGTACCAGGTCTCCGTAGCCCTCACATGGTGCCTGGTTCATCCAAAGCCCTCCACGCAGAATGATCAGAGAGGTCGCTGTTGCTCTCGAATTGTGTCTCATCTGCTTTCAGAGCTCCGAGACATCTAGGCATTAATGCGTTTGCACAGAGAACAAGACTTAGAACCCAGAAACGTGGTTTCTAGTCCCAGCTCCGCTCCTACTAAGGAAAGGTGGAGCCACGTTGAGAAGCTAACATGAACCGAGGGTTCCAAGTGTCGTGCAAAGCACATCCCAGTGCAGGGTCTTTGTCCTCATTGCAACCTAGGAAGAGGGCCAGCATTTCACGGATGAAGAAGGGAGTGTTCAGAGACTGTCACTTTCCCAAGTTAACGTCGAGTTAACGTCGATGCCAACTCCAAAGCCTGGACTCTTACCATTCCAGGCCTCCCATCTCCCAAGATCTCAGCGCTGCGCAAGAGGAGACCCCATATGGCTCCACCAACCCCCCCCCCCCCTGAGCCCAACTGTCTTCAGTTTGTAGAATTGAAAGCCATCTCTAAAATTTATTTTCTGAATTAAAAAAAAAAAATCTACCAAGCAGCAGCTTCCTTGGTACTTTAAATCTTTACTGCCACCTAGTGGACGTATCTAATCAGAGGAATGAAAAATTCAGTTCAACTTGGATTAAAAACTGTCAATTCATCTTAAACTCATCCTGTGCTCCTAACCTTTAAAAATTGTATTTATGGACAAATATCATGGCCTCCATTTTTATCCTTGCAGTAAACTACCAGGAGTTTCCGGGAAACCTATAAACTCCTCTTGCTTTAAAAAATAATAATAATAATCCTTTGTGATCATATAATACACATTCAGCTAATAATGGGCTATACTTACAGAAATGCTAATCTGCAATATTTAGAACTTGTATAGCAATTATGTTTTTAACTTTATAAATATTTGCTTAACTTTTTTTTTCTTTTTTACATTCTCAGGGTAACAAAAATAATAATTCAAACAACACAGAGGATGTAAAGTAAAAAAGTCCTTCTCCACAGAAGGAACTATGTTAGGAATTTCTTTTTTTTTTCCAAGAAATGTTTTATTTCATATACAGGCATGTGTACAAACACGTACAGTTTGCTAATTTTTTATAAAGGAGCTTCTGTTACGCATACTGTTCCACAGGTTGCCTTTTTCAACTTCGTCTGTTTTGGACACGTTTCCATGTCAGACACACATCAACCTCATTCTTTTCAATAGGATATAGTGTTCCATTACGGACTGTACTATAATTAATTTCACCAGTTCGTCATTAACGTCCATATAGGCTATTTTCGGTTTTGTTGTTATAAAAGTGCCGCAGGGAATACGTTTATTTTCTTCAGGGAAAACATACACGCCAGACACACATGCACGCACGCTCATTTGCAAGCGTATTTGTAGACTGAAGTATTAGACGTGAACTTGCCGGATCCAAAGGTGTGTTAATACCCACTGGCCAAGATCACCAGAAACACGCCTGTAGTCACAAAGATAAAGGAGGAGAGGAGAGGAGGAGGAGGACGAGGACCAGGAGGAGGAGAAGCCCAGTTAACTGAAACTGCTCCAAGGGAGAACACAGGGGAATGGCGAGCCATCCCCGGAGGACTGTCATAGGGTGCGAGCTCTTGCTGAGTGGTAGCAGGGAGGAGTCGGGGCCGCGGGAGCAGTTCTGGGCCGTGTACCAGCAAGATGCCGAGGCAGGTCAGTGGGCATCTCTAAGTTTTTCTGGGAGGAGGGAGAGTTAAAGTAGGGTCAGGAGTGTCACCAGCAAAGGAGCAGCAGTCACACGTGTAGTCGGAAGAGGGGGGTGTTTCATCGTTTTGTGTGCCCGAGTGGCCTTGTCTGGGCATCGCTTCATTCCATGGGTGTTTCCTACAATCAGCTGGGGACGTGCTGGCCAGTCTCCCAGCAATGCGCCGTTTCATTTGCTCAGATACATTGACTTTAAATGTCTGTGGACGTTTATGTTGCTTTTCAAAAAGGTTGCATTAGTTGACGTTCTCCTGGGTTCTTTTAAATGCTCAACTTCTCTAACAATGAAGTATTTAATAATCAGAATAATGGCAATTACAAGACTGGGAAACGTTTATAGGGCCACTTGCCATGTGCCAGCCGCTGCGTTAACTCTATTATTTCATCGAATCCTCATTGGAGGCTTGAGACACGTGTTAGTGGCATCCTGGCTTCCATCCGAGGAAACCAAGGCTTAGAGAGGGGGAGAACCGGCCCGGTCACGTGGCTGGCCAGCCAGCAAGTTGCTGAGCTGGGTTCAGAACCAGACCTTGCTCCTTCCAGAGCCCACGCCCTTTCCCACAAAGAAACACTTTCTCCTTCCTCTGCTTCACAGGAGCCTGCCATGGAGAATTTAAAGCTAGGGCATTCAGAGCTGTTAAACTGATGATCACAAATCTTCCAAAGTCTGGTTTAGGATGATAAGGAAGTCGAGAGGCCCATTTACAAGAATGAAATTCATGGGCTCCTTTCCAGGAATCACATATATATTGTGAAGTGAGGCATCCTGCCTGAGATCTTTAGCTTCTCACACATGCCCTCAATTAATAAAGGCCTATGAGAGCTTCCTGAAAAATCACGGCCAAGACAACGTAATTAAATATCCTCTGGGCCAGCTGGAGCTCAGAGGGTATTTACATAATCCCCAAGGAAATAAACGGATGAAGGACATCCCTCCCCGTGGATCCACTGAGGTTCGTGAAGGTTCCGTGCTATGTGAGGATGGCAAGGACTTGGTGCAGGAAAGAGGGGAAGGACGTGGTGCCTCGGTAAATATCTGTTGAGTGTGGGACGGGCGCAGGCTGGGCTTCAGAGCTGGCCCGCGTGCGTGGACTTAGCGGAACAAACGTGGGAGTCACTGCTGGCTTCTGCTCTTTTCCAGATTGTGCTGGCTGTGGAAGGGACATCAAGAACGGGCAGGCGCTGCTGGCCCTGGAGAAGCAGTGGCACTTGGGGTGCTTTAAATGCAAGTCCTGTGGGAAGGTTCTCACCGGGGAGTACATCAGCAAGTAAGATCGGGGCACAGGCCGTGGGATCCTTCCAGTGGGGCCTGCTCTGGGGAGGGGAACCCCCACCCCACCCCATTGGACATAAAGGCATTCACACCCCATAATCAATAGGAACTTTCACTGTGCTACGTTTTTGGTTTTATAAAAGGAATTTTATTCTTCTGCCGTCCCTATAGTTTGCCTACAATGAATTTAATGAGATGTCAGTCACTGCCTAATTTAACGAACAAAACTGACATAATGTTACACTGTATGTTATAATCAATTCTTTAGTAATTTTGCTTTCCCTAACCTTTTTTCTTTTCCTATTTGGAACTAGTAGACCTTGCTCCTCCTCTGGTCTTGAATGTATTTGACACCTCTCCCCACCCCGCCCTGCCCTAAAAAAAAAAAACAAAACACACAGGGTCTAAGCACTGAGCCCATTGGGACCAATGCATAATCCAACCCACCAGGGAACCGGTTCGTGTTAGAGTCAGGTGCTGGTGTAACAGCTAAAGTGAAGTTTTATTTTGTTTTGTTTTTATAAGGTAGCTTGGAGAAACGAGTTACAGTGGTTACCTTTCTTTTTTAAGTTTGTAAAATTTATTTTGAGAGAGACAGCGGGGGAGGGGCAGAGGGAGAGAAGGAATCCCAAGCAGGCTCCACACCATCAGCGTGGAGCTCGACACGGGGCTCGATCCCACAAACCACGAGATCGCGACCTGACCGAAACCAAGAGTGGGACGCTCAACTGACAGGAGCCACCCAGGCGCCCCTACAGTGGCTCCCTTTTGATTGAAGGAGGGAAGAATGAGTGGGGGGGGGGGGGGGGGGTCCGAAGGCAATGAGGGAAAATTTATTTTCCTCACTAAACCTTTCTATGCTTAAAAAATATTCTCCAACCAGGTAAATATATATCCGCTCTTCAAAAAAATTTAAGAATACAGTGAAACAAAAAACAAACAAAAAAGTAGCGGGGGCCCCACCGCCTAGAAATCTAATTCTGTAGTCCTGGGTGAAGCTGAAACGCCTGTATCAGAAGGAAAAAGCTTCACAGATGATTCTGACACACAGCCAGGGTAAGAAGAAAGAGAAAAATGCCCAGCTGTTAAGCGAACGCAGAAGGCTGTGCGGGGGGTAGGTCATTGAGATGTCTACCGTGGTGCTTCTGAACTTTTCCACTCAAGGGCACACATAGAAAACAGTATTTTTTCTGTGCTCAGAGGTAAATAAATAAGGAGGGTTGGAGAGGCTGAGTGAGAAGGCCCTGTGCCCCTGGGGCCTCCTGAGGGCTGAGGACTTGGCGTCCCAGGCTCCGGCCTGTGAGCTCCAGGAGGTGGTGGGGGGAGGGTGCACGCTGACACCACGTCTGAAGCCCATCTGGCCTGGTGGTGAAAGAGAATGGCGCCCGTGTTTTGCTCGTTGGGTCCGAGACAACAGGGAAGCAGCCGTGGTAATCATGTGGCGGTTTGGCCGTTCTTTCTGTGGAGCCCAGAGAACCACAGCCGTCCCTCCGCGTCGTGTGGCTTCGTGCACTTTGATCACGCCTGACCAGATCTCCCGGCCTGTGAATGCTGGGCGGGAGAGCATCACGCCCTACCACCTTCTGTGGAAAAGGGCCCCGGGAAGTGTGGGTCTGGCGTCTTCCGGGCCCCTCGGCCCTCTCAGGACCTGAACTCTTGTGTTGCAGGGACGGCGCTCCCTACTGTGAAAAGGACTACCAGGGGCTCTTTGGGGTGAAATGTGAAGCCTGTCACCAGTTTATCACAGGGAAAGTCCTGGAGGTAAGTGACACACGGGATGCCTTCGAAGCTACCATCGTCTTCCTCAGAGGTCGGCAGAACCACAAAAGAGGCTCTTCCACCGTTTTGTTTTGTTTTGTTTTTTCTTTCATCTTTACCCGTGGAGGAAAGAAAGTACTGGGAGCTGACTGATCTCTTCGCGATTTAACGTGTATTGCCTTTCAGGTGGTTGCTGCTAATTGTTCATGTGGAAATTGGAGAGAGGGACAATTTATCAAAAGAGATAAGGGGACTATTAGGAACTATGTAGAAGGAAGAGGTATATTAGACTGGTTTTAGGAGTCAGAAAATGGGAAACAAAGAGCGCGTTCGAGCCGCCTGTGTGTCAGTGTGTGGGCCTGTGTGGGAGCACACGTGTGTGGGCTTGTCCGGGGGGTGTGTGCGTATACAGGCGTGCTCTTGCACTGTGCGCGTGTGAACGTGAGAGTGCACGGACTCGGGGGGCAAGGGCTCAGAATCGAAGTGAGGAAAAGAAAGGGCGGGTGGAAAGTGAAGGCCTACACCTCCCCACCCTTAAGAAAACCACATCCTGCGTGACCCAGAACTCCCTGCGGCTCGGGCCGAACCAGAGTCTGGCGGGTTCAGGTGTGTCTGCCTTGTGCCACAGAACCTGCTTCCTGCTTTCTCCGCAGCGGCCCCACCAGCTGCCGCCTCGGGGCTGAGCGGAGCCCGTGCTGTGGAATCAGGGGCCGGAGTTCAGAGGCAGAGGGAGTCACTGCCTGCCCCCCCCCCCCCCCCCGCCGGCTTCTTACAGGCCTGTGGGGTGTTAACCCGCTCTGATACGAAAGAAAAGATTGCCTCATACCCATCACACATTTCGGGGTGGAGAATGTGTCCTGGGCAGAGGTAAGTCAGGACGCCTAGCAGCTTGGGAAGGCCACCAACTGGTCCTGCAGCTTTGACAGACACAGGCCACCGAGTCCACATGACCACATTCAAACCCCCCCAGCGGGGCGTTTCCGAGACCTAAATCTGAGAGGCCCCCAAGTGTCTCTGGGCAGCCTCCGTGGGATTGCACAGCAAGGTCTAGCTTAGTTTTCCTAATCCCACAGCAAGCTCTGGGGTGCCTTTCTTTCCAGGAAACACGGAGGGGCCGGCGTTGGCTCTGCACCAGGGCCCAGGGTAGCTAATCGGATTCGGGTGATAAGGAAGTGACTGTTAACGCGCACTTGCGTCTTACCCAGGGGAAGGGTGTTCCAGGGAGAGGGAACAGCCTCCCTAGAGGCCCAGAGGCGAGGACAGGCACAGCAGAGCGTGAAACAAAAAGCCAGATGGGCAGGAGCGCAGGTGTGAGAGATGATGCTAGAGGAGTGGGGAGGGGTCAGAGCAAGAGGACCTCCAGAGTCCTATTCAGGAATTTGGGCTTTATCCTAAGAATGCTGGGAAGCCATTGAAGCCCTGATGGCTGGAGCTGAAAGCGACTGGATTACATTGCTGTATAAAGAATGCGCGGGAGTCCTCAGATGCACGTAAAACCACACCCATAGCAGCTCTGTTCACAACAGCCAGCAGGTGGAAACAACCCAGTGTCCACGCACGGGTGAACGGACCAACAACACGTAGTATATACAGACAAGGAATAATACTCAGCCTTGAAACGGAAGGGGTTATGATACCTGCTACAGCATGGATGAACCTTGAAAACGTCATGCTAAGTGAGGGAAGCCAGACACAAAAGGCTACCCGTGGTTTGCTTGCATGTACGTGAAATACCCAGAACAGGTAAATCCATAGAGACAGAAAGCAGATTAATGGTTGCCTGGGGTTGGGGGAGGGGGGAATAAGAGTAGCTTGTTGGTACCCAACTGGAGGTATGAGGTGTTCTGGAACAAGTCAGAGGCGGTAAATGCACAGCATTGTACCTGTCCTAAATGCCGCAGTCAGGGAGGCCAGTTTGGAGACGACTGTAGGACTCAGGGCGCAAAGCAATGGGAGCACTGGCGGCAGGGAGACCTGAGAGGAGGGCCCACTCTCCCACATAGTTGGGGGCTCAGGAGGAGTTTCCGCGGCCTTTCCACCAATAGTTTTCATTGTCAGCCCAAGTGTGGTCGGTGCTGAGTTTTCGGCCCTCCGTGAAGTATGTCGCGGGAAAGCTATTGGGGAAGTCGGTCGTGGCTTATCCAAAGTGCAGCATGAAGTCCAGGTGGTCAGATCACAAGAGTCAAAGTGCAGCGGGCGTGTGCTCCCCACCTGCCCCCTGAACATGTCCCTTGTCCCTCCCCGGAGCCCAGGGGGAGAGGCCCACGGCATTTCCATAGGGGTTCCCAAGTGTGATCTGTGCAGGACTGAAATAAACCTGTTGACTTGGGAGCAATTGGGAAATTGCATTTCGAAAGAGCAATAATAAAACATCAGAACCATCTCGCGGATGTGCAGCTGTAGGGAAAGCGGTGGGAGGATCCCGAGCATAGCCCCCAGATTTGAGCCACGTTTACGGAAGGCGCGGATCGAAACCGCTGTCTCGGTCCACGTATGCAACTGTGTTCCCCAAAAAGAGTTGAGCAGGCAGTAGGCAGGGCGGGGGCGCTGTCGATGACCTCCGGTTTAGTTCAACAGCTGTGAGAAGGGATATGTAAAATAAACCCGATCCAGGAACATGCCATTTTGAAGAAACATCTGCTTAGTCAAGTTCCTCCCCGGAGCGGGTGTTGGCTGTGGCTGCTGGAGGCTCTCGCCAGATTGGCCTCGGGTTTCAGCGAGAGCCTTCTGGAAGGTGCAAGTCGTGGAGGCTTTCCGCACGGTGCCTTCAGATTCGGGACTTCTGGGAGTCATTTGCGCTGGCTTCATAGCAGAATCAAGACCCACCCAGTGGGCGTACTGACCGCCGATGGGTGTGATCTAGAAAAATGTAAAGCACGTGTAGCACCCTGACATGGGACGGCCTCTGAGTCAGCTTGGCTTGGTTACCAATACAAAACAGGACGGGTCTCAACACTCCGCCCTCCTCCTGTGCCTTTGTTCTCAGACCCCATTGTTGCAACATGGTGACTGTGAATTTGTAAATGCTGTGATCCTTGCCTTTTGGGATTCTTTCCCCCGCAGTTTTAAAAAATGCGGTAAAATGCACGTAGCATGAAATTTACCATGTTAATCGTTTTAAAGTATACATTTCAGTAGTATTAAATGTATCCGTAATTTTGTGCAACCATGATGGCCACTCACCTCCACGATGCTTTGCATCTTGTAGCCTTGAAACCCCATACGTAACACTAAATCTCACCTCCCCTCTCCCCCTCGTGCCCTGACCACCACCATCCTATTCTCTGTCTCTATGAATTTGACTACTTTAGGCATGTCGTACAGGTGGAATCATACGGTATTTGGGGTTTTGTGTGTGTGACTGGCTTATGTTATTTTGCACAGTGTCCTCAAGATTCATCCATGTTGTAGCACGTGCCAGAATTTCCTTCCTTTCTGAGTGATATTCCGTTATATGGATATACCACGTTTCGCTTGTCCATCCGTGATCCTTATTTTTGTTGTTAATGTTTTTTTTTTTTCTGATTGATTTTATTCATAAAGATTGTAAATGCATTCGTTTCCTACATCTCCAACAGCGAGGGCTTAAAAATGCAGAAACTTATTCTCTCACAGTGTGCTAGAGGCTAGAAGTCCAAAATTGAGGTGCGGCAGGGCCATGCTCCCTCCAGGCTCTCGCGGGGAGCTCTTCCTTGCCCCTTCCCGCTTGTGGTGGCCTGTGGCATTGTGACCCTGATCCCTGCCTTTATCTTCACATGACCTGCCCTCTGTGTCTTCTCTCTGTATCGCCCCTCCCTCTGCTTTGCTGTTAGAAGGACACTTGTCATTGGATTTAGGGCTCACCCAGATAATCCAGGATGATCTTGTCTCGAGATCCTTAGTTTAATTATTACATCTGCAAAGACCCTTTTCCCAAACGTTCACAGGCTCCAGAGATTTTATGGGCCACCCTTCGAACCCACTCCAGTAAAGCTGGGAACTTATACAAGTGTCCTCCAGGGACTGTCGCGAAGTATCAGGTGCTGTACAGCCTCTTGTCTGGGTGGTTTCGCCTGAGATGTCGGCAGACACCCGAGGAAGTTTTGAGAGGGAGCGAGGTCACTGGGGAATGATCGAGAAGGTCCGGCTCAGCTATGTCACTAATTTCTAATTTAATAGCCATAAACCCCACCGATCACGTTGGCTTGACAGGCTGGGTAGAGAGCCTTCGTGTGTTTTAGTGCAGAGGGCTCCACGTGATAGGGAATTAGGGATCTGCTCTTGGCTCTGGAACTCCCAGCTGTGGGACCTCAGGCCAATCTCTCAACTTCTTTGAGCCTCAGTTTTCCAAGACAAGCATTAAAAATGTGTACGTAAATCCAAGCCTGGACTGCTTGACTCCAAGTTTCTCTGGCTCTTAGGACCCAAGTTCTGTAATTCTCATGTCTTCGGTCTAAGGAGTCAGAGTTAGCGTTTCTTTCTCCTGGAGAGATTTTCCTGGAAGCTGGCATGCAGCATGCAAAGTGTAGCTTTATTTATCATCAGCTGGCTTTCAATTTTGTTTTCAGCAACAAGAGTCTCTCTTTTGAGAGGTCTTGCTGTAAATGGCACATCTTTAAAAGCTTATGCTAATTAACCTATAAATTCAGGAGCATTCTGAAGATGTTTGCCACCTGCCTCCTAATTAAGTCCGGAATCAAATTAGTGTGAAATACTCGAGTCTGCCAATAGCCTGCTAGCTCCATCTGTACCTCTAACCTCTCCTCTGAAGCAGCCTTCCTCCTCCTTTTACTTCCCACCCCTGACCACTCCTCTCCCCTGCTCGTGCTTTAGCAGACTAATGGTACAGGAAGCCACACAAGACTTTGGATGTAGGTTACAGATGTCAGTAGACATCGGGCTTCCCTTTGGTATAAATTTCCTTCCGTCTTTGCCGAATGGCCCTCAGAGATCTCTGACTCTAGCAAAATCCCTTTCCTGGGTATGGGAACGTTTTTACCTGCCATCTTCATAAAGAAAGAAAACAGCAGCAAAATAGTTCCAAAATGAAGGCAGCACTGGGAAAAAAGAAAGAAAAGAAAGAAAGAAAGAAAGAAAGAAAAGAAAGAAAAGTAAATGTCAGACTGGAGACAGAAGTGTGGAAGGTAAAGGAAAGGGTTTGTCCCATGTCCCTCCCCTTGGTCTTGGGCTGTTCTATCAGCAAACCAAGGGTGAACTTGACTCTCTCAGCTCTCTTGCACAATTCCCTCCCCCCAGGGGCTCCATGTTTACCCAGCACTCCACTGATCCTTTCAAGACAAATGCTTGCATCCCCAGGGAGCTCGGCTCCCTCTGCAGATGGTGCCTCCCGGAGCAGACACCTGCTAGACCACAAGCCACCCCACCCCGGAGCCTTCCTCTTGCAACTCTTCTCTCGGGGACAAAGCAAAGTTGTGTTGTCTGCATTCTTACAGCAGGAGGGCGGAGCTCTGCTTTTCTTGCTCGGGTCTCCTATCCTTTGCCTTTCCCTTCTTCTCATGTCACACACCCGGGAAATCCATTCTCCGCCCTGGGTGTCTTTCTTTCCAGAAAGGCTGGTGGCACATGTCTTTATGTGGCGTGGTCTTTACGGTGCTACTGGGGCCCTCTGGGGACAAGCGCGTGATGGTGCAGCCTGCATACTGCAGAGACCCTTGTACTGTAAGAGAGAGGCCCTCGCATGCGACCTGAGTGGCTCTTCTGTCCCTTTACTGCCCTTCCACTTCTACCTCCTGGGTGACGCTCTCCCGTCTTTTCTGTTAGCTTGGGAACGATGGACACACAAAAGGACAGGACTTAGACTTGCTTTAGACCCCTCCTGCTGATCTCCTGCAGTGGAGGAAATGGAATCACAACATGATTCAGCCAAATCCTTTTTCTTGATTCTCAGAGGGATTAAACACAAGTGGCTTTTTTGTTTAACTTTCTGACTGCTTTTTCATAAAGCCCAGGGACAAATGCTTATAATATTCCTGTGAAACGAATTCATGTCATAAATTGAAGGCCCTCGGCCCCTTCTTAACTTTTGGTGCAGGTATTCTAAGCGTGTTATGCTGTGTTAGCCACAAGCAGGGGGGTCGGTCTTGTTCTGGGCTAACCTGGTTTCTAGTGAGAAGAAACGCAGTTATTCCATGGCACTTGCATGATCGATGGTCTGTTTGTAACCACCAGAGATCTAACTTGCAAAAGAGAGGCTGAAATGCCAACTCCCCCTTCCTTACTCGGGGTATGTCATATACATGCAAAGCAGGTGCAGCAACCCACGACCACCGAAAACTGAACGCACCCTTTTCATTCCCACTGTGCTCAAAGGAATTCGTACTTTGTTCCACTTAACTCTGAACCCAAATGTTTTTGAGGATTAGGGAGAGGAAAAGAATCAGGGAATCTTAGTAGTTTTGGTTGAGATGGTCCATGTCCCGGAGGGACAGTGAAACACCACGGTATCTTGCTTTTACATAATATTAAAAAAAAATTTTAGTGTTAATTTTATTTTTGAGAGAGAGACAGAGTGCGAGTGGGGGAGAGGCAGAGAGACAGAGGGAGACACAGAAAGTGAAGCAGGCTGCAGGCTCCAGGCTCCAAGCTGTCAGCACAGAGCCCGACGCGGGGCTCAAACCCACGAACCGTGAGATCATGACCTGAGCCAAAGTCGGAAGCCTAACCGACTGAGCCACCTAGGCACCCCTTGCATAATATTTTTAACACTTGCAAATGATCTCATAAATACTTAATTCTCACAACAGGCCTATAAAGTGGTCAAGGCAGTTACTACTGACCTTCATTTATAGATGAGGCTACTGAGTGCCAGCAACTTGGGGGCTAATTAGTAACAGACCACGATGAAAAGCCAGGTCTGGCGGTTCTCAGAAGACAGGAACACACGCACACTGCTTCATGAACCACCTGGCAGTAATCATTGCAGAACACAAGTAATTAATTTGCTTCCCGAAATAACATGCCGAATGACCAAAATTTATCATTCCTGGTGAAATGGAGAAAGTCTGTTTCACTAGCAGCCCTGTTATACCTATTTTCAGGGTGATACACATTTGCTGTTTGTTTGGTTTACTTTTTTACCAGTATAAAATGCCACTGAAAGTCAGCGACCCCTGTCATGGAGTCTGTGGTACTTCTGGGCAGTCATAGCTCCCGGTGTCTCGTCTGTGCAGTCATAGCTCCCAATGTCTCGTCTATGGAGTCATGGGTCCCAGGGTCTCATCTATGCAGTCGTACCTCATAGTGTCTTGTCTTCTTTAATCAACCATTGGCTCCCCGAGGGCACCTGGCATGGCCCTTGGAGAATAGTATAGATGGATGAAGCTGTCTCAGGTTAGCTCCTCAAAGAGCTCTAGCCTAGAACTCTCCAGAGCTCAGTAGATAGACAAGAAGGTCCTGGGAAGCCGGACCAATATAGGGACACCAGTCATCTTTCCGAATTTAAAATTTAACAATAAACGTAAACTTAACAATACATTTATAAAAATGGCCTCATTTCGTATATGAATTAAGGAGAATGTGGTACATCCATCCACACAACAGAATATTACTCAGCAGTAAAAAGTGCCAATAGTGTGCTACCACAGGGATGAGCCTCGGACACATGATGCCAAGTGAAAGGAGCCAAGCACAGAAGACTTCATTTATATGATCCCATCCATATGAAACATCTAGAATAGGCAAACCCACAGAAACAGTAGATTAGTGGTTGCTGGGGGAACGGGGAGACTAGAATGGCCACTAATGGGTACAGGGTGTCTTTGTGGGGGTTGACGAAGACATTCTGGAAGTAGATAGTGGTGATGGTTGGAAAACTCTGAATAGACTCAAAACCATTGAATTATATACTTTAAAAGGATGAATTTTAAAGTATGTGGGTAATGCCCCAATGTAAACATACATGCATATATACATGTGCATCTGTCTGTCTATGCAGAGACATGCAAGGTGATAGGGAGCTGGAATCCTGTTACTCTGTTTCCTTCTCTGTGAAATGAGAACACTAATCACTGCCTCTTCGGGGTGCAGGATTTGGAAAAAAGAAAGCAGGCAAAAACCACTGGCATAGTCAGGGAAGCTCCCTCTCTTCCCTCTCTCTCCTCCTTCCTTCCAGTCTTTGACAGTTTAACTTACTATATAGAAGAACTGCAGGTAAAGGACAAGAATTGGGGATTCAGTCAATACCTGTCTTCCCGCAACATCCTATGCCAGGTCTTTCCCCTTCCTGAGCATTTGGACTTGTTCTCTTGCGTGGCCACAGGCTGCCATCTCACAGAAATGTGCCCTTGATGACAAAGTATGAGTTGGTTAATATAAAATCTTCCTGGTGCAGGAAAGAGACCTCAAGTTTAAATTCATCGAATGGTTTCTGCTTATTTGCAAAGAATAACTCTGGTGCTATATGTTGTCCCCTCCGTCGTTAACAGATTTGGAATGGACCCAGGAGGGCATAAACACACTGACACAACAAATGATTTGAGGAAAATCCATCTGATTCACCCAAAGTTATCCTCCTTCTCCTACATTAATGACAAAAGGAAATGTATTGCTAGGGTGACAGACGACTATGTTCACAGGCAGTAAAGTTTCGATAGTTATGAAAAAAAATCACCCCATTTCCTGTCAGCACAAATAGGAGGGCTTCCTTACCCGGAAATGACATTTTGAAAAGAATTTGTACTTTGAGTTCAAACAATGTTCTGTGTTGCAGCGTTAACTTCAGAGAGTTTAGCTTATTGCTGGTGAGATGGGGGTGGGGGTGGGAGGGAGTGACAGCTGAACCAAGAGGCAGAATGTCACTCTTGCAGAGAAGTGGACAAGTAGTATTGAGGTTATGCTGGTGGCCCAACATTGGGAGCCGCAGAAGAAAATGTAAGATTTAGGACTTGTTCTTTTTTTTTTTTTTTAATTTTTTTTTAATGTTTATTTCTGAGACAGAGACAGAGCATGAGTGGGGGAGGGGCAGAGAGAGAGGGACACAGAATCCAAAGCAGGCTCCAGGCTCTGAGCTGTCAGCGCAGAGCCAGACGCGGGGCTCGAACTCACAGACCGCGAGATCGTGACCTGAGCCGAAGTCGGAAGCTCAACCGACTGAGCCACCCAGGCGCCCCTAGGACTTGCTCTTAGATGAAATGTGCATTTCTAAAAGTAATAGGGTGTTCAAGTCTAAAACCATACCCCCTGTAGTGTCCCGGCAACCCTCCAGCACTCAAGTGACAACGGCCATTACAGCATCTTCAGAGTCTGAGGATGACTGTCAGCAGTGGTATTGAACTTGAGAAATGATTAGGATCCAACAGCAGAGAGACCGCTTTCCTAGATAGGTTGCCACCCAGCACAGTGAGGCGATGAGTCTCCTGGTGTGGCCAGTGTTCTGGGTACAGAAGTGATGACCCCTCAGAGTTGTCCTTTCTACTCTCCAGGACCCTTCCTGGGCCTCAGAAGGGCTCATGAGTCTGCTTTCTCACAGACCCAGAGCTTCAGCTGGTGCTCACCTGCTCCCACCCCCCACCCTGTTCACGACTTCTTTTACCGCTCTTCACCTCAAGGATTGTCATACTCCTTCTTCTAAGTGATCGATTCCAACGTGCCTCACCCACCCTACGCAGGTGACGTGCGATGAATTCCAAGGTAATTTCCGCGACCTTTTCTTGGTGGAGCAGAAAAAAGAGCTTCATCTTGGGCAATGTGTATCAGCACACAAGAGATAAGTGGGGACCCACAGTAGCGTGAGGGCCAAGTAAGAGGAACACACGGTAAATGCCCTGGGTTTAAAAGAAATTCTTGTCAACTACTAGAAAAGCAGTCAGCTTTGGCTTTTGAGGCATGGGTAGTTACAGACAGGTGCAAGTGGGGAGCTCATGTCCGTTTGCTGTTGTTATTGAAGTCTTCGGTCATTTTTTTTCAGCTTTATTTCTTTGGTTTAAACGTATGATCTGATTTTACCGTTTGGTTTAATATGCTGTTTTCTACTTCAAATCATGTTTGTATGTAGTCAGGTTATAAATTTTAAAAAATTAAAAAAAAAAATACTTTCCATTACAGCCTAGCATCATTTGAGTTTGATTACGATGAAAACTGGCTTTTGTGGGCTCCCCTGGACCCACTGTCCACCTGAAAGATCATCCCTATGAGAAAGTGCTTGCCATCCCTTGGATTTGCCTACCCGGCCAGTAGTGGATGGCAAAAGAGCCCAGTGGCTCTCCACATCCTTTCTCCCGGAGTCCGGGTTGTGCCTCTGGTGGGCATTATGGCAGTCCTTTGGGTCTCAAGCCATCTTCTCTAGCTTCCGGATTCATGACAACTCAGACAAAAGGTGGCGTCTCAAGCTCCCTCTGCTCTATTTTGTCCTAGTGCTTTTGTCCACAAAGCCTCTTGCAGTGAGCATTGAACTTGGGCGCATACACTGAAAAATGGCGCCACCCAAAGGTCACCAGGACAACTTCCATACTGGGCATAGCTTTCTCTAAGTAAGGATGTGAAATTTGCCATGAAGCCCAGGAGATGAATGCTCCAGGGGACATGGGAGCATTTGGTCCGCTTGGCCCCAAGCAGCAATGCTGCCCTCCTCCCTGTCCTATTGGGAACAGGCTTCCTTCTCTTCTGCTTTCCACGTGAATGTGCTTGCTTCCTGAACCTCACGGCTTCCCACCTTGTGAGGGATGTTATGCCAGTTCCAGCAGATGGACCTGCTTAGGTTTGCCAGCTAGTCAGGAAGAGTGAGGGTGAGGGCTGGGGCCCATACAGCCCATCGGAAATGAACTGGTACAGTTACTCCTCCCCCAAAAGGGCACTTTGGAGTGGCCTTCCAACGAAAACGATTTATAAACTACCTATTCCATGGCTCTGCCGCAAAACTCAAAACTGCAGGCATCGTGGAAACGTGGATAGATTCTGGAATCACCTCAAACAGATCCCTGTGCCCTTCCTTTGATTCTTGATTCTTTATTTTCTTTCCCACATCACATCCATGTGTATGGACAAGAGGCAGGTCAACAGGAAAGCCTTCTCATTATCGCTCCACAATGGCCGTCCAACCAGGCAGACTTCTCAAACCTCTTGACTCCACGTGGGGATTATCTTGGGCCCCTGTTACTTGGAAACTCACCAGTTTGGAAATTTGCTTGGTAAATTTGAAGATGAACCACCTTCTCTTTCCCCATCCCGGAAGATATAGAGGTAGTTAAATAAAATCTGAAGGAGGGACCAGTACTCTGAATACAGGAGAGTAGAAAGATAAAATCTGGGGATCAGTGATCCCAGTTCTGATGTTCCAGTACTTCTAGCCATGACTGAGAGCCCAACTGAGTTTCCCCTTTGCCTTTGTAAGGAGGGACTCCTTCACTCCTCAGGCAAACAGTTGACTGCCTGCTGATGTCCCAAACACGGGACAAAGTTCCGAGGCACAGAAGTAAAAGGTATAGTCCCTGACTGCCAAGGTTTTAAGGCTGGGATCCTAAAACCTCTGTACATAAGAATCATCTGGATACCTGGTGTGAAATGTGGATCCCCAGGCCTCACCCAGAAATTCTGATTCCCGGAGTCCAGGCCCCAGGCCCGGGAATCTGCCCTGCTCTGGGTGACTTGGGACAGGGGGTAGGGGGAGCAGCATGTGGGAGGGCAGCAACAGATCCCACTGGGAGAAACTGGCCCTGCAAGGGTGCGGTCAAGGCACAATCATGGATGCTTTTGACTTCTTGAAAGAAAAATGCACTAAAAAAATGCTAATTATTATGGTGTGCAATCCAGTAGCTTCCTCTTCATTTAGAAGCACTGTTTTGTTGCTAAACACCTTACATTCCTTGAGCAATGTTAGGAATTGTTAGGAATTGCTCAAACCAGCTTAGAGAGATTCCACACATACACAAGGGGTCTTTCTACCAGCTGATTTTGTGGGCAAATAATCTCCAGGAAAATTTCCCCTAAATCACTTCAGTCACATTGAAAATGACAAGAGTTGTAACAGAATTCTGCCCTCGTCCCGAGGAAGGGGTACATGAAAAGTGCTGTGCTATGACAGTAGAAGGTTTCTGGCTCCTTCTCTCTGTTCACGTATATGAAAAGCCTGTGGCTTCACCTTCTGTCACTGGCTCATCCAGGATTTCTGCAGAATAGTTTAGTTGGCCGTGAGGTTGTGGGTATGGAGTGCCTGGAATATAGAAGGTATCTGTTGATTTTGGTTTTTTGTCTGCCATAGAAAGAGCACAATGCAAAATGTGCCAAAAATAGGTCTCAGGGAAGCTCGATAAGCACGGTCGTTTTTTGGCCACGCTTCCCTGAAAAGTCTATGAACCTGAAAATGAGAAAATTCTGAATCACTAATGGGAACCCAAATCAAGTTGCTGTTTTACCGCATAAAGGATTTCATAATATGGGCCTCCAGAGCAGTGGCTTGAGGGAGCAGGTTGCCAGCTGTTTGATCGCTGTGTTCAGCTGAACACCTTTCTGTCCTCCCGACCCCAAGAAAGAAACTTCCAAAGCCCACGAACCTGGTTTCGGCGCAAGCCTCTGCCTTGGGGACAATTACTGTCAGATTTGTGGTGCAGGCAATTGTTCAGCGGCTGTGAAGGAATGGTACTTTCCCCCAACCTGCCTCCAAACTAAGAAAAGCTCCCCCCCTCCTTTCCGTGGGAACTTGGACTGGCCCGTAGTGGTTTACTGGTGTGTGTGTAACTAGTGAGGACAGCGCGGGGAGGGAGGCGTGAGAACGCCGGCCCCATTCTGTTCTGTTTTCCGGCGTGTGCCCCTAGGGAGATGCGGGCTGCCTTCGCCTAGCTTCCAAGAGAAGCCTGCTTAGGTGACCCAGGCAGGCAGGGACCCCCCGGGTCTGTCGGAGCCGAGGTCTGGCGTTCGCAAGCCTCTCGCCCGTGTTCTGAGTTTGAAGCCCGGAGGCGTTCCCAGCTCAGCACAGCCAAGGAACAGAAATAGAAGAAAAGGAACCCTGGCATCAGGTAAAGCAGTCAGTGCACGAGGGGTCCTTGGCTTTGCAGGACACACGTGGAATTCCTGGCTTCCTCGGTGACCACAGAGACCCCGAGGGGCCCGCAGATGTGCTCGGCTTGATGCTGGCGACGGAAGCCACTTTGCATTGGCCTGAGATACATTTTACTTAAACTTCTTGTTTTTCTTAGGATCCGAAATGAGCTACAGAGCTTTTTTTCATTGGTACAGTGCTGGAGTAAAGAGCAGGAAAGGCAGGTTATTTGAGAGTTCTGGTATATTGACCTTTTAACAGTGTGTGTGTTTTTTCAGGCTACTCCCCCCATGATTGAAAGGAGAGTGTGGCTTCCAGAGTGTGTGTGTGTGTGTGTGTGTGTGTGTGTGTTTGGTCTGTGGCTTGTGGAGCTCTGTGGAATTTATATTTGAGATGAAAAGGGTTTGGGAGTCCTGTTTGAGGATTTAGTGGCATGGAGAATTGAGTAGATGTATCTGTTACTATAAATGTGTGGGTATTTTTTTTTCTTTAAGAAGTTCCCCCATGAATGAAAATGAGGAAGCAAAATGTTTGGGGGATTATTCCTATTTTGTTGTAGCTACAGATGGAAAAAGCTCGATGGTGACCTGTCCCACCGTCTTTGAGCATGAAGTGCAAGCTGCCTAGAGCTTCTTGCCCTTAGGGTGAAAACAGTATTCCTGTTTATTAAACCATGCTCTGAAGTTTATTTTTTAGGAAAAAAAAAAGTTTTAGGGGCAGCTGGGTGGCTCAGTCGGTTAAGCATCCAATTTCGGCTCAGGTCACGATCTCGCGGTCCGTGAGTTCGAGCCCCGCATCGGGCTCTGTGCTGACAGCTCAGAGCCTGGAGCCTGTTTCAGATTCTGTGTCTCCCTCTCTCTCTCACCCTCCCCTGTTCATGTTCTGTCTCTCTCTGTCTCAAAAATGATAAAACGTTAAAAAAATTAAAAAAAAAAAAGTTTTAAAGTATGCTACACTAGCTCTAAGGAAGGAAGGAGGCAAGAAAAATCTCAACTGTGAAAGAAACAGAGTTATGATTTTGGAAAAGCGGGGGGAAAGAGTAGGTTTCAAACCCCAACAGGAGACTGGTCGCCATAGCAGCTACATCTGTCACTTAACCAGGATTGGGGATTGAAAAGAAAACTGAGCGTCTTTTGCCTAAGACTGCCTCCCAAGGAATGTTAAGAGGATGTGAAGTTATTTAGATTATCCAAACAGGTTCTGACAAGTAAGTGAAAATAACTCATTAAACTATAATTGTTGCCATTCTATAATGGATCAAAAGGCTTGTTGAGTCACGATGTACTTAGAGAATAGGTGAATTTGCCACGGCTCATTGGTATAAATTACTTTCGAAAAGGCTTTTTAAGACCAAGTATGTGGCTTTGCCAAGCCTCTCATTGTTGCTCTTTGAATGCATGTTTTGACCAAATGTTTTCAAGTGGGTGCTTAGCCATTTTAATGTGTCACAGAGTCTAACTCTTAAATCAGTGCCTTATCCAGGGGACTCAGGGCATATCGTATCAAGACAACAGCTCTGCATGTTTTCCCCTCCAGCTAAATAATAGCTCACTTAAAAGGAGAGCAAAGTCCGAACTACTTAGAACCTGCATCCCACCTCTATAGAGGGACCATCGTGATCTTGCCTCCTGTAGACCAGAGTTTCTCAGCCTCAGCACCATTGACATTTTGGACGGAATGATTCTTTGTTGCAGAGGACGGTCCTATGGAATGGTTAGCAGCATCCCTGGCCTCTACCCCCTATTGGCCATAGCACTTCCTCCCCAGTTGTGACAACCAAGAATGTCTCCAGACATTGCCAAGCATTCCCCACAGGGCAAAATTGCCCGCCAGTTGAACCACTGCTGTAAAGAAACCACTTTCGAGGCCAACTATCACAGAGAGGAAGAGAGGGCTTTGAAGAGGAAGGGCAGACCCCAAGGGAGGGTGGTTGAGTCAAACGAAGAATGACAAGACAGATACTTTACCCTGATCATGTTGGTTTTTATTTTGTTCTGCTTTTGTTTGAAGCCACATCCTGCGCTGGGTGGGGAAGCAGGGGTTAAACACTGTTCTGGATATACATTCTTCTGCTCCTGGCCGCCCGCCTCGTGATCCCTTATGGGCCTTGTTTGATACACTGCCTTGCTTGCGTAGTAGTCAGACTTCTCTAAAGTGAGTTGCATCTTAAGTGCATCCCAGGAATGTACTATTTTTTAAAAAAGAATCCCGTGTAATCGCCCACTTTATAAAGCAAATAACTACCCGTAACTTATCAAGTCTGCAAATACAGGTTTTTTGATATGTGGGCTTTGAGTAAATCTGGGCACGCCTATTTGGGTTTTTCTTTTGGAACCTGCAGCTGAGTGCTTTTGTTTCTCTTTCCTTTCCCCTTCTGTTCCAATGGGTCTCAAACCTTCTGGTTTTCTAGAAATTAGGTTTCTTTTGTCGATGAAATAGAATAGTCACAGCCTTTTCCCCTTTCAAAGATAATAGTAAAGTCCATAGCTAGAATTTTCTCTTCATTAAAAACATTTTTTTAAGTTTATTTATTTATTTTTGAGGGGGGGGGGGCGGAGAATATGAATGAGCAGGGGCAGAGAGAGAGGGAGAGAGGAATCCTAAGCAGGCTCCACATTGTCAACATGGAGCCCGATGCTGGGCTCAGACTCACAAACTTTGAAATCATGACCTGAGCCAAAATCAAGAGCTGGACGCTTCATGGACTGAGCCCCCAGGTGCCCGTTCATTTAAAATTTTTCTTAAAACTTTAGCGTAAGCTGCTGCTTGTTCGCTCCCAAAGGTTAACAGATTTCCAAATGAATGAAGCTGTTGCAAACAAATACTGATATAAGACATGTAGAACAGCGAATTTCCCATAGTTCCCCTTTACTTCTTTTGGTGGACCCATGTTCAATTTCATAAGTGTACCTTCATAACCTCACAAAATAGTTAAGTTATATGTGTTATATTTTCAGGGCGTTTCTCCAAGAACATGATACATTGCACTCAGCACCATGACTTCCAGGAGGAAGTCACCCAAACAGGATGAGACAGGTTACTCTGGGGAGCACTCCCCTCAAGCCCAGCTGGGGTAGGGGGCAGCACTTGGCATTGGCTGAAAATATCAGGAAACGCCTCTGCTAGTCAGAGTCCATTCTTGGTGATATGGTTGGACTGGCCCATGGCGGTATCAACAAATTATGTTTTCTGCTTTTCGATTCCAAAGCAAACCTTCCTTTTATCTCCAAAACCTTCCTTTTACCTCTACCTAGGGGTGCCAGTGTATCATGCTCATGTACTCTCTTGGAAACATTTTCTCATTGTTAAAATTCACTTCCTCCCCCCCCCCCCCCCGCCCCACTTACTAGACCTGAGATCCATGAGCACAGAGAATGCTAGTAATTTAGGTCCACTTTATCCCCAAGATATGGCACAGTGTCTATCCATATTGGCTGCTCGGTAGTTGATGAATACACAAGTGAATGTCAATGATTTCGATAGAAAGACCACCCAGGAGCTTATCTGTGAGAAGCTCGCATGCCGTGTTCATATAGTCTGTCTGTATTTTTTTCAAAAGGACAAATCGAATCCCCGTGAAAGCAGCTTTTAGCGTTTGAGGGACTACCAGCGGAATCTTTTAAGAATACCGCAAAAGCAGGTCTATTTATTGCAGGATATGGAATGGGGGAGCCTTATAAATTTTTCTGCATGAGGCCTAGAAATTAAACTTCTGCTATTATTTAAAATCCCACCTGCGAAAGCTGCCACATGGATTTAACAGCCTAAAAAGCATGACCAACCCTGAGGTTTGACCCAAAGGCGTGGTATTCTCAGCCTCTTTGTTGAAAACTATCCAGTCCAAAGAAAGAACTTGTAGGTCACAAAGGAAAAGAATCTACCTGCTTTACGCTGTGTATCCTAACATGACATCTTTGAGGATTGGCTGTGTCTTCTAAGAAATTGGACAGGTTTTGCTCAAAGAGCCTCCATTTCCTGAACCAGATGTCAGGACCTGGGGTGTCCAGATGAGGCAGATGGCTTGAAATGGGGGAGATAAAGAAGCGGAAGGTAGTCTTCGTGCTGTAATGGGTGTATTGACCCCGGCTCCACTTTCCCAAGAGAAGTCCCTGGTATGAGCCCATATGAGTAAGGACGGGTCTTGTCAGCAGCTTAAGGTGTGGCCTTGGGGGAGAGAGGGCCCCAGTAAAAAAGGAAGCATACCCCGCCACTCTTCCTGCCCGTCAAGCCCAGAATGGTTGGGGCAAATACGTGTCTGTGTCCTCCTCAGCGCTGCGTCACATCGGGGTCGTTTTCTGCTCAGAAACGTTAGATGAGGCAGAAATGTTTGCTTATACTTAAGACTGCTTTTATCTTTTTCTCCTGCTAAATAATCATTTTGTTAGTTTGTCTTGCTTCTCTGCAGCTGGCTCCTTGCATCCGTGCTTATATCCGCTTATATCCGTATACCTTGTCCAAATAAACATACTTGAAAGATAAAGCAATGTGTTTTGCAGAGTTTAGAACATCCTCTAACAGAGAGTTTAAGCCCAGCTTTCTGCTTTGTTTTGGCAGCTTGTTTAGGATGCAAAGTGTATCTGGTTCTGGCAGTAGATTAAAGAAGGTGTTGGTTCTTACGTAACAAAGTTGGGGGCCTAAGGACTGGGGCGGGGGGGCAGGGAGGGAGGGTAGATTTCCAGGCTTCCTTTGTGTTTTTTTAAAGAGTTTGAAAGCATTAAAAAAAAAATGCTATCGACTGGGTATTTTGTTTTGACTTTAACCTCAGAATTATATTGAAAAATCTTATCTCGGCTTACACAGCCCTCTGTGAGTAAGCTCCTGGTCACTTACATCTGTCCTCCTCATTCACACCAGCCCCACTGGCCTTCTTTCTGTGCCCCAAGCACTTGCGGTCTCCATCTCGGGGTCTTTGCGCTCGCTGTCCCTCCTCCTGGAACATCCTTCCCCCAAGTCTTGGTGTCCCCATTATTCAACCTGCCTGCCATTCCTTAGAGAAGCCTCCCCTGACCACCCTGTCCGCAGCTGCCTCCACCTCCAACCTCCAGGTCCCTTTCTACCCCTCGACCCGCCTTATTTTCTTCATGGCACTTTCCCCCCCAACGATCTGAAACTCATCTGTGTTTGCATACATGTCTACTCTCTGTCACCTGTTGCTATACTGTAGTTAACTTCATGACAGGTGCAGCCATATCCCCGGCACCTAAAACGTTGTCTGACAGAAGGTAGGTGCTCCATAAATGGGTGGGTGGATGGATGGATGGGATGGGATAGTGGGAGGAAGAGCTTTCTGCCTAGTAGACGCCTAACTCCTCTTTAAGTCTAGGTGCCCCGCTTCTGTGATGTCTCCCTGACTCCCCTTCACAGTAGCCTTGGACAACTTTCTCTCTGACGCCCGCCTCACTTGGTGCATAACTTAACAGTCTGACCCTGTGGTAGGCACTTGTTTCCGGCTCAGCTACCCCTCTGCAGGGTGAGCTCCTTGAGGACAGGAGTTTCTAATGAAGGGTGGTTATGGCTGGAGTTACTGTTGTAAACCTTACTGCCTTTGGTACTTTATCAACCTGTCTCATACGAGTCCCTTCTACCAACTCGGTGCGTGGGACTCCATGAGTTTCACCCTCCTCTTTGTTTTGCAAATGACAAAACTGAGGCTCAGAGCAGCTGCCTGATGGCATATCGGTGATTACTGGCAGGGTCAGAGTTTGAATCCAAGATGTCTGCCTTCAAAGCCTGGATTCTATGGCCTTTTTCTCCTCATCAGGCATCTGGCTCACAGGTCCGTCATATTTGCCCAATGAAGGAAACCTAAGGCTTCACCTTCTCCCTCCCTTCCTTATTGTTTGAGCTTATAAGTATCATTTACAATATCTGTAATATCATATAAATATTATAAATGTGAGCTTAGTTGTATCTAAGGAGCTAGTTTGTGGATCATGTCACTTCCTTTTAACTGACAACTTAATTGGTTGTTTAAAATCTGATTTTTCTCATGTGAGCAAATCTATTCGTAAAAATGCCGGCTGCCATTGAGTCACACGTGTGTACTCGAACTGAGGGGTTCCACTGAGCAGCCCTGGGAACCGGCTTTCCTCCCTTTGGCTCTCGACATCACCCTGATTTCCCTTAGCTTTAAAACATAAAGCTTATACTGAGAAAAACACCACAGGTAGAAATTTGGGGGGGAAGTGACTGGGAAAAAGCCTAAAAGTTTTTAAAGTAGCAGCATTTCTTCTGTATTTTTCACATCTCCAAGTGCTTCCAGTTGTCTGGTTTTCCTCAACACCGGTCTGGACACCAGTCCTTATGAGTTGGGTTGGCCCCAGCAAGTTCCGCTGCTGAAGTAGAAAGCCAAGATCAGAAGCCTTTGCTGACCTAGAGATGTAATTCTCTAAGCGCATTCTCAGCTGGTAAAACTGTGGTCTCTCTGCAGAGCTGACGCCCAGAGGTTTCCACGTCTGTGGCGCGAGTCTCCAGCTGGCACACGGGTAGCCTGTGCTGGCGTGTCAGGTGCGGGTCCCTCATTGTCTGATGGCTGAACTTCCCGGCACGGGACAAGTCCTGATGACAGCTCTAGGAGCTCAGAGTCCGCAGCCTTGTCAGGCTGGTCCGTCAACGCTTTCCTTGGCACATAACCAGGTTTCACCCAGGTTTGGGCCAACCCAGCTGGTTCCCGTTTCCCTCAGTGGGAGGCATGATAAGCAGGAAGGTGGTGCCACATGCAATTTGTGGATGGGACAAAACTCCAGAGGCCCTCCAGCACTGGGATAGGACCGCTGAGTGCTCAGCTATGGCATGGGTGTGGCATCTGTGGGTGAACCCATGGATAGAGAAGCTGGGTCATCCAGCTTCTCTATCCATCCCAAAGAAAACAGCCACTTACTGGCCCTTTAACCATCCCTGAGCAAGGCGGTGGCGGGGGTGGGGGGGTGGGGGGGTGGGGGGGACTTTGACTTCTAGCACAGCTTCTCAAGTGGCATAATAGCCTTGGATACGCTCCCTAGTAAATGTCTTGTGATTTGCAGTTTAACTTACTGGGCGATGAGAGCATTAGAAAGCAGTTTCTGACTGGTTAATTGTTCACTCATGCCACGCCCAGACCAGAGCCACTTGGTAATTGGGGCCTTGCCTAATCTGAACTCACACCGACATGAGCTGCAGCTCAGTTGGCTGGTTCCCAGACTTGGCCTTGCACCAGCGAGAAAGATCTCTTCTCGAACCGCTTCTCTGTATTAAAGGTAATTCCTGCTCAAGACCGAACTATGATGGCAGAAGAAGTCCCATAGATTTAATCTGGTCCGTCCTTCTTAAAACTGAGGACGCTGAAACCTAAGAAACACGAGAAGGCCGAGCTCATTGGCGAGAGAGCCAAGAGTAGACCTCAGAGCAGTTCAGTGCTCCCCCAACCTGGGCGACACGCTTCAACTTCTCTGCTTACTGTACCCAAAAAAGCAGAGGGCAGCAAACTCTTTCTGTAGTGGGCCAGATGGTAAAGATTTTCATCTTCGTGGACCGTACCGTTTCTGTCTCAGCTACTCCAGTCTGCTGGGTACGGCCAGAGCAGCCGTGGACACCAGGTAAATAGATGCACGTGACCGTGTTCCAATGAAGCTTCATTTATAAAAGCAGGCTGTGAGCCAGATTTGGCCCGCAGGCTAGTTTGCTGACCCTGGTCTAAGGTAAAAGCAAACATCCTCCATTCACTCCCCAACCCCGCTCCCCAGAAGTGGCTGTTGTCGAGCGTCCGGTCTGTTCTCCCTGGCATGCATCACGGTGTTTACAGATACGGGGTTTTGTCACATAAATTCGGTCCCACAGAGTATGTAGTTCTGTATCTTGCTTTGCTCCTGTCAACAGGGGAGGGCATATATTCGTTTGTATACAAATATGACCACGTTGTGTATATTTTCCTACAGTCTCCTTTTCTTCTCTTGGCAGTGACTCAGAGTCCGTGCTTACTGGTTTGTGACTCCTTTTTAAGGGGTACACCGTGGCCTCAATCTTTATCTTCTGCCGAGAAGTACAAAAGAATAACCGTATATGTAAATAATGACTGGCCAACGGTCAAAGATGATGCCTTGTTTGCTTCACATTGTCCCATGTGTTTGGGGACACTCCACGGTGGCCTTTCTGAAGGGGGGACGGATGGCTTTAGCTCGAATTACTCCCAGCCCAGCGCCCTATCCGTGTGGTGTGTTAATAAGTGATTTTGCGTGACTGTGAAGGGTTCAGAGCAAGTTTGGGGGCCAGCATCCTCGTTGAATATGGGGAGATTTCTGTGAAATCTTGAAAATTCCAAGGGTTTTGTAATGCTGTAGACCGTGGGTCATGGTGAGCGGGAGAAACCCATACCACCCATTGTGCTCTCCCTTTAAGGCCTGCGCATTTAGAGATGCCCTGTGTTTGTTTCCCAGAGCTGCCGCAACGGAGCGCCATAAACCTGGTGGCTTAAAACAACAGAGACTTTGGGGCTCCTGGGTGGCTCAGTCGGTTAAGCATCTGACTTCTGCTCATGTCATGACTAGCGGTTTCTGGGTTCAAGCCCTGTGTCGGGCTCTGTGTTGACATCTCAGAGCCTGGAGCCTGCTTCAGATTCTGTGTCTCCCTCTCTCTCTGCCCCTCCCCTGCTCACACTCTGTCTCTCTCTTCCTCAAAAATAAAGAAACATTAAAAAAAATTTAAACAGAACAACCAGAAACTTTATTATCTCACAGTTCTGGGAGCCAGACGGCTGAGATTAAGGTGTAGGCAGGTGTTGGTTCCTTCTGGAAACTCTGATGGGAAAGCGATCCCCAGCTCTCTCCTAGCCCCTGATGGCCTCCAACGATCCTGGGCGTTCCTTGGCTTGCGGGCACATCGTTCCAGTCTTTGGCCTTCCTCTCTGCATCTCTGCATCTGTCTCCCCTTCTCTTGCCACTGGATTTAGGGCCCACCTGAATCCAGGATGACCTCATCTCAAGATCCTTCCCTTAATGACATCTGCAAAATCCCTTATTCCAAGCAAGGTTACCTTCTAAAGTTCCAGGTAGGCGTATTTGGTGAGGACCACAATTCTACCCGCCGCATGCTCTCTATCTGAAAACTGGGGTTCGTCCCCCTCAGGCTCTTCCTCTAGTTTGCGAGGAAAAGGGCAAAAGCCTTATTCTCATCCTCGTAAGCAGCCCTGGGAGTCCAGGGGATGGCATCTGCTGTCAGTCATTTACAAATCTCAACCCAGTTGCAAAACACCACCAGGCAGAATTGCAAGGCTTCTAGGAATTTTCTTACAGAGTTTAGCAAAATGAGAAGCTAATGAGAAAAGTGTTTGCATGCCTGCTAGTTTAACTGAAAAGGAAGCAGAAGGAAACTGTCTTTTGTAATCCCCAGGGGTTCTTAGTTCAGTGGGTGCCAGCCTTTCCCTGGAATTCACCAGCACTAATTGTTGGGTTCTGAAGTCTGAATCCAGCGTGGGGCCTGGATAACCAATCCCCTCGTTTGTGCATACACTTTATGTGTGTAACTTCTCAGGAGAAAGTTATATTAATGAGGAAATAAAAGACCGTGCCTGGGTGTGTGATCTGCTTTTGAGGGTTTGAAGAAACAGCTGTTACTCGGGTGGCCCAAGGCACTTGGATACAAAAACGTTTTCATTTTTAACAGCGAGGAATGCCTTCGCACCTCAGACTGGGCGACGGCCCCTTTGGTCACAAGTGACAGAAACTCCCTCTCAGGGCGGCTGAATTAGTGTCCTGGGGCTGCTGTAGGAAAGTACTGCAAAGCGGGTGTGGCTCTAAAGCAGCAGAAGTGTATTCTTTCACCATTCCGGGGGCTGGAGGTCTGAAATCAAGGTTTTGGGAGGGCCGGGCTGTCGGAGGCCTCCCGGGGAGGATCCCTCTTGCTTTCTCCAATTTCTGATAGCCCCAGGCGTTGCTTGGCTTCTGGCAACCTAGCTCCCGTCTCTGCCTTCTTGTCACTTGGCATCCTCTCCTTGTCGAGCTCTCCTCCCTCCTCTTATGAGGACATCAGTCATATTGCATCAGGGCCTCCTCTAGAACATCCTCTTCTTAACTGATTACATCTGCAACAACCCACTTTCCAAATAAGGTCCCATCCTGAGGTATTGGGGGTTAGCATTTCAAAATTATCTTTCCAGGAAACACAGTTCAACCCGTAACATCAGTTAGAGCAGAAAGGGACTAACATCACCAAGCTGTGGGGGACAGAAAGGACCAAAGCCGGGCCCTGAGGCGCCATTGGCGTGCCCTCAGCTTTGCCAGCTTGTGTCTGAGTGTGCATTCGTGCCCCCTGCGTGGAAAGGGCAAGGCTGCAGCAGCTCAGAGCTGTGCTACTCCTGTGGTGGTGGCACCTCTCTCCCCTGCTCCCATGGGGAAGCCCTGGGGAAGATGCCATTGCAGTGTGGTCACCTGTCCAGCCCTGACCATTCATCATGGGCGGAGGCCGTCATGGAGAAAATGGCAGCTCCTGTGTCGGGAGCTGGGGGAGGAATGAGGCTCCCCTCAAAAAGCAGGGTAGCCTTGACGTGACCACGGGGGGATTGTGAGCTTGGTGTAGCTGTAGTCACGTGTTACTTTATAACGACCCTTGTCTTGCCTTGCTGTTAATGTGATCTTGTGCATGGATTTGTTCTTTCTCATCCCCTGTGCATTAACCTAGACTAACCCACTTTCGGGTTCTGGGAGATGTCCTCAGATGTATTATTAGATTTTTAATTTCTCTAAAAGGTCAGTTCATTTGCATTCAAGCAGAAAGCACACTGAGACTAGTAATTTCATCTTTAATCCCTAAGGAGTCGACGGTGTGAGGTACCCACAACAGGTACTTCTTGTCTCTTTAGTTTTTAAACTTCTCAATAGGATCACACTAGTGCAGCAACCATTTTAAACTCTGCTAAATGGCCTGTGGGAAGAAAAGGTACTGTTCCGTTTCAACTATTAAAATTAATTCAGAGGAATGACTGCATAAATTATCAAAAGAGCTCGTAATTCAGAAAGCTGATTTCACTTCTTAATTATGTTTGCCTCTAGCTGATATCGGAAAATAACTGTTATTCCGAGTCCCCTGTGATCAGCGTAGAGAAAGCCACCTGAGATAAACAGTCGGTAGGCAATCCCAGAAACGTCCATACAGCCTACAGGCCAGACATAGCAACTTCTTGGGTATCATCATTTGAGGGATGGCATCATTTGAAAACTTTTCAGGCTTGTGATGACATTTTCAGGAGTTTACATTTAAATTTAAAACATGACCCCAACGTGAGCATCCCCGTAACTAAGTAGATTCCACCAGGACACTAATCCTTACTGTCTCTTTGGTAAGGGATATATTTCTTGGTACCATCAGGTTCATCACTTCGCGGGGAAAAACCGGTTGCTCATACCTACGAGCTCTGGACGAGGCAGGAACTGCTAAGAACTGTTCAGTGCTTTTCTCATTCCTGTTTAATGAAGGTCACCCTTTGCTCTCGCCAGCCACCGGAATTAGTGAGGGGCTTTCAATTCACCTTGACTGTAAGCACACAGGTGCCACAGGCTGGGCTGGACTTTTACTATTGGTCCTTTACTGTAGGTTGGGGGGGAGGGGGTAAATTGAAGTGTGTTGACCTGACGAAATTGCTGTGAGGTGGTATAAACCAGCTCAGGATAAATTGAGTGTGAAACCATTACTGTCAGATGTTGCCTGCCAGTGGGTGGTGTGTGTGTGTGTGTGTGTGTGTGTGTGAGAGAGAGAGAGAGAGAGAGAGAGAGAGAGAGAGAATTGCTTTACCTTGATTTAAGAAGCAGTAGAAAACAGGCTATTACTGAAATAAAGCTAATTTCTTCTTGTTCTCAGGCATTATATTGTATGGTAGTGACATTGGAAATACAGTTTCCCCCTAAGATAGCTGCTTTTCTGCAATAAAGAACCAGTATTCTTCTGTCTTCTCTTTCTATCCCTTCTTTAATTTTTTGTTTTGTAAATCATCCCGTTTATCAGTTAAAGGTACAAGGGGTAAGAAATGAACTTGCAGGTGATCGTTGTCCATGGAAAAGGAACTTTAGGTGAAGAAATGTCTGGCTTTCTGGGTCCACTTTTGTTGGTTGGGGAAACAGAGGGTGAATGGGATAGCAATGTAGCAGGATTCCCACACAGAGAGTCGTGGCACGGAGGCTTTTTAATTTCCAGGAAGCAACTTTATTCGTGCCGGCACTGCTCAGTGGGGTTCGTACCCGAAGAACTGAGCACCGAACGTCACGTGGCCTAGTTTTTTATACATTTTCTATTTCTTTGTCTCCCATATATGGTAACACACACAAACATGTAGTCTGATTAAGCGGTCTCAGTTTACAAGGTCACGAGGGATATTGTCACGTAGGCGCACGGCCAGGTTACCTTGAAGTTTTCTCTCCCTTTTTTTCTCTCTCCTTAGGGAGGGGACCCCACCACAGTACGCGTGATATTTTCTTTTTCTTTTTACAGGTGGTATTTTCTTGACTACCACACAAGTGATAGGAAAAAAATCGCAGTGTTTCGGTACATATAGAATGAAAGGGAGAGTCTGCTTCTCTTTCTAATCTCCGTGTAAAGGTCTACTTTCCATGAAGCCTGCTCTGACCTCTTGAGCCGTAATGAGCCACTGTCCCCTCTCCTTGATCCGCCGGCAGAGTCCTCCATTCAGTGAATGCTTATTGAGCACTTCTTGTTTGCACAAGTTAGGGGGGCAGAGACGAATTAGGCTCCTGCCTAAAGGCTTTTGGCCTCCTGCGGACAGGCCTCTGGCCGGAGAGGAGGTAGCGTGACATAAGGTATTCAGCATGGGTGTGCTGCGTTGGGTTGCAGTGCATTTTCTTTCCTCAGCTCGCTAACACTGGCCCTCTTTACGCACAAGAGAAAACGGCCTTTTGTCCGCACTCCTGCCTCTAATAGCCTGATCGCTTTTGATATAAGCATTCCCCGCCTCCCTACAATGTTCATCTGAGTCATCTCGGGCTCATCACGGCCGGCCTGCAGCAAGGAAGTGGGACAGCTGTACTGTCCTAATTGGACAGAAGGCAACTGACTTGTCTTGGATGAGGATCGCCTGAGCTGGCTTTTCTGCTCCAGAAAGACACTGAGAGAGCATCTGTCCACCTAGGATAGTGTGTCGCTAAAAAGCGATGCCACCGTGGTCAAGTTTGAGAGAGTGGCAGAGGGAGACCTGCTTGGTCCGATATGAAAGGGAGGCCGTTACATTTTATGATGTCCCGGGCAGCGGGAGGGGAATATTGGAGACTACAGACGGTGGTTTTTCCGCTGCGAGTTGTGAGTATTTTGTGCAGGTGACCTAGTTGTTGCTTACTGGAAGCATGCGAATGACTCTTTTCCAGGAAGGGCAGGAGGAGAAAATTTACAGGAGCTAGGATTATTCTAGAAAGAGGTGAGGAGGTCTAAAAAGAGTTTTTAAAAGGAAAACAGCTTAGAATAGAACAAAATCCTAATGTGGCTTCGCCAGAATAACCCGCTCTCAAAAATGTACTCTGCGATTACTCTTTGGTGCTATAGTTTTTCCCCACACTATACTTAGATGACATATTTTTGGTCTACTAGTTTGATGTCTAATGCGTTCTTTAAACAAGAACTTAACATTTCATACTTGTACTATGCTAGCTGATTGCATAATTATAGTTATAATATGCAATTATAAAAGACACAGTCACTGCCTAACACATAAATATCTACAAGCTCAAGGCCATTTGAGTGGAATAAATAAATGCCATCAGAGTATTATAGAGGAGGGAGGGATCATGTCCAGGTGAGACCGATGAGAAAGAGTCCCTAGAAAAGGCAGCATTCAAAGCAAGCTTGGAACACTGGTATTCTATCATATAAAATACACTGTTTTTACGAAAAATACCTAATAGGTGCTCAACATCTATTGGACTCTGGAAATACAAAATTGAACACGGCGATGTTCTTGCTTTTTTTTGGAAGATTTTATTTTTTTAAGTAATCTCTACACCCAACATGGGGCTCAGACTCACAACCCTGAGATCAAGAGTCGCGCTCTACCGACTGAGCCAGCCAGGCACCCTACAGTGTCCTTGCTTTTGAGAAGTTAAAGTCTAGTAGGAAAACCTGTTACATAACCAGCAGTTACGGTATAATTTATTGTATTAGATAAATGTGTGTCTACTTCATAGTAATGTATAAAAAGTATATATTTGGAACAAGAAAAAATGCAAATAGAAGGGAGTGCCTAAGTTGAGGGAGCTGGGGAAGGCTCATTCTAACCTGTAAGTGTTCAACCTGGGCACACCTAGGAATCACTTGGGGAGCTTTTTATTTTTTATTATTTTTCTTTAAATTTTTTAATCCTTATTTATTTTTGAAAGAGAGAGAGAGAAAGGGAGCACAAGCAGGGGAAGGACAGAGAGAGAGGGAGACACAGAATCTGAAGCAGGCTCCAGGCTCTGAGCTGGCAGCACAGAGCCTGATGCAGGGCTCGAACCCACGAACCGTGAGATCATGACCTGAGCCAAAGTCAGACACTCAACCGACTGAGCCATCCAGGCACCCCAGGAAGCTTTTAAAAAATTTTTTTTTTAATGTTTACTTATTTTTTGAGAGAGAGAGAGACCAAGTGTGAGCAGGGGAGGGGCAGAGAGAGAGGGAGACACAGAATCCAAAGCAGGCTGCAGGCTCTGAGCTGTCAGCACAGAGCCCCACATGGAGCTTGAACCCATGAACTGTGAGATCATGACCTGAGGTAAAGTCAGATGGTTAACTGAGCCATCCAGGCACCCCTTGGGGAGCTTTTTTTTTTTTTAAATATTTTTTAATGTTTTATTTTATATTTGAAAGAGAGAGCATGAGCAGGGGAGGGGCAGAGAGAGACAAAGACAGAATCTGAAGTAGGCCCCGATGCGGGGCTCAAACCTATGAGCAGTGAAATCGTGACCTGAGCCAAAGATGGGCGTTCACCTGACTGAGCCACCCAGGTGCCCCTTTTAAAAAATTTTTTTTGAAATATTTTAGGGGCGCCTGGGTGGCGCAGTCGGTTGGGCGTCCGACTTCAGCCAGGTCACGATCTCGCGGTCCGTGAGTTCGAGCCCCGCGTCAGGCTCTGGGCTGATGGCTCAGAGCCTGGAGCCTGTTTCCGATTCTGTGTCTCCCTCTCTCTCTGCCCCTCCCCCGTTCATGCTCTGTCTCTCTCTGTCCCAAAAATAAATAAACGTTGAAAAAAAATTTTTTTTTAATATTTTATTTTATATTCGAGAGAGCATGAGCAGGGGAGGGACAGAGAAGGACGGGGACAGAATCTGACCCCCTGGGGAGCTTTTTAAAGGTGCTGATGCCCAAGCCTTTCCCCAGACCTACTCCATCTGTCTCAAGGGCTCCCTGTAACTTTTGACAGCTGGACAGGTAGCTGAGACCAGATTGCAGAGGGTGTCGAATGCCAGAGTTAGGGCGTTTAACCTTGACAGTAGGCAATGGACAATGTTAAAGGCTTCTTATCTAGAGTTAAGAATTGTGTATTGTGATCCATGGGATGTTTAATAAAAGTTAACCTGGTGTTTAAATGTCCCTAGCTCAGTAAAAGGCCTCTGAGTCTATGTCGGTTAGCAGTGGGGAGAGAGGACTGACCCAAGCGGCACACCTGGGCAGCGGGGCTTTTTCTGTCTGTTTGTCTGTCTGTCATCAGAGGAGCTGGCCGGCTCTGACTTTTACGTTTGGTAGACTTTGCTAAGGAGCACTTAGAGAGCTGCACCGAAGAACTCAGGCTGGTCTGCTGCCCTGCGGCCAAAATGCAGGCTTACATCAGCTCTGGCTGTGCAGTCTGATACTTAGAGTGTTACAGAGCTGTGTGGACTACACAGAGTGGAACCCCGAGTGCACCAAATCACTGGGTGATGTATATGGCTCCGGCTGTCATCTGGGTCCCGGCATCCAGCCACGGCACGGTCACTGGTTCCTCCTGGCAGGTCCCTTGTCACCTGACCACAACTGGTTGAGGTGTGGTGGGTACTTTTGGGGGGCAACCTGGCTGCACAGCACTCACCACTTATCCTGGCTCCACTCCCTGAGGCCTGCCCTTCCAGAGGAATCCAGAGGACTCAGCACAGGGAAGGCACGCGGCCGGCGTGTAGACTCTGGAACGTAGACCTGTGTGTCTGTTTCTTTGCGGGATGCGGAAATGCCGTAGTGGTCATCCAGAGGTAGGAGCCTTGCCTTCAGTGGGCTCTGATTTGTGGTATTTCCAAACCCGGGGGTCCTGAATTCTTTCATATGCCTCCCCTCTTAGAATTTACTTCTCACCCTGTTTTTTCTTCCTCCTGGCAATTAGAACTGACACCCAGTGATGGGGTGAGGGGTAGAAGCACCCCTACTGTTCCCAGCGAAATGACAGAGCCTGGGCTCCGTAGATTCGGGGCTGAAAGGCGGGGTTGTTTATTAAAGGGGGTGAAGTCCAGCGACAACGGGATAAGAAATCAGACAAGGATGTTTTTCAAAGCAAGCTGTGTTTTTCTGACTGCTCCAGTATTGGTTTCCACCCTGAAGGCTCCTCTAACCCTGGGGAGGAAAAAATATTTTTAGTCTGATAGCGTGCTTTCGGCAGCCCAAGAGCTGAACCATCTGCACAGGAGTTGATAACTCAGAGCAATGGTTTTAGTGGAAATAACATGTAAGGGATCACCCAGGACTCCAAATTGAGGCACGGGCCACGTACAACGCTCTGTGTCTTACCCAACTTCTACAAAGTACTTTAAGAATTGTTTTAGAATACAAATACTGAGGAAGGAAAAGGAGAGGGGTGGGACGGGGCATCCGTTGTAATTCCTGGAGAAAGAAATGACAGAACCAGAATGTATTTTATTTTATCATTATTTTTTAACGCTTATTTATTTTTGAGACAGAGAGAGACAGAGCATGAACGGGGGAGGGTCAGAGAGAGGGAGACACAGAATCTGAAACAGGCTCCAGGCTCTGAGCTGTCAGCACAGAGCCTGATGCGGGACTCGAACTCACGGACCGCGAGATCATGACCTGAGCTGAAGTCGGCCGCTTAACCGACTGAGCCACCCAGGAGCCCCTGGAATGTATTTTAGAGATAGCAACTTGGCTAAGAAAAGCAGTTGACGAACTGGAATCTTGCTGAGTTGGGATAACACATTTGCTGTGCGCTATATAACAAACTTAAAAGTTTTAATAATAATAATAATAATTAAAAAAAAAAAGCCTCCTGCCTTCTGTATGTTTCCTACGGGTCATAAAGTCATTACCAAGACATTAAATAAAGGGTACCAGTCCTGTAATCTGATACTGCCATACTTCTTCCCACCCACCTTCCATGCATTTAATTGTGCCATTTGGCCGCCAGGACATGCATATTGATCACTGATTCCCCTGGAGCAGCTCTCATGGAAGAGACCCTTTGGATTGCTATTATTGTACATTCCTGACTCCAACATGCTCTGGTGTTGGAAAGGAGACCAGGAATGAGATCATGAGTAATAAGGAACCTTAAGTGTTTGCCCTTGCGCAAGACACAAAAAATTATCCAGTTGGGAGTAGGCTTCAGGAGTGTTGAACTTGAAGGCAAATATTTATCTTCTGGTGTTAAGAAAGGAAAGGATGTAAAACCTTTGACCTTGACTGTAGGGTGGTGTCTGAGTTTGGAGAGTGAATTGTATTGAGCCGGAAGCATGATGCATTTTTCACTGTTCCTTCCCAGGAACTATGCTAATAGTTTTTACCACATGCAGAGCGGCACCTGACTTTGCTATCCTACTACATATTTCCGGTAACATTCCATCGGATTCCAAGAATCTCTCCCTCTGGGGTTCAGCTTCCTGAAGAGACCCCTTTAAAATTCCCCTCAAGGGGCGCCTGGGTGGCGCAGTCGGTTAAGCGTCCGACTTCAGCCAGGTCACGATCTCGCGGTCCGTGAGTTCGAGCCCCGCATCAGGCTCTGGGCTGATGGCTCGGAGCCTGGAGCCTGTTTCCGATTCTGTGTCTCCCTCTCTCTCTGCCCCTCCCCCGTTCATGCTCTGTCTCTCTCTGTCCCAAAAATAAATAAAAAAGTTGAAAAAAAAAAAAAAATTTTAAAATTCCCCTCAAGGTATAGTGTTTGGAAAGAAAATGGCCCAGAGTCATCCGGTGTTTTGGAACCCTGTCCATCCCTTCCCTGTGTCATATTGCTCAAAGTGAATTTATGTATAATTAACATTTCTTTACCTACACAGCAGTCTCGCAAGCTGGGTAGAACCAGCCTCTGACACCTTTTTTAACACTCTAGAACATACAAATCTTTTCAGAAAGTACACAGGATTGAGGGACATGAGCATTTGGGGCCCAGTGTATCCATTCATTCTGAAAGCTCAACGTAACAGATTTCTCAGACATCCACCTTTTTAATCATTCCTGACATTGCACACATAGAAACTGAGGCAGCCTAATAATATGTCTAAAACAGGCCAATTGACTCGCTCCTACCGAGTCTATAGGAACCAAGATCCCTTTCTTGTCAATGATCTCAAATTATCATCCTCAAGTGAGTTGCTATTTGTGTGAAGGATAGACTTACGAAGTTCCACTGGATTTTACCTGGGTGGTTAGCTTCTGGACGCCTTCATGGTAATTTGTGAAAAGGAGGGAGGATAGAAGCTTCTTATTTTTAAGCTGTCCAAGCTACCAAAGTAATTTTCAGTGTTTCTGACGCTTGAAATATAGCAGGATGTGTGTGTGTGTGGGGGGGGGGGGGGGGGGGGGGGGAAGAGGAGGGAAGAGTAGACTTAATAAAACAAACAAACAAACAAAACCAAAAAAACATAGATTTGAACACTAGCTCTGTCACTTGAAAACTTTTCTGAGCCCATAATTAAGCATAAAAGTGATACCCTCCAAAGCACTGGGTGAATTAAATGGGAACATGCTTTCTAAATGTTCTGCTATAGAACAGATGTAAAGGGTATTATTAACAGTAAAAATAATGGATAAGAAATATTTAAACTCATGAGAGGAAAACTTAGATCTTTTGGTAGCCACTGAAGTCCCCAACCTTCCAAACTCAATTTCTGCTTACTCTTTCCACTGTGCCTTGGCCCTAACTAGAAGCCACTCTTGAGGCTTTAAGGTAAAGCCTTCTGCAAAACGATCCAGGCAACACCAGCCACTGTCTGCTGATTTCGAGTCAGTTTAGGATTGAAATATAAGCATTATTTGCATTCCATCCACATGTCCCCATCAGTTGAAAGGATACAGCAGACAGAAGGACAAGGATGAAAGAAGGATTGAAAATGGCTCAGTGGCACTCTGGAGGGCCTGGAATAATGGAGACCTGAGGGGATTAAGCTACAGAGCTTCAGAGCTTCGACTGAGAGGCCATTTTATGTAAAAAAAAAAAAAAAAAAAAAAAGATCATTCACTTCACAGAGGTTAGAAAAACACTTTGGGAATCCATTTGGCAAAGAGCTCTTAATTTGATTCTTCTTATTTAATTCCTTCAAATTCCTCTCAGATTAAAAATGTAATAAAAGGAAAACCACTCTGGACAACTGTTTGGCAGTGGCTGCTGAAGTTCAGCATAAACATGCCCGGTGACCTTGCCATATGCCGTCTGCTCCTACGTATAAGCACAACTGGAACTTGTATATAATTCAGCGAGAGACGTGGGCAGGAATTTTCACCGCAACAGTGTTTAAAACAGCCAACACTTTCAAACCACCCAAATGTCCATCAGGAGTGGAATGGGTAAATAAATGTAGCATGTTTACATAAGGGAGCACTATGCAAGCATGAGATGTCGTGAGGTACAACTACATACAGCATCATGGATAATTCTCGCAGCAAATCAAGTAAAAGAAGCCAGACGTATTTGCTTCCATTTATGTAAACTTCAAAACCAGGTAAAACTAGCATATGGAGTTAGAAGTCAGCATAGGGAATAGGAGTCATGGGACTAGGAGAGGGCCTGAGGGGGGCTTCTGCGTGCAGATAACGTTCTCTTTCTTGCTTTGGATGCATTTATGAAAATTCACTCAAATGTACACAGTTGGGGCATTTGTCTTAGTGCATGTTATACCTCAACAAAGAAGTCTACCTAAATGAAAAAATAAAGGCATTCCTCCTTCCTACTCCAAAGAAGAGGCGGGAAAGTATATTCAAGACTTCCTACCTACCTTGTAAGGGAGAACAATCTGATATGATATATAAAATGGCATTTTTTGATAGCTAAGAAAAACAAAGCATAGACTAGATTGCACCAACTGCTGACAAAGCACCTGGTCGGGGAATACCAAATTCAGCTAACACCCAAGGAAATTCAACACCAGATCCTCAGGTCACTGGTTACCCTCTAAACTATGCTCTATTTCTTAATAACTTACTTACCAGAAGAGAATAATGGGATGATGTTTTCCATGCTATTTAATCAGTTCCATGCTATTTAATCAGTTTCAAGGAAGTTTGGCACCTGGGAGACATGACCTTGCTATTATTGAATCTGAAAACGACAGGCAGGCTGGAACTACCAGGCCTGCTTTGTAAAGGTTTAGGGTCACACTGTCCCGTACCGTGAAGATCGCCTATGTCAGGAAATAACATTTAGGATAGTTGGCCTTAAAGGCCTTGGTATTATTTACAGTGTTTTTTTTTAAGTTTTTTTTTTAATATATTTGGGGGGGGGGGGGTAGAGAGAGTGGAGAGAGAGAAACCCAAACAGATTCCACGCTGTCAGCACAGAGCCCGACACAGGGCTTGATCTCATGAACCGTGAGATCCTGACCTGAGCTGAAATCAAGAGTCAGTTGCTTAACCAACTGAGCCACTTAGGTGCCCCCATTTATGGTGTTTTTTTAAAATAACATTTGGGTGATGGGCATTGAGGAGGGCACTTGTTGGGATGAGCCCTGGATGTTGTATAGAAACCAATTTGACAATAAATTATATATATATATATTTTTTTTTTTAAGTGAAAAAAGAAAGAAATAAAAAATAAATAGATAACATTTGATCACACTGTTGATGGCTGGGAGCAGGAGGGACAGTGGAAGTAAAGTTTTTGTTAAGAACTTAAATTATCTAGTCTTTCTTTAGCATTAGCAAATTGTAAAATGCAAAGGCCTTAATTTTGTATGATGCACTATTATTTGTATTCTTAGAGAAAGGAAAAGCAGTTGAAAGATGATCCTAAGAGCCAGGGTGGACCTCAGCGGGGGCCTCCCTTGTAACCTGAACAACCAAGGGCTAGGAAAGCTGCAGGACCTGGGGGTTCTACACAGCTTGGAGTTGGACAGACCTGAATTCAGATGACAGATCTATCCCTTGCTAACCAAGTAACCTCGGACAATTTCTTGGTCTTGCTAATGTTTGATTTCCTCACCTGTTAAACTGGGTGTAACACCTACCTCACAGTGCTGCAGGGAGTGTCAGAAGGGATATGGCTTATGGGGTGCTCAGCACAGTGTCTGGAAACAAGTAAATAATGAAATTATAGCTGAAGCACTGAAGTGCATCCATCACTTCTCTTTGGGCGGCCGTAATGGTGCGGGGAATAGAAGGCTCATCAACGTAGAGGTTTTCTGATAGGGTTTCTGATACTAACTCGCCAGACGTTGCGAGAGCACTTGCTGTGCGGAAAGCAAGAGCGATCCTAGAGTTATGGAGATAGCCGTGGGACCGATGTCTTCAAAGGCATGCATAATCCAACATGAAAGAAAAAGAAAAATCTCACCTGCGTCGACTGGTACCAGGTACTCGGTGATCAACATACCTTTGGTTGTTTCATTTTCATAATAATCCTACCTGGCCGCTTTTCTAATGCCAGTTTGTACAGATAAAGAAATGATTCCAGAGGAGAACCCAAGGCCACAGTGTTTGCAAGACCAGCAGGCAGACCTCCGGGTTCTCTTGATGCCAAAGCCCATCTCTTTCCCTTCCGTGTTGCACAGTGGGGTGGGGCAGACAGTCCAGCCATAATAACTAGTGGCAAAATTAAATACGTCTGACAGTGGAAGCACAGAGCCGTGGGAACATCAGGGAGAGGTGAGGTTCAAATGTAGACACTCCCTTGATTAGTTTCAGATTTGCGTTTTGTCGTCAACGTAGTTATTTGCTCTGCCTTCGGTTTGGCAAAATAGCCAAGATAGATGTTATGTTAGTAAGGTGTCTCTTACCACTCATCTTAACCATCTTTTTGCATCATACAGGAATCACTTTTCTAGTTGCCTAAGATTTCTGAAAAAGAAACAACGTAGGTGTTGTGATGGTATTGATCCAAGAGAGTCGAATTTGCATCCTAAGATCTGGGATATTTCCCAGTTCTGACACTTAGCCGTGTGACCTTGGTGCAGCACATCATCTGTCCTCTGAGCCTGTTTAACCAGCATAAAACAAAAAGAATGATGTCGTCTATTTCAAAGGGTCAGAAAAGAATCCAATTAGATATTGTGTGTGAAAGCACACAGCCAAAGAGCCAACCCGGGAGAGTCCCAGGAGCTACGCTAAGGTGAATCACCCAGGTTTTCATTTCTACTTCTCATGTGGTTCTGGGGAAATTACTTCATCTGTCTGTAGTCTGCTTTCTCTTCTTATACGAGAAGAATGGTACTTCTTCTGAAGACAGAGAAATAATAATTAGATTAGTGAACTACTTTTTTGTAAGCCCTTTGTAAACATTCAAATCTTCAGATAATTGCTAACAATGCAATATTATGTATGCATATCTAGCTTTCTATATATAAAGGCACATTTGATTCTGGAGAAAGAATCCATTCCTTTCAACAACTCTCCAGAAGAATCTGAACTCCCCACCCCCACCCCAAAAGGAACGAAGGCATGTGTCATTGCAGACAGTGAGTAGAACAATTCCTCCTATCTTCCCAGTCAGGTCCCTTGCCCCCCACTCCACTGTTCACTGTTTTCCTTCTTCCCTTCCCTTCCCTTCCCTTCCCTTCCCTTCCCTTCCCTTCCCTTCCCTTCCCTTCCCTTCCCTTCCCTTCCCTTCTTTATTTCTATTGGCATGTCTCTTTATCAAGGAATAGTTTACATACCATAAAATTCACTCATTGTAAGTGTGTGGTCTGATTATTTTTATTACACGTATACAGTTGTGCAGCTATCACTATAATGCAATATTAGGACTTTTCAGTCACCCCATCTCGACTGCTCATCTGCAGTCCATCCTACTCCCGTCCTACCCCAATCCCATTTCCAGCAACCACTCACCTACTTTATATTGCCTTCATCTTGCCGTTCCTAGAAACTTCACATAAATGGAACCATACAATCCATAGTCCTTTGGGTCTGGCTCCTTTCATGTCACATAATGTCATTGAGGTTCATCTGTTTGTTGCATAGATCGATAGTTTGTTCCTTTCAATAAGAACAATAGCTTTGCAGTGTTCCATTACTCCACATTTTGTTTGTTCACCAGCTGAGAGCCATTTGGATTGTTTCCAATTTGGGGTTATTAGGAATAACCCTGCTGTGAACTTTTGCACAGAAGCCTTTGTGTGGACCTATGTTATCATTTCTCTTAGTTTAAAACCTAGTAGTATGCTGGGTCGCAAGGTATATTTATGTCCAACCTTTTGAGAAACTTCCAGAAGTTTCCAAACTAGCTGTACCATTTTACATTCTCATCAGCAGTGGATGAGTGTATCACTTTCCCCACATCCTCCTCAGCACTTGGTATGGTCAGTCTTTTTAATTATAGCCATTGTAACCAGTGTGTATGTGCTTATTCAGCATGCATATATCTCCTTTTGTGAAGTGTTTATTTAAATCTTTGCCCATTTTTTTCAATTGAGTTGCTTGGCCACTTATTTTGCATTGTCTTCGTTCTTTGTATATTCTAGATACCAGTCTTTTTTTTAGAAATGCGATTTGCAGCGATGTCTTCCAATCTGTGACTCAGAGGTATCACGATACCTTTTGAAGAGAAAAAGATTTTAATCTTGATGACATTCAGCTTATCAATCTTTTTCTTTTATGAATTGTGTTTTTGTAGACTAAGAAATATTAAACCAAGGTCACAAAATTCTTCTTTGATGTTTTTGTCTAGAAGCATTATAGTTTTTTTAGCTTGTATATTTAGGTCTGTGATTCATTTTAAGTTAATTTTTTGTTTATGGTGTGAGGTAGGGTTTGCTTGAATATATAGATCTAATGTCCCCTCATCATTTTTTGGAAAGACTACACCTTCCCCATCAAATTCCTTGGCATTTTATTTAAAATTAATTAACCATGAATGTGGCCATTTATTTTGGAATTCTCTCTTCTATTCTGTTGACCTATAAGTCTATCCCAATACCAGTCCATGCTATCTTGATAACTTCTAGCTTTATAGTAACTTTTGAAATCATATAGTGTAAGTCTTCTGACTTTATCTTATTCTTTTAAATTTTTTTTCTTTTTTACTCTCTTGGGTCCTCTGCATTGCCACATAAATCGTAGGTCAGCTTTTCAATCTCTACAAATAATCCGGCTTGGATTTTGTAGAGATTGCACTGAACCTATAGGTCATTTAAAGAGACTGGTTATGTCCCGTGGGAATGCGCACATTTACAGATAACATGTATCTAGCACTGTTAAATTGTAAAGACTGCTTTAAAGTTTTTACACTTGATTCCCTGGAAGGAGATGAGAAAGCACTAACCATCTCCAAAAAATCCAATATGCATTTACACTGAGATGTTGCCACTTTTTTCATTCTTTACCCCTCATTAAAAGAAGGGAGTTGGTGTTCTTTTATATTTTGAGCAGCTGGTCAAAGGGAACCAGATCATTGGGAGGCGGTGGTGTATTTGTCTCCGCTCTGTTTTGTGCATCTTCACTGGAGTAGATGAGCTGTGACCCCTCCCTCTGACACAGCACACGGTTGCAGCCGCAGTTGGGTGGCTAAGGCCGTCTGGCTGCAGGATGTTCTCATCTGTGCAGGTTGGCTTTGCACAGACTTGTGTAGAACCCTCCGGGCTTTGGGAAAGCTGCCTGGGCAAACTGATTTGTTCACCTTTGCCCAGGATACAAAATTTGGGCCAGGGCACACCCTCATTGTCCTGCCTGTTCGGGGTGCTGCATTATGGGAAACACCCTCCTGGAACAGGTGAGTGTTCAACTTGGAGATCAAGCCAGTCCAGTCACATTGGAAACCTCTCCCATTTCAAGAGAAAAAACCAGCAGACTTAAAGATGGCTGAGTCAGCCCCCACACTGCCCTTCTGCAGGAGTAAAACACGGAACTTGCGTGCTTCTGCCTCTCCCTCCCCACCCATGCACCTGCCATGTAAGCAATAAATCCTTGTTACACCTTTGGCTTCTTCATCTACCATCAGGTTTAGGGTTTGGGGACCACCCAGACTGGTGTTTCCTGAGTTCTTGATGATTTGTATACTCATTTCAGTGCTTATTAAAAAAAAAAAAAAAAAAAAAAAAAAAAAAAAAGGTGATTTCTTAAATCCCCTGCCTTAAAACCATTGAACCCATTTTTAAAAGAATCTTGGGTGTTGCTTATGCACAGTGCCATTAGAAAACTCCTGATCTAGGCCAATATACTTACCTCACGTGTTTATATGTCCTTCATCTAAAGTCACTGTCAATCAGAGCTGTATTTGCAAGAGTCTTGGGGACAGAAAAGCAATTTGTTTATTCCTTTGGGTATTCTAAGCAAATCATCTGTAAATCAAGTTAGATCTTTAAGAAGAAACGGCAACCTAGACCTTGATAGTTTAACTTCCCCATAGGGAAATGACTATATTCAATTATCTTTCAGTACCACACCACTGGTTTTTCTCAGGGGTCTATATAAGAAACTACCTGAATGTTTCCAACCATCGGCAAAATTAGTGTGGAAGATGATTTTCCATTCCAGAGCCAGGGTCCTCCATAAGAATTTTCTTGGTGCTTTTAGAGGGGAGGCCTGGACACAAAGCCGAGCTCTACTTTATGGACTTTGAGTGTTGGACATTGTCCACTTTGAGCGTTAGTTTCTTTGCTTACCGGTATAAGACAATAAAATAACACCTACATCACGGGAGTGTAGTGAGACCAGTCACTTAAAGTCCTTGATGCAATGCCTTGCACAGAGTAAGACCCTATGGCAGTTCAGCCTACAATGACTGTTCGTTTATTTAGAATAGGAAACCTCACCTCTCTAGTCACAGTTGTATGTGGCCATTTTTTTCACACAGTGAGACTTTTGTGGCTCATTTTCCCTTTTGTCTTCGTCTAGTGAGAAACTCAGATCACAGTAGGTTTGTCTGAGTGTGGAGCCTTGATATTTTCTTTTCCTCTAAGGTTTTTGTCCAGTTGTTCACAGATCATGACCTTCTCCGATAAGAATCTGCAAGTCCTTTTTGGAAGAAGGTAGGGCATAAGTTATAAATGGCTGAAGGTTGACTTCAAGAGCCATCATTCACATCGCCTAGGCTCGTGTCGGGAGTAGGGCACTCTGAGGGAAAGAGGGTAAAGAAAAACTAAAAAGGACAGTTGGTCATCCAGGAGCTAAGCAGATTATCAGGCAAGCAGATTATCTGTCCAAGGATGGGTTCTGTAATTACAGTTCTCTTTCGCCACTCCCAGAGGGCTGTTACAGTCAGCACAGGGCGTAGGGCATCCAGAAATCCTCCTGGGTATAAGGCACTATGGAGTCATTGCTTAAACTCCATTCCCTACCATCAAGAATTTCCTCTCTCTACCCAAATCGCTTTTCTGTTAACACTGTTGTGTGAGCTCGTAGAGCTATGGGGTTTCACACAGAATCACAGAATTTTATGGCTGCATGGGACTTGAAATTGTTCAGTTCAACCCTTCACTTTTTACAGATGAGGGGCCTGGGGCTTGGAGAGGGTATGTAGTGGCATCATTGAGGTCTTGTGGGTAACACATTAAAGAATGACACCCATTCTCTTGATTCCAAACATGGTAACCCTTTCCCAGGGGACCCCCTCATCCACAAGGAGTTCAGAACTATCTGCTCTGCTAGACGATGGATTTTATCAAAAGCGTGGTGCCTTAAGCTAAATCCTGCCTTATAGTAGATAGTATTACTCCAGATGGTATTCTAGTCTGTATGCCAAAGTTCCTACTCCAATTTAGAGATTAACCAAATAGTAATAATTACCACAGAAATCTGACATAATCAGCACTATGAAAGGCAAAGGAGTTTTTTGCACTTTGAATGTGCAGGCAGGTGCTTTATAAAACTCAGCTACATAAGCAAGTTGTCTATTTTCTAGAGAGTTTAATGCCAGCCAGAATGTAGATGCTTAACATGTGCACTTTGAATATGTGAAAAAGAAGAAAATAGGTTATAAGTTTTTTTACACAGCGGGATACACAGACGGGCGGAGAACAGTGATTGCAGAGCTCTGGTGAGCCCCACGACACATCTGGTCCCACAGGCTCAGGCACAGCTAGAGTTGCAGGGTGTGGGCTTGGGGCCAGGTACCTGGTTAACTGTCACTTAGGAAGTCACCTGTCATAACAAAGCCCACGCTGTGCTGTAAAACTTGATGATCAATAGCCGCCTCTCCACAATGAATCGTACGTTTACTATCTGTTCTAACGTAGGCACTATATACTCTTCCATTTTACTCATGATCCGAAATACTTTTCCTTCTTCTACAAATGACTGCAGTGTAAACGATTTTGATTCAACTGTGTCCGTTTGGGGAGTTAGTTTGCATATGAGCCCGCGTCTTTGTTCAGCTCTGATCCTTTTCCTGGCCCTGTGCGCAGGGCTTGACTGTGAACCGTCATGGTGCCGGTATAAGAAGAAATGAAAGAGAAGAGGTGGCTCACACATGCAAAGCAGAGGCTCCCTTGGCCTTGAGCCTCTGGCCCCGTGGTCCCCTAGGATGCACTGCTACAAAAACAGACTTTTAAATGGCTGTGAAATGGCCCTTGAGTCTGGCCGACCGCATTACTTGACATGTTCAGCATTGGGAGACGAAGCAGGTACATGAGTCAAGACCAATGTCCCTGGCATTACGATAGTATTGTTTCTTAGCAGTGCTTTCTGCCAATAATTCATAGACCACAGCCTGGCACATGGGGCCTTGGCATATCTTCCATCCACCTTGTGTGACAGCTCAGGTGGCACCATTACTCTTCTGTGCTTGTCCTTGGGCAAGAACAGGCACCGAGAAGGCCTTTTACCAGCATCCCAAACTGCACTAAGAAGCCTTTTTGTGAATGGCCCTGAGACCACCTCTGTGCTGAGGATTAGTGCTGTTGTTTCTATGATTTATTATGATAGCGTGCCACACCATTTTCAAAATACTACATCATCGCTCACCCTCGCAACGTCACTCCGAGGTAGTTCTAGCAGTGTGGTGCTGTATGGTTAGAGAGGCTGCAACCTTCACAAGACCCCACAGTGCCAAAACTGGATTTGAATCCAGTCCCACCTACCCCAGCGTCTCCACACTTTCAACTAGGGCTTTATGCGTCTACATTATAGGCATTCCTTTTCTGCATGATTTTTTCCCTTGGTAACGTTAGTTTTGAACTCTTTCCATGTAAGTTTATTTCATTCCTTTAATGGCTACGTAGGATTGAATGTTTTGTCTGACTACTTTCTGATTTAGGTTGCTTTCTGTTTCTTTGTTCTTTCCTGTTGTAAATAATACTGAAGACCGTCGATACAAACACCTTTAAGCACAGGTATGAGAATTTCTGTAGGATGGCTTCCTAGAAATGGAATTGTGTGTCAGAGAGTTTGTGCATATTAAATGTTAATAAATATTGCCAGAGTTTCCTTCCAAAAAGAATTTTGCTCACCGACAGTGTGTGAGAAGCCTATTTCCTGACATTAGTCTTTTTGTCATTGCCAGTTTGGTGAAGAAAAATATTTTTTTTTCTAAATTGTGTTTCCCTGATTCCTGGTGGAGCTGAGCTAATTTTTATTTGAGGGGTCATCTACATGTCTTCTGGAAATTGCCTTTTGCCCTTATTGCCACTTAATTTTATTAGAGACACTATATATTATGGGTAATAAGCTTGTATCTGAGATGTGTGCCAAGTATTTTTTCCCTGTTACTTCTCTTTTAACTTTATGTCTAGACATTTTCCTGTGTGTGCACTGTCATTATTTGTGTTTATTGTGTTTCTAGATTTTGCCTTGTTCAGGAAGGCATTCCTACCCCAAGTTTCCTAAATTATCTCCTATATGTCCTTCTAAGATTTCTACATTTTTGTTTCTGTTTAGCTCTGTAACTCTCTAGAATTCTTTTTTGGGTAAGTTATGAGTCAGGAATCTAGATTTACCTTTCTTTACATGGAGAGTCCATTGTTCTCACCATTGATGGAATAATCCATTCTGTAACTCATTGGAAATGCCACCATAATCATAGACTAAATTCTCTTGTGTATAGTGTGCAATGGGTTCCTGTGACTTATCTGTTTCACCAATTTATTTTATATTCCTGTACCAACATTGAAGCACTTTAATTATTTGCGCCTTTAGAATACTTTTCATGGGGTACCTGGGTGGCTCCGTCAGTTAAGCATCCGACTTTAGCTCAGGTTTCAACTCACGGTCTATGAGTTTGAGCCCAGTGTTGGGCTCTGTGCTGACAGCTCAGAGCCTGGAGCCTGCCTCGGATTCTGTGTCTCCCTCTCTCTCTGCCCGGCCCCCTCTCAAAAACAAACAAACATTAAAAAAACTTTTTTTAAGAATAACTTTTTGTGTCAGGAAGGGAAAATCTTTATTGATGCTCTGTCTTTCAAAAAATGTCTGTATATTTGTGTATTTTTTTTCCATATGAACTTACAGAATCAGCTTGTCTATAGACAAAACCCCTGTGATCATTTTAATTGGGAATGCATTGCAATAATAGATTTATTTTAGATAATTTTAGATAAATTGACATCTTTAAATATTTGGTTTTCTCATCCAGAAATATTGCATGTTTTTTTGCCTTTTATGTCCGTCAACTAGGTTCTACCATTTTCTTTATATCAGTCTCACGTTGAAGGCTTTGTTTGTTGTGATTTAGAAACGGAGTCCCATTTTCCCATTATGCTGACCGAATTTGTATTGCTAGTCAGTAGGAAAGCTATTGGGTTTTCTGTGTTAATTTTTAATCTAGCTCTTGGAACTCTTTCATTAGTAATCTTTATACGTCTCTTATCACGTTGGCTAGGACTAGACCAAGGTAGAAAACCTTTGGTGAAAGTGTAAGTCATTGTCTTGGTGTTATCTTTGTTGAGAATCCACCTAATGTTGTACCACTAAATAGGATAGATACACCATATCAGTTTGGAGAACTTTCTTCCCACTCCCAGCTTACTGAGGAGTGTGCTTTTCGCTGGAGACCACCCAAGATTCCTGTCAAGGTGTCTTCTTTCACTCACATTTGACCCTGGATGGTCTAAGGGAAGGAGCTACTTTGTGTGACATTTCCTATGCTTCCTTCATCCCCTGAGGGAAAAATAAATAAGTAAGTAAGTAAGTAAGTGTGAACCAAAACAAGAATGCCTCTTCTAGAATTTTCTGACTGGGCACCATTGGCCAGATTTCATTCCTGGCTTCTATTTTGAAATAACTTCCTTTTTTTTTTCCACTTGATTGTCTTAAGCAACCAACCAGCATCTCACGCTCTGGTTGCTAAGTGGCTTTTGCAGTTTCTACCGGAGGGTGTGAGAAAGGAATCACTACCTGACCTCTGGTTTCCTGTTGAGATTTCATGCAGGCGCAGGGTGCAGCCACTTCTGACTCTGTGCTCTCAGCCCTGCCTTGCATGTGGCCCATGCGAAAGAAGTGTTGCACGGTTGGTTGAGAAAATGGTTTCATCGCAGAGTACCTTTGGTGATTTTTAGGTGGTAAGGATTTTTTGCTAAGTGATAAAAAAGATTCCATTTTGCCAGGCATGCATTTGGAGCGTGACTCTAATGTGACTTGGCACCTGTCTGGAGAATTGTCCCTGTGTCCAGTGACATTTTGCTTTGGGGAAGTCAACACCTGCTGTGCTGGCATCTGTCATATTTAGGAATGTGAAAAGCTCATGAATAATGCAGGGCCAACCTCAGTAAAGTGCCTTCTTCAGAAAACACTTAATGTATGACTTTGATAAAAGATCGTTATAAGCAACACAGAAGAGACTTTGGGGTCCTTCCGAGGTAAAAGTTGTGGATGATGCCTCTTACCATGGTTTTTCTCCTCTTGATGCAAGCTAGATTTTATTATTTTTAGACAGTTTAGCTAAGGAAGCAAAAAACCTGCTAAATATGAGAATCCTGTCTTTTTATTTCTTTAATACAAACCAGTATTAGTCTTCGCATCCATTTGGGTGTTGTTTTGTGGGGGTAGGGTTTTTTGGAGATGGAGTGGGCTTATCACAGGCACATGGTGAGTCACTGGCAACCATCCATGAGTACCCAGGCCAGGGGACAAACGGGCTCCAGAAACCCCGAGAAGCAAAGCTGCCCCATCATCCAGGCACAAGTAGCTGGTCTGTGAGCCCCTTCCCGTTCTAATGGGGCGGCCTCAGCTTCCAGGGCTGTTGATGTAGGAGGCGTTGGTCAACTGGGCACTTACTTTTCCCGCCTCAGCTGTTTCTTTTTTTCCTCCAAATCCCCGAGTCCAGAAAAGAGGCTGAGAGCTGTGATAAGGTATAAACTAAGAGCCCCTACCTCTTCTCTTGCAGGCAGGTGACAAACATTACCACCCCAGCTGTGCACGATGCAGCAGGTGCAACCAGATGTTCACAGAAGGAGAGGAAATGTATCTTCAAGGTAAGATGGGCTCGAGAAGCCAGTAAGTTCTCCCCACCGGAGGAAAGAAAACCTTGCTCTGTCTGCTCGTTTTCAGAGAAGGAGGCCTTTCGTTAGCCGCAAGGCTCCCCAGATCCAAAATGAACGTGGCCAAAAGTTACCTCAGCAATTAGTATTCATCAGCCAAGCAGTGGGCATGCTGGCAGTGAGCCCCTGAGTCTGTTGAACAAAGGAATGTGATGCTTCTGGAATGAACAAATAGGACTTGATGTTTGGTGCCGTGGAGGTGAGGCAAGGATGAAAATCAGCGACACCTCCTTCCAGCCCTCCCCCCCAGGAATAGGCTTGGGAAAAAAGGCAAAAAGAAAGCATTTCTGGATGCTACTTGGTCTTTGCTTCTTTCACTGCCCTGCGAGAAGGATTTTATTTTTTTTTGCAAGCTCCAGGCGGCTCTTTCTTTTTTTTTTTTTAATTTTTTTTAACGTTTATTTATTTTTGAGACAGAGGGAGACACAGCATGAACGGGGGAGGGGCAGAGAGAGAGGGAGACACAGAATCGGAAGCAGCCTCCAGGCTCTGAGCCATCAGCCCAGAGCCCGACGCGGGGCTCGAACTCGCGGACCGCGAGATCATGACCTGAGCCGAAGTCGGCCGCTCAACCGACTGAGCCACCCAGGCGCCCCTCCAGGCGGCTCTTTCTTAACCGACTGAGCCACCCAGGCGCCCCTTGCAGGCGGCTCTTTCTTATGCACGCTTTCAGGAAGAAGAAAACCCTAATATTTGGTGAATTGCATCACAGAAGTATTTCATCCCATTAAGATAGCATAGCTCTCATCCTGAAAGAAAGAGAGACGGCAAAAGAAGGAGAGAGAACATACCCAGAGTCCCTGAAAGAGAAACGGAGAGATTTCTGGTGGCGAAGAAATATGTATTACCAGAGGGCCATTAGATGTTTTTTTTCATCGAAAATCATTTTGAGAAACATTGCCAGTGTTCAACCATGACTAGTTTTTATCTCCCCTAAAATGCTGAAACTTCTCAGAGAGAAGCTTAGGGAAGGATTCTCTTCCAGTCAAACGGCACCATCTGCACAAACATTTTTCTATTTTTAGCTGGAAAAAGAGCCATTAAATAGACAAGGGCTTATCAGTAAAATTAGCAAGAACCATGAGAGCTGGTACTCATTCGGTTTGGTAATTACTGGGTCTCATCTGCCTTCACATTCATTTCTTTGTTTCTCTGCACGTAACATTATGTGTATTTTTAATGAATGGTTTGCTTTGCTCTCTGTCTTGTTCTTATACAACTAAGAAAAGTCTACAGAAAAGATTCTTGAGTATTAAAGCAAAGCCTTAGCTATCATCCTCTAAAAAGTGCTCACGGTAGGAGAACTGGACAACCCAAACATCCCTTCGTTTTAATGATCACTCTGGAAAATCTTGATTTAAGAAGCCACTGAATTTTAAAGGGCCCGATGAAGGCAAGTGACAAGCTCTCAAATCCCTGGTCTCATGTGGACTTTATATGACACATTTCCCCGGGGGCAGGCTGTGAATCTGTGTAGCAATAGGCAGGTGTCGCTTTGCATTTTCAGCATGGAGCAGATTTATTCTCCATTTGGTGTCCAGGCTTTGTTTTAGATTTTAGTGTGTCGATTGCAGCCCACAAAAACAAAGACACCGAGTGGGTGTCAACCCCGTGTCCGCGAGACCCTGAAGACTGAAAGGCTCTGGGCACAGCTCTGCACGTGCACATGGTTCTGGAATCTGAATAGGGAGTGGGTTCAAGCTGTGCACAAATACAGCACGTTCGTGCTATAAATAAACAACTACCCGTCCAGATGGGCTGTGTTCAGAACTCCAGCGGTCGTCCTGAACATCTTCTGGTGCTGGGCTTCGGCGCTCTTTGCCTGCCCTCTCGACGCATCCTTGGCGAATGAGTAGTTCATCTTCCTCAGTATCTCATACTCTCCCTGAGTCACGTTCCTTGTGTGTCTGACCCCTGGAGAACAATGTGACGCTGTTTGCAAACCCAGTGTTCTGGCCAACAACTCCCGCTTGGTAGAACCTTCACAGCGAATGCTGTCCATGAGCCCACCCCTGCCCCTTAGCTCTCCACACTGGGCGGCTCTCCTGCGCTTTGTGGCCAGCCTCCGAGTAAATGTTAATGCTGACGGGACTATGAATCTGGCTTGTTTCGTTTTCTTCTTTTTATTTTATTTTATTTTAGTGTTTATTTTTTGGCTCTGGGTAAATAAAGCAAGATAGAAATGATTGTTAAAGAGGGATTAAAGTAGTCCTCTGATAATAAAGGGTATTATCCTTGTCATTAATATTATTTTAGCTATTTTAGCTCAGTGGTATACAATGACTCAAGAGGTACTTTAGTGACTTCGAGGACACACAGTTTGTTGCTTGAAGAGAGAAAGATTTAACGGTGAAATGTGGGAAGTCTAATATTCATACCAAGACTGAACAGATTCGTATCATTTACTCGCTGCTGTCACCTTAGTAACTTTATTTGCTCAAGTCTTTTTATTTATTTTTTTTAATTTTTTTTTTTTACATTTTATTTATTTTTGAGAAACAGAGTGAGACAAAGTGTGAGTGGGAGAGGGGCGGAGAGCGAAGGAGACAGACTCTGAAGCAGGCTCCGGGCTCTGAGCAAGCAGTCAGCACAGAGCCTGATGCGGGGCTTGAACCCACAAACTGTGAGATCGTGACCTGAGCCGAAGTTGGACGCTCAACCGACTGAGCCACCCAGGCACCCCTGCTCAAGTCTTTTTAAGTGCTCCTTCATATCTGCCTGTAGCCTTGTGTAAACACAGGATTTACATACAGGTCTTTGCCACAACCGGATAAATGACATATATATCTAGGTATACAAAATCATGTAGGCGGGCGTGGATTCTTACTAGAGTTTTCTATTGGATATAAGTGTTTTGCTTAGTTCTGTGATACTCGTACCATCCATGGAAGAGCTTCGTACCCTGGGAACATGAGGCATTGACACCGAAACAGAAAATGACAGGTAGTATTTCCACTCATTTCAGAGCGAAGGCTTTTTTTGGTTAGTTAAAGGGTTAAAAGTTAAAGGAAACTTCTGCATTTGTACCATAACTTTCAACCTTTCTACTAGTTGGCTTGATTTTCCCTATCTTTGTAGATGACTATGTATAATTGGATCAACAAAAAATTCAGTGAGTTTTGCTTCTGGATATGGTTTGACTTTATTCCCCTCTAAATTGCTCGGTTGTTTGGATGTTCTAGAAGCATGGCTTATTACTTAGACTTAAATTCAACACAGCTTATAGTAAGCACACAGACATGACTTTTATTTATTTATTTTTTAATTTTTTTTTCTAACGTTTATTTATTTTTGAGACAGAGAGAGACAGAGCATGAACGGGGGAGGGTCAGAGAGAGAGGGAGACACAGAATCTGAAACAGGCTCCAGGCTCTGAGCAGTCAGCACAGAGCCCGACGCGGGGCTCGAACTCACATACTGCGAGATCGTGACCTGAGCCGAAGTCGGACGCTTAACCGACTGAGCCACCCAGACGCCCCCAGACATGACTTTTAAAGGATAATAGTATGGCCCAAAACAAGAACAGCACTCAGTCAAGAACTAAACATCTCTTACATCAAAACACTTGTGCCCAGGTAGTGGTCTCTGTGGTCTAGAATTATGACCTTTATAGAGCAAGCTCAGACTGGATGAGGAAAACTCACCTGGAGGTTGGAGTTGTCATAATTCACTTGGGCACAGGGTTTTAACACTCCCCTGTGTTAGGGAGAGAAGGATCTGAACCATTCTCTGAAGTTCTATCTAATAGGACTATGGCTTCTTTCCATTTCCCTTAACTCTTTGCGGGGCACTGTGTCTTTCCAGGTTCCACCGTTTGGCATCCCGACTGTAAGCAATCTACCAAGACGGAGGAAAAGCTGCGGGTAAGGAGACAATTAGAGCTGTAATGCCAGCTGCATTTATTGGCCGTCTGTGTCACAGTCACTAGTTTTCAGGGCTGGAATTTGGGGGGAAATTACTTTCTCATGATTTTTTTTTTCTCTCATTAACAAACCAAGCTGAAAGACCATTTAGCCAGAGAAGGAAGTTCCCTTCCCTCCTTTGTTAAATCGATTGTGGTTTTTATTCCAAACGCTCGTGTTGGAGAAAGTAAGCCTTGCCTCACTAGTCCGGTTCGTAGGAAAGCATTCAAGGGAAAAATCAAACCATACGCACGTGAAAAAATGATTCATCCAGTTCTAGGCCCAACATCTGGTGACCTCACCAGACTTTTTTGTACTTCGGTCCATAATGTACCACCTCAACCCAAATTCTGCATCCGTGCTTAGCTCCTGGTGCATTTTACTGACCTCTTAAATCCAAATTCACCGAAGGGCCTCTGTCTCCAGAAGCTGACGGCTTGTCGGATAAAACCTTTGGGGAAATAATGATGAGCCCAGAAGGGTCAGTGTGAATAAGCATCCTGGATGGTCTTGTAACTTAACTCTTAGGGGACATCAGAATGGTTTAGTAACTATCCCTGAACACCAAGCACACGGGCAAAAGGGTAGACCCTCTTCATCTCTCCCTTCTAGAACCTTTTCCCCGGCCTTGCTCAAGCCTGACAACACCTCTAGGTGACACTATTTTATCTGCTTCAGAAGCAAAGAGCTGTGCACACGTGTAAGGCATCATCATTGTCTGTAGCCTGTTCGGAGGCCCCTAGTTTTTCCCCTGGACTGTGAAATATTTCCTGAGTAATAATCACACTGGATCCCAGTCCACGGCCTCCTGGTTTGGCCAACCCTTGGAAAAACTAGTTTCTGCTACACTTGGTATCTCAGGGAAAATAATGGTCTGAATTGCTTTTGGAAGCCAAACTCTAGCGTGTGGTGTCACGTCTTCTCGAATTGCCATTAGTAGGCATCAGCAGCTGTGCATTGTAATCCCATCAGCATCATACCTTTATGGAGGAGAACAAAAAAAAAAAAAAAACAAAAAAAAAAAACCCCACCTTTTCTCAGAATAACTGAGTAAAAACCAGACAAACTGAAAAGGAATTTGTCCACCAATACCAGGGTGGCTTTGGTCTCTGTTTCTACAAAACAACTCCAGCTTGAACACGTGCGTGTAACCCTCAAGTGCATCCACCAGGCTGATGCCCGCTGGAATGGTCACCCATGTTGGGCACCAGAGTCTGCGAGTTTGGAGGAACCATGGGTGCTTTGGAAATGGGTTATCTTTATAAAATCCTGGACCGTGAAAGATAGTTATTGTCACTTTTATCATAAGAATGTAAAATTCATAGCATAGCTTGGGGCTGCTGCCCAGAAACCACCCAAGTAGCTAGTGACTTTATACTATCTCTGCAGTGTTATTTTCAGTTTTTTGAATAATCATTTTCACTTCATCCCTGATGAACTCTTTTGGGACATGAGGAGGAGAATGTCAATGAGACCAGAGTACATGGAATGTGTGTCTTTTCTCTGTAAGGATTGCTTGAGTTTGCAGATAGTGTTGCTAAAATAATATTTAAAAAAAAAAAAGAAAGAAAAAGAAAAAAACACTCTTGATTGCATCTTGATAGAACTCTCTGTATAAGCTTATGAAAACAACTAGTGAAATATTTCTACTCGTTCTGGCCAAGAAGAGCTATTAGTTTTTCTTCCTTTAGTAAAGTTTTCCAGAAAATTCCAAAACGTTTCTCCTAAAGCCAACATTCAACCACTTGGGCGGTCAGGCCAGCCCTCAGCTCGCTCACCTTTGGGAAGCTCAGTAGTGCGAAGGATGGAGCATTCCAGAGGGGAGGAGGTCCCTGTGTGCCCGGAGTGGGGCACTTGCTGACTGATGCTCTTGGGGCTGAAAGAGGAATCAGTTTTTGAATAAGGGAGTAAACGTTGTGCTCTCTTAAGGGTGTGTCTACAAATCACAGACCTTGAGCCAAGATCTCCAAGCCTTTCACAGGGTGTCACATCAGTGCAGTTACCATAGCAAAATGAAAATGTTTTAAGACTCTTTCTGCCACCCCACTGAGTAATCCACATTCTTGGTATTTAAGAACTCACAGGGCGTTTGTAATGACAGATTCTAAAAGACATCTGTCAATGGCTCCACTGGTTTCTTACTCTTCATATATAAAAATGTCTCAGCCAAAATAAATGGAAAGAAATCATGGGAAGTTAGAATGTGGGTAAATAAACTGTAACTTGAAGGCCAGTTAATATGCTTTTAAACATGGGCCCCCCCCCAACACACACACATACACACACACACACACACACCCCAACTCTAAAGTGATGCCACTTGATGTTTATTATCAAATATGTTTTCCCAAAGGTTTTGTGTTGTGTTGTTTTTTGTGCAGTGTTTCTAAATGGAGGATATTTCTTTGCTCATTCTTTCCTTTTCTCATGTTTTGTGGCAGCCGCCAAACATTCATCGTTCTTCATCCGATTTCTTTTATCCCAAAAGTCTGGTTCGACGCACAGGACGGTCTCCGTCTCTGCAGGTTGGCACTGTGTCTAAGGCTGAGGCTTAGAGCCGCTGTCCTGGCCCCAGGCTTCTGTGGCTTGCCGTCCACGTGCTGCTCGTCCCACATAACTTCTCCGGCTCCTGCAGAGGCAGATGCTTTTTCTCACCCCACAGAGTGCATCTCACATTCCGATTCTGGCTGTTTTCTTCTCTCATTATTGTTTTCATTTAGAGTACTGGCTAAAGCGTCACCTTCGTTAAAGCGAGCACATTAGAAGCTCCCCTTTGGGTCCCGGGTTCACACATTTGTTCGTTGAACAAATGTTTGCCAGGCACCCAGGTATAGTTAGTGCTGGGCTGGATGCTGGTGAATAGCAGGGAAGACAGATACGTCCTTATAAAATGGTATAGAAGCACATCACCTAGACCAAGGAATGTCAGGTGAGAGAAAGGGTCCCAAGGGGCACTCCCTGGGAACAGTGGTCCTTGAGTTGAATTTTGGAGCCTGGATGGACATGATGAGAAAGGTGGGGCTGCTGAGGGGGATCGCAGAAGCATGGAACTAGGGGAACACAATGCCTGCGTAGGGAGTGGTTCATCTCAAGAAAGCAGCAGGGAAGTGGAGAAAGGAAACAAGAGACCAGGCACCTACTCTGCAGAGGCCAAAGGGTTTAAATGTACTCTATTTGCTCTCCCTAAGAATCCCTGGGAAGTAGCTATCCTCACTCCCATTTTACAGTTGGAGAGACTGAGACTGATCACAGTTAGGTACTTTCCCCAGAGTTACACCACTGGTCAGGGGTAGAGCTGAGATTGGAAGCCGGGTCTCTGAGCCCATAACTCATGCTCTTTCCAGCACACCACCGGGCATCAGAGAGGAAGTCAGGAAGGCAGAAGGAGAGGAGCATTACACACGGACTAAGTCCGCTGGGGGTAGGAAGGAGAGCAGCATGCCCCGCAGGACGACGCAGAAGCAAGGCGAGAGCTCAGCCAGCCCTCCAGATGAGCAGTGAGGCAGGAGACTGTGCTTCCTGCACACACACACAATATCTTCCTTGGGGGTCTTGAGAACCCACTGAAAGCTGTGAAATTATAATAACTTTCCACAATCCTCTCTCTGCCCGGATGAAACCCAGTTTTTAGCTCTGCTAACAGTTCAGGGTTACACTAGAGCATTTTAGCCTGGGCTCCGTGTATGCCTGCCAGAACGGCACTAAGGCTGAGAGGTGTTGCTCAGTCTACTTTTATTAAAAGTTTACCTTCTTTTATTAAATGGTTTGGAAGATAGTTAGAAGTATATATTTTTAGAGTGGAAAGAAACCTTTTAGACATCAACCCCCTCAGTTTCCTCATCTATAGAAGGAGGTCAGCCCAAGGCTCCCCGGGCATCAGGGGGCAAGATTTAACTGCAGATTCCAGGCCTCGGCTATGTGGTGTTGGCCCATGATACCGGGTTGCCTCCAACTTGCATTTGTCACATGATCTTCATTCTGTCTTAAAGCTTCAGCTCCAGCAGCAGGGTTTTCACACGTAATGAAGTTATGGTCTCATGAATCTAGCACAACAGCCAAAGATTGCCCCCACTGCAAATAGTACCTCTGTTTGGCAGGAAGTTGCTTTTTCAACAGTTTTGGGGTCTCTTTCCCAAAAGTATACGTTATAACTCAAATAGGATTCTATCTTGTTAGCCGAAGGCTATAGCCAAATGATGCATTTTCACGACTTGAACAAAAATACCATCATCAAGTGTGAAATTCTTGGTTTGCTCCAGACCCTTAAATTTTAAAGATGGGGCACATCGTAAGCAGTGGTGAGTTAGAGGAGAGAGAGAGAGCTCTGTTTTTAATAACCACTCTCTTCCTATCCTGTTCAAAAGGGACATCTGATTCCCATTATCCAGCCATAAATCTCAATGAAGTCAGCTTGAGCTCCATCACAGAAAGTTGTAAACAGCTTGGGACCTGGCAAAGAAATAGGCCATTTGACAAGGTCTCCCTTCACCCATTGGCCACTGAGGAACAGCTCACCAGCACTTTGAAGAAGCCTGAAAACTCAAGTCACACAGATATGTTGATCTTAGATGCCTCATACAAGCGGCTCATTTCACCAAGTAATATCAAACCTTTTTAGTTATTAGGTAAACCAACTGTACTCCTGCAGGATAGTCAGCACCCTGTGCCCCGGGAGGAAATTTATAGGAGGAAAGACATTTCATTATTTATATAATAATGAATTGTTATATTCATTATTGTTCCTTCTTTCCTCATGCTGAGGTATAGGCAAAAGAAAATGATGAAAAGAAAATTACCTAAGGAAAGCATGTTCCAGTCTTATTTACTTGGAAAAGTTGTATATGAATAGCAAATTTTGTCTATAGGTAAAACTCAGTACTAACCTTTGTAATGTCTGCTGTAATTCATTATAGACAAAGCACATGATATTCCCAGGACTCAGTTTGTAATAATCTGGAGTGGATCATTTGCTATATTCTTAAAAGGAGCTTCTCTGATGTCTTTGGAGACTAAAGCATGAACGGACTGCCGTACAAAATGGGCATGAGATTTTTGTCTTTTGAAACTAACATTCACTAGCATAACTTATGCACCTGCAAACCTATAATATACCAAACATGTACCGTGTGTGTATATTTTTTAAAAAAGAGCTAATTAGAATCTGTACATATATCTCAAAAGGATAATGTTGGTTTTTGTCTTATTAGCATCACTACAATAACATACCGCCTCGTTCCAGGCTTTCACTTTATTCGAATATTTCATTCTTTTTTGGTGTGTTTTTATAATTCATGAGTATGCTTAGGGGCTATGACTTATAGCAAAAAGACATTGAGGCTCTTGGCCATAGTAAAGGCTGATGGCATTTGTCACACTGCAGAGAAGGGAATGTGTGCCCACGAGTCCTTCCTGCTTCCTCTGAAACATAAAGTTCCTTTCTCCAAAGGAGTTAATTTCACCCTTTCTTGACTTAGCAGTGAACGCTCAATGTATGTAGATTTTAAAAGTATTCCTTCTTCTGCAGCTGTTATCACCACCTTGCCTAGTGAACTGGGACAAAAACCCAAGGCAGGTACTGTCAATCACAGCAGCACTTCGTATAAGGTGGCAGTCACCTTATATCATTAGTTGTCCCCTAGGCGTTCATAAACTCTTTCCCGTCTGGCTGCCAGTTGCCTGTAGTTTCTCTCCCTTCTTAGAGCATGGCTTTGGGGGAATGCAAAGTAGATGGGTAGTCGTCGTACCCCTGCTCCTGCTGAAAGCGGGGGGGAGGGCAGGGAAGCAGAGAGCTTTTCCAGCACCCCCCGACTGAAAAGGGACCAGACATTATGGTGGCCCATACTGAAAGTAAATGGAAAATATAATTTATCTGCTTCTTCACCAGGCAGAGCTCTGGTAAGTGTTTCATAGTCAGTAGAATGATGAGAGCCGGATGGGAACATAAAAAGATGTCTTCAGGGTGATTTTCACTTTGTGACTGTGCCTTTTAATGGTAGGACAGATGGACCACGTCAAGGCATAGAGGAAAAGTGAGCTGCAAGGTAGTTAGAGGGCTTTTAAAAAAGATTTCATGCAGAAAACAAAAAGACGTGTGTTTTCAAAAGACGTGTATTTACTATAAGTGATCAAAGGCCGTGGGGTTTTTCTCTTCCCCATTGGAATGAACTACTAGTCTTCTGGTGAGACTTCTCTTGGTTGATTTTTTTTTTTTTTGAGAAAAATGAAAAACTATTTTGAAATCAAAAGTGAGTCCCTGAACATGTGCTGGGGAAATAAATGTAGGTCATATGGACCCTTTGCTTGCTGAGTATGAGTGCGGACAACCACGTACAACAGAAGGTTCTTAGTGAAGTTCCTTTCCTTCTGTAGCCAAAATAAAGATTCAATTATTTGCCTAATTTTATTAGAAAAATACTTCGAGACATCACAGCCAGTCTATAATCCTTTCGCTACTGTCCCTTCTCCACTCTTGCCTTGCATTTTTTTTTCCAAAGATGGCATTAAAAAAAAAGAATCGAATTTTCCTACTGTGCTTTCAAATGGCATGTCCTTTCATAAGGCATGAAGGAAAAGGTGCTTAAAGGAAAATAAGTAAATTGCATCAGCTTCTAATAGCTTAATCACAGATCCTGCTTCCTTCCTCTGTAGGACAGAAATGGGCATACCTTTGAGGATAAACATTTGAAATTACCTTCATTTATAATACAGCTGACTCTGGAAGAGCATAGGTTTGAACTGCATGGGCACACGCATACACTTTTTTAATGCATAAATATGCTGCAGCACTGTAAATGTATTTTCTCTTCTTTGGGATTTTCTTAATTGCGTTTCTTTAGCTTACTTTCTTGTATGAATATAGTATGTGATACATATGACATACAAAACATGTCGTATTCAACTGTTGACGTTCTCAGTTAGGCTTCCTGCCCAACAGTGGGCTATTGGTAATTAAGTTTTGGAGGAGTCAAAAGCTACACGTGGATTTTCCACCGCACAGTGGGTCGATGCTGTGAACCTGGGCACTGTTCAAGGGAGAGCAGTATAGGCAAGAGAGTACTTCAGTTCCTCATAACTCTCCTAGAGGCTTACAAAGCCTGCTGACCCATTGGGCTATTGTTTAGTAATTGCTGGGTCACTGTTGTTACCCTGGGTACCAGAACAGGTTGAAATAGTAACGTAGGTTAAATAATTGCATATAAGGATCATCTGTGGAAATGGGGATCCTCTTGTAAAACTTTGCTGTAGCCCAGCACGGTGACACTAGGGTTCCGTTCCAGGTAAAGAAGAAACTGTCAGCGGGATTTGAGAGAGGGAAAGCGTGGTGGTTAAGGTGTCGCTGTTCAAGTGAAATGAGTTTCAATTGGAGTAGATTTGGGCTGCTCTATTAGAAGATAGCTGTGTGCCTTTTGAACCTGTCTCGGCCGTCAGAGACGCCCAGCAAGTTATTTATCGGTTAATCCGGGGGCAGAATACAGCTGAAAGAATTGAAGGGTTTCTTTTTTTTCTTTTTTTAACATTTATTTATTTTTGAGAGTGCAAGTGGGGGAGAGGCAGAGAGAGAGAGAGAGGGAGACACAGAATCGGAAGTAGGCTCCAGGCTCCGAGCTGTCAGCACAGAGCCCGACGTGGGATTAGAACTCATTTACTGTGAGATCATGACCTGAGACAAAATCGGACACTTAACTGAGCCACACAAGCACCCCAAAAGGGTTTCTTTTAAAAATAAAGATGTTCATTTAAAAAGTTCAACCTGAAAAAAAAAAAATAAATAAAAATAAAAAGTTCAACCTGTTTCAAACTCGAGACATTTAGCATTGAAATGTAAAATTCCAAATATTTAAGATTAAAAGACCCCCTGTAAAAACACCCAAAACAATAGTTCAGTTTTAAAAATTAATCTTATTATCTTCGTAAAGGAGGGACCTCTAACCTCCGTTGGTGGAGCACGTACGCTTCAGGAGCCATTAGGAACTGTGGCAAAACAGGCAAGAATCCACGTGTGCTGTTTAAGCCTTGAGCATAGTTGAAGAAGCCGCAAACCAAGAACCGTTCTGGCAGATAAGACAGGCCTGTGCAAGGTCTTTGCCATCAGGCATGGAAGGGGCATTGACCGGTAAAGCTGAGACCTAAGCAGGAAGTCACCATCGCGGAAGGATGTACAGTCACTTCACAGAGCTCTCAGAAAAGGGGAAGGCCATTTGTCAGTTTGTTCGTCCGACATACTTCACACATCAGAGTTCTGATGGGAAAGTATGCAAGTGCAGTAGCCGTAGACAGCTCTAGAGACATCTAGTCCATGTAGCTCAGATTTGAAAGGACTATTCTATCGTGAAGAGCAAAACGGGCAGTGCTCTCCTAAACTATGTGAGATGAACAGACTGAGGAAATCCCGTCTAATGTCCGATGTCCGGAAAATGCTGAAAATGGGTACTTGCCGCATGCTGGGCAAGGTGTTTGAGGCTTTATAGCTATTGATTCCTTTGTCCCTCTCTTAGGCGTTAGTACCCTCTCCTCCATTCTATAAATGAGAAGCTGAAGCTCAAGAAAGTCTAAAGAAAAATGGAGAGAACGCGAGAAAGGAAAGAAAAAGGAAAACTCCTCTGGTGTCACACAAGTAGGGAAGCCAGGATTTGAACCAAATTTCTTGACCCAAAACCAGCCTTTTCACCCCCCCGTCCTATACTACACAGAGTTGTGTTTTCTCCCATTATTTCATTTTAGACAGGAAAACAGAAGGAAGAAGGGCCATTGTAAGAAAAGAAGGATGTAACTCAACCCATAAGCAGGATTCCTATGGAAATGGAGTTTACAGGAAGGTTAGGAGACCAGAACGAAGCAAAAGCAGCAACAGTAAATGCAATGAAACAAGGAGAAGTTTCTGAGCCTCCAGGAGAAATCTTGAGCATTTCCCAGTGCTAGATGGTCTGAAGGTACTCATGGAAGATTGGTCTCTCCACAAGAGCCAGAACATCATTGGATTTGACGAGTAGCCGAACTGATTTTGAACACTGTCTGCCTATAAAAATCTAAAATATGTATTTTAGAATCAGAGAACCCAGGGCAGGTGTATGCCAGATGGAGGTGGTTCAGATCTGAAAACCCCGAGGAATGAAATGGGACTTGACGGGAAATCAGATCGACCAACAACCCTTCAAACCTTGAGCTCCGCCATATTAATGGTGCAAATGAACCAGCTGAATGGAACCTGCACAGCTCACACTCTAATCTGGTGAAGAAGAATGGAAAGAGAGCCTGAATGGAAACAGGCTGGTTCGGCCAAGGGACCTTTCTCTTCCATGGAGTTCCTCATCCTGGAAGAGGGCATTACAGACCCCGTCCGGGGCGTGTGTTCACGTGGCTCTCCAGCAACATTCCTCTCCGTATGCGCAGTACACGAGGGAGCAAGAGACCTCAGAGCCACCCCCAGGTGCATCACTACGGGAAAGGCAGAAAGTGTCCCCTGACCCATGTTTGGCAGAGGTAGGGTGACTGACATGGGCGAGACCCCAAAGCTCAGCGTGTTCCTTGGCTGTTCACACAATGTCCTAATTGTTAATGAAAACAATACTTTGTCATAGCAACGCCAGTAGACTGAAGACGTCTGGCTGTCCCATACTGCACCCTCTCCTGTCGCACCCCGACACGGTGAGCCACAGCAGGGTTCCTCTGGCGTTAATGGCAATGAAAACATTTTCAGTTGGCAGGCTCTTCTGGTAGTTGATCTCCAGTTTTTTTCTGTTTTTTTCTCATCTGTCCCATAGCTGTGTTAATGAGGAATAAATGGCGGCATTTACCTTCCAATAGGGGGGAGATTGTAGTGCAGGGGCTAAGAGCTTGGGCTCCATCTCTAGGGTGTCTGGCTTCATATCCCGACACTTGAGGACTTGCGGAGCCTGGGGCCTGCGTCCTTCTTCCTCATCTGTAAAACAGATGTCTTCCTCAAGGGGTTATGGAGGAGACTGAAGTGAGATCAAGCCTGCACGGAGCCTGCCACATAGTAAGCAGACGCCCCACGTTAGCGCCTGTTAATATTCTTGGGTGGTTACTTACCAGGTTTCATTCTGATATTGAGTTGGCACGTCTTCGCTCCTGGCCACTTGAAGCTGAAGGGCTACCTGTAGTGAACAGTTCCCCCACAGAGAGGCATCCTGGCTCAACTTTATCAAGGGGTGGCCTCTCTTTTTAAAGAAGGGCGATGCTTTGGTTGAGTCACCCTTACATTTCATTGGGAAGCAGATCGAGGAACTGGGCTTCTTGAGTAGCGTTGTTATGTGAATCCTTCCTTTCTCTGTATACTTAGTATTGAGAATTTCCTCATTATCGAGATATGCACGTGATTTGAAAATTGAAGTCTAGGAGGAAGGTAGTTGTATGTGGCAGGTTTGGGGGGAGGGGACCAGAAGCAGTGGGCCAGTGCACAATGTGATTTCTCCAACCCCTCTCCACCCTGTGTATCTCAAAGACATGAGAATGATACTTCACACCCCTCAAGTGAATTCTATTAGAGTCTAATCACTGCCTAACTTGAATTGGCCGGGTGGGTTTGCTCTCATTATTTCAGACGTGAATTACATAGTGATGCAACATACTTATTTTTAGGGGAGGTTTTTGGCTCAGTCACACTCATGTTCAAGGTGACAAATATCAGTAGAAACAGTACCGAAGAGGAAAAATCCTATTTCTAATGTAGAACTGCAAATTTTCATCTCCAAGAAGTAGCTGTACAGAGGGCAGCAAGTCTTTCAAGACTAGTCCTTGGGTTTTCTTTGCAGAGCTTTCCAGAATGTGCTGGGCAGGGTGGGAGGCAGTTAACCCTACTTTATACATTTCCAGCCCACTACCGTCACCACCACTCACTCTCAGGGTCCTCAAGGCATATATTATAAAGTCTGGTTTCTTTTCTCTTTCTGAGTGGCCAACCACTAACCTTACCTCAGTGACTCAGTGACTGTGGGGCTAGGCTGGAGTCACGGAATTAACGTGAGTCAAGTATCCACAAACTGAGTGTTTACAGACAACAAATTCTGGCTCATTCCCTCAACTAATATTTACGCCTTCTACTTACCTGCATGAAACATTAGGCATATCCTGTGAGGTCAGAGGTGGTAACTAAAGTTCATAAGGAAAATACACATGATCCAGAAAACCAACCAACCCACCAGCAAAAAACATGGGAATTATAAATTGTATTCATGAAGGAAAACTAAGAGTGACACTGAGAGAAGATAAGGGTAACCATTCTGGATTGAAAGATCAGGGAGGGCTTCTTTGAGGAGGTGATATTTAAAGCCAAGACTGAAGGAGGAAAAAAAAAATCCAGTAAAACTGGGGCTCAGAGCATTTCAGGCAGAGGGAAGAGCTGAGATAAGAACCCTGAAGCAGGGACGTGCACCATGTTCCATGAGTGATGGTGGGTAGTGGGTGAGAAAGGGGAGAGGAAGGCAGAAGCAAAACCCTGAGGCCCTGGGAGTTGTGACTTTATTCTAAATGGTTGCTGAAGCCAAAAACAGGGTAGTAACCATCTAAACTCTGTTTTTAAAAGAGTTCTCTGGCCCTTGGGCTCCAGGGGATTTGAAGAGGGCAAGAACAAAGGCAGGAAACCTGCAGAGAAGGTCATTGGAATCGTCCAGATGAGCGGAGGTGGTGACTGGGGCTGGGGTTGTGGCGACAGAGGTGGAGGGAAATGTGTGTGCCTGACGGTAGAGCCAGAAGGCACTGGAGGGGACCAGGAAGAGACGGTAAAAAGAAAAGTCCCCAAATGCATTTTCAAGGCTGATTGCACAGCCAGTTCTCCTTTTTCTGTCTTTCTAGGTTATATTTTCCCTTCTTCAGAATAGTCACAGATCTTTTTTTAGCCAGCTTAGTTTTCAGTAAATGCTAGGGATGCAGGCCAGTCTTGATTCTGAAGCCACGGTGTGAAATCTTACAAGGTGCCGTTTATTTTACAGCCCACCAGGACTTCCTCTGAAAGCATTTATTCTAGACCAGGTTCCAGTATCCCTGGCTCCCCAGGTCATACTATCTATGTAAGTATTTGCTTCTGGAAAAGATGCTTCCGGGGCAGGTAAAGTAGCAGATTGTGATAGTGGAAGGGGTAATCCAAAATAGAATAATTGGAAATGACTTCTGTTTCTGTTATGAGATCCAGTTTTCATTTTTGAAGATCAGCCTTCTCAATCATATTTTCCTTCGGGTAATTAAATTGATATGGGAATGTGGCCATCAATGTCAGTGACCCATAAAATGCAACAGTGCTATGCAGGAGTTTAAAAATTGCTGTGCCTAAGTGGGGTATAGATACTTGGGGATTAATTATACCTTCCAGAATGCTGATACTGAGTATTCTTAAATTCTGCCGCAAAGGTATTTAAATATTTAGTTTATCAAATATGCAGTTCTTGTTTTTAGCCATCTGGGAGGATTTGTTTTGACCATCTGTTTGAGCTTTTCCATCTCTGTAATAAATTTAGGAAAATTATCCTGAAGGTTTTTAGGCTTTTCTACTTGGTTTATTCTGCATAGACTTTTTCCTAAGCTTCTGAGGACTTAAAAAAAAAAAGTGATTAATATATGGTATAAATTGGCAACTTTCTAAAGCAGAATGCTTTTGTTCTTAAAACTAAGCAAAATGTTTTGGGTTTTGTTTATTTTTAAGGTCTTCACCTTTTCAGCAGGATGTGAAATGTACTAACAATAGTTCCCCAAAGAAATGAGACTGAAGAGGAATTTTTCTTTCTGTTTAACTTTGCCAGGCAAAGGTGGACAATGAAATCCTGGATTATAAGGATTTAGCAGCCATTCCCAAGGTCAAGGCAATATATGATATCGAACGTCCAGATCTCATTACCTATGAGCCTTTCTACACTTCGGGCTATGAGGACAAACAGGAGAGGCAGAGCCTGGGAGAGGTAATAAATTCTAGAAGCTGTGAGTTATACAACAACCTCTCTTTTATCACGTGTGTAAGAAAAACTGATTGGAATCAAAATAAGGCAGAGGGTCCTTTGGACTGCCCAGTATTTACAGACTTCCCTACCAGCTTTGAGGTACCCAAAAACCTATCACACCATCCCTGGGCTCCGGAGGTGACAGAGGAGTGAAAGAGTAGGCCAGCCAGAGAAAACAGTGAAGATTGAATAAGCGTTAGTACTAGGTTGTGGATAGCAGAACGGGCAAGCTGGGGAGGAAGTCAAAGTTGTCAGGGGAGAATCTGTGAGCTGGGCAGATGGAATAATGGAGGGAGAGTCTTCTGGGGTCTCGATCTGGGGACAAACTGAAGCCTCTTCACGGGGCTCATGAGGAAAGAGAGCACGCACCCTAAATTATGACAGCTACAGTCTGCAGCACCTTAAGACAGTTAGAATGTGCAAGAACAGGAAGAGTAGAGAGGTGGAGACCGCGGTATGGCACAGTGACCTGAGCCAGGGTTCTGGAATCGAATTACCTGGGATCAACCTGGGAACTCCCACATGCTGCTTGTATGACTTTGGCCATGTAACAACCATTCTGACCCCTAGTTTGTTCATCTATAAAACAGGATGACAGAATTCACCTCATAGGATGTTAGTAAGGATTAAATAAACTGTCTGTTAAAGGTTAATATCTATATAATAACTAGATAATTTATTATCTATTAAAACTAATCCATATAAACTCATCTATTTTTTTTTTAATTTTTTTTTAATGTTTATTTATTTTTGAGACAGAGAGAGACAGAGCATGAATGGGGGAGGGGCAGAGAGAGAGGGAGACACAGAATCGGAAGCAGGCTCCAGGCTCTGAGCCATCAGCCCAGAGCCTGACGCGGGGCTCGAACTCACAAACCGTGAGATCGGGACCTGAGCTGAAGTCGGACGCTCAACCGACTGAACCACCCAGGCGCCCCTAAACTCATCTATTAAAGCACTTAGCCGAGCCAGACTCCTGGTAAATGTTCAGCAAATGACAGCTACAACTGAAGTCGTTACCTGTGGCCTTGGGGCTTATTAATGCTCTCCCAACATCAATGGTCCAGAGGCTGGAGCACAGCCTCTCAGCCCCTTAGGGTCCTTCCCATCCCTTCCCAGGGTTGGGGGCTCCCTGCTCTCACCTCCTGCCTGAGTCATGTGGGCTCTGGTCTGTTTCCTCTGGCATTTTCAACTTGATCTAAACTTGTTTCCCTTTTTATTTTGAAAATTGGAATCATCTGTAAGTCTTTTGAGTTCAATCAGAGAGATGTTGCCCGAGTACCGAACTGAAATTAGCTGTTCAACCAAGGTTAAAACAGACTGTAAACTATATAACAGCACACGGCGCTTTGAGATCTTAGATGAAAAAAAGCCGTGAAAGCACGGTGATTCTGTTTAATTTGTTCTCAGTCATATCCATATAGAGTATTTGTTTTATACGATGCTTATATTTATTCATAACTGTAATATATCTTGTTCTTTTTATTTACTTATCTTTCAGTTTGGGTTTTATTCCAGAGCATAGCTCGGCCTTGAAATGGCCCCGGGGGCAGGAGGGGTATCCATTTTCGTGTAGTTCCCCCTAGTGGTCACATGTCTGTAACTGCATCTACAGCTGTTCAAATGCAGGTTGATTGGCCTGGGTTGTCCAGGTCCCCCTGGCCCCTGGAGAGTTGCATAGGGGGATAAAGGAAAAAGGAAAGTTCCTGAACAGAGTGCGCAGGAGCTGGTCCTGGAGCAAGTGGATGAGAATTTGCTAATATTCAAGTCAGATAAGTGGGGGGAGGTGAGTTGTATTATGGCGTTTTAGGTTTTGGGGGTGTGTGTGTGTGTTTCCCAGCGGTTCCGTTTTGAGCAGGAAAACATCAAGCACTACAAGTTTGGGCTTTGAAGCGCACATTTTAGGGTTTCAAGTCAGACTCCGATATTCACTAACCGTACGACTTTGGGAAAAGCACGTGTTTCAGTGTCACGTGTAAACTCACGATAGTAATTAATACCTGCCTCAGAGACTTCTGTGAGGATTAAGTGAAATATTTCGATTAGAACAGCACCCGGCACGTACGTGCTCAACAGAAATGCTGGCTTCTCTCATAGCGGGGATCTCAGGTCCTTACCTGGTGTGGTGACCTGTGCGTTTCTCTGAGGACCGAATCTCGGTGGGAGGATGGCCCCGGATCAGAAATCAGACATATTTGGGAAGTCTTCCCCAACACATGAATCTTGCGACTTAGAAAACTTTACAAGCTATGTGATTATTCATTCCTTTAGTTGTTATTAACACGTTTCCCAAAGAATCCCTATGGTGCCAATTTAGAAGCACCGGAGGAATGAACTTGACATTCTGTGTAGCCATTTGTGCCTTCAGAAGGCATGAGTAGGGAAGATCCAGAAGCCTCTGTCAGCAGGGTCAGGCCTGGCTCCTGCCCTCACGGGGCCCATCCTCACCCAGCTAAGACGCCCCAGGGATAGGCTGTCGCTGCAGCCGAGACCGCGGGGCTCGAAGAATCTACAGCGCAAGAGAGCCCAAGTGCTTTTTGTGAACTGGGCGTAAGAGGCAAATTCGGAAGCCGAGAAGTCCACCACTGGCCAGGTGCTTTGTTTACATTTCATTCTATTTGAATACTTTTGGCATTTTAATTGTAAACGTTTCATTCATTCATTTAGGAAATGTTTGTTGAGCACCTCACACGTGCCAGGAGCCTCTCTAGTCACTGGGAATACTTGGTCGTAAAGGGGCAGAGTTCTTGCCCTCGTGGAGCCTGCAGCGGAATGTGGGAGACAGACAACAAACGATACCTAATACAGGCGTACAGGGTATCGTGCTAGACGAAAAATGAAATAGAGTGAGGCACAAGCACGTGGGGCCGGCTCGCTCCTTTAAATAGGAGTCACAGAAAGCACTGTGTGGCACCACATGTGAGTCGAGACCTCACGAGGAAGGGGAGTGAGTCCTACAGGTGTCCAAAAGAAAAAGGGCTGGATGCCACAGACCTGGTTATTACTAGCCGGTTAGCAAACAGTTTTACATGATTGCCGTGGTTGTACCTCAGTCAACAGCCAACGTTTATAGAAGTCTGTGTTCTGGCAGACACGGTGACTCATACTAGTAAATTGAGCATAGTTTGAGCCTAGAGGGGAAAATAGTTCCAATCTGTGTAGCTTAAGCATCTCAAGCACGATAACGTATTTATCAGGACCCCACCGTTCTTAGGCAGGGATGTGCGCCAGCCTCCCAGAATCTTGGTTTCCGTGCCCCTGTCTGAGCCCCATTCTCAACTCACTGAACCAGAAGAGGGGATGGGCAAAGGGAGCTGGCATTGGAGTTTGAATACTGTTTCCAGGTGAGTCTGATAAACAGCTAAGGAAACTGAAAACGAATTAACATGCGCTGTGACTTTAAATTCTCTTTTCTTCTTCCAGTCTCCAAGGACTTTATCTCCGACTCCATCAGCAGAAGTAAGTACCGTTTTTGAAAATTGTAACGGGTGGGATTTGGGGAATAACTTGGACTTTTCCTAGACTGGAATTTTTGAAGGAGGACATTCAACGAAACCACAGCAGAAATACCACTAGTCTGTAAAATACTAGTGGTGGTATATTATTCCGTTGAATTGATATGACTGATTCACTTAATTATTCCCCGATTTGTTGAGGAAGTTCTATCCTTGTAAGTGGTGGTATGATAGATATCTTTGAGCGCATTTTTCCATTCGAAGATCCCTTTCTGTTTTTCCTGGGGATATGTTTCACTAAGTGGGAAGTAGAATTTCCTGGGTCTGAGGCCACTACCGGCTTGTTCTCCAGGCAAATCAACTTAAAGTGTCACCAGATCAATGTCAGGGACAGTGTGGGCTGGCAGTCAGAACAAGGAGTAAGATGAGAGCCGGGAGGCTGGTCCTGAAGCGGGCTCTGCCTTCACGAGCCACACGCCTACACAGGGGTCTCCTGCCTGCTCTGAAACATTCTGCTTCTGTGGAGAAGGGAGGTCAGCCCTTGTGTTCTACCTTCCTTGTTACACAAATCAGATGAAATGACGTATGTGAACACACTTTGTAAAACCGAAAAGCACAGTATAAACGTGACCATCGGAGTTACTTTCGCCAGAGCTCTGTCGACACTGGGATTTATCGTTTTCCTTCTTAAAAGTTGGCCGAATGCGGGTACGGCTGGTTTCAAACAAAGTGCATTAACCACAGAATGCTCCTCTGCCTACGTATTTAAGGATATGGCCCTAAAATGTGTACATGAACAGGCAGGCATGATAGTTCCCGGGCAGCCTTTGTAGAACTTGACTTCCCTTGGACCTGATGATAGCCTGAATGAGTGTCTTACGCTCCTGCTTTCTCGTACTCTCTTTCCAGGGCTACCAGGATGCTCGGGACCGGGTGATCCACCGGTCCACCAGCCAGGGTTCCATCAACTCCCCCGTCTACAGCCGCCATAGCTACACTCCAACCACGTCTCGCTCTCCCCAGCATTTTCACAGACCTGGTAAGGGCACCTGTTCCCGAGATTCACTCTCTATGATAGTCTGTGTTGGCTGTGTGATTTTTCTTTTCCCCACCACTGACAGTGCGTTAAGAATCTAGCTGCCAAATAGATCTCTTCTTTTCCCAGAAAAAAAAACAAAAACAACACTTAAATCCAACTACAATTTGTGTTATTTTATGGTTCTATTCATTATGATTTATTAAATAATTACATTTTGACAGTGAACAACAAGAAGCAAGGGAGCCTTTTTAAAAAATATTTTTAGACTTGAAGAAGATCCCATCACTTGGAGACTTAGAATGAAGATCTCCAAAGAAAATAATTTGATGCACCCTTTAGGCACATCAGCATCGTCTAAAATCCAGCATTAGCCATTTGCTGGTGTGTTTATTGTGTTTCCCTGGTCCAGGCACACGGTGTTACTAAGCATGCTGGGGTAAGCACCTTCTAGAAGGAAGTATTATATACAACCTCAGGGTTGTATTTGATAACTTTTCAGATCCATTCTAGCCCTGAGATTTTTAGCCAGACTTGGAAAACAGAAAAACAATAGAGACATATTGTGATAGAGAATATCAAATAGTGTGGACTTCAGGTGACTATGCACAGTGTAGTCCCTATGACTATTAGTGGGTGTCTCATGTGTGGAATAGAAGAATGGAGATCGCAGCACGGATTCAGGGTTCTCTGAGAAGTAGATTCCCACAGGGAGATTCTAGCCTTCTAGACAAACTTGGTGGCCATGTACATCTTCGAAGACTTCATGTTAAGCTTCTTGTTCTGCACAGGCTGATGAGAACAGGACATGTGCTAACTTATTTTATAAAATAAAACCAGAGGAAATGAACAGAATATAAAAAGGCTGCAGTCTTTTCCTTAAGGCTATAGATTTAATCCTCATAGAGGACCGAATTTTTAGTATATGATTCTTCAGTAATGTATAGTTCCCCCTAAGTCATAAGTACTTGGTATTTGTTGAGTTATGTTACATGAGAATTTTTCAGGAAATGGATTCTTTTTTTTTTTTTTTTTTTTTTTGGTCTGCAGCTATGTTCATTTTACTCATGTCCCGGACCTGGGTCTAGATTTAACCCCTTGTCTACGTGGGGGACAAGAAATCCTCTATGTGACTGCCTGTCCTTATAGGGCATATGTTGAGGTCACTGAGGCCATGGCCATGACCTTGTCAGGATGACGTGGGGCTACAGGGAAATTATTGTTCCGTAGGCCCCCGATTAGCGAGGGGGTGGTCAGCCAGGGAAATTATTTCCCTAAAAGATCATGTCATTGTTGAGCACTGAAAGTTTTTGTCTGTTCCAGCCGTGGTTCTGATGTTAGCAGCCTTTAGGACGTTCCCCATTCTAAGTGCACTTCCCCCTCTCCACAGTATATTATGGACATCTGATTATTAGGGCTTACGGTTATTTTTTCAAGATCTGTCCTTGTCACGTGGAGTCGGCGGGGTTCTGACAGCAGAGTTATGGTCGGGGTAGGATACCTCTGATTATCCACTCCGTGGGTCCTAGATGCCAGGTGGTGGCGCGCGCACCCCCCCCCCCCCCCAGGGCCGGGTTTGGTTTTAATGGCCCATTCTCCTTCCAAGATCAGGAAGCCGCCGGTCCCCCAGGGCTGCCACCATGCCATTCGCAGGATCCTAAGTAGCTCTCCGCCACCTGGGGAGCATGAACAGGTCCCTCCTTCTCCGCAGGCAGAATAAAATTAAACTTCTAATGGGAGAAGTTTGCAGCTTAAAAACAAACAAACAAACAAAAAGAATCTGACCCTTACCGATAAGTACTTCTTTTCAAGGTTCTTGAAATAATTTTCTTTTTTTTTTTTCACATGTGCGTCAGGGGGGTTCTGTTTGGCCAGGTGTCTTTTTTTAAAAGCAGCTATTTCTGAATCTAGATGATGCACCGGTACTGGCTCAACAGTAGCTGGTGTCATCCTGACAGAGAATGTCCCGGTGGCCATTCCTTCTGATAAAGCCATTTATTCTCAGAGAGTGACTCTCTACCGACCTGAACCAATTTGCACATTCTCCCCACTTTGCCTGACCCTTAGCAGGTGCGTTCTTAACCCTTTTGCCTTCCTCCTTTTTCAGACTCCTGATTAACGTTCTTTATTTCCCGCCCCGCCCCCTCCCTTGGAACGAGGATGCTGTCCCTGCTCCTGTGTTAATTTCTGTTCTTCTTTTCTGTCTCCACCTTGCCCTGCCCCTGACTCCTTGCCGCACAGAGCTGCTGTCTCCTGGTGTGCGCCTGCGCACCAGCAGCCTCAGCTCCACCCACAGCGACTCCCGCCCCAACTCCCCCTTCCGACACCACTTCATTCCCCATATCAAAGGTAAGGAGGCAGGCTTCCCCAGGCGGCACCCCGCATAGTGGAGATTTATTAGCACCCTGGGAAGGCTAATAAGGTGGATCTCCAAGAGTTAGCTCCCAGCTTTCGACCTCTCCGCATGCCTGCGTGTGTCGTAACTACACCCAGCGTCTTAGAACTGGCATGGCATCTCTCAGTAGGAGAAATATGTCATTTCTAAGGGCTCTAGATGAAGAAACAGGAAGTATGTTTAAGACCAGAAGATTCATTATCTACTGCTTAGGGGGAAAAAAAAACCCATATATTATCATTTTGTTTTTCCGTGTGTCAAAAGCAAAATATAATATATAGTTGGGGTATGTTCCTGGTTTTGATGCGTGACATGGCTCAGCAAAACGTACCACTGTTTAGCAACAAATCTCCAAAACTTGTCTTAATGGTAAGAAGCCATTTAACCACTCGGTGGTATTGAAACACTTGGAGAGTATAAAAAGATCGATGGCAGTGTAACTTGAATGTCTCCCCTTGAGCCAACCCTAAGGGTAATCCTCTTTTGACTGGTCCTGATTTCTGCGTGACATTGAAGAGAAGCCGTGCCTTCTGTCTTCTGTTTCTGCCCCCACATTCCTGCCCATTCCCTTTATGGCATTCCCATCGTTTTCCTCATTGCCCGTTATGCTTCTGAAGCAGTCCTCAACTGGGGCCCTTGTTCCCCTCCGTATGTTGGGGGATCCGAGAGCCTTGAAGGGGCTTCAAAGGGGCCATCATTTAAAATAAGTATGAGCTCCCAGAAGGATGCTAACTTTTTCCATAGTCTTGATTTGAACCAAAGTAACCAATGACAGTAGCTGAAGGAGGGAGTGCCAGGCCAGTACATTGTTATAACCGGACTGTTATATGAAGTGTCTTGGTAGAAGGCTTGAGGCAGACCTAACAGATCCCAACTCGGTGTTCCAAAGTGCTCAGATCACGAGCGCGGCTACTGAGTAGCCAAAATGCTGATCCAGCTGACCGAGCGTTCATTTACCGTCTACCCAAGCTATTTTCTTATGGCTCACTTGGATTTTTGAGCCACCGAGTCCTAAAATATAGATGCACTGCCCTTAATCCGCATGCAGTTATCCTATGTGTGCCACTTTAGCATTCTCTGTGCTGTAAAAATAATGTTGCTGACATGCTTGTTGAAGTCACACACGCTTTGTCATTAGCAAAGAGATGAGCATTTTCCAGTTGGAGCAGCACTTTCTAAAATTCTTGACAGATTACTTAAAATTATTATTGCTAATTAGTATTTGGGGGGCCTTTTGTTATCTAGATACCAAAATACTTTAGAGGATGTTTATAAAGCCGTAAGAAATTACTGAAAAACTTCAGAGATGTATTTTAAAGAGACTTTAATATAGAAACCCTTGGCCAAACTAAGACTTGTTTGCTTCGAATATGCCAGAGAAAATAGATTTTTGATTCAGAGAGGTAAACTGCCTTGCTTGGTTATTACATGTTTTACCTTTCAAAAGAGATGCTTCCCGTAGGAAGAAAAACGCCACGTGCCCTGTAAAGTTACACAAAGTCTGTACAAATACACACATCACGAGATAGCGAGACACAACATCTTGTGTCTGTGAGCAGCTTTATGGAGAGTTGGGATACGCAAATGAACGCCGGAGTCCTAGGTTCAAATATTATCTGTGCCCTGTGTCTGCGGTGGCACCTTGGATTGTCAACTTGACCTTTGGAATGTCACTTGCTACCTCATCTACGAAACCTCTCCTAGGTCACTGGAGGTACGTGAGGTCAAGTGCCCTGGTGTGTAACAAGCACTCGGCTTGCCTTGTCTGTGATGGTTTCCCCCTCGGCTTCGTGCCCTTAAAGCACCTTTGACTGTGCTGTTTCACTCCATTCTCTGGTGAAGGGGCCCTGGTCAAGGGTCACACTGATGGAGCGACAGGGCCCCCCCATCCCTCACTCATATTAGGGGCGTCTGTTTCAGTATAAATATACATGAAATACCATTTTTAAAGCAAACTTTTTTTCCCATCTCTATTTAACTAGCAAATTGCATTCTTATTGAGCCTAAGGCAAACAGCTGCTTTCAGCCACTTAAATTTTTACTTCTCAACAGTACCTTTGTGTGCCTAAATGGCACCTTATTAAAAATGTAGATATGTAGTCGGCCCTTGAACAACGTGGAGGTTGGGGTACCGACCCCCCCGCCCCGCGCAGTGGAAAAATCTTTGTATAACTTTTGACTCCCCAAAAACTTAACTACAAATCGCCTACTGTTGGCTGGAACATTTACCAATAACACAGTCAATTAACGCGTTTAACACAGTTAACACAATGAACGCATATTAACACATACACATATAACACACATGTTATATGTATTATATGCTATATTCTTACAGTAAAGTAAGCTAGAGAAAAGGAAGATAACTTACAGTGAAAACATATCCACGCATATGTGGACCCATGCCATTCAAACCTGGATCGTTCAAGGGTCAGAGGTCCATTCTTTTCTGTCTTCAGACTGAATTTGAACTTTTTGACACAAATATTCTAGGTTTAAGTTGTAGAGAGCATTAGCCCAAGACGCATTAGGTTGAACTTGACCTCACACTTAAAAGGCATCTAATGGTCCATTTCCATATGTCTATAGTCCGCTCTTATAAAATAGTCTACATACATCAGATGCGAAATGTAATGTACATAACAGTACAATGCTTAGTTTCAAAATCAGATGAGCTTTTTGCTAAACTACAAAATAAATCATGGAGAATTTGTATATTAAAGATACTGCTCTAAAAGCTTAATATAGTCGATTGGCTAAATACTGATTCTTTAAGGAATTACTTCTTAGTGATTCTGAAAAGCACGTATCCATCCATTAGACCAGGAAGGCCTCTCCAGCACTTGGAAAATTTAGCACAGAGGGAACTTATGACCACTTGAGAAGCAAATCTAAGGCATCTTTAAAATGGAACCAAGTCCTCCAGGGCCCTTCATGGGAACGTTCACTTTTTATCGTGGAGCTCGCCTTATGGTCTCGGGGCAGTTACTTACAAAGCCAATGTAATCTGGGCAGTCTGAGGATGCCAGGATAGGATGTCCACCGCAGGAATGTGTATCTCAGAGCACTAGAAGCACCACTCTGGCAACCAGAAGTTCAGCCCCCCAATTCCCAAGTCCACTTCCTGGTCCTTATTGCTGATGCACGGGCCCCGGCCCCCAGGGTTCATGGCACCGGGGATGCTGCATGTTGGAAAGCTGAGATGCACATCACAGGCTGTCTTTCTATTTCATTGGCTTCTCCATCCATTTTCTGTAACGTCCATCTTGTTTTCCGGTGTGTCTTTGTGTCTCTTCTCTAACCTTCCCTGCAGCCGCATTCTGTATTGGTCTGTCATTGTCGGGCCATTGGGACAAGTGCATGCTTAGAGATTTGGAAAGCTTTTCACTTTGTTTTGGGCTTGGTCTGTGCTATGTTTGCTGAGTTCCTCTTCCCTCCCCTTTGAAATACTCTTAGACATTACGTTCTGTGTCCACAAAGTATAAATCAGATTTGTGAACAGGAGGGCTATATATATTCAGTCTCTTTGAAAGGAATCTTTTCTGTTTCACCATAGAAGTGATTTACTGTGATGCAAATATCTGACACTTGCTCAAGAAAACCATGATGCTTATTGAAACTTTACACAAGAACCAGCAATCCTGAAACTCTGTCATGAAATCTAGATGCTGCCAACTTTAAGGTCCCCTCAAAGGACTCATTTATATTTTGGAATATAAGCACTTAGAGTCCAGAAAATTAGGCAGCATTCTAGCATGTTCCCGTAGCAGACACATGCATGGCCATTTTGATCTACTTGTCTTAGGATTTGTCACTTGGGCTCTCAGGTACCAAAAAAAAGATTGAAAATAAGGACAGAGCATTTGAATGTGTTAAGGACAGTGAGAATCCTGTAAGTGATTGATCTCTCAAGGACTGAAAAATTGGCTTAGTAGGCTGATACGGAAGGAGCTAAAAATGAAGGCTAAGAAATATAAATACACGGTAGCTTCTTTTTCATTATTTATTTTTGGGTGAGTGCAAGCGTGGGAGGGACAGAGAGTGAGGGACAGAGGATCCAAAGCAGGCTCCATGCTAACAGGCTGACGGCCTGACAGCACTGAGCCAGACGTGGGGCTCGAACTCCGAAACCACGAGATCCTGACCTGAGCCAAAGTCGTACGCTCAACCGACTGAGCCACCCAGGTGACCCACGTGGTAAATTCTCATCATAGTAGCTAAGATCACTCACAACTAAGAATAATCCAGTACAAGGAGGGACTTATTTAAGGAACAAAATGGCTATGAATGTGATACATAACAATATTCTACGATAGATACGCTATTATATAATTTTTAAACAGTGTCTACATCCCAAGCTAATGGTGATGACAATGTTGATGATGGAAATACCTTCCGTATATCATCTTTCATCTAACACCTCATGTATTACTTTGCCTAAGTAATGAACTAAGCGTACAAATAACTGTTTTAGGGCCCTTATCAGTTATTTCCTTCCAGAATAAAGTTTTACCACTTCAAGATAGGGTGTTTAAGTTAGAATAAGGAAAGAGGACTCATCTTGAGAGTTTTGCTTTTTTAAAAAACACCAAAAAAAATGTTTAATGCCTTTGGTATTTCAAGGGCTAAGAATTTGGTATCTAGCAAGAGTATTCTGAGAACCTTGTCCCTAATGAGCCATGATGACATGTGGAAATCATACTGCACAGAATCCCTTAAACGGATGTGTTGCTGAGTCTCTCTTCACCTAGTGTTTTAAAATGTTTTGTGGGAGGTTTTAAGTGATTTTAGCATTAAATCTATTTACAAGGACTTGAACATAGGAGTAAGGGTTTTGTTTTTTGTTTTTTTTTTAAGCAACTAGAAAGATCACTAATTACTGAAATATGCAGCCAAATAAAGAACTATGCCCAACAAGAGACAGCATTCGGCCCGAATTCCCCCATCCGGATCTCAGACAACCACTCATCACAGCCTCCACATGATAGACTTTAATGCTTGGGCAAATGCTGATTCTGATACCCTTCAGCCTTTGCACCCCACATATGCAGATATTTTTGTGTGTGCATGACACTGGCTAATAACTGTCAAAACAAATGTAACGGCGTCTCATCCGATTGGGTATTGTAACCCAAATCTGTGAGAACATTTCCCTGAGATATCTGACGTTCTTCTACAAGTACAGGAAGGTTAGAGTTGACGGGCAGGAAGCAGGGTGGTTCAGAAGCCATAGCAGCCAGTGCTCAGGATATGCAAAAAGAGTCTTCAAAAGGCAACCTCAAATTAGGCGAGAAAACCGTTTTTCTAGACCTTCTTTTGAGAACAGCTCACAAGAAGTATTGTGGTTTTCAATTCTGGATTACTCTTGTGAATAATTTCTGATGTTTACAGGAGTAAATAATTCCTCTGCAGTGAAATGGTTACATGGGGGTTATCGAGAATCTAGTGGGAAAGTTATAAAAAGGGGGTGTTATTGTGACCCCATGGTTCTATACAAACATTTGGCTGCCTTTAATCAAGAGCAGCATGATGGTTAATCCTACAGTGGTGCCTGACTAAATTAGGCCATTAATAGCTATAGAATTCTCTAGCAGGCGACTTCAGTCATTCATTTGCAGACATTAATTAGGACCTACTTCTAGGCTGCGCACTAGACTCAGCCCACGAATATGAATGAGACCTAGTTCTAATCCACCCTGCGACTGAAAACAGGATTTACTTCTAAATGTAAAACCACATTCTTCCTTCCCCTCCTTGCCTCTACCTGTGTCTTTTATACTCTTTTTTTTTTTTTTTTTTTAGACACGAGCTGGTTATTTCTCGTTAGGAGAGTGATAGTAAATGAAACTTTAAGAAAATAAAATAGATATAAAATTAAAAATAAAAGAAAAAGAAAAAGAAAAAATAACTTTAAAAAATTAACCATAATAGATCAGAAGTTTGGGGTGAAGCATCATCATTTTTGGAAGCTGATATCTAACTTAAATAAAGTCTACATTATAATGAATCGGGAGCTAGATGTGAAAGTGACTCTTGAGGAAAAAAAGAGAAAGGCTTCAGACCATAACAACTAAAAACCTGGCATCTGCATTTAAGCCAGGGACAAATTCAGATCGTATTGGAAAGATCGCACTGCCCATTCAGTCCAGATATGTGCTCTGGTTACCTAAAAATACACGTGTTAAGAAATTAAAACCCTAGTAAGCACGTCATTTTAAAACTCCAGCAAATGACATCTTTCATACTTTGCCGGCCAGATTTAGAACGGCGTGGCTTATTTAAAGAAATCGGCTCGTGCTCTGTTTTGTAAAGATCTAGAGTTATTTCAAACTGTTAGCCTTAACTGATAGATAAATTACACGTTATCAAAACGTACAACTTTTGTGCTTCAACGGACCCTATCGAGACAGTGAAAGACAACCCGCAGAATGGGAGGAAATGTTTGCAAATCATAACATCTGACAAGGGACTTACGTCCAGAATATATAAAGCAGTCCTATAACTCAGTAACAAAAGTAATTGCATTTTAATCCATTAATTTTTGCTAGTACATCTTCTGGTGTATTCTCGGGGCCGATGTTTACTCAGACACGAGGTGGGAGGACAATTTAGGGCAGTAGCTGATCTCTGGCCAGTTGAGCCCAGGTCTCAGTTCATCCTGGTCACAAGGGAGCGATGGTGGCTTTGGTGGCACTCAAGGCTTTGCAGCCACCTGCCAGCAATCTTTTCTAGCCCCTTCGCTATTCTCCCATCCAAGAGCAGCCTGCTGTCCAGCCACAGTGTTGCTCCCACACACCATGGCCCTTCCTTCCTCGTGATGTTCAAGCCCTCTGGAATCCGGGTCTGGTTATCCCTTGACCCATCCCCCCACCCACCTGGTGGGCTTACTCTTTGACGCCCCACTCCGTCTAATATCTCAGCTTTCTGAAAGAACTCAGGGCACCTTCCCCTAGGTATGCATTTATGTGTCACAGTCGGTCTCCTTAGGTAGATTCTGAGCCCCACTCCCCACCACAATGACGTCTCAGTCACCTGCGTGTCCCCAGTCATATAGCTCAGTGCCCAGCCACGGTAGCTGTCCATTCGCAGAGGGAATTGCTGGACTGAGTGGCATCTGAGTGGAGCGGAGCCTTTAAAGAGAAAGGCGGAGAGTGGTATAAGCGGTCCTGAAGTTCCTAAAAGAAAGGGCTCTGTCTCCGTGGTGTGTATTTCAAAGTGAGGCAACAGAAACGTTTGCTGTAGTGCAGGCACTTTGCATTGCTGAGGGGAGGGACTGGGTGGCCACGCGGGCTCCCAGACATGGCCTTCCGTTTGGAGAAATATATTGCAATTGCCAGCCTCTGCCATCATGCCTGGAAGTGATCGTATTTGGGTTTGCCTATCCTGCCCCTTCACGTGCTTGGGATTTAGTCGTCCGACAACTGATCCTGAATCATTAGCAAGTGACCTTCCATGACTCTTCATGTACTTCCCATCTAATCAGTTTGCTGCTAGCTCACGGCCTTCAACCGCATGCCATCGGAATGACGCCCCCTACCGCTAGCTGCTTCTAACCCAGTCCCACGTGAGCTCAAGTCTCTCCTGCCCCAAAACGTAACCTTCTATCACCTTGTGAGCCAAGTTGATAAACTGAGTTTGTTTCTTTTGTTTCTCCTTTTTGGTATACCTCCTCCCAGTCTGTCGTGTTGAAGTTTGATTATGCTTGCTCTGTTTTCTTTATTGCTGTCCCTTCCCTCATTTTGTTTTCTCCATTCTTCTCATTGGAGGCAATGAGCCGTCCAGCGGCCGGAACTCCCCTCTCCCTTCCCGGCCAGACAGCCGCCCTGTCACTCCAACTTATGCTCAGGCCCCTAAACATTTCCATGTTCCAGGTAGGAGCTGACACGGTCTTTGTTGGGGTGTCCTGTCACGGTGTAGAACGTAGCCCTGTTACCTGTCTCGTCTCATTTCTCATGCTCTCGTCATTGGGATGCACACAGTGGACAAACCCTAAATTGCACGATCTGACCTAGAGGGCCTTTCAGAAGTTTTGGATGCGAAATGCCAGGATTGTATGGAAGGTTTACGTTTTCTCAAAAATTTTTGAAGGGAGGTCGGAGGCAGAGGGTGAAGGAAGAAGGGTTGAGTTGCTTTGGGTTTTTTTTTTTGGACTAAGATTTTAATTTTACCTTTATATTAGTGCCTCCTGAGATATCACTCTGTGGTTTGGTGTCATTGACAATTCTCGCAATGGCAACCTAGTTACCTTCTCATCCTAAAGGTGAACCTTTAGGTGAACCACAACATCTCGAGAATACTTTTGTTTTTTTTTCCTGTTTGTCTCCCATGCGGAGAATCTTTCTATGGACTTTTCAGAGAGGTGTAAAATTGGATCAGTTAGTTGGATGGTCCTTCTGCAGTGCATAACCAACTGACTACCTCCTTAGCCCACAATGATATCTTGCAATTTAGGCTTGGTGCTGTAAGCTTTGCTGAAGTCATAAGCATCTGCTGTCACGGTACAAATGGTAATTTGCCATCAAGAACTGGAAATCTCAGGACCCATCATTCTCTTAATGTTTAGGGTCAGCTCAATTTGTAAGGGCAAGATTGGCCATCCAAGGTCACGATGTTATTTTTCTATGGGAAGTACATTGTTTTACTTCTTTAGCTACTGAAAGTGGTTCAATACCTTACCCATTAGGGGTAACATATTCAGAATCTATAATCGTTTTTTTTTTTTTTTTGTCTTTTGCATTCCAAACTTACCTGATAAGACAGAGGAAAGCTCAATGAGATTCATACCACTAAGATAGAGCTGCCTTTTAAAATAAAGCTTCACTGAACTTTAAAATCAGTGTTGTGTACATTTGCAACTTTTTTTGCATGAAGAATGCCCCCACCAAGATACAGTGGCCATGATTCTGAGGAAGCAAACCTTTTGAAATTTCCTGAGCATTTGCAGTCAAAGTGAAATGGTAGCATAATCAGATGCAGTCCTGTATAACAAATGAATAATATTTGGCTTCTTTCTTTCTTTCTTTCTTTCTTTCTTTCTTTCTTTCTTTCTTTTTGAAATTTGCCCTCTACAAGTTGGAATTTTCTCAGACATTCATCCTGTCAGGACATCAGACTAGCCTTGCACATAAGAACTATTTCTGTGTTTTAAAATAACTACTCTTAACTATATGACATTGCTTCCCACTGTTCCACTCATTAGCTAAAAAGTAAATTGAGCCCCTGGTATCTACTGGGAGCTCAATTTCTAGACAGTAGCAATTTGGGGATCTTCCCCAAACTGGTTATGTCTTCCTCACCACTAGAGTCCCTTCCACTGCTTGCGTTTCTTCCTGTTTTAATCTCACTTTTAGTGAAGTGTGTATTTGCAATAAATGGCTCATGAATGAATTGCATCTCTATCTATCCTAAGATGTATTACAAAGGATTCCATATCACTTGTCTGTAGTGATTCACTCATTCCTGTGACCTCTTCTTCTAGTAACCCTAATCTTTGTAATACAAAAGTTCACCTTCTGGGTTGATTTTGTTCAAGAGTCTTCAGTTTGGTTTGCCTCTTGGTTGATCTATTTTTCCCCACCGCTGAACCGGTTCCCATAATCACACACCTTTGCTTTTCATTTCCACAGATCAAGGGATCAACATTTACCGAAAACCACCCATCTACAAACAGCATGGTAAAACCCTCTTTCCTCCGCGTAGCTTTTAAGTAGTGATATCAGCTGAACTCTCTGCTGTCTGTCCTCTGAAAGGCTTCCCTGCTACTGCTTTTGAGAATCAAACTGGGGCACCCAGCGTGTTATGCCTTTATGGTTCCCTAACACGCAAATGTTGTGAGATTGGTTTTCCTAGATGGAGAACGCTTAGTTTGGTTAGGAAACTCCTAGGCAATCTTTGAGCCCATGAAACCATGTATCGTTGCATTCCTAAAGAAGGGAAGGTACTGCTCACACAATAATTCACAAATACCGGTTTTTTGTATGTGCCATCAAATAATTTAACCAGCCTCTATAGTAATTTTGTTGAGCTTCTAATTAGTTTAAGTAATTAAAATAGTGAAGGCCAGCAAACTAGAAAACTTAGCTGGACTAAGTCTACATTAACTTGACTGTCCAATTCCCCAGATGTCTGCACCTTGCAGTGGAATGGATAGGACACACCCAAGACCAAGGCCCTGGTCCCCAGCCCTTCCCCTCAATGGCTCTATGATATCATGGACATGATTTCTCTGCCCCTCAGTTTTCTTTTAGACAAAAACCAGTAAGTTAGGCCAGCCACTCTCTGAAATTCCTGCAAATGAAAATCCCTAATAACGGATTTATAACTGTGTTTTCCTTTTCTGGAAATAGAGAATTTTTAAACCCAGGAAATCATATTACCATAGGTAGATCACATTTCCCTCCACCATCATTAGGTCTCTATAGATTAGATGCCATAAATCTTTGTGAATGGATAGAAAGCCAAGACTGGTCTTCAGGTGACATCAGAAAATTTTACACATAACATGCCTGGAAAGTTGAAGGCTGCCATTAAAATCTAGTTGACATTAATGAGTCCTTAAGGATTAGGATGACCTGAAAAGCAAAGAAAGTTGAAAATGCACACAAGAAAAAATTGAGGCCAACATTCTAGGGGAAAAAAAAGATTGTACATATTGTAATGGTTCTACCACTGTGATTTTTTTTCTCTTTTTTTTTTTTAAGATTTTACACCGTGTGCTCGCTTTTTTAAGTTTGTTAACATTGTTTTTGTTTGTTTTTTTATGGTTTAATGTCTTCTCACCCACTCATTAACATGTGAATGTTTACTGACTTCACCAATTCTAATGCGTAAGTACTTATGTTTGAAGTCATGCTTTTTTTTTCTAAATTTACAAATGAGACTCCAAGAGTTTGATTTATCAATGTAGAAACTGTTTTTATTACTAAAATCTCTAAGGCCCTGCCTCTCTAAACAAAAATAATCAAATGATTAAGATTTAAAGAGATTGGATAGGGTTGGCTTATTTATTTAAAAGAGATTGGCTATTTTTTTTAATGAAATGTAGTCTGACTTGACTCTCAGTTTGTTGTAATTAAGAATAGCACAGCCAGAGTGGCAGTTCCCAAAGAACATTCTGCAAAAGAGCAGTCCCATGTGATAGAAATAGAAGGTACATCAAACCCGGTGTCTGGGCCCCAGTGCATTTGGAAAATGCTAGACTTAAATACAGTCACTGTTTTTTTGTTTTGTAACGCAGAACATCTCAGTCTTTAATATGCTAACACATCTTTAAGAAGGTGATGTAGTAGGCACTGTTTTCCCAGCTGAATTTTTTTATTTTTTCTCATGAGGTTAGAGACTCAGAAGCACTACCCCGTGCTTGGCCAACACTTCACCCCTTATGAGCATATAGGGTGACCGTGGTCAAGTCACTTAAGGAAAACGAGACCCAGAGGGTTACTAAAAGAACGGGGAATTTGAGCTAAGGGTTCAAAAAATTATTTCCAGATTTTAAAATATGTGAGCCCAGAGAGGGGGGGATAGTTTTTATTTAAAGCGTTATGACTATATTTTAAATGTTTAGTAGCATCCCAGGCCAGTCTGCCAAATTAGCCAGAATCAGGGTCTGACCATTTAGCCTGATTTGTTTTGTTGCAGCTCTGTGATTAGATTTGGAGTTCTAAGCCAGCGACAACTCTAAGCAGAGCCATTAAGAACCCTGTGAACTGAGGCCATCGTTAGTCTGGCTTTTGTTGTCTTGAAGTTGGAAGGCTCATTTAGGCGTGCAGACCCTTGAGGGAAATAAGGAGTGTTTTGCATACATTCATAAGTCAACATACGAAAGGCACAATGCTAAATTCCTACAAGGCACAATGCTAAATTCCTAGAAGCTAAGCGAGGATTTTCCCATTGCCATTTCTCCTAGGACTCCAGACACATATATAATATGTAAAGAGTAGAATGAACTAGACAGATGATCGCTGAAATGAACAGATACAAATACACAAACATACAAAGCCAGCCCTCTTATGGTTAACAACTACAGTCAGTGGACGGCGTCATGCTTTTAACTTAGCTCTTTAATTTCAAACTACTAATTCAAATTTCTGATTGCTCTAGAAGAGTATCATCTGATGGAACTTTCTGTGATGACAGAAATGTTTGTTCTACGATGGTGCTTCCAATATGGTGGCCACTCATTACACGTGGCTATTGAGCGCTTAAAATGTAGCTCGTGCAACTGAGGAACTGGATTTTAATTTTATTCATTTTCTGGTTTCATTTAATCTTATTAATTGAAGTAGCCATGCGTAGCTAGAGCTAGTATCGGATGGCCCAGCTCTACAATAAGGTATTTCAGATGTAGAATGAAATTTGGCATCCAACAGAACATAAGGAAAATCACTTGTCACTAGGCACCACTGAGTGACTGGGCAATTGCTAAGAGCCATAAACAGCTTTCTGGAGTTGAAACTTTTGCCAGAAAACAAGACAACTATGGAAGTGGGTTGTACCACCATGGCCTTGCAGACCGATAGCTAAGCTCCGCCCCCCCCCCCCCCCCCCCCCGATTCCCGCCTAGATGCAGCTGCCTTAGCAGCCCAGAGCAAGTCTTCAGAAGACATCATCAAGTTTTCCAAGTTCCCAGCAGCCCAAGCTCCAGATCCCAGCGAGATACCAAAGATTGAGACGGATCACTGGCCTGGGCCCCCCTCACTTGCCGCCGTAGGTATGCAACTGCTGTGGCTAAGCCAAAATGGACAAATTGGTAGGAGATCACAAAACGAAATGCTTAAAACTATGCAAAAAAAAATGTGTCCTATCGTAAAGACATTTAGGAAAAGTGTGACCAGAGCATTTGGGTGCCAAATGCTTCAAAATTACAAAAACCCAATCACGAGAGCCTTGCACTCACCAACCCGCTGAGAGACAGCCAGAACTGGTCTAAAACAGATGATCTGCAGGGACTCTCAGAGTTACTGCAGAATCAGTAACTTTTGAACTAGTTGAACCAAAGCCTCCCGCCAAGAACACCGTTTATAAGTAGAGTCTAGTGGGTGACTTTACCAAGTGTCCACAGAGGTGTGACTTCTCTCAGTGACATTTGTTTTAGGTTATTTCTGGGTTGAAGTTACAATTCTCTTAACAGCCAGTCCTAACACTGAAGCACTTCTACCTTACTCGTGAGATCACGTTCTCCTTTACTAAGAAAGGCTGTCACCGAGTAGTAGGTGTTCTGGAATAACCACTCATATGAAGTTATGTGATTTTCCATCTCATTTCCATGAATTCTGTGCTAACATGTCACGTTCGAGCTGTTTCATTCTTTGCTTTGAACCACAAATTTATGCTTTAGAACCGTGTCTGTGTCTTTCCTGTTTTGCAAGTTGTGAAATCACTTGGCCTAAAAAGGGGTATTTAGCAAACACAGAAGCTAATACTGAAGATTTAGTGAGTCAGTTTTGCAAAGATAGAACTATCTTCTCACATGTCTGTTGACAACCTTTTTTAAAAGGCCTTCAATTTTCCAAATTTTCTTCATCATGCTTTTTCTCATCAAGCCATTTTCCGGAATAATTTTTACAAACGGTATAAGTGGACTTTAAAGCAATCTATATTTACAGAAATACTTGAGGGAAAATCTCCCTCCTTAGTTCATTATTCCCAAGTACTCTGTATATTATGCTGACTTAAGATTTATTTAATTCTTGCAAACTTGTGTCTTTTCATTTTTATTAGCATAGATTAAAGAGAGTAAATTCACATTGACATTTATGATTTTAGGAACTAAGAATCAATCAATCCTCAGCTTTTCCCTGCCAGTTTGTGCCCTGCAGGCAGTTCTTGTGGCCTTTGAGGTTCGGTTCAGTCATGTTGCTTTGTGGGGACACATACAGCTAAATTTGGGGCAGAGGAAGAAGAATATTTTGTGATTAAAATCATCACCACTAAATAGTTTTTGGGTTCCAAAGTGAAGAAAATTTCTGGCCCATTAATCAAAAGGATGAAAACTGAGACTATAGGTTAAAGTTTATTTTGATTAGATTAGCAAGCTTGCCTGTTTCCTCCCACAGCCAGATTAATCCAAGCAATTTAGGAAAAACAATAATTATCTTAATTTTACAACCATTCGGACAGATTCCTCCCTTTCACTCCCTGTCTCCCCTTTTCCAAGAAGCTTAAAAATTGTAAGTGATTTGCTAGATTGGAATGAAATAAGTAACTTTTTAGTGTATTAATGCTATTTTATTGACCTATTAGCATAAAACTCTCTCATGACCATTTGCCAAGGATTGAGGGAAGGAAAACTTTGGAGACTCATCCCTTAAAAGGAAAATAAAAGCATGCTTTTTAGTGAATTTAAGGGCAGAGGGAGGGTGATTGTATGACAAGTCTGTTCAGAAAAAGAGAACACGAGAGAGTGACGATCTTACCTATTGGGTGGTATGTGCGTGAACTTGGGTTCCCCTCTTTGAAAATTGACCTCCGAGAGATCCAAATAATAACTCTAGATGCCTTCCCACCTATGACAGAGGGCTGCGGCCAGTGGCTGATGGGATGACTGAGCCCCAGCCCTAAGGGCACGCCAAGTTCTAACTGAGCAGATCAGTTGTCGGGAGGCCAAAGGTCATGCCTTACCAGATCACGCGTTGAGCTGGCCTGTCAAAGGAGGCCCCCGTCGCCAGAAACCCACCCGCAGGGCTCAGTCGGCGGTGGGCCCTCTTTTCCTTGCGTTGTTCGTGAGCGTTAAAGACTGCTGCCGATTTTGCCATCTGGACAAGTTGAGCGCAGGTGGGCTAGTGCCTTAAGATCCCCTTGCCATGGGGCTCATGTGAGAAGTTGTCTTTGCTGTGGAATTAGGAGCCGACATGAGACGCAGATCTAGTGGCAGAGAGGAAGATGACGAGGAGCTTCTGAGGCGCCGGCAGCTGCAGGAAGAGCAACTGATGAAGGTTTGTCCTTAAGCTACTTTGCTGCAAAGTCTCCAATTCAGTTCCACAGACCCGGAAGTTTCAGTGAATGCGAGGGGTGAGCCACCAAGGGAGTGAGAGGTGGTCCCGGCCCTCAAAGGGCCCGAGATCCGGTAGGCGACCGAAGACGGGCCTCAGGTGACTATAAGACAGGGTACTTAGTGGGTTCCGGAAGAGATGGCCTGGAAGCTGGAGGTCAGGGGCACGTGGAATGTTCGAGCTTCTGTGAGGAGAGCGTGACCGCGTGGGGCACGTGTGTGCAGTGCACGCGTTGAAAGGGTGCCGAAGGGCCAGGTGGAGCCAAGCTGTCACCCATGTGGTGCAACACCTGCCTTCCTTCCCCCAGGGCAGCTTCTGCCGAAGGAATTCCCTCGGGACTGAGTATTTGTCCAAGTCTTTCCTCAGGACTTGTAGGACCTAATATGTTGATGTGGGCCAGGAGGGAAGGGACAAAATGGGCTGCCACCAAGAAACCCGCATTATACCCCTCCCACAACATCCCAGAAGACCAAAAGAAGGATAGTCCATTATAGCCTGGGGTAGAGGGAGCCAGGAAATTATATACTCTCCCGCCAATAAGAAACTAATGAATCCGCTCCAGTGACATTTTCCAAAGATACTTAAGCATATGGGAAACGCACAAGATACTAGTTGTATGGAGGGAAAGGATACACAGTTGTACTTACAGCATGAGCCCAGTTTTGTATAATATGCGCATTGAAAAATTCAGGATGGATAGAAATCAAAACGTAAATGGTGGTTATCTCTGAGTGGTGGACTATGGGCTACTCTTCTCTCCTTCTAGATTTTCTAAAGTCTGTGCAACGAGCATACATTACTTGTGTTTTCTTGTTTTTAAACAAATCAGCGTAATTTCTTTTTTTAAAGATACTCTCCCCAAACTCCCCTCTGTGCTTCAAAAATCGGCATAGGCACATGCCTCCTGAGGTCACCTCAGGGCACGCTGGGCAGGGCGGAGGAGAGAGAACATTCTTCTGACATGGCCTAGGGGAATGGTATCTTGATATTAAAAAAGGCTAAGAGGGGTTCAAGGTTCAAAACCTGGCCTACCCGCTGGGGAACCACCGGCCTCTGGGTGGTTCACTGTAGAGTCAGAAACTTCTTGCAGGACCTTCTCAAACAGAAACTGCCCTCTCTGACCATAATTGTGGACTCCTCTTTTATGTGTCTTTTCTCTGTGAATAGCTCAACTCAGGCCTGGGGCAGTTGATATTGAAAGAGGAGATGGAGAAGGAGAGCCGGGAGAGGTCGTCCCTGTCAGCCAGTCGCTACGATTCTCCCATCAACTCAGGTGAGCAGCGGACCCACTGCCTTCTCCCAGCGGGAGCCGGCCCCCTGCCTGCAGGGAGCCTGCCTGGCCTGTTCCAGGAGAGGCAGGGACGCTTCTGGTGTGTTCTCCGTGAAAGGAAGTACAGGAAACCCACTGCGTGTCAGCTTAGCTTACGAGGATGCCGTAGTTCTTCCTTAAATGTGTATCTTCTTCGTGATGGAAGTGGGGGGGGGGCCCTGGGAGGATTTTCTGAGGGTCTGTTCAGAATACTCATCTTAGAGAGAATCCATGAAAGGAAATCCTTACAGAGAACAAATGCTTTTGGAGCATTTAGAGACACGGGTGTATCACGTATATCTGTAATGTATGGAATACACACACACACACACACACACACACACACACACAATTAGAAGTAAACATAAAGGAAAAGCTCAATCACTGAGAGGTCTAGATCAGGCAGGGAAGGAAGAAGGTACATAATCAGGATCTTCTGTCTTTCTGGGTTTTATGCCCCCTGCTGGGAGAGGAGGACATCCACATACACAGAAGTAGCCACTGATATTCTCTTACCCTAGAAAGGATCTCAGACTTTCTAAACCCATATACTTTCAACTCCTCTTACCTTATTTCCGTTAGAGAAGAACTATGATTTTTGGCTCAAGGGAACTTGATTTTGCAAGAGACTTCTTAACATTTGATGAAATTGATTTACCCTTTTAATCTGGAACACCGTATGACAATGTGAATCAAGCCCTTATAGTTCATTTCATTTTGACTATTCTACTCTTTAAAAAAAGAGAAAGGCAGGGCATCTGGGTGGCTCAGTTGGTTAAGCGTCCAACTTCGGCTCAGGTCATGATCTCCCAGTTCCTAAGTTCAAGCCCTGCATCGGGCTCTCTGCTATCAGCACAGAGCCCACTTTGGATCCTCTGTCCCCCTCTCTCTGTCTCTCTACAGCTTGTTCTGTCTCTCTCTCTGTCAAAATAAATAAACTTTAAAAAAAAGAAAGGGAGGGAGAGAATAGAATGCTTTTTGATTATAGAGACCTTGAACAACATTTTGAAGACGTTGTGATTTTACATTCAGATATTCACTGAAAGAGCTGAAGACAAGCAGAGTTGTTTTTGATACTTTTGAAGGAGATTACTTACACACTGGGCTGAAAGAGGTGATCAGTATATTTCCCCCTGCTTATATTTGTCATAAGTCAGTGCCCTCTTAACCCACAATATTTCTTCTCCCGTGTTCTGAACTAGTGTGTACTTGTCCCTCTTAAAGTCTCTTTAACAGTATGTTTAGCGTTTACTACGTTCAAGCCCTTGTGTTAAACATCATTTCATTTATTCTCACAACATGCCAATGAAGTCGATGATGTTATTATCATCCCCATTTCATAGATCAGAAGACAGGAGCAGGAAATTTAAGTAACTTACCCAATGTCACATTATTAGTAACTAGCAAAACTAGGATTCAGGAGTCCAAGTGTTATAACCCCAGAGTGCACGGGAATGCCCGGCTGCCTCTCCGAGATGCCTCACTGGCATCCATCTTGCACTGAGTGGTTTACTAATCTTCAGAGCTCCGTCTAACTCTATAGCCCTGTTCTATAAGAATATATTGCACTGTATCTACATGAGTCAAGAAACAAAGACTAACAGAGATGAAATCCCGAGAGGTGCCAAGTTGCAGAGCCAGAACTCAAACCCAGGTCTGCTCCCCCGAAAGCCCCATAGTTGATGTAGTGCGAGGCTGTTGATTAATGGGCTATTAATGGGGAGACTCCATTAATGGGGTGGCTTATCCCACGCCTCTCCTGGTGGGCCAGGAGAGCATGACATTGACACGGTTGGCTTTCAGGTCACTTATTGCTGCCAGACCAAGGGGACATGAACGTATGCATCCAAGTAGCCCTGGGTTCATATCATCGCTTAGCGGTTTATAAGATGAGCGACCTTGGGCAAGATACTTAACTTCTCTTAGCCCCTATTTCTCCTCCTATGAAATGGAAATAATAATGGTATTATTAGGGTTGTATTGAGGATTCGGAGATAAAGCAGCATCAGGCAACTCTTTCCTTCTCCATCCATTCCCTGCATCACCCAAATGTGGTGGCCTTTCAGGAACATTTCTGGGTTATTTTTTTCCATTTTTCTATGGATCTTCTCTTCTTTAAGGTAGAAGATAAATTGTCAGTTTCATTACAGCTGGACTTCTGGGGGCACCTGGCTGGCTGAGTCGGTAGAGCATGCGACTCTTGATCTTGGGGTCGTGAGTTCAAGCCCCACATTAGGGATAGAGTTTACTTTTAAAAGAAAGAAGCTTTTAAGAATTGGACTTCTGATTTCCTCTTTTTTTTCTTTTTTTACCTTTTCTCATTCAGCTTCACATGCTCTATCATCTAAAACCTCATCTCTCCCAGGCTATGGAAAAAATGGGCTTCACCGGGTAAGATTTCTCAATGAACTGTTCCTGAGTTTATTCCTTCTTCAGACCTGGTATGAAGTGCTGACATAGTGTATGAGTGTGTCTGATAACATGATCTCAGTCCTAGGATATGAAGAAAATTATAATCTCTGATATCGTGGCAAATCACTTTGAGTTACGGGCAGAATAAAATAGTTCTATTGAGAGAAAGAGAAATTGACTGTAGATGGAAAAATAACCTCTATAAGCTCGTGGGAAGACTACATTAATTGATCGTGTGGCACATATTTCAAGCTAAAAGTAATAACTTGAGCCCTTATCTCTGCTGTGAAAAGATACAGGAAAGTTCCTTGCAGTCGCCCTCCCCCCAAAGCATAGGACAAATGTAATTGCGTAGCTGTGTGAAGAAACGTATTTTTATTTATTGGCAAAAGATAACCTGCTTACCCAGGTCCTGCTGCCATCGGAGGCATCGCAAAAGACAAAGAGATTCCATAATAGTAGACGAAAAATAACAAGGGCCCGGGAATTCAGCTTGGGAAGAACTCTTAGGATTTTGTAAATCCTTTCTTTCTTTTCACCTGGCTCTAAAACCGTCACGGTGGAGTGGATTTTCTAACGATGTGTTGTTCTTCCTCAGCCTGTTTCCACAGACTTTGCTCAGTACAACAGCTATGGGGACGTCAGCGGCGGAGTCCGAGGTAAGGCCATCGCGGTCACACTGCTGACTGACTGGCTGTGCAGTCACAAATACATGGTCTCTGTTCGTGCAGTCTGCCCTCCGAAAGTCGGATCGCAGCTAGCCTGTGGGAGCTCACGGAGCATGTATTAAAATCGCAAAGCGTCACCACTGAAATGAGACCAGAGAAGCAGAGTTTGTAAGAATGAATTCGTTGCTCCTGCCATGTGCCGAGCACTCCACCACATAGATCTCTGGAGTTACGGCACACTCTAAGCAAGACCCGGCCCTCCTGTCAAAAATGCACATGAGGGGCGCCTGGGTGGCTCAGTCAGTTGAGCGTCCGACTTCGGCTCAGGTCATGATCTCACAGTTCACGAGTTCGAGCCCCGCGTCAGGCTCTGTGCTGCCGGTTCAGAGCCTGGAGCCTGCTTCAGATTCTGTGTCTCCCTCTCTCTCTGCCCCTTCCCTGCTCACGCTCTGCCTCTCTCTCTCTCTCTCTCTCTCAAAAATAAATAAACATTAAAAAAAAATGCACATGAGTGGGGCACCTGGGTGGCTCAGTCGGTTGAGTGTCTGACTTCAGCCCAAGGTCATGATCCCGCACTTTGTGGGTTCGAGTCCCGCGTCGGGCTCTGTGCTGACAGCTCAGAGCCTGGAGCCTGCTTCAGATTCTGTGTCTCCCTCTGTCTATCCCCCTCCCCCACTCTGTCTATCTCTGAAAAATAAATAAACATTAAAAAAAATTATTTAAAAAAAAATGCACATGACTGAGTGAGACACAGGGACAGGTTGAGGTAACAAGAGAGAAGCTTCCAGAGATACATGCTGTAAGCAGAGAAGGCGGAAATACCTTCAGGGCGTCGGGGAAAGCCTCCGTAAAAAAAGGGTGTTTTTAACTGATAACTGAAACAGGAGTAGGCATCTCCTAGCTTCAGGGAGACAGCGTGTCCAGAGACCCCAGCAGAGAGAAGAACGCGGTGCCTTGTAGAATGTCTGCGGAATTGCAGTAGAATATTGTATATTAATGTGTCGTGTTTTTCTCTGATCTTTCTCTTCTGAAATTTTCTTTTTCTTTCCTTTCTAGACTACCAGGTATGGAACACTGTCTTTCTCAAGTTGTTGACCACGCCAGCAAAACAGCCATTTACCAGTCTAGACTCGTGTGGCGGCTCGAGGGAAGGGTTTCTGTCGAGAAGATTCTTAACTTGGGTTCATTGGTCTGATTCATTAGCCCGGAGATGTGAGGAGCCGTAAGGATCAGGAATGCCTGATGTCCACGTCAAGCTGGCCCCGCAGGCCTTGGGGACGTGGCATGAACCAGGCCAGGTGTCCGAGGACTCTTGCTCTGGCCTCAGAGCATCCTCTCTGTGGCAGAAGTGGACCGACATCAAGGGTCTGCCCACATACAGTTTTCCCTTTCAGTTTTAACCACTCCGAGCTTTGGGTCCTCCCCTCCTTCCCATGGTCCCAAATGAAAAGAAATTCCTGTCCTGTCTGGTACCATTTCTTTTTTCCTAGACCCTAGCCTTATAAAATCATGGTGGAGGATGGGGGCGGGGGGGAATGCAAAGAAAACTCAGAGTAAAGTAAGAAAATAATCACAGACTTGGAAATTTTTTAATATACTGTATACTTTCATGTGTGGAGCCTAAATTAGGAATTAATAGTTGTTGTTTTTAAAGTGTATTTCCTTATTTGGAAAGAGAGAGAGAGCATGAGCAGGGGAGGGGTGGAGAGAGAGAAGGAGAGAATCCCAAACAAACTCCGCATTGTCAGTGCAGAGCTGGACCTGGGACTTGATCTCAAGAACCAGGTGATCATGACCTGAGCCGAAATCAAGAGTCGGATGCTTAACCGACTGAACCACCCAGGGGCCCCTCAATAGTTATTAAGCCAGGGTCTTTCCCCACTTAATGACAGAAGAACAGTATTCCCAGTATCCCTGCTCTTATGCAGAAAGGATTTCATTTTTGAAATATTTATGGTGATCACAATGGCACATCTGTAAAACAGGATTTGAGACAGAAACAGGGAGTTTGGGGAGGCCACACGGCTCCCCCCTCAGCTCCCCACGCTGTCATGTGCTCCTTAAAGCGGCTTTTCTGTTGCAGACTCTCCCAGATGGCCACATGTCCGGGACAAGAATGGACCGGGGGTGTCCATGCCCAACATGTTGGAACCAAAGGCAAGTGTAGCCGTTCTCCCGGCTCTCATACGGGAATAGCACACCGGGCCATCACCCTGAAGAGACTTGGTTTTCTGCCGTTCCATCACACTCAGTGTTGAGGTCCACTTGCTTCCAGGCTGATACATCACACAAGCCACATCACAGAGTACCCTGACTCTCCACTGGTTCTGTCACACTGAGTCAACAGGTTTAAGCCCTCACTGGGTACGGCATGATGTATTCACAGTGAAATACAGCACACCTCTCCTACGAGCTCCGTCCTTGGCCCTGGTACAAGCGCTGCGAGGCACGCCCAGTGCAAAGTCGGACACCCACAGACCACCCCAGAGGGGGTGACCAACACCTCCCGCTTGCCCAGGACTCTCCCAGCGTGAGCCCTGAAAGTCTGGCATTCCAGGAACCTCCTCAGTGCCGTGCAAACTGGGACGATTGGTTACCCCAGCTCCAGACCATCCTGAAACTCCAGAGGTGTCCAAGGCTATGCTCCCTGGTGACCATAACTGGGACTTATCTCAGTGGCCTCCACCAGAGGGCTTCTGGGCCTGCCTGGCTGCATGGAATCATGAGCCGGTCATGGAACAAGACCGTTGAACCCTGCAAGGGTACCCTGTCATATAAACCACATTCCTATCATTTCACTTCTAATTTTTACCTTTACCCCCAAGACATAATAGGTTTGTATTCTTTCACTCTACAAAGCCCTCCAAAGGCACAGGGTCACATGAGACATGGTCAGTTGAGAATGTATGAGAACTGGTCCCTGTCCATTGGATATTTGAGGAACACCCATCATTCAGATTCTATAATTACAATGTCTTAGAAGCTCTGTCTTGGGAGTGCTAGATTTTAGGTAGATTCTGCTTGTTAATAAAATGGACAACGGTGTTCTAGAAGAGGTATTTTTCTTTGCTTCTCAGATATTTCCATATGAAATGCTGATGGTGACCAACAGAGGGCGCAACAAAATCCTAAGAGACGTGGACAGAACCAGGCTGGAGGTAAACTAACTAACTAACTAACTAAATAAATTAATAAATAAATAAATAAATAAATAACTATCCCAACTGCAGATACCTGTGCACTTCCCCCAACTTTCCCCAGGCAAAAAAAAAAATGAAAAGAATCAACCTCATATGTTAGGTAGAACTACGATAACTTGGGATGAAAACCCAAATATACACTTAAGAGATCAGCCTAAATGTGTGGTGAAACCCCAAAGATGACCCAGGAGGCACAGTATGATTTTAGTCATTTTTTGTGGAAACGATGTCGTCATCATGGTGGCTGGGGTTGTAGAGTGGAATCCATCCTTCTTCAGATACCCTAGAGCCTAACCTTTCCCTGAGCCTGCCTCCAGCTCATCGTGAGAGGGAAGGGAGTGCTGGACGAAGAGTGTCTCTCTCGGCTGTTCCCACATTCCTTGTTGAAGGGTTCTCTGGGTGCACACACCCGAGACCTCCTTAGACATGGAATGCTGATCTTTATACTTTCCATCTGAGTGATTTTAATGAAGAAAAACTCTGGCTGCCAGTCTTAAAAAGAATCATTACTTCTCCCTGACAAAAGGCAGTACCTTTGTATGTGAAGTCAGTCTGGCACAGAGAATAAAGGCTCTACTATCCTGAGGGAACTTTTTAGGAGAGACAACAGATGGAGTCTGTTCTCCTCACAGACCAGGCATCCACCAAAACTCCTGCCGCTGAGCCAGGAGGGAGCCCCTGGGCTCCCCGGAGACCATTCTGGAAGTCTCTCTCTGGCTTTCTTATTACTATGGTCCATGTTCCCTGCATCTCCTCAACATCCCAGCGACCTGAAATGGAGTTGCCTCTAGGGTGATGGGTCACCTTCCTATGTCCCATCACCATTAAGTATATTCAATAACCATCAATACTCCACCAGCTTTTTTGTCTCCTGGTGAGGGTGCCTCCCCTGGGCCAACCAGGTAAGGATCCAGTGAGGCCAGGGCCTGCTAATAAGCTCAAGAAGTAAACTCCTCTGCCATCATTCTGTCTTGCTCTTCACAATGATCCCCTGTAGACTTGAGAGCAACTCTCAAGGCTCAAGGCCATCCGGGTGGCCATCAGGACTTAACCACTGATCTTTTCTCCCGTCACAGCGCCACTTAGCCCCAGAAGTGTTTCGGGAAATCTTTGGAATGTCCATACAGGAATTTGACAAGTTACCTCTTTGGAGACGCAACGACATGAAGAAGAAAGCGAAGCTCTTCTAGGCCTCCCCCACCCCCCCCCCCCGCCCGCCCCCGCCCCGCGTAGACAGCAGGTAAAAAAAGGACTGACGTGGCAGTGACACATAAGATGTTGTGTTAAGGCCCAAACTTGATTGGAGAACTTGCAAGCTACTGTCCCTCAGCAACGACGAAAGGGGAAACCTGGTGAAAACACCCACGAGCCAAACTTCGGACCCACCACCGGCAACACTTGCCAAGAAGCAACAGGATAGAAATTTCTGTGTTCCCCACACTCGTGACCTTTTTCCATCACCTTATGTACGCAACAGTTCCTATAACTGTTGTGTCACAATAGTGCTGACCGTATGGGTAAGAGCCAGCAAGTGCCCTTAGGACGCCGCATGGAAAAAAAGCAGCTGTAGTAATTCCGAGGTAGGAATATATTTATTATGTAGCACTGTGGCTAAGAAGGAAGAGCCTGAGGGACATATCCATGCGGGCACACCACTTTGCACACCCCTGTCCTCACTGGCCTCGCGAAGCCCGACCTGCGCCCCCCAGCAGGATGGAAATCAGAGTCGGGGCACCGGGCAAGCTCTGCTCTGAGGGGGCTGAATAGCAGCCAGAGTCATTTTTAACAGGCTCCTTTTTCTCTACTGTGTGCTAGGACCTGGTTGGCAAATTACTTAGCTATTATTTAAAAACAAAAAAAATATTTTTTTTTAAGAGAAAGAGAGGGAAATGGAATGAAAGGAATATCTCCCTTCATTCTTTTCCTGCTTCAGACTGTGTGCTTCATTCAGCCTCCCCACCACGGACAGCAGCTGTCCCCCCCCCCGGGCCCCACCGCCCGGAAAGGAAAGGGAGAGGTTCTCTCCGGTTGTGTGCTGTTAGATGACTTTTGCCCAAGGGGGCCGCGGCACTCATGGCAAAAAAAAAAAAACACAAAAAAACAAAGAAATGTGTCCCGCCCACGCTAGTCCTTCTTTCCACCCAGCATCCTCTGAATCCGATCAAGCCCACCGGCGTTTTGGGGCGGGGGGGGGTTTTGAGGTCTTTTCAGTAGTCGGCTAAGGAAAGGGCACGCTTTTCTCTCTGCAATCTCTGCAACTGCAGGGTACATTGCTTCAGACTGATTTAATTTGGCCTCTTCAGCTTTCCTTCTTTGCCTAGCTCTGTTGACTTCATGGTGTGTGTGTGTGTGTGTGTGTGTGTGTGTGTGTGTGCGTGTGTGTGTGTGTGTGTGTGTGGACGCACCCAGGGTAGTTTGGGGAGTCTGCGTGTACTTTTACATCTCATTTCTGCTTGAACGTTTGTCCGGCCGGGCGGCAGCTTTTCCAAGGAACATTTGCACACGTGCGCCTGACTCAAAGGGCAAGAGTGAGGCTACGCCGCACCCAACAAGGCATCCTTCGTGGAAGGGTGTTGGTGTCAGAAGCCAGCATCCTCCGTGATTGATTGAGCTCAGGTCAGCAGCACGCCGAGGAGGAAACAGACCTCCGATCGGGCTGTGTGTGGAGCTCGGAGCATCGCACCAGAGTTCACCAATTTGGCGCCACGAGATTTAAAGCGGGGCCTAGGATTTCACCAAAACGCGCGTGTAAGACCGCATCACGGTTCCCGGCAGCTTCCGGCCGTGGCTCAAATGACCTGTGAGTCGGATGAGGGAGGGTCTCTCCAGCTCCACACACGGGAGGCTTTCACATTTATTCGTGTGCGCTGGGGGCTCTGCCTAGGAATTGAAACTCTGTTTTAAAGCCAAAGGAGAAATCATGCGAATTCTCTTCCTATGCCTGTGATAATAAAGGCTCAGAAGTTCTTCCTGCTGGCACCAAGTATTTGAACTAGTTGGTAACGGACTCCCGTGGTAAAAAGCAAGGAAACTAGTTCCAGGACCTGTACTGCGAACCTCTAACTTGTGACGCACTCCATCACCCGGGTGCTGTGCTGAGCTCTGGGCCTGCTCAGTAGCACTGTCCTGCACCCTCCCCAAGGGGATCGAAAGCCACCTGTCCTTTCAGTGCTAGACACTGAATGTTTGAGGACTGTTCTCACAAATAGGAGCGTGTGTGTGTGTGTGTGTGTGTGTGTGCGCGCGCGCGCGTGTGTTGGACCTACTAACGCGTTTTGCAAGTGGCTCTGATGGAGTGGACGAAAGAAGACCGGCTCCTCCTGGGTCTGAAGCCTCCGGACCGCAGCTCGCAGTTTAGTGCCTCTTGCCTCGTTCAGTATTTCTGCCGCCCCAACTTCCCTCCGACCTCTCCTGCACCTGCCGCCTCAGGCCCGCGTATCCTAGTCCTTGCTTTGCCCTGGCCCAGTGGGAGGAGTGGAGACCAGAGGGTATTCCCAGTAATCAGTCACAAGCATGGCCAAATGGGTGCCCGTGCTAGGCTGGTGGAGAGAAGTTTTCATTACGGGGATAAGAAAGGGCCCTCCATGTTTTCATTGGTTAATGAATTATGACCCATGTGCACATAGATCAAAGGTCAGTGGGAGAAAAATTGCAGTGGTAGTTAAAGATCCGAACCAAAACCTCCCACCAATGAAACTCTACTTCTGTTGTATCTTCTGAATTCAATTCTGCATCCAACTTGGGGATCGGGGGTGGGAAGCTTCTTTCCGTATTGAGCATACTAGCTCATTTAAACTGCACCATGCAAAAATGCATTACCAGAAAACGTCAGTAGCCGCCCGTCTGCGGGCAGAGCAGCGCTGTGCTCTGGGGAGGGGTTGTAGACAACCATAACGTAGAGCGGGTTCCCCAACTCCACTCCCGGCAGAACATTCCAGCTGGAGGGATGGGCCGTGGGGCAACCTGGTTCTCCTAACTGCCAAATCTATTCTATAGGCTACAATGGCCACTCCGTTTTTTTTAAAAACCGGGCTCAGCATGCTTGTCCTCGGCACGTCCAGGCCACCGTGCAGGACATCCGCGTTCTCTGCTTGAACCCCACTCTGCACCGCACATAAAAATTCCACTTGTTAACGCAGCCAAAGGAACAGAGATTGTTCCCTCTAGGGAAGGACTCCCACAGCTGGCAAACTTTCCTGGCACGTACCCCAAGGGCTCCATTTTTGAGGGTTGGGCCTACTTGCAATTCCTTAAGCACACATCGATTGCATGAAGCAAAAGAGGCCTCTGGCAACATGAAAGTCAGTGCTTCCTTTATGGTTTCTCCCAGGAGAGCCAGGTTACCATTTACTCTTCCTGTGTGGTGTAAGAGGAGACGTGAAGATCATTTGGGAACTTGTACAGCCCGCTGTGCACCCACATTTTGGTTTGGGTTAGTTAGGAAATGTTCTTCATGTGACTCGTTCAATAACTAGCAGTAAACTGCCTGTTCTGTGCAACCTCACGCAGAAGAGCCAGAGTTCATGGGCACTGTGGCCCACACTCCCCGTGCAGCTCACGTTCTCAGTCTGGTTGTGCCCGTCAACTCTACCTAGAGAAGTCTTGCTGGAAATGTTTATAAAACTTTCACCTAATTTCTTTACACTTGAAAGCAAACACCTTTTTCTAAAGAATTGCTTCTCAGATGATTATATCAAATATATACGCTTTTGCAAGTTAAAAAAAAAAATTCAAATTCACTACTTTTGACTAGGTAGGTCTTTCTAAAAATTCTTTCAAAAAGCTTGGTGTTAGTGTCCTGCGCGTCGAAGGGGCAGGTGAGCCCTCTCTCTGACTGTCAGGAAAGATGGTGGAAGGAAAGGAACTCCGTGTCGTCCCCCCTTCTGTGTCCTCTGAGGCAAGCTCGATTTTTAGGTCACGTCTTCTGCATTCCTGGTCACTGTTCAGTCTACACTTCCTCGGCCAGCCTTGACCTTCTTGATCTTTGAAATTATTTTCTTTTGATAAACCAAGTGTTTGTGAGTAAGCCCCTACAACTCACTCATTTGTACTCCCTTTTGAAGAATGTTCTCTTAAAAAAAGATGATTTCAGGCTTGAGATTTACAGTTGACCCCACCTTAGAGTGTAATGTACATTAAGGAAACTACCCGACTGTGTCGTAATGAAAGAAAGCGAAACGTTGACTTTGGCCTTTTAAAAAAAAAAAAAAAAAATCGCTTTCCATTTGTTGCCCAGGAAGCAATGAGGAGATGGTGATGGATATGCTTTGCATGTGGATTTTTGTGTTTTCGTTTGGGCAAATGTAACTTATGGCAAACTCAGAAAGGGGGAGGTGGTCCGTTTAAGCTGAAAGAAACTTTCGAAACAATGTATGCAGACACAACAAAATCGAATCCAACATTTTCTGACGCTTGATGTAATCGGCTGGCAATTGTTATCATTAAATAAAATTCTTCCCCAAAGTGTCTTTCTCAAGAGTGGAGATCCCATGAGTCACTTTTGGAACCTATTCACCAAAGGTAGCAGGAGACAATACTATTTACGCCAACATCCAGAAAGGTGGTGAGCCACTTGATGATGGTCTATGCCCATGTTTCTTTATCCTGTGGAAGAGAAAACAGTTGTCCACGATATCGATGTTCCTCTTGGGTTCCGTGTACAGACCCGTCCGGTAACAAATGTGTGTGGTTTCTGTGAGTGGCCGACAAATCTCTTACCATCCTTTCCTTTTGAGTTTGGTTTAATGGAGTTGTTTTTTTTTTTTTTTGCAAGTGTCAAAAGACATCCAGTTCTTCCCTCCCTTTCAGAAATATGAAAGTGAATATTTGGAAGAGCTGCTGTTGGAAAGATGTGTCGTGTCCCCCGTGAAAGTGAGTGGGTGTCCGTCTGTGCCCCGAATACCACATACTAGTATGCAGAGGCAGGGGCGGCCAGCTGGCCCCACGTCGCTGTGCTTTATGGCCCCGACCTGCCCCACGCTCCTGTCGCAAGCAGCACTTGCCGCTTCCCTGCCCCATACTCTGTGTCACTGTTGTGCACTCGCCACTCAGTGAATAAAGTGTGTGCTTTATTCTGTTCATAAATGCCTCCACGCCGTGTTGCCTTTCTTGCTCCCCTGCTCCCTTGAAAGGTCTGTCCCATTTGAACAAGTACCAGCCTGACTTATGACCAGAACAAAGTCAGAATACCAAAGCTTTAGGAATGCATTTTTGTCACATAGGAAGGCCATTTTGGGGGGCGGGGGGGGAATGCAACGAATAGCAATGGTGTGTTCCAGGACAGTCCAGGAATCCAGACCGGATTGGCCAAGTTGACTAAAGGAAAAATATTGAAAAGAGCTTTGGGGCTGTGCTGGTCTACCTGGTATTTGGTTTTGTGACAAAGAACAGTGACAGTCTCATCATCTGGACAAGAAGGGGGATTGATGAACCTTGAGGACAAGAGCTTCTGAACTAGTGTGAGTGGTTCACCATTTACTAAGAAACTGCAGTGCATTGGTAGAAGCCCATCTTTCAAAGCACCGACTTTAAGTGAAGAAAGTCTTCTAGATTTTGATTTACTTGTTCTCACTGCCACAATTTTGGGCTCACTGGAAAATACAAGGATGTATGTAGACTCGAGATGCCCTATTCTGACCATAGCCATTCTACTGTGGGTCTGTCAAGCCTGTTGTCTTAGTCAACTCAGGCTGCTATTAACAGAGTTCCATAGACTGGGTGGCTGGAACAGTAAACATTCATTTCATACAGTTCTGGAGGCTGGGAAGTCCAAGATCCAGGCAGATCTGGTGTCTGGTGAGAATCTGCTTAGGTCTGTAGATGGCCATCTCTGGTTGTGTCCCCACATGGCAGGGAGAGAGGAAGTAAGCTCTCATGTCCCTTCTTATAAGGGTGCCAATCCAGGACACCTGGGTGACTCGGTCAGTTGAGCGTCAACTTCGGCTTGGGTCGTGATCTCAAAGTTCACGAGTTTGAGCCCCACCTTGGGCTCTGTGCTGACAGCTCAGAGCCTGGAGCTTGCTTCTGATTCTGTGTCTCTCTCTCTCTCTCTGCCCCTCCCTCACTTGTGCTCTGTCTCTCTCTCTCTCAAAAATAAAAACATTAAAAAAAATAAGAATGCTAATCCTATCATGAGGGTTCTGTGCTCGTGATCTAATTACCCAAGGCCCCGCCTCCTGAGGCCATGCCATCTGGGATTAGGACTTCAGTGTATAAATTCGTGGAGAGCCACGGGGGGGGACACAAACGTGCCACCCGTAACACCTGTGCAGGGGCCAGTCACCCTAGCATTCACGCGGACCCTCATCACCAAGCTGGAAACCGAGACTGTGCTCCAGACAGTTGGTACCTTGAGTGTACTAGTGCAGAAAACAGGTCAGGAGGTCCAGCTTGAGGTCTGTGTTCTGGTCGCTTCTGTTTCCACCTGCACCGGCATCACCTCTCTGGGCTGATTACCACAGCCAGCGTTTACCTGCAGCCCTTATCTTGAGCTCTCTGTGGCTTTTGCCACTGTGATCACCATTGCATTGAAGACTGACTCCCTGTGTCGCGTCAGCGGTTAGCCCTCACACGCTGACAGCCAAGTTCACAGCCTATGCCGGGAGTCCAGGGCCTCTCGTAATGGCACTTGCCTCGCCCCGCCCACTGCTCAGCTTTTCCTCCCACGATGCCCCGCCTTCGAATCTTGCCTTCCGGCTCTCCCAAACCTCTGCAGTTTCCCTGAACACACCATGCTCTCTCCTACCTCTGCAGCCTTGACAATGGCTTTCATTGTCAACGTCCAATTCTTCAAGGAGGTAGAGAGCAGGAGGATCTGGCCCCAGGAACGAGAGGTAATGGCAACATGAACTATTTGAGATCAGTCGTCCATAGCTCCTTGGAGTGGCCCGTGGGAATTTCCCAGGGGCTCCGTTTGCCCTGAGTTCACACCCTCTCTAAGAACCTCCTTGATGGGCCCAGCCCAACCTGCCCCAGAAAATTCTTCGCGGGCCTATGGTTGAACATCATGTGTGACGCTGTTCGAACGCTGCCTAGTACTATGAGCTTCGCATGTGTCTCTGCTCTTCAGGTCAACTGTAATGAGGCCTCTGTATTGAGTGCCAGGGTTTAAGTTAACCGAATTTCTCATGTCCGGCCTAAAAGACAGATCACTGTGGCTCTACCGTACAGGTGAGGAGAGCAAACTCAGTCCGTGGCTAATGAAACATTCTTGATCACCAGCCAGTAAGGGGCAAAACTGGGATTCCTGAGGCCCGTCTTCAAATCCCACACTGTTTGCTTCCATCTCCATGACCTCCCGAAGGCAAGGACTGCATCTCCCACGTTCTAAATCCCCCCTGGGGCACATTGCACGGAGGAGGGTCTCCCTATGAGACCAGCCAGTTCCCTCCAGTAGGCTGTGAGCCCCAGCACCGCCCGCCAAGGTGCTGTTATGAGCAACGGTTGGGAGGTGCTCACTAGCTCTGTATCTTAAAGCCAATTATTTAGACTCCCTAGGCCTCAACTTGTTCATCTGTAAAATGGACTGAATACTAGCACCCATCAGAAGATCATTGCTACATTATTCCTCGCACGTCGAGCACTGCACAGCACTCGGGACGTAGTAATTACTCAAAAACATCAGTGATCTTTGTTAAGAGCAGTCACCCACTTCGATTTCAAGACCCCCATACACTCTGAGCCTCAGTTTCCTCATCAATAAATTAGGAGTGAATACTTGCTCTCTGGCTACGTTCTGGGCTTTTAGTCTCAGGCACAGGAAAGCATTGTATCGATAGGTGATATTGGCTATGGAGAGTTTCTAGGTACTACTTTAAATAGTTCAATCGTTCAAGAAGTTTAGTTTTTGTTCTGGGCTTTTTCTCCCCCAGCCTTTATATGAATACTGCAGCATGAAAGCAAGCCCGCAACTTCTTTTATACGCTTCAAAAACAGCCCTCTCTTTGTCCAATAATAGTCTAAGATTGAGATCCTCTGAAGATGTGCCAAGGCATCGTAACAACAGAAAGGATTACACAGCAGTTAAGTGCAGGCTATGGGGTCAAACTGTCTGGGTTTGAGTTCCAGCTCCACCAATAAACATAAGCTTTTATTAATAAAGTTGCTGCCGTGTAATAAAGACCTTTATGTGCCCAGTCCCAAGCTAAGTGTATTATGTGGTTTATTCCAGGCTGCTCTTTACCTTCCCCTGCCACCCTCGCTCCCCAACTCCCCAGTTTCAAGTTCAGCGTGTAGGCAAGTGTCCTGCAGAGAAAGGCTCAGGGGCCCCCACAGGCACCGTGGCCAGCCAGGGTGGTAGGTGCTCAACGTAGAAGCATCCAAAGATGTCAGCTCAGGACTCAGCTCCTCCCGAGGGGTTTCATAGCTGTTGGGCCCCAGTGTTTCCTCGGTCAGGAGAATTCTCTTCAGCTACCTGAGGGATGCTTAGAAACTCCACCTGCAGAAGAGCAGAGACTCGTTTTCATGAAAGATGGCTTTGTTTCCGGAAAGATCTTTCTGTTTTACTTCAAAACAACCAAGGCAGCAAAGGCTGAGCTGCCAGTCCTTCCAGTGTTTGGGCATACTTCCTCAGTTCCAGAAAGCCACCGGTCCTCCTCAGCCCCTCCTGCCCATCACTGGAAGGGGGGGGGGGGGGGTCTCCTCCCTACAGGCCAGCCTTGCCTGGGTGTGCCTCCAGCCCTGCCCTGTTGGACGTGCTCATTGTTGGCCGGAAAGCCCTGGGAAGGGTGGAGACTTGGTGCTGGCAGCTTTTGAGAAAGCCCAGGGTGGTCAGAGGACCGGTGCCCAAAGCTTCTGGGAATCCCAACCCCAGGCTTGAGAACCTACCTCCACACCCTAGATTTCCTTCTCCCCCACGGTAGGCCAGGACTCTGACAAAGACTCAGAGCCTTCTCCCTTTTCACTTCTACAGCCTTCAGGGGTGGGCTGTAATGAGTCAGGCCCCTGGAGGAGGGTGTAATATGTCTACATTTATTTTACTTTCTCATCTCAACTGGATAAAAATGCTCTCCGGGGCCCACCATTGTACTAAGCACAATGGCAGCCCCTGGAGAGGGTTTTCCGTATTTATTTGTGCTGTCCCCCTGTGGCTGTCTCTTACCTCAGCCCTTCCCCTCAGCTAAAAAGAAAAGTTGGCTTGGGAAAACCTCTCCTCCAAAGCAGAGGCAGTTTCTGCTTTGCCCACAGCATGTTTTAGTGGCGGGACCTCCCAGAACATCCCAAAGGGCAAAGACTTGGGTGGCTTCCAGACACAGACCTGGGGAATCTAGCTCAAGTGCACGTGAGTCCAGATGATAAGGAAAGGACGGATGGTGGCAGCAGCAGACATTTGGTGAAGGCCTTTGGAACTCCTGAGTACTTTGTGTAGAGCATTTCACTTAATCTGTGGAGGTAAACCCAAGACTCTGGCAGGTGGGTAGGCTTCTCACCCCTCCCATCAAGTCCAAAAGCTACATTCCTCTGAAGGCTGCCATCGTTCTCTGGGGTGTCCACGTTGGCACACGCGACTTTCTGACGATTTGTCAAAAGGACCATCTTTGCAAAGACAGACACCAGCCTCTCTCCGCAAAGTGGAGCCTGGCCGTGAACAACATTTTGTTCTACACCGGACAGATGTTGGCACAGAAAAGAGTATACGTCCTTCCATTCCTGCTCTTGTCTCGGAACATACTTTTCTTAATGAAAGCGAGAAAATATTCGTGGCAGTGACTTCCCATCAGATAGGAGCAAAAATCAGCTGGATTCTCCTGGGGATTTTTGTTGTTGTTGTTTTCATTTTTGTTTTAATAGAACAATTACTTCTTCCCACAAAAACACGGTGTTGCAGGCAACTCAGAGCGAAACGCTGGTATGTCTTAATCATAATCAAATGCCTTCCACCAGGTGCACACTTTTACATGCATTTCCAGTGATTCCCCACCAGCAATCCGGGTAAGGGTTAACCTTGGATACACAGATCAGAGGTTGCCTGGTTTGCCCAGGCTCTCGGGCAGGGGGAGGAGCCAAGAAGGTTGGACCCAGGTCTAACTGCAAAGCTCATGCTTCAGTCCACAAGGAGATTTCTGATTCCATAGTTCTAGGGTGGGAGCTGGGAAGCTGTATCTTTAAACCAAATTGAAAAGCTTCTGTGCAATTTGTTTTCAACGTTTATTTATTTTTTTTTGTAAGAGAGAGAAACAGAGCGTGAGTGGGGGAGGGGCATAGAGAAAGAGACACAGAATCCGAAGCAGGCTCCGAGCTGTCAGCCCAGAGCCCAACACGGGGCTTGAACCCACAAACCGTGGGATCATGACCTGAGCCGAAGTCAGACGCTTAACCAATTGAGCGACCCAGGCGTCCCCCATATGATTCTGATGATCAACCAGCTTTGGGAACACCCTGCCTCACATGGCGGCATAGTCTCAGGTCAAGATCGGAGCTGGTCTATGACTAAAGGAGCATCTATCACCAGTCTTTGTTACTCATTGTCACCCTAATTCATGGAACCAGCAGTCAGACGAGGCCTGGAAGTTTGCCCTTACAGAGAGGCAGACAGTCCCTGGTGGCCTCCCACAGAGTCCCCAAGTCATCCACATCCCAGTCCTCTGAACAGATTACATCAGAACCGGCTCAGATGTCGCCTCATTTGCAAGGAGATTAAGGAGGCTGAAAGAAGACTGAAAGAAGCATGAGATGGGAGGGAAGCAGTCAGGCTCACTTGTGCTCAAAGGGAAAACAATCCACTATCATCCATTCTCCTTTCTCCACTCACAACTTTAAGAAACCTCTGAATGTTGAAAAAATGACCTAGAAATCCTGTTACTGTAATCAGAAGACGTATTTTTTTTCCCCAGTGTGCTCACTGTTTCTTCAGCTTATTGTGTGCTAGGGAGAGAGGGGAAAGAACTCCACTCTTAAATTTTCTATCGAGATAGTCACTTCGAGAAATTTAGTAACTCTCTTCAGGACCTGGCTGGAGTGGAAATAAGAACCAGGAAGCCAGGAGTTGTGACTACAAGATTCTTCTTTTACATGAAAGCACTTGTAAGTATGTATGTGTATATGTATGGTCTATATTTCAAGTCATCTCTATGCCCAGCATGAGGCTTGAACTCATGACCCCGATATCAAGAGTTACATGTTCTACCAACTGAGCCCGCCAGGTGCCCCCCGGTTGTTTTTATTTTTGAACCCTAACATATGAAAGCATTTATCGTGGGTTGAAATAGTGACCCCTACCCCCAGAAGATATGTCCACCCGGAACCTCAGAATATGCCCTTATTTGGAATAAAGGTCTTGGCAGATGTAATGAAGAGGATCTGGAGATGAGATCACTCTAGCTTCAGGTGAGCCCTAACTCTGACGATAAGGATCCTTATAAGACTGAAAAGAAGACACAGGTACATGCAGAGAAGAAGCCCATGTGAGGACAGAGGCCTAGATTCCAGCTGTGTGGCCACACGCTGAGGAATCCAGGAACCACCAGAAGCTGGAAGAGGCAAGAAGAATCTTCCAAAGGATTTAGTGGGAGCACGGCCCTACCTACACCTTGATTTTGGACTTTTGGACTCTAGAACCGTGTAAGAGAATAAATGTGAATCTGCGACCCTTGACCGGAGAAGTTTCCTTCCCTCTTCCCCATGTAGCCAAAAAGTGGATGGCACATGAAAACTCTTTCGTGTTGGGGGCATAAAAGTGCAACGAGTGGGGCAATAGAGGGAAAACTGGTGAGAAGTGGCCCTGAAAGCCGGGCCCTTATCGCTCCACTTTTAGGGCCCACACATTATTTCCGTATCCATTGCTACTTTCTACCTGTAAGTATTTCAGATTTTAAAAACGTCCTATCAGGGCACTTTGGTTGGTCGTACAACTTCGTATTCCTGGTTTCTGGGTAATGTGATAAACACTGCTATAAGAAGGTCACCTAGGATGAAATAACTTCCTGGAGGTCTGAGCCACCGGGAGGTGTTCAAGTACCTGGCACATAGTAGGTGCCCAATGCAGTCAGTGCTTGTTGAAGGACTAGAAATGATTTTACTAGTTGTGCTAATTTTCCTGAATTGTCAATGGCATAAACAGCCCTAAAGCCATCCTAATATCTCATTTTAAAATTCCAATAACAGGGGCACCTGGGTGGCTCAGTCGGTTAAGCATCCGACTTCGGCTCAGGTCATGATCTCACAGTTCACGAGTTCGAGCCCTACGTCAGGCTCTGTGCTGACCGCTCAGAGCCTGGAGCCCGTTTCAGATTCTGTGTCTCCCTCTCTCTCTGCCCCTCCCCTGCTCATGCTCTGTCTCTCTCTCAAAAATTAAAAACAATTTTTTTTAATTTAAATATATAATAAAATAAAGTTTCAGTAACATTGGGGTGCCTAGGTGGCTCAGTGGGTTAAGCATCTGACTCTTGATTTCGTCTCATGTCATGATCCCAGGATGAGATCGAACCTCGCTTTGGGGTCCCTGCTGAGCATGGAGCTCGATTAGGATTCTCTCTCCCTCTCCCTCTCTCCACCACTTGTGCTCCAAATATATATATTTATATATATATACTATATATAATATATATAAATTATATATATAAATATATATATATAAATTTATATATATATAAAATTATATATAAATTATATGTATAAATTATATATATAAATTTATATATATATTAATATATATATAAATTTATATAAATATATATAAATATATAAAAAATTTATATATAAAATTTATATATATATATATATATATATATAATTTCAGTGACATCTATTGAGTATCTAAAGTGAGAGATACAATGCTTGGTGTTGTGGAAAATATGAACTTGAATAAAATCAGGGGCGGGACGAGGGTGAGTCACTTGAGCAGCCGGACTCACAGCTTAAGAAGGGCTTCCTCTCAGGGTCATGCACCGGCCACCCGAGGACTCAATCCCTCCCCTCCCTAAGCTTAAAGCTGGAGAGCAACATAGAGGAGTAAACCGTAGCTTAGATTTGGGACCTAGAGCAGATGAAAAGTTCACAAGATATAAAAAAAGAAATAAAATTGACCAAAGACCTAAACCTATAAAATTTCTGGGAGAAAATTTTCGCGACCCCGAGTTAAGCCAAAAAAAACCTCTTAGATGTGACATCAAAAGCATGATGCATAAAAGCTTAAAAAGTAATAAATTGGTCTTAATCAAAATTAGGAACTTCTGGCCCATCACATATTTTGCCCTCCTACCCTTTTGCATATATCAATGAGTCTGAGCCACCTTTTCCAAGGAAGAACCAATTTGTGTGTGGAGGGCGGGGGGGGGGGGGGGGGGGGGGGGGGCGGGGAATTAAAAACTTGTGCTCTTGGAAAGATGTCCTAAAGAGAATGAAATTACAAGCCTCAGGTGGGGAAAAAAAAAAAAAAAAAAAAAACTTGCAAATCACATATCTGATAAAGGACTGGAATCCAGACTGGAATTGAGAATTCTCAATACCACGCACTGGTGGGGATACAGAGCAGCCGGGATCCCCTCACACACTGCTGGCAGGGATGTAAAATGATACAACCACTTTGGAAAATAGTTTGACAGCTTCCTATGAAGTTATACAATTATCACATGACCCCCAAGTCCCACTGTATCTGTCCAAGTAAAAACCAAATGTCTTGCTTCACATAAAAACTTGTACATCAGTATTTACACTGACTTAATTCAAACTGCTGAACCTGGAAACACCCCGAATGTTCCTTAACTGGGAAATGGATAAGCAAGCGATAGTTCATCCGTACGTGGACTAGTACTCAGCGATAGAAGGGAATAAGCCACCTGCAAAAACATGGGTGAAGTGCAAATGCGTTATGCCAAGTGAAAGAAAAGCCAGAATCATAAAAGCTGCATAACATATGATTAGATCGGTATGATACTCTGGAAAAGGCAAAGCTGTAAGAACAAAAAAAAAAAAAACAAAAAACCCCCTCAAATCAGACATTTTCAGGAAACAGGGGAGGGGAAGGGTTGACTACAAAGGGGCACATGGAAATTTGGGGAGTGGTAAAATGTTCTGCATCTTAACTGTGGTGGTGGTTACCTGACTGTAGACATTTGTCAAAACTCACAGAACAGGGGGCACCTCGTTAGCTCAGTCGGTAGAGCATGTGACTCAATCTCAGGGTCGTGAGTTCAAGCCCCATATTGGGCGTGGAGCCTACTTAAAATCAATCCTCACAGAAACTGTACCCCAAAAAGGGTGAACTTTGCCGTATATAAATGATAACTTAATTTTTTTAATTAAAAAAAAAAAGACGGAAAAGCGGTTCAAGTCAACAAGTGTTCATTGACAATAATATTGTCTTGGGATCTGGGAGATGTTATAAAAGAGATGTGATCCACATCCAATCGTGAGAGGCCGAGAGCCTTGCTCTAAAGTAGGCATTATGCTAAGCTCTTGAAATAAAATAGTGAGCAAACAGATATTGATCTAATAATCCCACAAATGGAAGTGGAGGGGTACGAATGCGTGAAGAACTGATTAATTTCCGATTGATTCTAGAAGGTCAGCAAAGGCTTCTCTGGGGAACGCTTCTCTCTGAGTTGCTTGAACTGGACAGAGGCGGCAGTGGGGTGGAGGCTGGGGGAGCTGAGGGCGGTGCAAAGGATGGCTGGTAAGTTTCTGGATTGCGCAACAAGATAGATGGCGGAACGGGTCGTGTACTTTGGAGAAGGAGCAGATTTGGGGCAGGGAGGAAGACCACGAATTCAGCGTATGAACAAGAGGCTGCAGGAAACACCTGATTAAGAGCAAAACCATGCAGTGGACCCAACAGAAATGAAAACGTGCGTCCACAGAAACACTTGTACATCAATGTTTATAACGGCATTATTCATAATAGACAAAGAGTGGAAACAAATGTCCATCAACTGATGAATGGATAAATAAAATGCGAGCTATCCATACAATGGAGTATTATTTGGCAACGTAAAGGAATGGAGTACTGATACGTTTCACCACGTGGGTGAACTTGAAAACATAATGCTAAGTGAAAGAAGCCAGACACGAAAGACCATGGAATGGAATGGTCTTTAGGAATATTGTATTATATGACATTTCCAGGATAGGCAAATCTATTGAGTCAGGAAATAGATTAGAGGTTGCCTAAGGCTGGGGACACGGGGAGAATACAGGGACTGCTAATGGATATGAGCGTTCTTTTCAGAGCGATGAAGACTTTTGAATGATTAATGGTAGTGATGGTTGCACAACTCTGTTAATATATTTTTTTAATTTTTTTAACGCTTATTTATTATTGAGAAACAGAGAGAGAGCGTGAGCATGGGAGGGGCAGAGAGAGGGGGAGACACAGAATCTGAAGCAGGCTCTAGGCTGCGAGCTGTCAGCACAGAGCCGACGCGGGTTTCAAACTCACAAACCGCGAGATCACGACCTGGGCCGAAGTCGGGCACTTAACTGACTGAGCCACCCGGGCGCCCCGTAACTCTGTTAATATTTTCAAAACCACTAAGTTGTATACTTTAAATGAGTGACTTGTATGGCATGACAATTATAGCTCAATAAAACTGTCCTTTAAAAAGGAAGAAAGATATGTAAAGATATTTGAGATGCTCTATTTAGAATCTTGAAATCTAGAAACATCCCTTCATGGAAGGATGGTTATAGAAATTATGACATCTCAAGATGTAATGGACAAAACAATCAAAAACACATCCAATGACAAAGAAGGGCAATTAATTTGGAAAGATGTAAATAAAGTTTATTTTATTGCAAACAAAATCTATGCAGTGGAGAAAGGTGCCATCGATTTGGAGGAGATCGAGATCCAGCCACGTGTCAGCCAGAGATGAACAAAGGGGAGGATATTGGCAAAGGTGGAAACCAGGAGCAAGGCCAGGGCGTGTCCAGAGCTCTGACGTGAAAGGCTCAGGAGTGGCTGTGTTGGCTTTTTCCCTGACGGAGAATGGGCTAGAAGCTCAGGCAGGTGGCAGGTACATATATGGCTTAGGGTGAGGGGTGCTGAATTTGATCCTCTGCACACGGAGGAAGGTGTTAAAAAAGCAGATTTCTAAGCTCTTAGCTCTTTCTTCCACCTGTTCCTTCACCACCACCCTCAAGAACTGAGCACTTCTGAAGGCACCCACTACCGTTCTTTGAGCACTCACTCAATGCCACGTATGTTGTGCGCTTCATCCCACAGCATCCTTACAACGTGTGTATGAAGTAGGTATTATCATTCCCATCTTACACATGAAGAACCACGCCCAGTGGTGTCCAGATCATAAATGATGGCTCTGGGACTCGAACCCAGACACTCCAGTCTTCAGCCGGAAGGACATGTGTTTTGTTGCTCAGGTAGTCTCCACGCCCAGTGTGGGGCTTGAACTCACAATCCCATGATCATGAGTCTCAAGCTCTACCAACTGGGCCAGCTAAGCACCCTTAAGTCATGTTGGAATCAAGACAGGACCCTGCTCGGGAAAACCTCTCTCATAGCTTCCCAAGCTGTCCCACCTGTACAGCACCCTCTGGAGGATGCCCATGTGTCGACCAGACCAGGGATTCTAGGGCAGGCTTGGTGTTCCCAGTTTGATTCGAGGGCTTGATTTGTTGGAACCAAGCAATAATAGTTGTGTGCGGTAAGATTGGGATGCTACCCATAGCCCTCAATCCACGAGTCAAACACACTTGCAACTTCGTTCTCTGAAAGCTCCGCGTGGCCACATCTTTTTGTGTTAACAGGTTCCTCTTTTTTTCTGAGCAAACTGCTCTGCAAATGCATTAGTAATAACAATAATGATTAATAATAAAAGATCGCTGTTCTTTGCCATCTAGGACTTGTCTGTTCTTGGCTCCGAACTCCACACCACAATCCCTTCTGCTCTGGGACTTTCCATAAACATTACTTGAGTTACACTTAAAATTCTAATCGAGTGACGGGGCGAGATCCCCAGACACTGCATGATTGTAGTGGCCTGATTTCAAGTGTCCTGCCCGAGGTTCCTCTACAAAGGATTCCCATTTACATTCTCTCAGTTGTTTCTGCCAGGAGAAATTGTGGCTACCTGAGGCCGTTTCCAAAAGGATGTCGGGAAGCTGCATTACAATGATCCTCTTCTCTCTCCTGGCCTCTTTGTCTTTTCCCCCTCCCTCTCCCTTAAGTATTTTGATCATGAAAGAAAAACAAGTTACCTCTGTGTGATCCAGCAGGAGCACTGAAGCGAACTCCTTGTAACACGGCGTTCAAAATACTCAGAGACCGGCCGTGATCCCAGGTCGCAAGATGAACCCGCCTTGACGATTTTCCAGGATTTACCAGCGTAAGCGCGTCTGCACCCTTTATTGTGGGCCCCATAAGACGGCAAAGCAAGGTGCAGCCATCAGGAGAGAAAGGGAAACACCATTTCCTCAGTTCAGCTGACTGTGGGAAAGAAAAGAGCAGCTTCTTTTATACGTGGCTCTTCCATTTGTGGATTTGTGGTCCTGGCCCAGTGGCTTCGGGGCACCCGGGGGGCTTGGTGGAAATGCAGAAAGCTGGAAAACAAACAAAGATTTAAATTTGAAAGTGAAAAAAAGAGAAATGCAGAATTTCTGGTCCCACCCCAGACTTGCTGAATCAGAATATGAATGTTAACAGGATCCCCAGGTGAGCCCTATGTTAATGTTTGAAAGCACAGGCTTAGTACTATAAAGAAAACCACAGATCCAAAATGGACTCGCGGACATTAAGGCCTCACATCGGCAAACCAAGACTTGATAACTAACCTAACTGCAGTTTCACCACCACCCCCTCCCCCAGGAATGTAACCTTTAACCAATCAGCATGGAATTTCCTGGTCAGCATTAGGAAATTTACTGATAGACCCCTTCCTCTCCCCTTAGGAGGGCGACCTTGCCTAAAACAATACATTCTTTGCTAATAATTTCCTTTTTTTCACTCCCTCTCTGCCTTTAAAACCTTTCTTTTTCTACAGCTCAACAGACCTCCTTTCTGTTTGCTAGATGGGATGCTGCCCGATTCGCGAATGGTTCAATAAAGCCAATTTAATCCTTTAAATTATTCAGTTGAATTTTTTTGTTTAACAGTAGATTAGGCTCTTTTGCCAGGAACCACGGAGGCTTTGGTTTCCCCTTCGAGGGCCCTTAAGGGCTTTGTGCACTTTATTATCCAACAAAGCACCTGGTACCAGCTCACCGGGGAGTGGAGCCCTGAGTGGGTGAGCCGGTAGAGGGTAGGTGGTTGAAGTCATAACATCAATTCCAATCCTTGGCACCGACTAGGGCCCTTCTGCATGTAGAGTGATTGCAGAAACAACGATAGCCCTGTTTGAGGTGAATATAATTTTTGTTCCCACTTGACTGAGAGGAAAGTGGGGTCCAGACAGGTTAAGTAAGCGGCACAAGGTCACCCAGCTAGAACAGGATGGAGGGGAGAGTCTGGCCAGAGCCTATAGTCCGGTGTTTCTCACCACATTTATTATCACCTCCCTCCAGGAGCCTTTTTTAAGCATTTTGTCCCAATTGCTGCCGGTGACGTAGTGATTCATAATAAGAAATAGATCTTTGGTCTGGATCCTGTTTCTGGCAGCAATCTCCTAAAACCCTTGGAATCTCCTACGTGATAAGAGCAATCAAGGTGTCCAGATCCATAATAGGCCTCTTTCAACCACACCTGAGTTCACGTTAACGTAGTGACTTTGGGAAAGCACCTGAGGATGGGCTGGTTGCCAAGGGAACCACCCTGTGATTGGAGGCTCGGAACTTTCAGTCCCACCCTCCTGAACTCTGGGGAGAGAAGCGGGGCTGGACGTGGAATCAATCACGGCGACCGGTGATTTAATCAACTTTGCCTACGGAACGAGGTCTCCATTAAAACCCCAAAGGAGCGATTTCTCCGAGCTTCCAGGTCAGTGAAGACTTGGGGAGAGTGGCCGGAGGGGGGCATGGAGCTCCCATGCCTTCCTTTCCCAAACCGTGCCCTGTGTATCTCTTCCTTATGGTTGCTCCTGAATTACGTCCTTTTATGATAAAGCAGTAATCTAGTAAGCAAAATGTATCTCTAAGCTCTGTGAGCTGCTCTAGCAAAGTAATCAGACCTGAGGAGGTTGGTCAGAAGCACAGGTGACAGCCTGGTCTTGGGTTTGGCATCTGAAGGGGGACTAGGGCTCGGACAGTCTTGCAGGCCTGAGCCCTTAACCTGTGGGATCTGATGCTGTCTCCGGAGAGATATTGTCAGAATGGAGGTGAATTGTAGGACCCCCAGCTGGTATCTGAGAATTACTTGGTGGGGCTGGGAACCCCCTCACCCCATACACATTGTAATTGGTGGCCAGGATCTTACTCCTCCAAGAGATTTTAATGCCACGGACATACTGTGTTGTTTATATTCTCCCTGTGTGTGTGTTTATGTACGTTTTTTTTTTTTTTTTTCACTCTCCCTGAAGAACCAACTTTTGTCCCCTTGGGGATACGATCACGCCCATAGAAAATGCTTCCATTTTTTTTTTAAACACTTATTTATTTTTGAAAGAGACAGAGACTGTGTGAGCTGGGGAGGGGCAGAAAGGGAGGGAGACACAGAATCCAAAGCAGGCTTCAGGCTCTGAGCTGTCAGCACAGAGCCCGACATGGGGCTCGAACTCGCGAACTGCAAGATCATGACCTGAGCCGAAGTCGGAGGCTTAACCGACTGAGCCACACAGATGCCCCTTGCTTCCATTTTTTATGAATAACTCGTAGACACTTACTATGTGCTAAGCTGTCCTCATAGTAGGTGTGTAGTCTTTGGGGCCCTAGAAAGGCTGGTTTTGAGCAAAAGAACAGGGTTAGGGGTCTTGGCCAGATGCAGTAACATCTCCCGTCATGGAGAGCCTGGGTTTACCCTGAGCACAGTGACTGCTACAGGAAGAGCCCCGGACCGGGTGAATCAGGAGACCGGAAGTCCTGCCCCAGTTCTGCCACTACCTGTTCCCATGGCTCTGGGTCAGTCATTCCATCTCTCAGCACCTCTGTTTCCAGACTTGAAACTGAGGGGTTTGGACTGAATTGGCACTTTTAAAGAAAAATCATGCCGTGACTCCAAGGGGAGGCAGATCCGTGAGCTGGAAATAGCACACAGGACCTATGCTTCCCATCACCCCATGCCTTCCAGAGCTTTCCACCTCACCCCCGCCTGCCCCAGGGGCTGCTTGGCCAGGAACCTCAATTTTCCTTGGATACTAATAAAATCTTGTTTTGAACATAGTCGGTAATCTTGTAATAATGTTGTACGGTGACAGGTGGTGACCCCACTTCTCGTGGGGAGCATGAGTAATGTGTAGAATTGTTGACTCACTAAGCTGTACACCTGAGGCTAATATAACATTGTTTGTCAACTATATTTCCATTTTTTAAAATCTTGTTCCTGCAAGATTGGGTCAATCCCTAAATAATTCTTCCCCTTTCCACCCCTTCTCCCAGTCAATGACTTTGGGGAAGAGACATCAGTTTCCACTCCATCCATCCAACCGCCCAAAAGGGACCCAAGAGGAGCGTGTCAAGGAGCTGGAAGAGGTAGCTGCCGGGCATGGCAAACAGGAGGCAGCGGTGGTTCTGACCCTCAGAATGAGGGTTGGAGGAAGCCCAGCCATGCTGGATGGACAAGGACTAAGGCTGGGCTGCTCTGGCCTGTTGAGGCACCCAGGCAGCCTCAAGAGACCCGGGGGGGAGCCAACCTGGCTGTCAGCTCAGCGCCGGGGAGGCACCCAGGGCAGAGAGGCCCATGGCTCAGTGTGAGCGGCTGCCAGCTTGCAGCGGGGGTCCACGGACCCACCACAAACCTATAAACCAAAACACCCGAGGCTTGCCAGCCCTGACGGGCTACCAAGGGGCCTTTACTGAGCTCCTGCTCACGTGATCCTAGAGTCTATTTGGAGAGATAAGACCTAAAACGATGGCCATTATTTTCTGTTATTAAATGAGAAACGACTCTTAGGGGAAAGTGTTGCAGGACTGTGAGAATCCTTTCAATTCTCTGATCCTTTCAAGACGTTCTGGGAAGCCTTGATGGAGGAGAAAGACGTCTGGGTTGGGCCCGGAAGGACCCGCTGGGACTCTGCCCAGGTAGGGAAGGGCATTCCGGAAGGGGAAAACAGGAAGCGCTTTCTGCTTCCAGGCATGAACGAATGATTCCTCTCCAAGGTCTTGTCTGGGGGTCCGTGGAGCCGGTGGGGCTGCCGGATCTGGTCCGGCTGCATTTCTGCCTGAGCCTCCTCTGGGAAGTGGTGATCTGAGCAATCTCAAGAAAAGTCAGCAAAGACAATCAAGGAAGATTCAGACCCTGGCAACCGCCCAGAGGCTAGAATGCTGGCAAACTGCAGGAGCACTGTATGACTCACTCAGGATGACACCGGCTTGTACTCCCCCAGGGAGCACAGGCAGCTAGCTGAGCCCTGGGGAGAAGCATTTGGAAGAACAGCTCTTGCTGGAGACTGTGTTTGGGCTCTGATGCCACCCACCCGCTGCGGGGACCCTTGGGCAGGCGCTGGCATCTCTCTGGGTCGCTGCATCCTTAACATCAGGTCACACGGTTGGATTCGCTATTGGTCCCAAGTTTCCAAACAGCTCTGAAATCTTCTACATGGATGGATTCAGGATCATGGCAGAAAATGGGAGGCAAAGAGCCTGGAGGTAGGCTGGGGAAGTGTTAGGCAGAGACAAAAGGGAAATGGGCCAAGACAAAGAACAGGGCTGCGTTTGTCCATGGAGTTACAGAGTCTCTGATCCGGGTGAGAAGATGACTGGGGAACCGGTGCTTTTGCTCTCCCTGACCCCAGCTGACTGGAGAGAAGCCCCGACAGAGCACTGCAGACTCCTACATGTTAACTAAGATGTGTGATTTGGGGAGGAAGGTGAGAAAGGTGATGAGGGAGCCGATCCTTGGTCCCTCCCGGAGAGTGGGGGAGACACATCAGCATCTGGAGGGTGGTGGGAGCAGCAGTAACATTGGTGGGATTTTCTAGAGTGGGAGAGAAAAGGTGGGAGCTAGTTAGCAGTGCAGAGCTTTGAGAAGAGAGCACAGCCTTTGTACAGAGTTAGGAAACGCAGCAGCCCTGCCCTTCCATGGTCCTGGGGACCAAGGAGGGGACAGGACACTCAGGCCACAGGAGGGGAACCCGCTGGAGCCTTTGACTCTGGGCTGTGAGCGCCTGCCCCACTGTAGCCCAGACAAGCATACTCATTCCTGGAATCGCTGTCGTCCCGTAGGAAATGGGGCGTCCCGTGTCCACCACTCCCCAAACCGACATCCTTGGATGCTTTGATTCAATTATGTAGGTCTTTAGAGCATCACCTTTCATTTACTCTACCTCATAGGAGTATTTTAAGGAAATGTATAAGAGGGGCACCTGGGTGACTCAGTTGGTTAAGCATCCAACTTTAGCTCAGGTCATGATCTCACAGTTTGTGTGTTCGAGCCCCTCATTGGGTTCTGTGCTGACAGCTCAGAGCATGGAGTCTGCTTCAGATTCTGTCTCCCTCTCTCTATGCTCCTCCTCTGCTTATGCTCTCTCTTCTCTGTCTCAAAAATAAACATTAAAAAAAAAAAGGAAATGTATAAGATAAATAGTCCCTTTACATAAACTCTATCATTATAGAATAGTGACCAGAATAGACTAGGGGTGTTTGTCTACACTGAAGTTTTTCTAGAGATGCAGCTAAAAGCGATTATTTGTAGACTTCTAACCTTCGACTGTGCCAGCTAGACCTGGGGACATGTGCAGGTGAAGATGCCGGGAGGGGTGACAATGGTGCCCATGTTTCTCTTCCCTGTTGTCCCCCACTGTAGGCTCTGGTGCAGAGCCCAACTCAGAGGGTCGTCCAGGAGCCCCCTCCTCCGGCCTCCTTGTTCTCCTCTCCTCCATCTATCTACTCCCCTTCCTGCCAGCCTTTGCTTTCTTTCTTTAAGCCAAATATTCATTGGTGTTTTTCTGGAGTTTTTCAAACATTCTGGGGGGGCCATCACCTGGGTATTTAATGAACACTTCCATCTTCGAGATCCCGGGCCTCTGTTTCCTCAAGTGGACACTCGGAAAGGGTCAGACCCCCACCAGGGGTCCTCACTATATAATATCAAACACACTCGTGTAGCGACCACGCAGATTTAAGAAGTGTTAACTTTATGCTATATTGACTTCAGAGTCTTCAATGGGAAAGAACCCACTAAGATGGGAATAAAAACTGGCAAGCAACAAATGTTGGAGAGAATGGGGAGAAATTGGAACCTTTGTGCACTCCTGGTGGGAATGTAAAAGGGTGCAGCCATTGTGGAAAACCAGGATGGTGATTGCGCAAAAAGTTAAACACAATTACCACGTGACTCAGCAATTCTCCCAGCTATACACCCAAAGGACTTGAAAGTGGGGACCTGAACAGATATTTATACATCAGTGCTCATAACTGCATTATTCCCAGCAGCCAAAAGATCGAAAGAGCGCAAATGTCCATTGATAGATGAATAGGTAAACAACATTGGTATATCCATACAATGAAATATTATTCGCCCTTAAAAAGGAAAGGATTCTGATACATGCTACACCATGCCTGAGTCTTGGACATTACAGGACGTGAAATAAACCAGATGAAAGGTCATATATTGTATATAATTCCATTTATATGAGAGGCACCGGGAATAGCCAAATCCATACAGACAGAAAGTGGATTAGGGGTTACCAGGGCTGGGGTGGAGGGATGGGGAGTTATTATTTAATGGGTAGAGTTTCAGATTGGAATGATAAAATTGTTCTGGAGGTAGATGGTTCCGATGGTTGCATAACGTGAATGGACTTCATGCTGCTGAACTGTACACTTAAAAGTGGTCTAAATGGTAAATTTTCTGTATATTTTACTGCAACGACAACAAAAAAGAATTAATTCAGCCCTTCAAGGCTTGATTCAAATGGTACCTTCCTCTGGCTCCATCCCACCCCATGCCCAAACACGTCTAATAATATTTGGTGATGATTTGTTTCATCAAACTGAACCAGAGAAGACGTGTGTGTGTGTGTGTGTGTGTGTGTGTGTGTGTGTGTATGTCCTTTTCGCAAAAGCCCCAAGAGGGAAAAAAAAAGGAAAAGTCACTCATTAATTCATTCAACAGGCATGATGGAGCATGTGCTGTGGGGGGTGCTATGTCAAGCTCAGGGACAGAGGATTAACACAGTACAACTCAGAGGGCTCTGGTAGGAGTAGGGGCAGGACTATGCTGAGGACGGGATGGAGGCTGATGGGGGAGGGGGCCGTCCTCAGAGCGGGTGGCTTTTGAGCTGGCTATTGAAGAGTGACAAGGGACGAAGTAAAGAATAGTTGCTGCCCTGGCTGGTGGCCCTACAGGATTACAAAAGAGAGCCTGGGTGGGGAAGCTGGGTCAGAGATGTCGCTCAAACTCCTCTGGCTCGGGCCCTGCCCAGCAGTGACCTTGGGCAATTACTTAAGGTCTCCACGTGTGAAGTGAGGGACAAGAGTTTCTGCCTGGACCATTGTGAGAATTAAACAGGATAAATGTTGCAAAGCAAGCCTTCACCCCCCTGCCTCACTCACTGCGTCAGCAGGAGAAGCCCCCTTGTGGTTGAAGCAAGCTCTCTGCTGCTAAGAATTTGTTTAGGAATTGCCAGAGAGTCAAGCCTGCTGTTGGGTTGTGTGTCCCTGATACCTTCGGCCACACATCCAAGAGGGCCCTACGCACCCCCACCCCAACTGAGCTCTGTGGGAACACCCCACCTTCTAGACTCCAGGGTAGGGCACTCGATTTGGTTTCGGGGCTGTCTGCATCAGAACAGCCCATTTCAGACCCTCTGGGGTCTGGGCTGGGGTCAGTTGTAGCTCCTAGAGGGTTGAGACTGAGTTGGATCCTGGAGACCAGAAGCTCAATGACTCGGGGTATGAATGTGAGTGGCCCATGTGGGGAAGGTGCAAAGCCACTAATGCTGAGGGGTTGAATGGCACCCAGGTTTTGGAGAGAGGGGGAAGCGGTGCCTAAGATTTCTCTTGATGGTTTTATGTAGTGTTTCGGTTTCGTTCTTGGAAATGGCAGTGCATTCCCATTTTAAATTCACTCTGCGTATGTCTCTGATTGATTCGTGTTTGTCTAGAGGCTCTGGGATTTGCCAAGTCTCCATCGATAAACTAGAATGGACTTCGGAAGAGGTAATTAAAGGGCTGGAGCCAGTAGGGGGAAAGGGAGGGGGAATGTGCATGATGGAGATACCAAGCTGCCCGCCACCCCCACCCCCACCCACCTACCCACCCACCCCCCTGGCCCCAGCCTGCAGAGAGCAGGTGCAGTTAAGGGAAGGGGCTACAGAAATGGCCACCAAAGGACCTGCTGGGGCAGAGTCCTGTCCGGTTAGAGCCCTGACTGAAGGGTGTGACAAAACACAGGGTTTGGAATGGGAAAACCTGATTTTTGAGTCCTGCTTCGGAACGAGAGAGATTACTTGACTTTGTGACTTGACTTTGTGACTTAGGGCCAGGCCCCTAATTTGTGGTCTCATTCGTAGGATGCAGATAGTTTAATCCCTGTCTTTTGTTCTTAGTGACCTCAGCCAGAGCCAGACTGGACCTCGGCCCCTCTGAGAGGGTCACCCCTGACAAAAGCCCCTGCTGACCGGTTAGAGCTGGAATCCGGCCGAGAGTGACTGGCTAGTTTCAGAAGGAGGAGCTGCACAATCAGATTCTCTCTGAGCATTAGAAAGGAAACCGGATACCCCATGACAGTGTCTGTAGACACTGGAGACTGGAGGGTGGGCACGTCGTAGGGCCCTTACCAAGAGGAGGAAAGGGAGGGAGGAAGGGAGAGAGGGAAAAAGAGAACACAAAAAGGTAAGAGCCCCCCCTGTCCTCCCATCCTGAGACAGATGCATTTCCAGCTTGCGGGTGGCCCGCTGAACACTATCATCTGGCCTGTGATGCCCTGTGATGTCCAAATTCTTGCCTCCACCTCCCCTTTTTCTATCTCTTGACTCCCCAAGGGCCCAGCCCCCCTGGAAGAGTGGCTGAGAGAACTGAGTAAACTAATGGATGAATCTGAGAGCTCAGACCCCGGGCTCTAACTCCCCTGCGGGCACCAGGGGCCCTTCACTTTCTGCCCCAACGCCCCAACCTGCTGCTATTTCTGTGTCCAACTGAGGGACACTCATCTTTTGTCCTGCTCATTGTCCTCCCACCCCCAGTCCGTTGAGAGTCCCTGGCTCACCTTGCTCAGGCTCTGTGCAGGGCCTGGCGGCACCTGGCGCCTAACAGGGCCTCGGGTGGTGTCTGAGGACTGGCCAAGTGCCTGAGTGCTGACACTGTCCACCCGCCCGGAAACCCTGGTCCATCTTGGTGCTTCCTGCTCCCTCACACCCTGTGCCCAGGCCCAGAGCCCTGGCATCACACTTCCTGCATATTTCTGCCCTTGGTCCTCTCCTCCTCAGCCAGGTTTGCAGCGTCCCAGTGACTTAGCAGCGGGCTGGTGCAACCGCCTCCTGCACGCCACTTTCCGCTCAGCCTCCCACGGCCCCTGGGTCACCGTCACTTGTCAGTGCTGCCCAGGCCTTTGGTTTTCAGATTACTCTGTCTTTGGGGCCCTCAAGCAGGTCTGTGCCCACCTCTCCAGTCAGTTTCCACTCCTGGCTTCGCCTTTGTGGCTTCAGCGACAGAGAACTGTGGTCCTGAAGTGGCTCACTTCCCCGCCTTTGTCCTCACTGTCCTTTCTGCCTGGAAGGCTGCACTCACTCTGCCTCTCCTGTCACCTCACTAGCTCCAATCCATCTTTGAAGATCCACGCAGCCATCTCCCCCTCCTAGGACCTGCAAGGCTTCTCCAGGCTGGTTCAGCTCCCTCCACTAGGGTTCCCAGAATCCCTTGTGCCTTATCAGAGCATCTACCTGGCCCGGTATTGACCCTGTTCACCCGGCTGGGTGCTCCACAAGCTGGTAAAGACGGCCTGGCCCTTCCTATGAGTGCCAGGAAAGCTTGGTGAACAACCATCTAGAAGCAGCAGACCCGGGTTTAAACCCTGCTCTGTTCTTTTTTTGTTTGTTCTAACTGTGTGACCTTGGGCAAGTTGTTTAACCTGTGTAAACTTCAGTTTCCTCAACTACATGATATAAATAATAATAATCCCCACATCACAGAATTATTGGGAAAATTAAAGGCAGTGCCTGTACAGCCCCAAGGGGCATGCCGGGCTTATGGGGAGGGCTCCATGGATGTTAGCAGCTAATGCAACTGAGAAAAATATTTCTAAGACTGCCGGGGGCAAAAGGTCTCCAAAAATCAGAGCTGAATCTTCTGTTCTGAGATTTAAGGAATCTTTTTGAAAATAATAACAATTATTTTTAACATTTATTTATTTATTTTTGAGAGACAGAGAGAGAGAGAGAGAGCATAAGCAGGGGAGGGGCAGAGAAAGGTGGGGGACAAAGGATCCGAAGCAGGCTCTGCACTGACAACAGTGAAGCGGGCGCAGGGCTGGAACCCACCAACCGTGAGATCATGACCTGAGCAAAAGTTGGACACGTAACCAACTGAGCCACCCAGGCGCCCCCACAACAAATAGTTTTTAATGTTCCTTCAGGAAAGTGGGGGGAGACAGGTTGAAACTCCAGGCATCCTGCGTATACTGTGATTGAGATTTTACAGAGAAAATCGAGAAGTTTAAAGAATATGGCTCTCCTTTGGGTGCAGATGAGGTTGAGAGACTGGAGGGATAGCAGTGTGGCGCCCGGTGGCAGCGGCGCAGGGTGGTTAGAGCCACGGGTGGACGAGCGCCTGTGCAACAGACACCATCCCTCCCGGGCGGTCAGGTGTTCCCGGACTTGTCCAGGCGGCTCTAGGAATTCTAGTCCTCACGAGAGTCTTGAACAACTGCTCCGGGGAAACCTGGGCCCCGGGTAGAAGGCGGCAAGTAGGCATTTTCAGACGCCCTCCTGTGTGCGCGACCGGCAGCGGCTGCCCGGGGAGGTTGCTAGAGGGTTGAAGCGATTCTCCAAGAACCGGGGGGGACAGGCGCGGGGATACGGCTCGGGTGTCCCCACCCCCATGCCCCGGTCGCCCCTCGAGGAAGCCGAGGCTTTAGCGCGCTGGCCCCGCGGTCAAGAGCGAGCCGCTCTAGGCACGCCTCTGCCTCCGGGGTTCGACCTCGGTCTCCTCCTCCGGGCAGTGGGTTTGCAGCCCCGCGGTTGGAAGAACGGCTCTCGTAGGCCCGCCCCAGCCCGCCCCTCGGGCTCGCCAGAACCTCTCCCAGGGTTTGGGCACAGCCGAGTCTTGCGCCCTGCCGCCGCCCCCGGGTCCCGGACGAGAAGGAACTGCCGGGCGGCCGCGGGCGGGGAGTAGGGCCCGGGGCGCGCACGGACCTGGGCGCTGCGGGGGCTCGGCGGCGGAGTTCCCCCGCGGGGGCGGCGCGCCGGGCGGGGACGGGGTCCGAGCGCCAGGAGGTCCGGCGGCGAGCGTGACCTCACGGGGAGGGGCCAGCGCGGCGGCCCGGGCGCGGAGCCGAGAGCCGACAGCGCAGCGCCGGAGCCCAGCGGCCGGGAAGCGCACGCCGGGGCCCCGATGGAGCGGTACAAAGGTGAGGGCGCGGGTCCCGGCGCGGCGCGCACGCACTCCACTGTCGCGCCGCGAGGAGGGCTGGGGAGGGTGGTGGGGCCGCGCCGCTGGCGCCTCGCTTCCCGCCGGGACTCAGGTGGGCAGGGCCGGCTGCGCCCGTCCAGCCCGAACCTGGGCCGGAGACCCGGGCGACGGCGGCGCCGCGGGCCCCGAGAGGGGCCTCCTAGGCGGTGGCCGCGGCCGGGGCTCTCGGACCCTCCCCGGCGCGGAGGGCGGGGTCGGCGTGGCGAGGCCTTTCACCTGTTGGAGGAGCGAGGGTGCGCTTGGCGACCCACCTCTCAAGTCCCGGCCGCCCGGGAAAGACGCCGGGGCCAAGGAGGCCCCGAGTGAATTGGCAACGGCGCCGCGCGGCTTGGGGGCAGAGGAGCAAGTCGTTGGGTCGTCTCGCCCGGGCGCCTGCCGGAGTGGAGGGCTGCCCGCGGACCCCAGCGAGGAGCCTGCGCGGGGATGCGCTTGGGCGGTGGGGTGGGCTCGCAGCTCCACTCCCTCCCCGTCCTTCGGCCGCCCAGGTAACCGTCTGTCTCCGAGCCGTTTCCATCCCCAGCCAGGGGTCGGGGGAAGTGCGGGGCTGGGGGTGGGGGGCGCACGGGGTGCCCGGCAGGTGGAGCGCGCGGAGGCGTCCGGGTCTGAGAGGGTTGAGCCCAGCGCTCAGCTGGGCATGTTTTGGATTTGGCCGAGGGCGGGGATCTTGGCCAAACCCTGGTGGGCGGGACGGCCCGGGTCGTGCCCGCAGCCCGGCTCGCACCAGTGCTCGGAACCCCGAGGCTGGAGTCTAGAAGCCAAGGATGAAAGAGCTTTTCTTAAAGAGTTACCCCTTAAGCGGGACGCCGCGGACGCCCCTTACACCCCCCGCCTTTCATTTCAGCCTCTTGCACCTCCCAGTCCTGGACTCGTCCCTGCCAAACCTGCGAGAGGAAATACTGTTTCTATATTTATTTCCCCCTGGGAAAGGGTAATAAAGGAAAATGCTCAGATTCCCAAGGAATCTCATTCCCAGTGGTTTCTCATTTCTGACATGACATAAAGGAACCTTCTGGGACCGGCTTTAGTTCCCTCAGTCGTGCCTAGCTTTTGATTTTTCCCACTGCTTTTTTCTCAATCTGGGTCACCTGGTTACAGGTGGGGGTAAAAGATTTAAATTCTAGGCTGCACCCCATGAAGAAAGAAAGGGTCTTTGCCAAGGCCACGGGAAGCCGGCTGGCGGGGGGGGGGGGGGGGGGGGAGGGGGGAGGGGATAGGGTTAAATTAGTTGGCAACCTTTGGTTTCTGTCTGTGAACCCTCCCTGGAGCCTCTATCACATTTCTAACCGACTGGTGGGTTTTTTGGGTTTTTTTTGTTTTTTTGTTTTTTTCTCCCAAATTCTGCTGAGATCACGTCAGTTTTATGCCGAGATGACTGAATGCATCCTTATGCACTCTCAGAACACTTGAAGCCACGGCCCCTCTCTTTGTAAAATGGAAGTTTGCTACTCCCTCTCCCGCTCTGCCTCCCCCCTCCCCTCGGCCCTTTGGGAGGGACCCTCACAGAGAATTCAGGGCTTGAGTTGGAAGTGTCGGGCCTCTGAGGTCCCTCTTACTTCAGCATGTGCCGTATCTGAATTGTGAAATGAAGGGTTGCCAGCTGCAGGATGAAGGTCCCTGGAGCAAGCTGCTTCCTCAAATTAGCATAGTAACCTAAGTGAGGGCATATTATAACATTTGGGGTCTTCTTTCTAAATGCCCCGTTATAATCAGAAGCTTTTTGCATTAATAGCTTTTGACTTGGCCCTTGACCTAAGAAAGTCTTCTTAGTTACTTGGGAGCTTAGTTCTCTTGGGAGCTTAAAATCCTGGAGCTCCCACCCTGGAGTATCAGGGGTTTTTGCCAACTGAAGGACACTTAGTTTCCAGTTCAGAGTGTTTATGTTTTTGGTAACACATGTATCTGCCTTATTTTGCAGTAACTCAGAGAGTGGTAAGTGGATGGAAACATTTGAGAATTATCTGGATTGCATAGGCTAATCCAACTCATCTTTGAGTGTTCCACTCTGGAGAAAGTCTTCAGGCCTCACCAGTGAATGCGGATATGTTTACTAACTACACCTTTCAGCTGCAGAATTTAGGGATTCCCCCCCCCCCCCACCCCAGGGATGTAGAAATCCCCGTTCTTTTAACCTGTGCTTTGAACTCTTATTGAAAAATGACGTGTGTGGGCTAAATCTCAGAGTAACCAGGGCAGCTCTAACGGGAATCCATAGTTGTCTCATGCTCATCAGACATTGAGGGCAGTTTTTGTCTTTAAGGTAAGATTGAATCATTGTGGGATGACTAGGTATCTTTTTAACAACAAAGTTAAATGGAAAAGCAAGATTTATGTGGGTTCTTGAAATATATAAACATTATAAAGAAGAATTCTCGCGACACTTTCAAATTTTGTCACTGAAATGCCTCATTCTGTGTTTCTGACTTCCCAATTTTGAGCTCTCCCAAATAGGCAGAATGCCTCGTTGCTGTGGCCAGATTCTCAAAGTGTTTTCTTTCATTTGTTAAGTCTTACAAAGCAGTTGACTTAGGAGAAATTGTTCTCCGTGTTCCCTAGCGTGTGTGTTACCTATTGTACGTCCTCCAACCCTAGCCTGTCATTTTTAGACTCGGGGCTGATTTTCCATTGTTTTGTAGGATGTAAAGGGAGGTCTGGAGCTGACGAGTTGTTGGAATGTCAGCCTCTCTTACAGAAACATTTCCAAACTTTCCCCCCATCCCATCTGAGCCATTTTGTTTAGATAGCCATGGCTCTCTCCAGCAAAAGCAAAGGGCAGGGATTGTGAGAAGACTCTGCAGGGGTGTCTCCCAGAGATGGAGCTTTTATAAGAGTTCTCATAAAAAATGTTGGTAGAGTTGCTGTTTCTTGTATATGAATCTCTTTGGTGTTGTGTAAGCAGTGCCAGCATCCACAGGGTCCCTTGAAAAGGCTCCCATCCTTGGATGTTTCCATATTTATGACTCTCATAAGGGCACCCTTGGATCACTGTGCTGGGGGGGGGGGGGGTGGGGAGGGCATTGGCTGAACTCACAGCATGTGGTCAAGAATTCTGGTTTCTACTGCTCTTCCAGCTGGTGAGCGTGTCCAGGGCCAAATGTGACTGACCTACTATCTGTGGATTGCACTTGGAACCGTCCCGAGGAAGCTTCCTGAATTTGCATCATACTTGGATCCAAGCTGTCACGCTTGAGCTATTCACTTTAATTTGGATCACAGTCATTGGTTGAAGGTGTAATCACTCTTTTTCTGTTTTTGTTTGTTTGCTTCTGAGTCAGATCACCTGATTCCCAGGAGAGGGCATGTGTGTTTCCTAAGGTACTGCAAGGTAGAGATGAGCAGTGAAGAGTCAAGCCAGTAAAACCACACAAAAGCTTGGGGTGCCTGGGTGGCTCAGTCGGTTAAGCGTCTGACTTCAGCTCAGGTCATGATCTCACACTCCGTGAGTTCGAGCCCCGCGTCGGGCTCTGTGCTGACAGCTCAGCTCTTGGAGCCCGCTTCAGATTCTGTGTCTTCCCCCTCTCTCTCTGCCCCTCCCCTGCTCATGCTCTGTCTCTCTGTCTCAAAAATAAATAAAAACATTAAAGAAAAAATAAAAACACATGAAAGCTTAAACTGGGATCTGTGGTCAGGGAAGGTCTGAGAAAGAAAAATCAGTTAAGAGAGGTGGACGGATTGATAATATTCATGTCGCTTTCAGAGGAATCATCTGGATGTCTTTTCTTTTTCTTTTTCTTTTTTTTTTTTAAGCCTAGGAACTCAGGTTTTTCCCTGTTGAAGCTTTGCGTAAAGCAGTGGTTCTTAACCTTAGGAACCATCAGGGGACCTTAAAAAAAAAAAAAAAAGGGATATGTAGGCCCCACTCAAGATACTCTGATTCAGTTGATCTAGGCGTGCAGCTCAGGTCTTCAGGGGATTCTGACGCGCAGCCAAAATTGAGAATCACTGAAAAAAGATAAGTAGTTATACGTACATTGTATACATAGCCCTTCTTCACCTGGAAAATTAAAAGCACGTAGGGAATAAGACTGATACACCCTCCATACTGATGTGATGTGCTTTCGCCAAATCTGTGATACCTCCAGAAATCTAACGTAATTCACCTTAAGCTATTATAGGCTCGAAAGGCGGTGGGAACACTGCTTCAAAACAGTCTCACAAGTGATACCGCACAGTCCTAAGCTTGGGGTTTGCTCGTGGTAGCACTTGACCCCGAGCCCTGGTGACTTTGAAGCTCTTTGTGTGGGAGCCCTTGATGCTTTGGCAATGAAATGGTCTGAAACAGAAATACTGAGGGGTCACCTGTGGTGCTGACCGGCCAGGCTGGGTGGCGGGAATTCTGCTGTGGGCCCTTCCCCTCTTCTGAAGGGGTAGGAGCTCTGGGAACTGGGCTGGATCCAAGCACAATTAAAGGGCCAGGAGGGGCCAAGAAGCTTCAAAGCTAAGGAAGCTGTGCCAGTTTTCTTGCAAATCCCTTTAATGACGGGAAATGTTTCTCTAAAGGCTTCTGCCATTCAGAGAAGGGAGACTCCCCCCCCCCCCCCCCCCCCCCCCCCCCCCCCCCCCCCCCCCCCCCCCCCCCCCCCCCCCCCCCCCGGCTGATACAGGGTGGCGTGTCTGTCCAGGCAGAGGCAGGAAGTGGTCATGGTGCCATGTAGAAAGCAGTGGCTTGGGAATGGGGAGACCCATGCATTCTGCTTCCTTGGATGAGTCACTGAGCTCTCCAGGCCTCAGTTTCCCCATCTAGAAAATAGGGTCCAGTGTTTGTCCATCTGCCTTTCCGAGCGCTCTTCAGTCCTAGTTGCTCTGTGGTCACTGAGGAATCTTTGGAGGGAGGATGTGTCTTTAGGAGAGGGAAATGAGGGAGGGACCGTGGGTAGCCCAACAAAGGTCAGCGTAGGGTTGTGATTCTTATAAATAAAATCAATTTCCTGGCAAGAGCCGAGAGAGCAGCAGACAGTGGGAAAGAGAATGCCATTGGCCACGTGAGGAATTTGTTTCTCAAGGACTTTTGTGAGAACGCTTCGCCAGAGATTGTTAGGGAAGGCCGGGGCCACCCTCTCAAACAGAGGATTCTTCATTCCCATTTGACAGACAGGTCAACTGAGGTCTAAAGAGATTAAGCAACCATTCAAAGTCAAGCAGGATACAACATCCCTGGGAATGGAGTTTCAAAAGGGTGGAATTCCTGTTCTACGAACAGCAAGGGTTTATCTAGAAGTACTCCGGAGGGGAGACGGGTGGGGGGATGGGCTAAGTGGGTGGTGGGCATGAAGGAGGGCACTTGTTGGGATGAGCACTGGGTGTTATGTGTAAGTGATGAATCACTAAATTCTCCCGAGACCAATACTACACTATATGTTAACTAACTTAAGTTTAAATAAAATCTTGGCAGAAAACAAAAAGAAAGAAGTACTCAAAGCCATTTCAGACCCCTTCCTTATCTGTGTCCCTTTAGTCTGGAAGGGACGAGTTGCTCAGTGAAACTCTCCTCAATCTTCGGGACCTCATCCACATGCCTCCTCTTCCGGGAAGCCTCCCTTGATTCCCTCTGTGTTCCTGAATGACTTGAGGGATAGCCGTATCAGCACCTGGTACATCATAGGCACCCAGCAAATATTTGATGAATTAATGTCATGTTGTCTTATATGCCTGTTTCGTCTGTTAGACTGAACACCTTCAAGACAGGGATCTTATCTTTCCTCTCCCAGTGTCCCTCCCCCCAGCCCCTGGTGCACGGCCAGCGCACAGGTGCCTGGGGCATAACTGGGGAGTGGGTGAATGAATGAATTCCAGGCAACAGGAACACGCATTCTTCCCTGTTACGAAGCAAAATCTCAAAGCCGCATTCCAGCAGCGGAGACATAAGCCCACCCTGGTGGCCCTTGGCTTTCCCGACTTGAGCCTTATTTCTGTCTGTTCCAGCACAGGGGTGTTGCTGTCTGGTGGTACAGAGAAGGATCCTGCAGGTTTCTGCTTGTGAGTATGAGTCTGCCTGTGCCCGCTGCAGCCGCTCACCTGGCCTCCAGGGCTCCCGAGGGCGCAGACCTAGCTTTGCCCATGCTCTGGACCGATGGCCGAGGGGTCTTGTGGAGCTGAGCTCTGGCCTGGGCGCTCTGGGGCTCGGGATTCTAACCCGGCCTTTGCCACTAACTCGCTGCGTGACCTTGGGCAAGTCACTTAATCCCTCTCTCTGGGCCTTGTTCCCTCGTCTGTACGAGTGAGGATAATGATCACTAACCTGCCTCACAGGCTGCTTGGTGGAATGAATTGTAAGAGCTGCTGGGAAGCGTTTTGAGAAGAGGCAACGTTAAATAAGTCTGGGGGAGTAGCCACCCGAAGACCTCTGTGGCATGGTTGTGACGCCACCAATTCCTGCCTTCTTGTGCGTGTGTTGGGGGTTCCTCACAGCCGGCTCTGCCCATCACAGGCTTTCCCAAGCTCCTGGGAGCTCTGAGTTGGGGATGCTCAACCGGTGCCCAGGGAGCCTAGCTGCTTCGAGAGGACCATCTGTGTATTTCTCTCGAACCGGCTGGAAAGGCGGTGGGCACAGAATTGCGCCTCCTTAAGCTTCGTGCATGGAGCCACATCACGGCCGTGCCTGACTTTCCTCTGATGTCTCAGTTTACGTAGAAGAAACCTTTAGATACTTCAAGCTTTTTATACTAGTTTTCTATGCCTTGGCTCTCTCACATCCTCCCTGGTCAGTCTCACAACGAACAAAAAAACCCCCGCTGCGAGGGAGGAGCAGGGAGAATGTGTAGAAAAAGTAGGAGCCGGCATTACCCTGGGCGCATTGCACTGGCCCGGAGCAGGAGGAGAACGAGCCCAGAGCACCTTCAAGTCCCATGTCTCTGTGAGCATCACACATTCCAGGGAGGCGTGGGGAGGGTGCAGCACCAACAGCCACGGGGCTCTGCTGTCTTCTGAACAGACCGCTGAGTTCTCTTCCCACTTCCTTGAGCCCTTGCGGAGACTTCAAAGGCAGCTGCAGGCCTGTGGGAGCGGGAGCCCTGTGCAGGGGCTCAGCCCAGCAGATTGCAAATTGGCCTTCCGCTTGCGATTAAACCGAAGAAGGACAGTCGGTCAGCTGTCACGTCAGAGAGACCAGCCTGCTGGCCGAGGCCTCTGAGCGGGGCATATGTGCGGCCCTGCCTTCGGCGGTGGCTGTCCCAAGGAGAGGGACCAACTCTCCTGGTTCGCGTGGGACTTGCCTGGTTTTGCCACTGAAAGCCCCAAGTCCCAGGAAACCCCTCCGTGCTGGGTGGATGGAGCTGGGAGGTCACCCAGTTCCCAGGCCTCTGCTTTATTAAAAGGCCCTGAATCCAGAATTTGGTTCCTCCATGGCAAAGATAAGCTACAGCCAATCATTCCATGTCTTTGGCAAGAAGCAAAAGTCCAAAGCTTAAAAACCCAGCAGTTCGTACCTAAGGTACATACCCGTGTGCTAAGTGAAAGAAGCCAGACTCAAAAGTCTTGCGCGCTGTATGATTCCATGTACGTGACTTTCTGGAAAAGGCAAAATTGCCGGGAAAGAAAACCCGTCCGTAGTGGCCGGGGGAGGGGGAAGGGGTTGACCGCAAAAGGGGTATGTGGGAAATTTTTGGAATGGTAGAAATCTTTACGTTTCAAATCTTTATGGTGGTAGAGAGTCCACAGCTCCAGGCGTTTGTGAAAACTCAGACCTGTGCAGTTAGCGGGACAATTTTTTTTTTCCCCCGTGTGTAAATGACACCTTCCGGAAGCCGACTTTAAAACAAACCCTAGTGGTTCACGATGCTGTGGTGCGAGACAGAGACTCTGTTGAGTGCCCCCTGGGCCATCACGGGTGGTAAACAGAATCCGAGGTCTCCGTGTTTTCATGACCGCAGCAATCTGGAGGGAGGTACAGCAGAAGGGGTGAAAAATTTTGGTAGAAAACAAAAAGATAGGGGCGCCTGGGTGGCTCAGTCGGTTGAGTGTCCGACTTCGGCTCAGGTCACGATCTCGCGGTCCGTGAGTTCAAGCCCCGCATCAGGCTCTAGGCTGATGGCTCAGAGCCTGGAGCCTGCTTCCGATTCTGTGTCTCCCTCTCTCTCTGCCCCTCCCCCATTCATGCTCTGTCTCTCTCTGTCTCAAAAATAAATAAATGTTAAAAAAAAATTAAAAAAAAAGAAAACAAAACAAAAAGATGGACTGCTTGACAGCATCCTAAATGCAAGAGACTTTTCCATCAGGCGCAGACAGCGCAAGGGTGGGAGATCTCCCTCTAGTTAGCGAAAAGGAAAAGCAGTTTTCCTAAAACCCAGGCAGCAGACGAGCCCAAGAGGGCCATGGAATAGTGAAGCATTAGCTCCAAGCTTCCACCCTGGGAACTCTGTTGCTACACACATGGATCTAATGTATTGAATTGGGCACCCTTTCTGAAAGTCTTTTTTTTTTTTTTTTTTTCCCGTCCCTCACCAATAAAGTTATTGAATTGGAATTGGAGTACCCAAGTCTGCACCATAATTACTTCCTGGCTGACTTTTTGGTTTTGGAAGCCCTGCTTGCCCGTGCTAGCGAGGGATGATTTTGAGGCAGGGAGAACCCACGATTTAGCAAAATAATGCACCTAGTCCCAGATGATTCCAGACAGGGGAAAGCCTCCTATAGGAAGAGCAGGTGTCACCAGCCCTTCCTGCCCCAGTCCACGAGATGGGGTGTGGAATACCACAACAGTGGAAGACTATTACTCTGGGGGTCCTAATGGAATCTGAAGATTGTGGTGGTTGCCTTTTTTTTTTTAATCAAAAACGTGAATTGGCTTGTTCTTCAGGTGAACTGTGTCTGGATCTAGGACTTGGGTAGCTGAACCTGTGTCTTCTCATCTTTCTTAAGTACAGTGTGTTGAAAGGCTATAGAACTTCCATCCGCAAGGACCATATGGGCGTAGATCACTTTCAACCATGAATTACACAGGAGAACTTCACACGTGCAACTCTCTCTCACAAATCTATCCAAGCCACTCGGCCTGTGCAAAGGGAGTTCTGTTCCCACCTGTTCTTGGGGTATTCAGGAAGAATTTGGGGGGCAGTCCTTAGTTCTAATTGTCTTGACTTTGTCGGGGGACACTGGAGGGGGAGGGGAAGAGGCAGGAAATATGTTTTGTACATATTTGAAGTGAAGCATCCCTGATACAGGGTCAGGCCTGGCTTATGGCGGGTCCGTCTAGGAAGGGGCTAGATTTGGGGCAGCCGAAGGGCTCACTTCTAGTTTGAGTACACGGATGGGAAGACTGCACAGGAGAACCTGGGAATGCACGGGTGGGGAAATCCCAGATAACTTCCTTACCTGGACTGCAGACTGTTAACTGCCATCTCCCCAGGGCTCCCCCCGGCACGCTAGCATCCTTTTGGGTTGTGGGGACTCTCTTAGCTTCCCTGTTAGACCAGCAAGTGGGAATCCTGCCATTTCCTTCCATCCTCCACCCTCGTTGTTTTTTTTTTTTTTCTCCCCCAGTTTTTACACAACAGGATTTATTCATGTTGACTATATTCAAGTTCCCAGATGGGGGGAGAAAAAGAGATTGTGTTGAATGAGCTTATTGTTTGGAGATTTCACTGACTTATTTAATACCCACAGTCCTGGAACATACTGAGCTGATTTACTAAAATTCAAATATGGTCCTTTTGGAAGGAACTCTGCTGGGGTGCTTGGGATCCTTGATATCGGGGTTGGGACCTATTGGGTGGTAAGTTAGACCTATTGGGTGGTAGTTAGTAAGGGACAACTCTTCATCTCTATGGTGTTGGGTCCACAAGGGGTGAATGTTCTCAGTTACAATCCCAGGCTCCTTATGAGCTTGAGATGGTCACCACCCTACTGCCTTTTGTATTGTCCGGCCTTTTATGGCATCCTCTCTAGTACAAGTGGGAGGGACTAAAGGGTGTTGATGTGCCAGATCTTGGGTTAAAATGGCAAGCCCCCGACAACCTCACCCCTGCTGCTCGAATGCCTAATGCGGTGCGGCTGGTCCATGATAGTCATGGTAGAGTTGGATTGTGCGTCTTCTAGCAGGTTTTAGAGGTGGGGTTCCTGTAGTCGGTACCTCTGGGATTGCGGCTGAGGATCATGGCGTATGTGAGGGTCGAGTACAGTTGTCTGCAGTATAGCTGGACTGTGACATCTCCTGGTGTCTAGAGCTCTCGAGGATCTCCCGAGAGAGCCACTGCAGACACTTGAGCTAGGTGAGGCGCGTGTGCCACTGGCGACCATGGAAGCCCATTGAAGTTCAGGTCCGTGTATCCCAGATGCCCTGGAAGTCAGCCTGTGACAGAGTGGGTCGGGTTAATGACAGAACCATCAAGGGCAAGTGTGAGTGTTTGGTGCTCCGAGACCCCTCTTGGGTGCTGCACTCAGGCTTGCTCCTGCACCTGTACATGCAGCCTTCTCTCTCTCTCTCTCTCTTTTCACCTCCCCCCCACTCCCGCCCCGCCATCTTCTTTCATACCCGCATTCTCTCCTCTTGACTTTCTGCCACTTTCTTTCTTTTTTCCTGACAATTCCGTTCAGGTCTCCTGAGTCTTGAGTTTAGAAAAGGGATTCCCCCTGAGAACCTGAGGCCAGAAAGACCCAGAAAGAACGAGCCTCCCCTTGACCCCAGGTCTCTAGTAGTGTTGGGCTTTTCAAGTAGCCGTGGCTAGAATCCTGGGCTTCCCCAGGGGGAGCTGATGACCTCAGAGTCAGGGTAGGGAAAGTGGGGCTTGCTCTCTGCCAAAGAGCATCTCATTCCTTCCTGGACGAGGAAGCCAGAGTGAAAATCTGTTCAGCATAGCCCCTGGTGTGTCATCAGGCCCTAGGAAGTGTCATTCCATATGGCCTGATGCAAAGAAGGCCACCTTCTCCAAGCCATTTGCTAACCCTGGGATCTTGCCAGCCGTCCCACCTGGCCGAGTGCACGTTAGCGTCATGGTGACTAGGATTCCCGGGAAAGAACATTCTTATCCTCCCTCTGTGGGTCCTTAAATAGCCCTGTGTTCGGCTAACCTCCAAGGGGTGGGGGCTCCTCCCACTGCCACCCCAAGCTCCCTGGAAATGAGGATCAGAGGAGGCCCTGGTGTCTGCACAGGGCGGGGGCATGAGAACGTCGTGGCGGTTTGGATACAGGATCCAAACATGAAGGCTCAGCATTGACTACAATCATTTTTTCCCATTGACCTCCTGGCTTCTCCGTGGGCAGGCGTCCATTCCCCACCCAGCTGATGTTGGTTTGGTGTGTGTAATTGTAAACAGTTCAGGCTGGGAGCACATCCCCAAGAGTTGTGGGATCCAGGTGTCGCTCCCGGCTGGCCTCGCACTGGTTCCCTTGAGAGTGGGGAAAGGCCGTCTTGTTCTCAGAGAATTTAATCTACGGCCGTTGAGATCGGATACCTCTGAAGCACAGCTCCCTCCCGTGCCCTCACCCTCCACGTCTCCACTCGGGCTGAAAGAGACTTTGGGACTCTGGTTGATTGGTGGAGCTCTTGGTGTGCGGGGTTTTTTCCTCCTCTGACCCCAGGGTAAGGGCCCCGGTGCATTCAAGTTTGCAGAGAGGTACCCAGATGTCGACTGTGACAGCACCCCAGCAGCCCACGCTCTGTGGGGATCAGGCGCGAGTCTGTGCACAGGTCACTCTCTGCCTCAGTTCTCCAGTGTGGCTGGACTCCTGACATGGGCATAGCAGCTGGCAGGCAGGGGCCTCTTGTCCTAAGCAGCGGACCTCTAGAGTGTGTAGATGGCTTGAGGCACTCGATCATCTTTCCGTAACAACAGGGTTGGGAGTCGTCTCAGAGCAAAAGCGGTCTCACGGGTGGTGTTGGAGGACCCCTTTGGTGGGTTGGAGGAAGGTAGGGGACCCTGATCTTGGGGTCTGGCTTCCTCCGCCCCTTGCTTCCTTATGGTCCGAGATACATGTAGCTGGTAGGGCCATGGTGAAGGGGGAGGAAGCTAATAAGTGCCTTCCCTTCACAAACAGCAGACGTGAGAGGGATGTGCATGTGTGTGTTTGTGTCAGCAGAGAGGGGATGTCAAGTGACAATCAGCCCCATTTTCTTGTCATTTCCTAAAGCTATTAAAGCCCTCCAAGGGTAAGATTGCTGGTTTCCAATAGGATGTATTTTTCTGCCCTGGGGAGGCTGAGGCAGCCAGGAGAGAGAAAGCAAGAGTGCCAAGAGACTGTTAGGGTGGAGTGATTTCTAGACTCCAAGCTTATCTGTCAAGGCTCATTCAGCCCTGACACCTTGACCTTGCTCCCCCCACCCCCATGCCTTTAACCCCTTCCCTCACTGTACCTCACACAACAACCCTTCTCTGCTTTCATACTCGGCTGCCATGTGTCTGTGCGTATAGATTTCTCCCCCGGCTGGAAAAAATAAGGGCAGTTACATAGCTTGGAACAAAATATTCCCCACAAATGGCTTTTTTTTCCCCCGTAAAAAATTTACCATCACTGAGTGTGAAAATGGTTTAGATTCAAGAGGAAACAGCTGGCTGGCAGAGGTCCTGGTGGGGTCTTGGGTAAGATTCCGCTGTGTCACTAATGACTTTACGCGGTACATTTCCGGCACAAGGACACTTGGCAGTTGGGGAATTTCGTGGCTGAGAACTTTCGTCAAGGCAAGAACAGCAGCGGGAACAGCTTCCAACTGAGGCCAGGGAGGGAAGGCCTCCGTCCATCCGGGACCGTCCGGACCTGTCTTGTGGATGTCTCTTGTCCGCCTCGGTAGTTTAACTTGGGTGCTCACGAACACTTTTCTTCCTAGAATATTCCGCCTTTGGGTTTCTCTGAGATTTCAGTACATTGCTGCTGTAGCGAAGGTGGACCCAGATTTCTTAAGGCCCCTGAACCATGCCCTTTTGAGTGCAGATGGTGTCTAAGGCACTCTGTCACCGGCTGCGGGGAGAGAGAGAGGTGCTGTCCCCTGTACTGCCCTGGAGAGAATCCGAGCTCCTTCTTTTCATGGCTCTTCCTGTTTGTCTAGCCTCTGTGGCCATTCTCACTTTGTCGTGTGCCCCCCCCCCCCCCCCCCGCCGCCGCCCCTCACCCCTTCCTGAATTCCTTGTAGTTTTCCAAATTGGACTCGTGCTTTTGCTGTTCTGTTGGCCTGGATGTCCTCCCCTCAGGGCTGCCTGCCAAGCTTATCTGTCAAGGCTCGCTCAGCCTTTACCCCTGAAGACTTTAACTGCTCACTGCACCTGTACCACCTGCCATCGTCCTTGTGTCCATGCTATAGTTGACGGGACGTCTATATTACCAGGAGGCTCTACACTCTATAAGGGTCAAATCCATTGTTCCTCTTTGCGTCCACAGCACCTCACCCCATGGGTGGTTTACTGTGAGTGTTCAAGAAACTGGAATTGTGTGATTGAGAAATGGCTGCTGTCCTCAAGTTTTCGGAGAGTTTTTCCCCCCTCTTTTTTTTTTTTTTTTTTTTTGTTTTAAGATTTTTGTTTGATGTTTATTCTCGAAGGAGAGAGAGTGGGGGTGGGGCGGAGAGAGAGAGAGGGAGACACAGAATCGGAAGCAGGCTCCAGGCTCCGAGCTGTCAGCACAGAGCCCGATGCGGGGCTCGAACTCACGAACTGTGAGATCATGACCTGAGCTGAAGTCGGACGCTTAACTAGCTGAGCCCCCCAGGCACCTCTGTGAGAGTTTTGATTACATCGAAGTTAAGGGCTTCTGTTCCTTAGTGGACATCCTGGACAAAGTTAATGCAGCTGACAAAGAGGAGAGAGAGATGGACAGTGTCTAAAACCTGCCAGGGGCTAACATTTAGAACATACAACGAACTCCTGCAGATCAACCAGAAAAAGGCAGACGCTGCAATGGAAATAAAGACAAGTAAAGGCTATGAATGGCAGGTTGCGGGTGAAGGAGCCTCCACAAAGCAGACGCGCATCTGAAGGAGTGCTTGGGCTCCTTGAGTCGTCAGGGACAACCCACATGACCACCCGGGAAACTGGCAGGAGTGTGAGGCTGCAAGCTACCTAGGGTTCTCAGAACACGCAGGAATTTCCGAGCGGGTCCACACAGGGAGGGTCTGAAGGTGATCTTTGCAGCATTATTTGTGCCGGTGGAGAATGGGAAGCAGTCTCAGTGTCTCTGGGGAGAATGAACAGGCGAATGATGAGGGCGGGAACCCTAGAGAAATTACCCAGCGGTAGAAGCAGTGGATTAGATGTCGATCCGGCACCGTATCTTTAAGACCTAGCGCTAAGTGAAAGGTAAGAAGCAGAAAAGGTCATCTGACAGTCGCATTGACAGCCAGTAAACATTCACACAGCCGTACGCATTAAGCAGGAACACATACAAGCAGAAAGATACATACGAGAAAGTTCATCTTGGGGAGTGAAGAATGGGATATCGGCATGAAAGGGAATTTGTAAGAGTTTGCTTCTGGCGTGTTATTGATACCGGAAGCCTACAAATCTGAGTTGGAGCAGAACGTGGCATTGCCAGGGCAACACCGGAGCGTCAGTCGGTGTCCTCTGGAAAGAGGGGACAGGAACTTCTCTCCGCCATACCCACCCCATGTGGAGGAGTCAATGGGGAAGTCATTTTCCTTATTGATTGTTGGGTTGTTCAAGATCCTTTGCCCCCGAGGTTGTCACAACAGCCACCCTTACGTTTGACTCCAAAGCTTACCTTTGATCAGAACTGTCGTGGTAATTAGCAACTTGCCATTGTTGTGAGGGGCGGGATGCTTGTAACCCACCCCCACAGAAGCGTGGGGCAGTAGAGCTGGCTTCTGATAGTTGAGTAGTTTTCTAGTCATCTCCAGCGACTGAACACCTGGAGTCACCTTTGGGTCCTTGCTGCTGAGTACAGGTCACGGCCAAGAGCTTATGGCCAGAGGTTTAGCAGATTGAGTAGAATGCTTTGGAATTGGGTTTTTCCATCTAGGACCTGATGGGTTGGAAATGAAGTTACTAGATCTGTGCAGCAGTTCAGTTTTGCTCCTCTCCACCCAGGAGATGGGAATATTCACTCCAAATAGGTGCATCCGAAGACGATAAAGTGCCTGTCCCACCCTGGGGCCGTTTGATCTGGGTAGAGTTGGCCTCTAACATTGTTTGTTCCATCTCTATTTCTGCTTGAAATAATGGTTGTGGTTTTTGTTTGTTTGTTTGTCTTTTTGAGATTCAAGGGTTTATGCGGCAAAGAGCCGTTTGGACCAGGAATAGCGTGCCACCTGTTTTCGCTTTGCCCAGTGGTATGTTCTGTGAAGCTGCTGGGCCAGGAGGCAGGACCCAGAGCTGCCCGGGGTCTTGTCGGCGTGGGCAGAAGGGCGAACTCTTTCCCTCGTGGCTCAGCGGGTGGGCAGCAAATCCGACTGTGTGTAAAGCCAAGAACTAAAGGTTTTCAGAAAATGGAAAAAACCCTGAGGTTGGCTCGGCTGGTTTTGACTGTTTCCTCACTGTTGTTTCTCGTGCTTAGACTCAGTTACTACTGACCTCTCTTTCTTTATCCCACCTGTCCGTGTACTGACTGGTCAGTTTCTGCCCCACATCTCCAGACCTGCCTTCTCAATTCCTGGGTCCACTGGAATGTTGACACCTGGGTGATGGAACAATAAAGATCTTCATTTCTGTGAAGTTCAAGCGTCACCCCCAGGGTCCTTTCCAGTTCAAAGGATTTGTGATTTTGCAGTGAACTTGCTCACATCCTTCAATAGCCCCTCAGCATGGGAGAATTTCCAAATACTCACACAATAAGCGCTTTCTTCAGCTTCGCTATGTGTTAGGTATTGCCTAGGTGTTGAGACCAAGCTGGGTGCACTATTCCTGCGACTGCTGTCCTAATGGATCTCCCATTCCAGAGGAGGGAAGCAGACCACAAGTAAGCAATGATAGTTCTAAAAAAAAAAAAAAGGATAATTTCAGGTAGTTGTAAGTAACATGAAAAACACACACAGGATGTTGTGAGAGTAATTCAGAGGCAGGTGTAGTCCCCGTATTAGCCAGGTGCTCATGAAGAGTCTGTCTGAGGAGATGATATTGGAGTTGAGACCCTAATGAAGAGAAGGAGCCTGCTGAGTGGAGAACCGGGGTTGGGAGCTCCAGGCCAAGGCACCAGCAAGTGCAAAGGTGAAGCCAGAGATGGGGAGGGGTGGGGAGAGATGGGGTGGGAGACCTGGGTTGTGCCTGGGAGTTTGGGTCATATTCCCTGAGCACTTCACACGCAGGGACATCTTGCTTCCCAGGGACCCGGCCAAGTGACCACAGCCTCTTCCAGATGAGTGGTTTACCACCACGTGGACTACTTTGGGTTCCAGTCTCTTGTCCATAGGAAAAAACCAAACACATCCTAAAAGAATATTCTCCCTCGCACTTTTCTGAAGAGGTTGAAGGTACAGGCCTACTGGAGGTTTCCACACTTTACAGGGTTCTGAGGGTGGGATCGGGCGTGGGGCAAGCCCGCAGACCCATAGCTCATGGAGGGGAAGGGGTAGGATAATAGCCTGAGGATCCCGAATGATGGTCCCACCTCTTTCCCACCGGGCAAAGGCAGGGAAGGACTTTTGAACCACCCGGTGTCTCTGAATTGCTTCTTCCTTCAAGAGGGACTGAGTATTTTCCTCCCTCACTGTTCAGACTATAAGGAATGTAATGGTGAAAGTTGTAGGGTTTACGAAGAACCGGTTCGTATCGGGCTTGGATACCTGTGACCTTGGGCAATCGCTGTTTCCGGGTATCTGTTTCTTCGTCTGAAAGGGGCTCATTACCCTCTTCCTGGGAGGTTTGTAAGGGTCGAGGGAAATCTCGTTTCTTAGTAGCAGTGCTAGTGATTGGAGGTAGGTAGTCGTGAGACAAGACATTGAGTTTGCCACGCGGTCTGCCATGTTGATTTCCGAGGCCTTAAACCTTCACTTTCGTTCCTACCGCCATGAAGGCTGCGTGGGGAGGGGAAGCCAATTCGTGAAGGGCTGTTTCCTGTTTCTGAACCCGTTAGTGTGAGAACAGCGTGCCTCGTGAGTCCTCGGTCACCTCAGCCGTCCGCATCTAGAATAGTCCCTGCTCTACGCACGTCCCCCGCTTGTTGGGAGAATCGGTGAAAAGCTAGGCAGACAAGTGGACATGTGTAAAAGGTGATCGTTTCAGTGTTGGGTTGGGAATCGCATCGCAGATGAAGGGAAGGCCACGGTGCTCCCCTCGTCCTTGCTGTTCTTAATTTTCAATGCAGAAGTACTCATGGCCGGAAGGCAGGCTCTGTCGGCCATGGGAACCCAGAGTTGGGTGGAATCATGTCTGAACGTAGCTGATGAGGTGAGCAATTAGATGCAGGGTCGCAGTCAACGGAAGTCCCAGGAAGAGATTCGGTCGGGCTGGTGAAGTTCATTTCACCCCTGCAGGCGGTGGACCCTTCCACTCCAGAGTGCCCACCCCAACATGCAGAGGGTGGTAAGCCCTCTGTGTCCCAGGACTAGTGCCTACACGGCCTGTAGAACATCTATTCAGAGACACTTGCTGCTAGGTGTGTTTAGCTGAATCATCCCGGGCTGCTACGCCCCAGTACAGTGGGGTCCCCGCGGGCCCAAGGAAGTCCTAGCCTCTGGGCAGCTGCTGCCTGGCAAGGGCTGGGCTGCTTGGGCCATACTCATCTTCCCTCTCCTGGCTTCCTGCACTACCTCTGTTTGGGGAAGAGACCCACCCCCACCCCCCGCCCCCCGCAACTCACGTACCCTGACTCTCTTCATCTTCCCTGCCCTGAGCTGCTGTCTGCCTGATATTACGTGGATCGTCATGAATCAAGAGTGATTATTAACAACAGTAATGCTGCTACCTTTTACTTTTTATTTCAACATATGTGACATTTTTTTTTACCTTTGCAACTATCCCGGAGAGTTGTGAAATATCCAGAAGCGTTGTGACAGCCCTTCTCCTCCTGGGGTGACTGAGGGCCTGAGCCTATGAACGTAACTGTCACACAGCCACCGAGCAGGAAGTTGTTTCTCCCAGAAGGTGGGTTTTCAGACTCTGAGCCAAGGGTAAGCTTTGTTGCCCATGTTTGATAGTGACTGTGTTCTGGGCCCAGCTGCAGCATCCCTCCCTGGGCATTTTATTCTCACCATCCGACTCAATCCCTAGAGACTCCGGGGTCCCTGAAGACTTCTTCATCCCTAAAGAACTTGTGGGTACCAGCTCTCACCCTCCACCAGGCACCTGTAGCCTCCCTGGGGTGGCTGAATACCTGGGAGGGTTCTGACTGGAAAACCCTCTTCGAATCTTGCAGTGACATTCTTGGCATTGCTTCCCGGGGGAGAAGTCCCCTGGAATGCAGGGACTCGTTCCCCTGAGCTAGGCTGAGCTAAGAATGTTAATAAAAGGCTTCCCAGAGCTTTTCCATCAGACACTTTCATCTTATTCCAGGCCTGCAGAATCAGCACTGGGTGTGGGGGCGGGGAGGCAGGAATCCAGCAGTAAATATTATTCTCCTCATTCTGTGGATGGAGGAAATGGAAGCCAGACTTCGAGGCCAGAGGCAGCCCAAGCACAAGTTCACCGCCAATGCGGTGGGATCCAAACCCAGCTCCGCTGGACTCTGGAGCACATTCTGCTGCCCGGTCTAGCCCGATGGCAGTAGACATGATCGCCATCCTCAGATGGCTTCAGATCGGACCCGCAGCCATGCCTGATCTAATGTTAAGTGCAGTGTGTGTCTACAGGCTGCAGTCCGGCTGTCTTGGCGTACCCCTTTGGAACGGGGAGGAAGATTCCCCGGCCTTGCTCACGGCTGATGCTCGGCTGTCTCGGAGCCCCAGCCTGATGAAACAGACTTCCCTGAAAGGGAGCTTTTCTGGGTGCCTGGGCTGCAGGAGTTGGGCCTCCCTAGCGTGTTCCCTGCTGGGCCGGCCAGGCCTTTGCTCACGCGGTTCCTTATGACGGGAAACGGGCGCTCTTTCCCTCTGCCCTTCCTGTCACACCCACCTCATCCCGGAAGCCCGCGTTCATTGATCACATCTGGCCCCAGCCGTTCATCCTCCATGCGGGACGCAAGGGTCTCTGTTTCCCCTATTTCTGTCTCGTCCCCATGGCTGGTTTCATAGCTCCGAAAGTGCACGGCGGGGCGGCGTGTGCCACGCGGGTGGCCCTTCGCTTCGTTCCTGGCGATCCCCAGGAGTTTCTGCCCGGTTTCCCAGCTGCCTCCTTTCCACCGGGCCTTGAGCGTCCAGAAGTCTCCGCGGGGAGTGTGGACCCAGGGCTGCTGGGGGGCACGTGGAGGCTCGAGAGAGGCGAGGCGCAGTCCCCAGCCACACGGGCGTGGCTTGCATGACCAGCGCTCCTCTCCGCGGGCCCGGAGACGGGCGCTTCCCCAGCAAACAGGGGGCCTTGTTTGCCGTGTGCCCCCCGTGCCACCGTGCGCGCCGCACCGCGCGAGTAGTGGCACGAGTGTGGACTCTCGGGTGGGAGGGGGAAGGTGAGCGTTTTCCCCTTTTCTCACAGTCTGGAAGAAAAGATAAGTGACGGGGTCCTCCCTTGGGAAATAAATCTCACCGCGGGCAACATTCGGCCACACGCCGTTCGTGCCCAACAGCTGTCTCTCATTTGCTGGCAAATGTTCCCAGTGATGAATGTCCTCCGTCCACAGTCACAGCCGTCCCTAAATGGAGGCTTTGGACAAGTGCAAAGGGAACAATGGCCCTTCTCAGAGAGCTCTCAGCAGACGCTCCCAGTGAAGTTGGTTCATCACTTGGAGCGGAGTCAAGATCATAGACAAGATGCCATTGATTCAGCAAGGAAGGCCCTAAATGGCCGTGGAGTTAGAGAGGCTGAAGGCAGCAAGAAGCAGCGATAAGGATGGGATTCACGGCTGCCGGGACAGGCCTTGAATAAGCAGAGTGAATGAGTCCACCTTTCAGATACCGTCTTCTAGAAGTTGACTTACGGCATGACGGCCCTTCTCCTTGATACATTTGCAAAACCCTCTGCAGTCATTATAGGAGCACGGTTGCCACACCTGTGTTGTTGAATGGCTCAGGGAGATGAGGGACCGATGGAGAAAAAGAGAAGGTGAGCGGGGGTGGTCGGGAGAGCCGGTGAGGACTTCTGGCCCCAGGGCTAGGCTACAGCTGGGAGAGGTGTCTCTGTGCCGTTGGCCTCAGGCTGAGCAGCCGCAAGCCCCTCTTTCCACCAAGTCCCGGGTCCGTTCTCCCTCTCTGTGTCCCTGCTGACTTTCTAGGACAAAGATAAAAGGTCAACATTCCAAGCTGGCCTGGGTCAACTGGGCAAAGTGTTTTTCTCTCTCCTTTTGGCTATTTTTGGTTTCTCCCAGGGGAGTTCCTTTAAATCCTTTAAAATAGCGTAAACAACAGCTACGCGTTGCTATTTCACTCTGTAAGGAGTTCAATGTAGTAATTTTATATGTATTTTTTATGGCAAAAGCCGTACATGCTTATTATAAAATATGCATCTGTGGCAGAAATTTATAACCTGGAATGTGAAAATCCCTAGAATTCCATCCTTGGTGATAATATCTGTCAAAGATATATTCATCCAAATATTTTTCTTCCTCTGCGGTGATTCTGCCCTTTTCCTCCCTCTCTCCTGTCCTTCCCTCCCTTCCTTCCATTCCTTCCGTTCCTTCTTCCTCTCCTCTCCCCTCCCCTCCCCTCCTGTTCCTTTCCCTCTCCTCCTTTCCAGCCCCAATGGTATCAAGTTTTAGGGGGAAGAAAAGCCCCAGTTGCTCAAGTAGCCTTCAGAAAGAGCCCATTTGCAAGCCCCCGTGTGTGTCTGCAATTCCCCCCCCCTTTCCCCAGACGCAATGCAGTCACTGGTAACCTTCTTATTTAAGTTCAGGATGTTTCTTGGAGCTCATTCCTGATAGACCTGCTGCCTTCTCCATGATGCTGCTTAGCATTTCCTGTGTGTGGAGCTGGCGCGACTTGTATAATCGCCGAACATTCCGTGTTTCCCAGGCCTTTGCTGTAACAAACCACGCCACCACGAATTTCCTTACACGGAGCTCATTTCAGACACACGAAGGAGGTCTGCGGCATAAAATCTCTGCACGTAGAATCCCTGGGTTGAAGGGGCACGTGCGTTTGCAGTCTGATTAGTTAGTGCCAAAATGTCCCCCCAAAAGTTGTGTTCTTTTTACCCTTATTAGCAGAGTTTCAGGGTGTCTGTTTCCCTCCCCCCTCGTCAATCTAATGTGATTATACCTTGTCATCTTTGCCCATCAGAATGGGCGAAGGTGTCTTTGCAAAGTTTCTCTCTCTCTCTCTCTCTCTCTCTCTCTCTCTCTCTCAGACTATAAATGAAGTTGGGCATCCTTTCATATGTTTATTTTTTTATTTATTTAAAAAAAAATTTTTTTTTTAACGTTTATTTATTTTTGAGACAGAGAGAGACAGAGCATGAACGAGGGAGGGTCAGAGAGAGGGAGACACAGAATCGGAAACAGGCTCCAGGCTCTGAGCTGTCAGCACAGAGCCCGATGCGGGGCTCGAACCCACGGACCGCGAGATCGTGACCTGAGCCGAAGTCGGACTCTTAACCGACTGAGCCACCCAGGCGCCCCCTTTCGTATGTTTAAAAGCCATCTGTGTTCATACGATAATGCATTTTTTTTTTTCTGCTGGGTTGTTGGTCTTTTTCTGTGTTAAGGAAATTAACCCTTTGGATATGAGTTGCAAATCCCACCCCACCCCCTCCAGTTTCTTGTCTCTTGAATTGCTTTTATGTTTACTTTTCCAAAGTAGAATTTTTGTACGTGTGTGGTCAAATTTATCTCCTTTTATGGCCCTAAATTTTGCTTAGACTTAGAAAGCCTCTCTCTAAAATTATACTTTAAAAATCTTTTTCCTTTTTCTGAAAAAACAGCTTTGCTGAGATCTCATTCGCATACCATACAGGTCACCATTTAAAGTGGGTAATTCATTGGTTTCTAGTGTATTCACAGATATGTGCAACTGTCACCACAGTTAATTTTAGAGCTCCCCTCCCCTCAACCCTGAGCAAACACTAAACTAATCTACTTTCTGTTTCTATAGATTTCTCTCTTCTGGACTTTCCTGTGGTGGAATCCCATAATATGCAGACTCTTGTGATTGGCTTCTTTAACTTGACATAATATGTTCAAGGTTCTAAGTTGGCCAAATAATATCTGATTGTATGTATAGGTATAGATATAACATATCTTGTTTATCCATTTTTTAAAATTTTTATTTTTTATTTTTAAAAATTTACATCCAAATTAGCATATCGTGCAACAATGTTCTCAGGAGTAGATTCCTTAGTGCCCCTTCCCCATTTAGCCCATCCCCCCTCCCACACCCCCTCCAGTAACCCTCAGTTTGTTCTCCATATTTATGAGTCTCTTCTGTTTTGTCCCCCTCCCTGTTTTTATATTATTTCTGTTTCCCTTCCCTTATGTTCATCTGTTTTGTCCCTTAAAGTCCTCATATGAGTGAAGTCATGATTTTTGTCTTTGACTAATTTCACTTAGCATAATACCCTCCAGTTCCATCCACATAGTTGCAAATGGCAAGATTTCATTCTTTTTGATTGCCGAGTAATACTCCATTGTATATATATACCACATCTTTATCCATTCATCCATCGATGGACATTTGGGCTCTTTCCATACTTTGGCTATTGTCGATAGTGCTGCTATAAACATGGGGGTGCATGTGTCCCTTCGAAACAGCACACCCGTATCCCATGGATAAATGCCTAGTAGTGCAATTGCTGGGTCTTAGGGTAGTTCTATTTTTAGTTTTTTGAGGAACCTCCATACTGTTTTCCAGAGTGGCTGCACCAGCTTGCATTCCCAACTTGTTTATCCATTTATCTGTGGATGGACATTTGTGTTGTTTTACTTTTTGGCTGTTACAAATAATGCTACCATAAACATTTGTGTACAAATTTTTGTGTGGACGTGTTTTTGTTTCTCTTGGGTATGTACTTAGGTGTAGGATTTCTGCGTCATGTGGTAACTTGATATTTAATGATTTGAAGTCCTGCCAGACTGTTTTCCAAAGCAACTGCATCCTTTTACATTCCCATCAGCTATATTTTCGTCTAGTGCTTTTGTGATCGTATTTTTCATGTTTTCAGTTTTTGAACAATCTGTAATTCTTCATAAGGTATGACATAGGGATTAAATGTGTATTTCTCCAGATGGCTATACCATTATAACAACAGTGTTTTTCAATCTTTTCTTCTCGATGTCTTTATCGTAATCATTGTATATGCTAGGTCCTATTCTATATAGTCTTTTCTGTTGATCTACTTGCCCACTCACATGACATTGCCTGCTCACATGACTGCTTTAATTTTTGTAGTTTTGTGACATGTTACCTCATTCTTAATTCTGTGAGGGTAAATAGAGTTTTTCATCCCTGTTGCAGACACGAGGAAACCAAGTCTCTGAGATGGACAACCCTGAGACAGAAAGAAGACAGACCAGCTTGTCTTTCAGAAAGTTCTGGGTCAGGTGCTTTTGGGTGTCTGTCAGTGGACAGAGTATCCAAGGCAATGTGGTGGGAAAGTCCGCCTAGGGTCTCCCCTACAGCCGGTGTCTGCTCACTCACAGTAGAATGACCATGATCAGTGAGCCCTCTGAGGAGAGCCCCACACTTGGGAGTGGAAGCCTCTTGCACATCAATGTGGTCATCCCCCAGCATTAACTTGCCATTGAGAATCCAGACAGTGGGGAAATGGAGTTGGACTTTGGCTGTGTTCTCTTCCCAGATTGTGTGACTCAAGATCCCTGCCAGGGATGGAGTTTTGTTTTGCTTTGTTTTCCCCCCGTTGCAAAAGGATAGCAAAAGTATTTGCCACATAAAACATACAAAGCCTCATAAAGTCTCAACCAATGAAATCATCATCTTTTCTCAGGCAGACTCACTCTCCTGACCTTGGCTGATTGCCACCCTCCAGGGAGTTGTAAGGCAAGGGAACCGATTTACTCAAGGAAGAGACCTACTTAACTTTCACTTTGTCAGATTTCATCAAACACTTGGGGTTTGGGGGTTATGGGATTAAGAGAGCATGATGCGATACCCTGGAAGTGTTGGCTTGTAGGAATGTGGAGTAAACCCCTGAGGAACAAGAAATCTCAAAAGGATTTTGCCTGGAAATGGCAATCAAAATGCAAAGTTGCCTCAATATCTCAAAACTTCCACCAAAGGAGAAAATGTCTGTCTGTCTCTTCTTCCTTCTGTCATCTCCCAAAGACATTCGTTTTATGGGAATCCCTTTGTAAAATTGTAACTATTTCCAGTGGGTAGGTGGGTGGTTGTTCTTCACTTTTTAATGTGGGAAAATAGGATGTTTAGACTGGGTCAGTATGACCTGGTTTTGGAGATTCTGGTTTTGCGGGTATTGTTTCAGGCATCACCGTTGCAGAGGCGCTGGGGTAGTCCTTCTCCATCTGGTGCGTATCTTGGCCCAGGACACGCCAGGGTCAGGTGCATCTTCATGGTCGCTGTGTCTGGGGCTCTTTGGTCCAGACACCCTCAATGTTTCAGGCAAGGCCTGGAGACCAAACTTTTTACTCCATCGGTCCTTTTAGGGACTTCTTGAGTGGTAGGGTCTAGGGAAGCTAGGAAATGGATGGAGCCATGACTTCTCCTTCTCCTCCCACAGGCCCTTAGCTTTGGTCTTTGGGGGCTAATTTAATTTCAGGCATCATCTTAGAAGCAGAGGTCTCTGACAGTCCGGAAGATGGTACATTTTCAGGAAAAGCAAGACAACACTGCTTTGTGAGAGAGACTGTTTCTCGTGTAGAAATTATAGTCTATTGTATTAGAAGGCATTCATTTACATCCTAAATCTCCTGAGCTCTAGGGATACAGTGAAGACAGTGACAACACTTCTAATATTGATTCATAGAAGCCTTCTCAGCTTCCCCTGGAAAGGGCTCTGATTTTCGTAGGTGTTCCAGTCTTTTCCGGTATTCCGTCCAGCTGTGCCTTTAAGCCTCTTCGGCTGAGAGGTGCACCTTTCTCTGTGCTCTTCCAGCCCTTGGTTCATCGCTGTCTCACAGAATTGAAATTAAGGCATTTGAGGGGAGAAATGCACATTATTCGCTTTTGTATCAGAGGACTATGGGAGCTCACTAATTACTGAATAATCCCACCATCACATGGGGGAGAACCAATCACCATTCTACACTTGATCTAAGCCAAAAGGCCGAGAAGCGATACCAATCACCATTCTATCCATTAACTGTTATTTTGCCAACATGTTGGTTCTGTAGACCGCATGGGTCACTGATGTAGAAGTTGTATTCTCTTGATTAACTACCTGTAGTGTATGTTACAGTGTCTGATACAGCAACCAGTAGATGTTTGTGTCTTTCCCATCTGCCACACCTTGGTGGGCATAGTGATGGCTTCTTTCTGAAAAGCATGTCCTTGTCCTTGGTTGGACTTCACCCAGGGTAATCTAGTTTACACATTGTGCTTTGTGGCGTGCCTGGGTGGCTCCATTGGTTAAGCGCCCAATTCTTGATTTCAGCTCAGGTCACGATCTCACAAACCGTGAGGCTCTGCACTGACAGTGCGGAGCCTGCTTGGGATTCTCTCTCTCCCTCTCTCCCTCCCCCTCCCCTGCTCTCTCTCTCTCACACACACACACACACACACACACACACACACACTCTCTCTCTCTCTCTCTCTCTCTCTCTCTCACTCTCTCACTCACTCTCAAAATAAATAAAAAAATAAACTTTAAACATCGATAACAACGAAAGCAACAAATTGCGTATTGTGCCCCATTTGATCTCTGCCTTGATACTGGTCTCTTTGAAGAGTCTTAGAAAAGGGAGTGTCTCTGCTAGGTATTTCATAACCTGGTAAAATATTCTCTCTGCTAAACTGGTGTGATAGTTCTTTATGTACTAGTTAAGATGGAGTTCCCAACATTTCACATTTGGTTGTTTGGAGATGTTTTTTGATTTGGAAAGTCTGAGGGTAGGATGGAGGGAGGTAAGTGTGAATTAGTAAACTGCAGGCCAAAGGACATTTTGTATGTGTATTATGACCTTGACTTGTAGAATGCCCCCTAGTGATATTTGAAAACACCAAGTTTTCAGCTGGATTTGAGACAACAAAGTACTACACGGCCCTCTGCCTTCCCTGCATTGGGAAAGCAGGTGAAGGATGTGCCAAGCCCAGTCCCCTGGGGTCTCCCCACCATCTCCTTCCCACTGCTCCTGGCTGTGTGGGTGGTGACTTCTGGGGAGGCCTGAAAGCTCCACTGGCTTCTCAGTCCCTGGCTAATTCTCTCTGGGTGGTCTTTTATTCTTCCCATGCTTCTCTGTTCTTAAGTCCTCAGTATTTCTACCCCCTTGGATAGTATTGAAGTTGTTGTGTGTGTTTTTAATTGAGTGTCGACAGTTCTGGGTATAACAAGGCCGGCAACCGCCTTATCGGTCTGAATGTGCGGTGTTGTTTTAGCCTGTGTGGTTGTTTCAAAATGTTCGTCCTTGCGGTTTTTGGGTTAGGTAATTGCTGTAATCCTCTTCCAAGAGGAGCAATGATCATAGAGGTTCTTCAGTTCTGAGTAAGAGAAACTGAACCGTCTCTACCCTACATTGAAAGAAATTTGCATCTGTGGGATCCAGTGAAGACCGTTGAGATGCTCGTCAGACGCTCTAAGCTGAAAGTCCGTAAGCGTAGACGAGCTTTCACATGTCTTTGTATGGCACTCGCCACCCTTACCCCACTTCACCAGATCTGAGCGCAGGCCTGGTTCGCAGTTGATGCTCTCTGTGAGTTGGTTGCTTTCACAAGTCAGAGGGTGCTTGTGATGCAGTGAACACACGAGCCTTCCTCTAGACGATCTCACAGCCTTTCAGAGTGTTACGTGTGGGGGCCTCCTTTAAGAGGGGGACTTTCGTAGGGGTGTGGGGAGGAGCCATACGTTTGGCCATGTGACATTTCGTGCTCCCAAACCCAACTTAAACATTTTCTATTTGTCCCCAATTAAACTCTTATGGGACTGAAATATGACATCAGAAAGTTGAAGTCCCCTCCCTTTTTGTACAGGCCAGTGACCTTCAAGCTAAGAATGGTTTTTAATAGATGGACATTTGCAAGTAATTGGATGACAGGGAACACTCACTTTGAACCCCGGTGAAGCAAAAATGTTATTCGCCTCTAAAACTTTCCAGTTTATTCTTAATCCTATTGAATTTTGTCAAAAGAAAATTTGTGGACGTGTGTGTTTTCTCTTGTTACCGTAGTACCTACATTATATCCTCACGTTTGCCTATTGGTCTGCTCTAGTATGAGGGCCGGAAAACTTGTCAGGAGCGAATAGTAAATATTTTAGGGTTTGTGGCCATATGGTCTGGGTGGCAGTGACTCACCTTTGCTACCGTAGCGTGTAAGCAGCCATAGACGGTATGTAAACAAACGGGCCTGGCTGTGTTCCAGTAAAACTTTATTTATGGACACTGAAATTTGAATCCCATACAATGTTCACGTGTCATGAAATGTTATTCTTTGGCTTTTCTTTCAGCCACTTAAAAATGTAAACGCCATTCTTAGCTCGAGAACCGTCTACGAACAGGTGGTGGGTTCAGTCTGGCCAGTGGTTCACTTTGCTGACTCCTGTCCTAGAGGATGAGACAGCAGCCTCCAGTAATGCCTGGAGTGACTAGGTTAACTCAGAGACTCTAGTGAACCTGAAATAACACCAGACAAAGTAATGCCTGGTCTCGTGACAGACTCCCATGTAACCACAGCACGAGGCATGCTCCTGTTCCCCACGTGCCACACCTTGGGTCTGAGGGATTTATTTATTTATTTTTTTAATTTTTTTTCAACTTTTTAAATTTATTTTTGGGACAGAGAGAGACAGAGCATGAACGGGGGAGGGGCAGAGAGAGAGGGAGACACAGAATCGGAAACAGGCTCCAGGCTCCGAGCCATCAGCCCAGAGCCCGACGCGGGGCTCGAACTCACAGACCGCGAGATCGTGACCTGGCTGAAGTCGGACGCTTAACCGACTGCGCCACCCAGGCGTACGGGTCTGAGGGATTTAAACCCACCCGCCTCCCCTCAACCCTGCCTCCACCCACCCTACACCCCTGCTCAAACCCCCTTCCACCCCCCACCCCCCACCCCCCATCCCACAGACCTAGTTCTTTAAAATCTGTCTAGGAAAGAGTTCCTTCAGGATGCAATGTCAGCCCTGGGCCCCTTCCAGCTCCTATTTGGAAGGTCTTTCCAAGGATAGCGAAGCTGAAACAGCTGCAGGATTTTTTTTCTTCTAGAATCATCCAGTGAGGGGGTGAGTTCAGGACTCTGGCAGCTCCCGTGTAAATGCTGAGCAGTTGAAGACAAATCTGGGAACAAATCTGGAGCAAATCCTGCTGCTCCTAAAACAGGGAGAGCGGCCTCACCAAAGCCAAGGCTTGCAGCATCCGCCTTTATTTCGAGGCCAGGGCTGGGGAAAGGGAGCCTCACACAGGGTCTCGTGAGACCCACTAGGATGCTCCCTCGCTCAGCTGGGTGTCTGTGGAGACCCCCTGGGGAAGCAAGCACATCTGCAGCTCGCCGAACGAGACCACTGTCCCGACTGTCATCCTGTTTGCCAGCGGCATCATGGCTCGTGCTAGAGGGTCAGCCAGCTGTGCTGTTGTCTCATGGAGAAAGTTTCCAGAAACGCTTTTTCCCTTTCTGCTCGAATGACCAAGTTTCAGAAAAATCCAATGATAATGTGCAGCCGTTTCAAATCTGTAACGTTAGCTGGGATGTTTAGGGTCATGTTGCCTGGGAGATTTAGGGGAGGGCATGTTAAGGTCTGTGAAATAGCCAACAAAATGTCCTCTGGAGCCCGGAATGCTGAGGCAACAGAGAGGCCGGCGAGAGGGGATTGCGGATGTGGCGTTTGTGCGACCTGGTCCTCATCGATGGGACTTTGTTGTGTTACTCTTGGACACGATAGGTGATCGCCATGAGGGCAGGGGCTCCCGCCTTTTGAATCTTCTACAACACTAAGCAGGTGTGGTCTTGGGTCCCAGTCAGCATCTCTGCCTATTGTGGACCCAAGTCTTGCGTGACCAGCAGAGAAGGGGCCAGATCATCTCGCCTCTTGGCCACGGGGGTGGGGGAGGCATGTTGTTGGCAGGTAACCATGGTAACAAAGACCTGGAGCCTTCTTTTTTTTTTTTTAATGTTTATTTATTTTTGACAGAAAGAGTCAGAGCATGAGCGGGGGAGGGGCAGAGAGAGAGGGAGACACAGAATCCGAAGCAGGATTCAGGCTCCGAGCTGTCAGCACGGAGCCCGACGTGGGGCTTGAACTCACAGACCGCGAGATCATGACCTGAGCCGAAGTCGGATGCTCAACCGACTGAGCCACCCAGGCGCCCCTAAGGCCTGGAGCCTTCTAAGAGGGAGACTGGGGAGTGGAGGCAGAGCTCTGGGAGCCTGGCCTTTACCTTTCCAGTCTCTGATGTCTCCGCCAGAGTGAATGTCCCAGCGTTGTCCTTTCAGGCAGCCTGTGGGGCAGGGAGACTTCGAAGTATGCTAGGATTGAAAGTTTAAGAGAGGGGGTGGGGAGGGAGAGTTAATGAGGCTTTCCTCATTACTATGCCTTTCCTGTAATGTAGTTTTGCAAAATAAGGACTATGTCACATCTTATAAACAAGATATCTTTTTAAAGGTCTATTGCGTCCATTCAGTGGAACACTAGGTAGCTGGTAAAAAGAATGTGGCACATCCATATGGTGCCCAAAGTGTATCTCCAAGGGACAAGTGAAAATAACAAGGTTCAGAAGGCTATATGACACATGAGCTTACTTGTGTAAGATTTAATCTGTGTTTTTCTCTATTTTTATATAGAATATTATGCATAGGAAATTCCTGGAAGGCTACACAATCCATTGACAGTAGGAGGAAGGGGCTGATGCTGGGGGTTCTGAGACAGGAGGGAAACTTTTGTTTTTATATTTTTAATGCTTATTTATTTATTTTGAGAGAGAGTGAGCACATGCGTGTACAAGCAAGAGAGGGGCAGAAAGAGAGCGAAAGAGAGAATCCCAAGCAGGCTCCACGCCATCAGCCCAGAGCCTTACCCAGGGCCCATTCTCACGAATGGTGAGATCATGACCTGAGTGGAGATCAAGAGTTGGACACTTACCGACTGAGCTACCCAGGCGTCCCAGGAGGGAAATTTTTCATTGCCTGTTTGTACTGCTGTTTGTTTGATCGATTGATACATATATCCACATGTAGGTATATTTTTACCATGTGCACGCATGCTATTTTCCCAGTAAAAGTTTAAGTTAATAAAAATAGAAGGAAATGCACAAAAGAAGTCATTGAGAAGGTATTTGGCATCATGAAAGCTTCCGGAGCTGGTCACCCTCGGCCTGTTCTGGACGTGGAGATATGGAGAGTAAAGCAAAAGAAAATACTGGGGTATTTCACTTATGGCAACCCCTGCCCCTCCCACCCCACCCAGCCCTGTGCGGCTTCCCTTATCTGAGCCATAAATTCTGGGACAAACAATGGCAAGTCAGCCTGGGGCTGGGCTTGGTGTTTACAGAGGGAAAATCTGGGAACCCACTGGAATGAAAAATGGCACCCGAGGCTTCTGGGCTGGGAGGGAGGGTCACAGGAGGCGCTGGGGCCTGCCCACGTGACTGTCCAGCGTCGTAAGGAGAAGCCCAGTGGTCGTTCTGAGGGTTTAACTCTCCAGCTGTCCTGAGATTCTCCACAGAACAGCTTTTGTACACTCTTAAAAACATCACTCCTTGAGCCCAAGGAGAAACTTCAATTTGGAACAAATTAGTCAAGAATTTTGTTGTTTTATCCTAATTAAAGGCAAGAAATCTTTGTTGTAACTTTCTCTACAGGATGTGACTTGCTGGGGAGAAGTTAATGTAGCGGTTCTCATGGGGAGAGTCATTCCATCTTATCTTCCTCCCCCCGATTAAATATAGTAGAACTCACCAATATTCCTCTCATGCTGGCATTCTGTTTAATTCACTAGGTTTATGAGCTATAATAGGGCCTCCCCCCACCCCCCCCCAAAAACCATCTTCCCTCTGTTCTTGTGCTGTTAAAAAAAAAAAAAAAAAAAAATGAAGTAAACACAAGAGAATTTTCCGTGGCCCAAATTCTGACCTTGGTAAATCATATTTTTTTGTTTGTTTTCCCCTGATTGATGAAGGGTCTTGCCCTGCCGGTCTGCTTTCTTCAGAATCAGCATTTACAACTACCCACACCAGAAGCCCTTTTATCCTGCGATCTGCTTATTCCCCCCGGAGCTGAATTGCTTCTTTCCAAGATGGTGGCCAAATCCTTGCCCTTTTTCTTCCCTTTTCTTCCTCAGCACAAACCCACCTGGCTTTCTTCTTTGAGAACTGAGTGTGTTGACAGCCAGACTGAGAAAAGTTTTTAGCATTATTCTGGCTACTCTGCCCAGTAGCAAATGGGGAAAGATGAGGGAGAACCAGCCAGTGGCTAGTGGCCATGTACTTAGAGTATCCTCTCCCTGGACGAGACACCAGCCCACCACAGGAATACTCCCAGTATTCCTGAATATTCCAAATATATTCCAAAATATATGTCATGGTCCTGGGAAATGTGAAGACTAGTTCAATATCACCCGCTGCCACCTAAGTCTCCGTGGCTAGAGGAGGCTCTTTGGAGGAAGCAGGACTTGAACCTGGCTTTCAGAGATGGAAAGGATTTACAGTGAAGGGGGAGGGGGGGGACAAAAAGGGAGTTCTAGGTGGAGGGAAATAATGCACGTAAAAGTTTTGCAGTGGGAAGATACCCACCCCAAGGGTGCTTTTGCAAACTTGGAGGCTTCCAATGATAAGATACAGAAGTGGCCACAGGCCTCTTCCCCGCAGTTTCCTCCCCATTTTCATGTTAAAGTGAAAGCAAGTCTCTGACTGAATTCAGCGGCACCCCAGACATCTGTGAGCAAGCAGACACAAGGACGATCTTACCGTCTGTTTCCTGGGCCTGATGATGCCGCAGCTCTCTGGCGTTCAGGTGTCCTGCCCCAGCGGGCACCTGACTGAAGGCAGGCACAAGAGAATACCAGCGGCAGTGTTTAGCTACCACAGTGGGTCAGGCCACAGAATTTTCCAATAACGTGTGTGAGCACTATGCTGCATTTCTGGGCTCGGGGTATGACTCTCGATGGTAATAGAGGCTTCTGGGTTTACCTAGATTCTCACATCCCCATGCCAGGGTACAGGGGCTGGAAGAAGATTTCCAGCCACTCCATTTGTCCTGAACACCACTGATTTCAGCAGTGAAATTGTTTTAGCATCCATAAACATATCCGAAGCCTGGCAGTCGCTGCCTCTGGGGTGTGGACTTCTGATTGGAGTCTTTCAACTAACCAGCAGCCTGTGGTGTATAGAATCTGATTACTTTAAATTTTTTTTCTGAACCCTTATTTATTTTTGAGACAGAGAGAGACAGAGCATGAACGGGGGAGGCTCAGAGAGAGAGGGAGACACAGAATCCGAAACAGGCTCCAGGCTCTGAGCTGTCAGCACAGAGCCCGACGCGGGGCTCGAACTCATGGACCGCGAGATCATGACCTGAGCTGAAGTTGGACGCTTAACCGACCAAGCCACCCAGGCGCCCCAGAATCTGATTACTTTAAACATTAGCTCCCACCCTGGAGTGTGGATTTAAATTAACCTACGTGCACATATCTCTTAACACTATTCAAAGAAGAGCACTAAAGTGACTTATAGGCGATATTATAGCTAACCTGCGTAGACTCTCGGAGACCTGAGAATAGAAGTGTTTGGAGTTTAGATAAAACTTGAGAAACTGACGTCTCTGATTTCCTATTAGTAGTGAGAAGGCTAAGGGTCAGGGAGGTTGATCAGCTTGCCCGGGGTCACCCTGCTTGGTGGCCGCAAAAGAAGACAGTATTTCCTCTTCCTCTTACTACCCCCTCTTACTACAACTAGGCAGGAGGCTCCCCCAAATAAGCGGACAGTGTGGTTTGGGGTGTTAATTCTGTTGGGTATGATCATCGGTTTTGCATTAGTGTGAAAAGGTTTTATCAGCTAGAGACACTTTGAGGCATTTATGAATATTGCACTATATAAACTTACTGTATTTCCAATGGATTTGTTTTGAGTACTTCAGAAGGGGGGGTGCAGAGATGAAAGAGAATGGCAGACCATCTGATAACCAATGGTGCTCTGCAGTAGGTTCATGGGGGGGGGGTTCTTTTTACTCTTCTCTACTTTTTACGTTTGCAATTTTCCATTTAAAGTTTTTCGCAAGAAGTTTTTAAAAAAATCAGAGTGATTTTTCACACCCAGCCAAGAAACGCCTTTAGTTGCCCGCCTACAGTTGCCAGCCGCCGTAATCAGTTTCATGAAAGATAGGATTTTGTCCCTGTTCCATCTGGGCTGGTCAGGAAATCTTGGTATCAGTGACCCAGCGGTCGACCCCTCGGGGCAGGTGAAGCCTCCCGGTCCTCTTATCAGTGATCCCACCTCTCAGCAGCCATTCGCAGAATCTCCTCCTGGTGACTCACTTCTTATCATCCCTGCTCCACGTCTGCACGCGGGAGTACATTGGGAGTACATTTACGTGGCCCTGTAGTTGATTATCCCACACGCCGTGCTTGGGCCTGGCCTGCAAGGGAGGGAAGATGGAGTTAACTTACTGTTTGCATTAAGCGTGTGTGCATTCCCATAGCCGTCCGCTGCTGTCTTGGATGTTGCAAAACATTATCCCACAGTTAGAGAAGGGTGGAGAGCAGTCTTTCTTCCACCCCCTCTGCCCGTCTCCGCCTCCTTGCCAAGGAGCCGGGAAGGCTTTGGAATAACCTGAAATAAACTTGCAAGTTCAAGCAGAGCCTTCATTCCGCTCTCCCTGGCAATTAACAGTGATTTACTGGAGGTTACATTCTAGCGTGGCCTCTGCCCTTCTGTTATCAGCTGCTTCAGGGACTGGCCTCTTTATTGGTCGGTTCCTGGCTGTCCTGCAAACAACCCCTTTCACATTTAGCTCTTGCCCACAGCCACATCCTGTCCCTTTAGTACTGTATGGGCGGCCCATACTCAAGTCGGGGAGGGCTGTGCCGTGTAGACAGCCGCCATAGACAGATGGATCGAATCACAGGGTAATTTTTCTCCTGGCGTTTTGGAGATGGAACGGACTCCGAAATTTGCTCTCTGTAACATGTTCCCAGAGAACACGAGGTTGGCGCGAGACGAGTCTAAATCCCCAAGTGTCTGTCTGCAAACAGCTGACGGTGTCCTACCCTGGCACAGACCGGGCATCCTGCCTTCTTGCCTTTTATCAAGAAGACTCCTGTTACAGATGGGAAGTCACCCAAAGCTCTGTTTCCCTTTTGGCTCAGCCAGAAAGTGATGTGTGGGCCGTCACCTCACACACCGTGTTCACGGGCACGGTGTGGCCTGACCATCTAAGCTGACCTACGTAGCCGCGCTGATAAATGTTCGTGTGAAAGAACGCCGAAGCAGCCTTGATCTGTCACATGTGAGGGATTCCTCTTACAGGTTAATATCTGGAAAGGGCTTGTCCCTCCTGAAGAACTGATATCTTCCCTTTGATCAGATAAGAAGAATTGCCTCTCCCCTCCCCCACCCGCTCCCTTCACTTTTTTGGACTCCCTTGAAAGACAGAGCTCATATTTCACATCCTTTACAATGTTAGCCTGGATTGGGGGGTGGGGGGTGTATTTTCTTTCCCCTTCTCTCCGCTTGGGTTTTGGTTTCCTGTGAACATTTTCAGAAATCCTTTAGGTGATATACAGGGCACCAAGAAGTGACCTGTTCAAAGGCTGCACTGCCTTTCCACTGCTGATCACTCTGTCCTTGGGAGTTGAGGACCCCGTACAGTCCTCCCCACTCGAGGACTGTGCGCTTCCTCTCGACAGAATCCTCACCCAGACGTCTCCGTTTGTGTTTTTCACGAGCATCTGAGTACCTTCCCTTTTTGCTAACAGATTGGGTCTTCTTACTGGGAATTGAGACCCTCTGCTCTTCATGGTAATTCACGAATCTGCTCACTTAACATTCCTGCTGGGAACCCGCTCACCTGTCTCATCAGTTTCAGCCCCAAAGACAGAGATCAGCATCCAGAAAATTGAGGATGCTCAAGGACAGGTTTCCCCTTATGCTGATCATGGTAGCTGGGTTTGGACGGACCTGGTTGGAAAGCATTTGTGAGGGTCATAAGCTCTGCGGGGAGCGTGGCAGGTGATGGAGACCATTTCCTTGGAAGCCTATTGTAGAGGCTTTTCTAAATCACACGTGAGGGTTGTGTTCTGCAGACTGGGCCCTAGATATCATTTGTTTCCCGATGAGGATTTTACATTTTATATTTTCATTTTAGTATTAGTTTTTAAAACTATTTTGAGCCTATCCTGAATCGTCTAGATGGCTACCTTATGACTGTGTTTGTTGCCTCATTTATATTCGCTATTAGATTGGTGCCCAGAGATAACGAAAATACCAGTGCCAGCTAGACTCCCTGGCAGTTCTACATGGCTATGCTGGTGGTCGGGGGGTGGGGTGGGGGGGAGGTTCCTGGATTGTATGTTAGCTTGGGAATGGAAGAGAACAATATATATGCCTAGATACTTCTGCACATTTTACTTGTATGACATTGCCTTGTTAGGTTACTGAGAGTCAAGCAGGGCTCGAAGTCAGTAGATTTCTTGGCCAAAATGGTCAGCGATTTAATAGATATCTGTACCGAAAAAGGGAGGAGGGGATTCCTTCCTGTTGAGAGCCCACAGTGTTGAAGTCATGATTTGAGGCCATTAACCTTGTAAAATACGTTGTTAGGAGTTTCTGGATAGTACTCAGGGCTCACCAGACGATGCCCAATGCCCAGCCTCTGTGTCAGAGCTGTGAACTTGAATGTGTGTCTGGGCTGGAACAGGTGGGCTCACATGGCTGGTCTCCCTCCTTCTGGGTCATCACACACACCCCAGGCAGCTAACTTTTCTGTAATTCTGTTTTTGTCATCACTCCTGCTCTAAGCCGTCCATGACTCCCTAGTGCCAACTGGATGACTTCACCTGGGGATTCTTCCCCTGGTTGGCAGGGCTCTCTCAGGCCTGCCCCGCTCACCCTGTAGGAGTCACATCCTGGGTGTTTGCTGCTGCAGCTTGTGCCCTAGCCACCCCTCCCTCTTGGCGGCCTCCCGGCTCTCACGTCCCCCTGGGACACTGTCTTTGTCCCATCTCCTTGTTTCCAGACCCTCCGCAGTCCAGTCCAGATACCATCTTGCCTTCTCTAATTACCCCGGTCACTTGTCACTCCCCTTTCTGCCCCCAAACAATGGCATCATGTAGACTTAATGTGCTGTCACTTGAGTCGTGGGGTGGTGAGTTGGAGGAGACTGTCCCACCTTCTGGACTATGAACTCCTGGGTAGATGGCAGGATTCAACTTACCCTCCTGATGTGGCTTTGTCTCCTTCCAAAATGTACTTCTCGGTGCCTACGTCCATTCATTCACTCGCTCCTCCATTTAACAAACCCGTGTTGAGCACCTGTTGTGTGCTGGCAGGACTCAGCACGTTGAGGAGATGGTGATCAAGACAGACACAAAGGAATATTCCTCATGAACCTTCCGGGCTGGGGAGATAGGGAGAAGTTGGGGGGAAGGAGAGGAAGGTCTCAAACAAGTCTTGATGGCTCAGGACTGGCAGGAGAAGAGTCAGGGAACCTCAGGACACACACTGCAGAGAAGTGTCAGCCAGTGGTAGTATGGGACTCATCACCTCTCTTGCACCAATGCCTCGATTAGTTTGCACTCCAGGACTCCAGCTCTTGATCCTGTCTGCTCATTTGAATCAGCTGCAGAACCTCCATGAATTTGGACCCCCTGCCTCACCCAAGAGACGGTCTGATTTATTTGGTCTGGGGAATAGATAACAAAACTCACGACCCACGCGCGAGCCGGGGGACCCAGCGGGACACCCCCCACCCCGCCGCTCTGTAGGCGGCCCGGTAGGTCAGCTCAACCCCTTGCATGGGCGGAGCGAGGGTCTTGTTCAGTGCTGGGGCCACAGGTGTGAGGGCTCAGAGAAGAGGATTTATTTGTGTGGCCTGCCATGTGCCCTCTTTGGGGTTGAACTGTGGCCCCTAAAAAGATACGGTCAAGTCCTAATCCCCCGACTGCGACTTTATTTGGAAATCGGGTCTTTGCGGATCGTCATCTGGTTAAGATGAGGTCCTACTGGATTAAGGTGGGCTATCAGCCAGTAAAGGTAGGGGGTCCTCATAAGAAGAGGGCAGTTTGAATACGGAGACACACAGGGATGATGCCTGTGACGACAGAGGCGGAGACTGAAGTGCTGTAGCTGCAAACCAGGAAGGCCAGGGATTACTGGTGGCCACTGAAACCAGGAAGAGGCCAGGAAGCATGGCCCCGTTGACACCTGATTTCAGCCTTCTAGCCTCCAGGACCGGGAGAGACTCCATTCCTGTTGATTTAAGCCCCTCAGTCCATGGTATTTTGTTATGGCCTCTCTAGGACACTAATACAGGCCCCGAGGGTCTTGGCCACATGAACGGTGATGCCAGGATCTCCCCCAGGCCCCGACTTGGGCACCAGCAGGAGCCCCGAGGCAAACCCTCAGCAGCTGTCACAGCTGTGACCTGACTGAGCGTTTCACAAAGCAGCAGCCTGCACGGGAGATGTCAGCGAGGGGAGAGGGTCTCAAAGAACGGAATGGAAGTTGACAGCTTGGTTCTCACTCCCTAACCTTTAATTAGGCCCACAGCAACAGCTGCTGCTCAGAAAGGGCTTCATTATCAAGTCAGTGGCATGGCCTGGGTTCTGCTTGGGGAAAGGGCATGGGTAGAATGCCTTGAGTAGCAGGCCAGCACGGGACAGCCCTGTCAGTTCAGCGTGTGAGCGGCACAGGCTGAGCCCTGGAGGCCTAGACCCCGCTCTGGACGAAGCACGGAAGGCCTCCCTGCTGTGGGGAAGAAAGCCCTGGACGCCAGGCCCAAGCGCTGGGCTTTGGTTTCATGCTGCTTCCGGTTCTTTCTGTAAGCTTCGTAAAGTGACTTCACTTCACATATTGGTTAATGACATCTCTTTTGGTAAGATTGTGGAGGCTTCAGTGAAACGCAGCGAAGTTCGGCAAGGGCCCCGCTAGTGCCTTGCGCTTAGTGGTGCTGGTCGGACGCTCATGTGGCGAGTAGGGGTCCGGAAGGGCCAGGACTCAGAACGAACAGGAGGTCAGCCTCGTGTGTATGGCATGGGGCCGTTGGTGGCCCGGGGCGCTGCCTCCCATAAAGTGGCACAGCAGACAGCAGGCCTGACTGGCCTTTGGGACGCGTGTGGTGTATCCACAGCAGGCTGCACGCCGGGTGGAAGCTGGTGGGCCCAAGGGACCTTCCAAGAGAGGCAACTTGGAATTTTCTGTGTCTGGTGTGTGTTCCCAGGGTTGCCTCGCCCTGACTCCCAGAAACCCGTTTTCCCAATTTGCTGCTCCTGTGTCTAGAACCTACTCCCACAAGACAGCTCCCAGTGTGTGAGAGGCTCAAGTGCCACTGTCACCAGGTGAGGGGGGCGGAGCCTGGCAGAGGGCAGCCGGGGCATGTTTCCCTCCCATGGGCTCTGTGCAGCTGTCCTCGCTGCACCTGTCTGGTCCCCGCCTAGAAGCCCTGGGCCCTGGGCCCACAATCCGCTCAGCTTTTCGTGAAAGTTGTTCGTAATTATTTACGGCAAAAAGTAAGGCTCTCTTTTGCCAGAATGAATGTTCTTAAATGAAGAAGTTTTTATCCTGGCTGATTTTAAATCTAATCAGATTCTTGCAGTCCGGTGGAAAAATCAAACTTTTTCCAACCAGGTTAATCTTTTAGAAGTCTGTTCCTTCCTGGCTCTTTGTTTTTTTCCTAAAGCTGTGTACAAATATTCTCTCGATCCGTGAGTTTTGGGGGGCTGTCTTAGCTTCCTAGGGTTGCTGTAACAAATTACTACCAGCTAGATGGTTTAAGACAACAGAAACTTATTCCCTCACTGTTCTGGAGGCCAGAAGTTCCAAAATCAAGGTGTCGGCGAGGCGGGCACTCCCTCTAATGACTCTAGGGGAGAAGCGTCCTCGCCTCTTCCAGCTCCTGGTAGCGCTTGGCTTTCCCTGGCTGTGACAGCATGAACTGCAGCCTCTGTCTGTCCCCACACGACCCTTTCCCCTGTGTTTCTGTATCTCACAGCTCGCCCTCCTTTCTCCTAGAAGGATACCAATCATTGCATTCACAGCCCACCCTAAATCCAGTATAATTTCATCTCAAGGTCTTTAACTGCATCTTCAGAGATCCAGTTCCAAATAAGGTCAATTCACAGGAACCAGGGGTTAGGACAAACAAATCTAATGTCATATGAACAGGAGCCAATAGAAATATGAGGCTCAAAGAAGTGAGCAGGCAGCTCTCCTACCTTGTAGACAAAGAAGCGGTTACTTGTGAGCCTGTGACAAGACAAAGGGGCTGGGCTTGGGGCGGCAAATTAATGAAGAAGTAACAAAGTTTGTTTATGCAGCCTTCTCGGCCTTGAATTCCCCTATCTTTTTTGATAAGGATGCTTTATACCCTCATGGCATAGGGAAGGTGCCTTCACACAGGAGATTTATTTCCTGTTTTGGGGGAGGCGGGGGACAAAGGAGGTCAGTGTCCTTCTTGCACCTGGCATTTTCTTAAGTAACTTTAACTGAAAATCATCCATATGCCAAAGTGGCTTATTTTGAGGTAGCCTAGTCTGCTCCCCTTCCCGCCATCATAAGTGGAAGAAAAATCTTATAAGAAAACAGCTGTAGAAAAGCATATAGGGTTTTTTTGTTTTCCCATCCATTCATACATGGAGAACCACAGTATACTAGAACATTAAGAATACCAGGAATTTGGTATTCACCTGGGTCACTGGGTGACGCAGTCAGTTAAGTGTCTTGACTGTTGATTTCAGCTCAGGTCATGATCTAAGGGTTTGTAGGTTCCAGACCCATGTCAGGCTCTGTGCTGACAGTGTGAAGCCTGCTTGGAATTCTCCCTCTCCCTCTCTCTCTGCCCTTCCCCTGCTCATGCTCTCTCATTCTCTCTCTCTCTCTCTCTCTCTCTCTCTCAAAATAAATAAATAAACATGAAAAAAAAAAAAAAGAATACCAAGAATTTTGTTTTGGTTCATCCAAAAGGTACAGAAAAGCTAACATCACTATAAACTTACAGCGAGGCATGTTGATCTGTATTCTAAGAGGGCCATTTTATTTAGTGGTACCCATTTTTCCCATTTTATTTAGTGGTCAGGTCTAAGGGTCTAAGGTAAAGAAGGTGCTCTGTAAATATTTGGTAAAGAAAGGCAGATGGGAGGCACGGTGCCAGGGTCGGCTTGAGGCAACACCCCACCCTAGGATGTGACCTCTTAGGAGCCGGAGGGAAGTCAAGGTGGCTCCATTAGTCTGCAGACTCTGCACCAGAGCTGTCCTAGTCTCTGTGTTCAGATATCATGTGTCAGAGGGGAGTGCTTTTCTCGGGTGGCTGCTGTCCGTGGGCCTTCAGCTGAATGTTTGGCAGAATTCCTTGAGGGTAGGCATCTGTATTAAACGTCAGGTATCAGGAGCTTGGGAATAATCTCAATTGTCTCACTGATCTTTCTGGACTGGGATCAGTACCATTTTCTGTCTGGGTTCATTTCCTGACACTTGGTCCTGTGATTTTACAGGAATAGAATACGTGTAAATGGAAGAAATGTTTACTGTTGGAGAAATTTTGCTTGGAAAAGGAAATGCACGTCCAAAGTTCTGAGGAATTTTGAGCCTCAACACCGATGAGACTGTCCAGATCTGTGGGGTTTTGAACTCTGTTTGTTGGAATAAGTTTGGGTTAGGAAAGTACCTAGGAGGTTTTAGGTTTCAGGACAGTAGTGTTAAATGTTTTAATTCCCAAACACATAACATTTTTCTTGCCCTTTTCTAAATGTCTTTCAAATGGAGCAGGATTATCTCCCTGGTTTTGCAAAAGCTCTGTGTCCTCGTCTGCATTCTCCCAAGAAACAAAACGAATAGGATATGTGTCTGTCTGTCTGTCTGTCCGTATCCATAGGAAGAGATTTATTAGAAAGGATCATCTGATGTGCCCATCAGGTTGACACCTAAAACTAACCATTGTATAATCTCTGTGGCATTTGCTCATTCCTAGCTCAGTAAGGTAGCAGGTGTCACATATATGATCCTTTTTTGGTATCCTTGGCAAAGGCATTCTCAGTGGAAACGGAGTGAAAAGTCCAAGGATGAAAACCAGAAAGAGACGGGTGAGACGGTTGTTTTCTGTTTCTGAATTTCAGTTGGCTACCTTTGCCTCTTGCCCTGAGCATGTCAGTACCTTTTTTAAAAAATGAACGAAAGAAAGGATGGGGAAAATACTTCATTACAGTGCAGGGAGAGCTGTTTGGGTTTCTTTGACCAAGTCCACGCTCAGCCAACAGATCACTTGTTTGAAACTTACTTCTGATAGCCCGAGGAAGGCTTTGATTAAAACATCATTTGCCAGCCAAACCCCTTCCTTGACCCTTCCATTAACAGGTGTAACTCTCCCCATGAACCCTGAGTTCCCCTGCTGTGCAGGGGACCAGGAAAGTGGATTCATTTCTAGAGGACTTGTGACCACCCTCCGAGGTGCTGGCCCACGGATGTCCATTTGGTCCCTTTTCTGCCACCGTTCATTTCCCGGCTGTTGGCGATGAGCTGTGTAAGGCATGTTTATACACAGGATTCGTAAAATACATTCGAGCGGCAGATGATTTTCTATCGCCTAACTTTATTCAAAAGCATTTAGTCTTTGTAAAACCAAAAGTCACGGGAGACCCGGTAATAAAGCTGGTGCATTTTGCAACTTGGCCACCCATGCTTGATTGCAATAGCAAAATAATTGCTGGTGCAGGGTTTACTGGTGAACTTGTCAAGCGTCGAACAACTAAGTGTCACACACCAGAGACTTGAACATAGTGCTCTCCGTACCTGCTGTAGGTTAAATGTATTTCCTGCGTCTTTTACTGTTCTCTTTTACTGTGTTACTGTTCTCCTAGGATATGATTTGGTCACTGGCAACTTGTATTGATAACAATCAGGGTGGAAATGGGCTCGCAGAGTTTTCCGTATTCATATATAAAACTAGGCAAATAGTACTGTTTTAGATAAGTCTTCTCTCTGCTAGGCTCTGTTGCCAAATGACTGGATTTTTCCTTTTTTTTTTTTTTTTTTGAAGTTTGACTTAAAAACTCTTTAAACTACTTAAGTTTTTACTTAAAAACTTTCAGACGTGAAAGAAGAAATTGTAAGAGAGGCCAAGCAAGGTATTCGGGGGGAGGGTCAGAGTGATTTGAATTCAGATTTGAATTTACTAGCTGTGTGACTTTGGCCAAGCTATTTAACTTCCCTGAGTCTGTTTCTTCATCTCAGAGATGATTGTATCTACCCTATAGGCTTGTTATAAGAGCTCACCGTGATAAACTTTGTCAGTCATCTGGCTGACTTTATTTGTAATAAAAGCAGTTTCCCTCTTTTGGTGTGTATTCTTTCTCTTTTACTGGTTTATTATTAATAGCATTTTGTGTTCTTTATTTAACTGTAATTCTATCTTCATAGTTTTAAGTTTCAGTAGAAAATGACCCACCATAATATTTATTAATCCTTGTTGCTGAATTTAGAGTTCATTGTACTTTTGCTTTACTTTATGCCAACTGACATTCAGAACAATGGGGAGGCAAAACTCCTTTATTTCCAGCTTTTTCTAATTAAGCCTCACTTCTAGGTGAGCCACTCCTGAACCAAGTTTGGGATTCAGAGCTGGGATTGTTCTGGAGATTGCAAATGGGATCCCAACAACCAATTCTGAATGGAAAGGGCAGAGATTTTCAGAACCGTGGGCTGGAAGAGGGGAGTTCTTTACCTGTCCCCCTGCACCCCAACCCCGTGTGCATTGGTCAAATCTGTGAGCCCCTGCGCCAGGCTGGGTGCCTTACCAGGTATAGGAGGGGGTGCCCAGAATGAACTCCCAAGATGCAATGCTTGTGCTCTTAGAAATCTGGTATGAGGTTTGAACAGCTGGAATTTTAGCATGCAAGGGACTTGAAAAATGAGTAAGTAAGCCGTCGTCCAAAGAAACATAACGTGGTGCAAACAGCCCCCTCCCTATGAAGAGATGTAACATCACCATGATTGGAAGGAGGTTGATTCTGAGATGCTGTGGATTATAAGAAGCATCCTCCATTAGGAACACCATAGCTGAGGGGAAAAAAAGGAAATGCTTCCGCATTAACTTGCAAACAGTTGCAACATGCATTCTTATTTTATGAGTTCGGGGGATACGTTCAAATTGGAAATAGGGATCTAGCTGCTTGTCTTCCGCACTGCATTGCCTAGCATGACCCTAGCAGAGTCGGTGCTCAGTACATCTTTAAAAAGAGGATAGATGTCTAGCTAGCACCGGGAAAATACTTTTGAACAGTTGTTATGGGTAGACAGAGCCAGGGTCGTGGTGGGATGAGGCAGGGCACATCGATGGGCTGAAATAGTGACCATGACTGGGGTGCCCTGAAAGCCTGGTGTGAGGGTCAAGGGGATACTAGTTCAGGGAGAGAGAGTGGTGTGCGTGGTTCTTGCATTAGAGAACTTGGTCATGCCAGAGAAAAAGTGGCTGAAGATGGTTTCCGGAGTGTTCAGGACGGGGGCCACAATGTTGGAGAAGTTGGTGTAGGGAGAGGAGGTGGGGCGGGGAGGAGAGGAGCTGAGGGGGTCCCTTTGAGATCGGCTTGGTGGGGGGGGGGGGGGCGGGGAGGGAGATTGGAGTAAGGAGCCAAATGCAAACCTACAATGTTCTCAAAAACTGAAATGCCCTGGAAGGGTCGGAAATCATACATCAGCAGTTTCTTTTGACAAATGTTGGCTGAAATATTACATGAGAAGAGTGATCCAACTCAACACTCGGTGATGCCTTTACGTTGTTGGTAGAACAGAGCTTCAAGGGTTCCGTTCAGAACATTTGTGTGATGAATAACTGGCCCTTGTTCGGGTAAACACAGGACAGCCTGCACCGAGTATCCAAATCTGTTTCGTCCAGGTCATGGCTGTTTTCCTGAGAGAGGACTTCTCTCTCGCTGCCCCTCTCACCTTAATCAGTCACAACCAGCACACGGAGAAGGGCTCCACCTTTTCCAAGCCCTTTGCCATGGCTCCCTGGAACTCTCATTAAAGAGTGACCTGTATTCCTTCCTGTGTTCTTCAGGGTACAAAACCGTTTCAATTTAGGTTTCAGAAAGCCTTGGGCAGACACAGGAAATCGAGCCTTCCACAAACTCACTGTGTGACTTGGGCAAATTTTGTGTCCATCCAGAGGACGAGTTGTTTCATGAGTTTATAAGCTCTGAGTCTGTGATAGATGGGTCAGACCAGTGCTGTTCAACAGAAATAGAAAGCAAGGGGCACCTGGGTGGCTTAGTCAGTTAAGTGTCTGATTCTTGATTTCAGCTCAGGTCTGGTCTCACAGTTCATGGGTTCAAGCTCCGCGTTGGGCTCTGCTGACAGTGTAGAGCCTGCTTGGGATTCACGCTCTCTCTCTCTCTCTCTCTCTCTCTCTCTCTCCCCCCCCCCCCTTCTCTCTACCCTTCCCCTGCTCATGCTCCCTCTCTCTCTCAAAAGTAAATGATAAATAAACATTAAAAAAAACTTATTAAAAAAAAGAAGGAAATAGAAAGCAAGGTACATACATAATTTTAAACTACATTTTTAAAGTTTTTAACAAAAAAACAGGTGAAGTTAATTTCCAGAATATTTTTTAACCCAGTACATCCAAAATACCATCATTTCAACATGCAATCAATATTTAAAGAAGAAACGCTCTTGAGATATTTTACATTCTTTTTGGTGGGTGGGGGGAAGTAACACTCGGTCACTTAGAGCACATCTCAGTTCAGACTAACCACATCTCACATGCTCTGTAGCCACATATGGCTTGTAGCAAAGAATGAGCAGTACCATTTTAGACCAAAAGTCAGTGAGTTCTATGTAGAAGCACAGTTAATTTGGTTAAAAGACCTACCTGCCCGCAGCCCTGTGGTTTCTTAGACCCTGCAGCTTTGCATTAATTCATTAAACGGCTAGTGTGGGTTTGCCACCGTCCGTGAGGTCTTTTTAAAACACACACACACACACACACACACACACACACACACAAAACCCCAGACAATTAAAAGCCAGTTTTGAGGCCACAGAAGGAAAAGGATCCTAGGAATCCCAAGAAAGTTCCACCATTTCTCCTCAATTCCCAAATCCCCAAACTTGGAAAGGCAGAAATTTTTGTGTGTGTGAGGTTGACACAAATTAATTTGGAGGGATCCAAAATGACGTGAGACGATTTATAATCTATCAAGCCCACTTAGCATGAGTATTTGTGCATTTTGCCGTAGAAATATTAATGTGTTTTATTCCTGAGTGTTTCTCTGGACCCTGCTGGGGCATATGTAGCATGTTCACTTTTCTAGAGTCTGAAATACACTCAATTTCTTTCTTCCTTCCTTCCTTCCTTCCTTCCTTCCTTCCTTCCTTTCTCTCTTTCTTTCTTTCTTTCTTTCTTTCTTTCTTTCTTTCTTTCTTTCTTTCTATTCCCTTTTAAGAGACAGAGCATGAGCCAGGGAGGGGCAGAGAGAAGGAGATAAAATCCACAGCAGGCTCCAGGCTCTGAGCTATCAGCACAGAGCCCCATGCGGGGCTCAAACCTACAAACCATGAGATCATGACCTGAGCCTAAGTTGGCTGCTTAACTGACTGAGCCACCCAGGTGCCCCTGAAATACACCGAATTTCAAAACACCTCTAGCTTTGCAGGTTTCAGGTAAGAGATCGTGGGTCTGTAGTCGTGTTTTTCAAACTTTTTTATTGTGACCATGGTAAGAAATGTGTATCCCGGAATACACACACACACACACCCCTAAATCAAAGGTTTTATGAAAGATTTCACTCCTTTACTTGATGCCATGCATTTTGATATTTTATACTACTTTTTTTTTTAAGCTATATGTCCTAAATCACTGAGTTGACAGCAAAGTCCGCTAAAGTGTCATGCCTACAGTTTGAAAAGCACCACTGTGGGCCCCGTACCGGGGACCGTGGAGACCAGCACAAGGACATAAGTGCCAGTCAGAAAAGAGAGGGGAGATGGGCTCCTGGCGGGGTGGCAGCACCCCCCTCCCACCCTCTATCCTCACTGTTGGCTGTTCTCCTCTGTGGTTTTACCAGGACCGTCACAGCCATGCCCTCAGTGTCTTGTTGGTCATTGTCAGCAGTTTTTCTGGTGGTTTGGGCACCATGTGGGTCATCCAAGAAAATTACCTGGCCCAGTAGGCTTTGTGCTTGGATCTTTCAAAGGGAGCCATACAATTACGGCTTTGGGGAATTGAGGTGTGCCTTATAAAAGGGGTGGTTTACATGGAGCCACCATTTGTTCAAACTTCATTTGCATATTAATGAGGACCTTTTGGTCAGCAATGACTAAACACCAGCCTAGGTGGAAAAGGGAATTTATTGGTTCATGCAGTTGTAGTCAGCAGGTGCAAAGTTAGCTTCGGGCACGGCTGGACCTAGGGACTCTAGCAAAGTGGGTAGGGCCCTGTATCTTTCTCTGGTGGTCGGCTTTGTTCCCTTCTGGACACTGGCTTTATCCTCAGACTGGAAAGGGGAGTGGTCTCCTACAGCTCCCAGTATATATCCTCATGGCTTGTAATCCAAAGAAAAGAAAGGCCTCTTGCTCTCAAAGCCCGTAGAGCAAATCCTGAGGAAAATTCTGGCCTTGCTTGAATCCATCACAGTGGCCTGAAGGATGGCCAGTCCTCAGGCACATGCCTACCCCCTGTGGCTAAGGTGGGGTCAGCCAAATCCGAACCGTATGGAATAGGTCCTCCCATTACCAAAAGAAGGGAGGAAGAATATTAAGTGGGCCAAAAGAATTAATTTTCCTTCCTTATTGATTCCTAACCCCTGCAAGGGACTGATTCCGAGTCGACGGGGTTCACGTATTACGTACAGCTCTCTGTGTAATTGTCGGTTCTTGTCCATTGGAGATGTTAGCCTAGCTAGACAGCCATCCAGATCTGCTGGCTTTGTTAAAGTTGCTCCTTTGTGTGGAACTTTTGCTCTTCCATTCTTCCTAATATTAAGGACCATTTTAGGCAGACTCTTTTTTCCTGGCTCTCTCATAACTTAATCGCACCACACCCATTTCATCAGCTGTTTGATCCTCTGGGTCTGGCCCCTGGCACTGGGGAGTGAGGCGTGGAGGTTTCCACTCCAGCTTGTTCCTAAGGCCATCAGAAGCTGTGTTCACTGCCTTCTGCCCTCCCCCTAGGCCTCGGTGACACTTTATCTCAGGTTTCTCCAGGTGTTTGTTTTTTTTTTGTTTTTCCTGGGTCTTTCTCCATGCTTTGCTTTCATTAGAATGTTTTTGAATTTCACTTTCTGGACAGTCTGCTTTAATAAGCAAATCTTTACCAATGTGAAGTAGATTCAGATGACTCCGGATAAACTCCAGGCTTGGGGCCAGAAGGACCTGTTGATTCTGAGCTCTGGTATTTACTGTGTGACCCTGCTTTGGCCTGAGATCTCCTCTGCCTGGCCCAGGTTCCAGCATCCAGATATGTGCTGCGGTAGTCTACTCTCCGTCTGACAGCAAAGGAGACCACCCCCCCCCCCCGCCCCCGCTTGATCTGGCTTAATGAAAAAATGGGATGTCCTTGCCACACATAACCGAGTGTTACAGGGGAAGGTTAGTTTGAGTCTGGGCTGAAAGGTTCTCTTCAGAATCTCCAGTCCCTGTTTTCCTTCTCAGGTGGCTTGTTCCCAGAGGCGGCCACTGGGGCCTGGGGTTGACATTCTAGCAGATCAGGGAGCCTGAGGAGGGAGATGGGCACTGCCTAGGGAGAGCCCCAAGGCTGATGCCCATTGGCTTGTCTCTGGTCATGAGGCCATCCTGAAGTCAGTCACTGGCTGGGGGCAGGAAGTGCTTTGATTGGCTGGGTCCAGGGTCATATGGCTACCCATGGAGTAGAGGTGGGGGTTCTGGTCTTACCCATGCCACAAATACAGTTGGGTGAGGGGGTTTCCAAAAGGAGAACTGGGTACAAATAAGAAGGGCAGGTGGATGCTAGGGAACGGGGGAGTGCAGTAGATACGCACCTCACAGGCTCATGGTTTATCCCTCCCCAGGCAGCGTTTTTGTTTTCCTTTGCCCAAAGGAAACTGGGTTGGCTGTCCAGGCAGGCAGATGGCAGCCCGTGGGGGGGTGGGGGAGGGGTTAGAAAACAGACCGAGAGTGGAAGGAAGGACCTGACAGCTACCTCTCAAATCACAGCCTGGCACTGACTCTCCTCCCTGTATGCTACTGGGATCAATTTGAACTTGTTGAGACCTGGGCTGGGCAGCCGTAGGAGCTTTGAAAACATTCACTTGTTTATTTTCAGCAGTGTGTGTTTTGAGGGAGGTCATTCTCCAGAGGGGCTTAACCCAAATTCCACCTTCCAGAAGCCCCTGCTGACCTTCCGTGAGGACATGGCTTAGTAGTCCCGCAAAATCAGGGACATTTCCAATCACCTTTTTGAAGCCACTCTACTAAAATTATAACATATGTGTGTATGTCCGTGCGGGGGGTTTGGGGGGATATGTTTATGGAGGCTTTCTGTATCCATCTTATTGGTGGAATTTAGATTTTATTAAGCAGCTGACGTTGAACTTAGTATACACACTTGATGGGATTACTTGTGATCTTTACACAAATCCTGTTAAGTAGGTACTATTATTAACCCCACTTTATGAATGAGGAAACTGAGGCCCAAAGAAGTTACTTAAGCCCCCCAAGGCCACATAGCCAGTGTATAGTGAAGCCAGGAATGAACCCAGATTTGGAGCTAAGAAGACTTGGGCAGTTTGAATCTGGAACATGGTTTGGGTGGGAGGGGCCGGAAGGACTTGCTTGCCTCTGGACCAGGAAGGAGCCCAGAGAACCCACAGGAGCATGAGGGCAAGGGTGAGACACTCCAGATTCTGGGAGCCACCAAAGAAGCTTGAGGGGCTGGGAGGCCTTTGTTCCCCAGCCCAGCTGCCTGGAGCTCGAGGCAGGGCTCTTGTCTGTGTGGGCCGATGGGCCTGAATCTGCTGGGGGGTGGGGGGAGAAGCAGGGGGAGCAGCCTCCTGCCAAGTCCAAGGCCGGGATGGTGGTGGTTTGGGGTTGCTGGGGCTGATTTTGACCTCCTTGGAGGCAGAGGCCTGAACAGGATACAGCTTCTTCTCAACACATCAGTCCGATGGTGTTTGATTGCTTCTGCCAAATGCTGGAAAGAAACAGGAAATCGGGATGGAGGATAATCTTTTTTTTCTTTCTCTACATGTTTAGTTTGTGTCCTTTTTCTCTAATACAAATAGCAAGTGAACCAAAAGCACGGCAGCTGCCGTAGCCGTGGCTTCTCTCCGGGTGACAACTCCTTCTTCGGCTTTGCCGAACAGGGGGATGGAAAGGAAGAACGCGAACCTTCCCATAACCCCTCCACTGACAGATAACCACTGTTCCTTTCCAGCCTTCTTCTTTTTCTGTCAGACAGTACTTCCCAAACTTCCAGTGTGACCTTGGGTGACCCCTGACAGCCTCTTGTTCAGAGACTGGAGTGGTTTGTACCAGCTGTGGGACCTGCCACGCAGAGAGCCACCCCCCCCCCGAACCTTTGCGCCCCACCCACACAACTGGCCTCCGCCAAGTCTGAATGAAGCCACTCTTCTGGCAGATTGCATTTAAGGAATGTCCTGACTGGGTTGGGGAACAAAGGCCTCCCCGGGCCCCAAAGCCTCTTTGTCTGGCCCGGACCCTGGTGGCTGCTAGAACCTGGCGAGTCTCGCCCCTGCCCTCGTGTGCCCCTTGAGCTGCTGCAGTGCCCTGGGGACCCAGCTCGGGCTCCGGGTTCCTGGTCCCCGGGGGGGCCCGGATGCCTCCATGTACTTCCTACCCGCACCCTTGAGGAAGTGTTCCCTCCATGGCGCCATCTGGGACTGAGACACCTTATATGCTCCCAGCCCATCACCTGCCAGGGGCCGCCTCTGGGTGGTCATTCCAGAGATGTTATGTGACCCGGGGCAGGGACTGCAATTACGGCCAGGGATCGGAGAGCCCTCTGCCCTGGCCTCCTGGACAGACCAGCCCAGACCCTTTTGCAGGAGGCAACTTAGGAGTTTTCGTTAGCTTGCGTATGCACGCGTGTGTACGTCTGTCTGTGTCTGTCTTTCCTTGTGCTCAGCTGATGTTTTCCAAGCACTGACTTTGAGTAAAGCATTACCAAGCCAGGTAGCTGCTACTACAGAGGGCTTTCGTTTTCACTGGAGACAGAGGACTTGCCTTCATGGGACAAATAGAAAATAAGAAAGGACAATGGCCAACCGGCCATGTGCTGCCGGGCTCACGGGACAGGTGGTGCTTTGGGTAGACTGAGGTAGAGTGGGGGGGGGGGGGGAGTGGCCCTCAGCAGGCCCCGGGCGTCTCTGCTTCGCTCTGCCCTGTTTGATGTCTTCGGCTGTTACTGTGTGAATTTCTGAAGGGCCCTAACTAAGCAGCTCCGGTTCCAGCTGGCTCCATGGCTGGGGCTGGAATTCTGCTCTTGGGGAGGCTCGTTCCATTTGAGAGGTCACCGGTGAGCAAGCAACTCGCGTTGTTTTTCCAGTAACGCAAGCTGCAGCAGACCATGTGTCCCGTGTCTCCAGCCCGCCCAACTAACCCGGGAACTCAGAGGGCGGCCTCTTCTCGGGGAAAGTGTTCTAAGTGATGAGACTCCAAGATAGGCGAGAAAAAGCAGATCGTACAAAAATGGTGACAAGCTGACCTGGAACATCAGGCCCAGCAAGGGGCAGCTCTTGCACACTGCTAGTAAACGAAGCAAAGTTCTCTCCTCCTTGCCGTTTCTTTAAAAAAAAATTTTTTAATGTTTATTTTTGAGAGAGAGAGAGAGAGAGAGAGAGAGAGCGGGGGAGGGGCAGAGAGGGAGGAGACACAGAATCCGAAGCAGGCTCCAGGCTCTGAGCCGTCAGCACAGAGACCGACATGGGGCCCAAACCCATGAACTGCAAGATCGTGACCCAAGCCGGAGTTGGTGCTTAACTGACTGAGTCACCCAGGTGCCTGCCGCTCCCCACCGTTTCTTAAAGATGGAGATGAGAACTCCTGGAGTATTTCTTACACTGGAGAAACTGTGGTCCATGACGCTGGTCCATGACGGGGGTGGCCTGTGAATCTTTTGGGTGCTGGTCCTCAGTGATAAACAACTGAGTTCAACAATGGGTAAACACATAGGCATGGTGGTCCTTGCCTTCCACATCCTTACTGTCCAGGAGGGAAAAGACTTTTGGGGGGGGGGGGAAGGTATTTTCAAACATCTCTGACTATATACCAGGAATCAACCTAGAAAGTTCTGCAAAGTTCTACAAGTAAAATCAGAATCGAGTCCTATAGAAACACTATTGAAGTGTGTTTTTATCCAAACACATAAAGTAAAAAGACTTTTTATGAAGCATTAATCACATTTTTTTTTCATCTCAGTGGTTTATCACCTTAGCTGCACATTAGAATCTCCTGGGAAGCTTTAAAAACTCCTGGGGCCCAGACTACACTCAGAGCAATTCCAGCAGGATCTCTGGAGGTGGATGCAGGCATCAGGAATTTTTTTTTAACTCCCCAGGTGATTCCATTGTCCCGCTATTGCTGACAATCACTGCTTTTCCTTTTGTATCTGAGCCCCTGAGTGGTCGTCCGTGAAGTGTACCGAAAGCAGGCGTACCCTTTCAAGCCAGCAGGAAGGTGCTTTCAAGAGCACACATTGGTGTCAGGAGACAGGAACTTGCCGTGTCTGTGCAGAAGCACGCAGCAGAAGAGACCTATGGACACATGGAGGGAGATATTCGGGCTTCCGACATCTATAAAGTGGAATATCACACGGCAATCAAAAGGGGCAAGCTTCTCATACATGCAACAACATAGACAAATCTCAAATGCCTTCCGTTAAGGAAAAGGACCCAGACCTCAAAGGCTACGCAGGTTTCCGGGGATAAGAAGGAATGAAATATTGACAGAGGCTACAACACGGATGAACCTTGAAATTGTTCGTGCACAGTGAAAGAAGCCATTCAACAAAAGGCCACATGTTCCTTGACTCTGTGTATATTTGAAATGTCTAGAATTGGCAAATCCATAGGGATAGCATTGTCAATGTACCTAATGCCACTAATTTGTACACTTCAGAGTGATTAAAATGGTCAATTTTATGTCATGTGTCTCTTGCCACCATAAAAAAGAAGAGCACAGCAGGTACTTGGCAAAGGCTGGCTCTTCTGAAGGCAGGAGACGTTGGCCTGATGTGTCCCTTCTTAGGTGGAACGAAAGGGAACATTTTCCAAAACCTCCTTCTTGAGAACTTGAGGATTCTCTGGGATCAGGAGGAATCGACCTGCCATTGTCTGCCCTCTGCTGCAATGACATGGTGTTCTCTCTCATCACAGAAACGTCTTCCACGTTCTTAGCAGTTGGGTTCCTGCAGATAATATGCCCAGTGGCTTCATCTTGGGAACTGTTCAGGGTAGAGAGTGGGATGCATGTCTTTTTACTTAAAGAATAGGTTTGTTTCGTTTCATGTTTGGAAGGAAAATCGTGCTCAATCATGGGTCTTCAGCAAATGCAGCTGAATAAATAAAAATGTGTGCATGAAACAGCAGGGGAACCATGAGGAGCAGCTCTTTCGGCATGTTGGGAAGATATTTATGGTTGGGAACCTAGTGACCAAAAGGCAAGACTGCCTCAAGATGAGAAAAAACCGGGGGAGGAGGTCATCTGGAGGCAGAGCTTGGCCATGGCCGAGGACAATGAATCGAGCAGTTGAACCTCCCAGCTCTGCGTGGGCCTTCGAAGCCCTGAACAAGAATCTTATTGATGATTTGTCAGACCCTGAGCAGACAACTCTGAACTTTAACAGAGCCAGGATGGAAAGCCTGCACAAGGGCCTACAGTTTCCAGAATGAACAACACACTTATTTTTTCCCCTCCCTCCGCTGGAGGACGAGAGAGACCAAAGTGAGAAGTGTTGAGGAGTGGGGGGGGGGGGGCGCGGGGGGGACGGGGAGGGAAACGGGATGAGTGCCTTCCAGAGCCTCAATGAAATGGCCACATTCCTCCCAGCTCTGAGGGCTGAAAAATGTCAGCAGGGTTGGCACAAATTAGGGCCCTGCTTTTGTTGATTGTTATTTCTAAGAGCCAGGAGCTGGGCCTGAAAGGGTAGGATCACAGGAGAATCCCTGGCCTCTGCTGTGCTTAGCACCTCTTCAGAGCCCCGAACCTGCAAAGGCTGACCCTCAACCAGGAAGAGCTCGTGCGTCGCCTGGGATACCGACTGGACATACAAGGAGATGACCATGAACAGCTGGCTTTGATGGTGAGGAGTCCAAGGAGGCAGAAGCTGATTGCTCTTGGTCACGGGCTGCTGTGTAGAGAAGGGACCTGGATGGACCTTGAAGGCTGATGCAGAGACAGAGACAGAAATGACATCCCGGGCTTTGTGTCTCGGGTTCCTGGTCCTGCGTTTCTTCAACCCTGGTGCTTGCCCTTCACCTAGCATAGCCATTTTCGAGGAGAATGCTTTCTTGGTGCCCCACCACCCACTAGCCGTGCCTGTGTGTTCTCCTGTGGCAGAGACCACACTGTGTGTCTCACTACAGTGTCAAGTCTGTGTGTCTGATGGCATTCTGTGTGTCTGACTCTCAGTCACTCAGGGCCTCTTAAGTCCCTCATCTCATGGAATTATCACCAGGTCCCATTGCCTCTACATACTATCTAGAGTCCCCTGCCCCCCTCCCCCCGACCCCTTTGCCCAGTACGATGGAACAGGATGCAGAGGTCATGACCTAGATAAACCTCCCTGACTCAGGAATGGCTACAGCCAAGGGACGACAGACAGCATGTGCTTTGGGCTTAAGACGTACTTGAATTTGAGCCCCCGTGCCACCTCTAGCTATAGATACGGGCCTCAGGAGCCCATGCTGTGCACTCGTGGGGTAGCTGGGAGAATTGGAGGTGGCGGGGTGCGGCGTCCTGCGTGGCCCCTGGATGCTGTCATCTGGTCACACCCTTGTCGTTCTCATCTGTGCTAATGTGCTGCCCACGGTGCCTCCCCCCGCGGTCCCCCTGTCCTCCCCGCTGTCTGCGGGGTTATTCTGTCTCTGGCCTGTTGGAAGAACAATGTGCATGGCCTTCCCGCTGCATTTTCCAGAGGCCCTGCGGGGTAAGGCACTGACTCCTTAGGGAAGCAGATCAAGGCTTTATGGTGTGCATGCATGATCGAACTCGGCAGTTCTGGCCTCGGAGCCCACCATCGCCCCCTGCTCCCGTGCTCCTTGTGCCCTGGTGTACAGACAGACTTGTGCTTTCTCAACTACTCCATGTGCTTTCAGCGCTTGGGTCTTCTTCTTTTTTAATCTTTATTTTTGAGAGAGAGAGAGAGAGAGAGAGAGAGAGAAAGAGCATGAGTGAGGGAGGGACAGAGAGAGAGGGAGACACAGAATCCAAAGCAGGCTCCAGGCTCTGAGATGTCAGCAGCACAGAGCCCATCCCGGGGCTCGACCTCACGAACTGGGAGATCATGACCTGAGCTGAAGTCGGACACTTAAACAACTGAGCCACCCAGGCGCCCCCAGCACTTGGCTCTTCTGAGCACCTCTTTCCCTTTTCCTAAAATGCCTCTGCCTCTTCCCCGTGAACTCCTATGCATCCTCAGTGACCCGCTTCTATATTCTTCCTGCAGATAACCCTAGAGTCTGTGTCTTGATCCTCGGGGACTCTCCCGAGTCTCTTCTCTTCTCCCCTGGTATACTCCCTGGGCACCCCCTCTCCAGACATGGAGCTCCTTCCTGGAAAGGCTGGGGACCCCTTTCAAGTCAACTCTGTCTCCTCAGAAGCAGGCACGACCTTCTTACCCTTTGCCCCCGTACATGTTTGCTTGCTTGGAAACAAACTAAAGCTGTTTTCCAGGAATCGGGCAGCTTTGGGGAATAGCTGAGGATGTGAAACCAAAGACATGCTTGAGTTTTAGTGCCTTTTTCTTTTCTGTAGCGGAAGTAGCGGCAGGCACAGCCTGGAAGGGTTCAGAAGGTCAGGAAAAGCACAACTCAAGATGCTGACTGCCTTGCATGGCCCCTTGGCTTTTCCACAGCCACTGTAGCTGAGTTCAAGGCTCGGTGTCATTTCCTCAGATTTGCCCTTTGTTCTCTCGGTCTGGACTTCTTCAAATTCACTGCTTTTTGGCCTGTTGAGTTCCTGCAGCCAACAGGAAAGTCATGAATAGCTGTTCAGAAAGCACTCAAAACCAAACAAAAAACAACCTAAGGCCTTACCCTACTGTACGTCTTCCCAGAAGCCTTCCAGGCCTAGGACTCTTGTCTGACCTGCTCTCGCACTTTTTGTCGAGGAGTTTTGGTGGTGTGCCTTGGTCTGGAAATCTTGGGGCTGGCCTTGTTCTGCCTGTGAGCTTGCAGAAGGCAAGAACCACACTGTCCTGGCCTCCATCTTAATTTCCTGGGTAGTTTAGGCCAAGGGCCCAGCTCAGTGCTGGGCTCACCCTGGGGTCTCACCTGATCCTTACTGATTAGTGGACTCTGGGGGCTCTTGCTGCTGCCCTTTCAAATTCTGCTCCGCTGAGAGTCTAATCGGTTTTAAGTGACCCGGGCAAAAGCCTCTGGCCTCTTGGAGACCCGCTGTGGTGGTCTTCCCAATACCCAGGAATGGGGCAAGAGATTCTGCTGTTGGCCGAGGGCTCTTTCCCAGACAGGACCACCCAAACATGGCTTCCCTCTTGCCTCATCTTGGCGCTCACCAGGTACCCACGTCGCCACTGGCAGAGATGAGGGCCACCTTCCAGCTCGCCTCTAAGCGTATGAGCTGAGCCATCATTGACCACATGCGGCATCGGGGCTGCTGGCTGTGTTTTACCTTCACTCGGCTCTTGATAAGCCAGAGAGGAGTGGACACGGGGACCTCTGTGGTTCTTGCTCGGTTCTTCATCCTTTACCAGGACCCTGAGAGGGAGAGTGAAGGTTTTTCTGCTTCTTCTTCTCTGGCTTTGGCAAAGTGGAGTTTCCTTTGTGAGTACCCCTGCCAGGAAGAGAGGGCTCTGATTTTGCCAGGCAGTGCACACCCGTGTGGGCGAGCTGGCTGACCCCCGTGTTTGATGCGACAGTCACACACGCCGGCACTGCTGTCACTGCCGTCACTGCCGTTCCCTGAAACAAGCAAATCCTCAGCCCCCTTCCCTTCCTCCGGCTCTCCCACGAGCAAGAGCAACGTTCATTCCAGGGAATTTGGTTTTGCAGGGATGGGTTTCAGAGGCTACTACCCCACTGAGATCCGTGGGGGTGTCGGACCAGAAAGAGACTGCGTGTCTCTCCCTTAGAACCGGGAGAGCACGACGGCTTCTTTTTCTAATGAAAGGGGTGAGGGGATAATCTTCGGCTCTTGTTCAGTTCTGGGGAGCTAGGCCTTTGGGGGATGCTGGAAGAACGCACTACATGGATAGAAACATCCAGTCGAGCGTTGCCAATAGCTCAGTCTTAAGAGTCAGACAGCAAATGAGCTCTCTGCCGTGGGCCACGTGGGACCTTATGGGCCTTCTCTGGGCCCTCGGGCCCGCCTGTACAACATGGGCATAATGATGCTTATCTCTTCAACTTGTTGTGAACTAGTAGGTGCCTAGTGAACTCATTCATTCATTCATTCATTCATTCCATAAACATTCATTCAACAGTTCCAACAGTGCTAGGTGCCAAAGACGTAAGACGGATGTAGTCCTCTCATTGAGCTCACAGGTTTTGTCACTTCCAACAACTCTGTGAAATGGGTAGGGCCTGTGTGGTCTTCTCCACTTTCCGGATGAGGACAGGAGCTGGGAGAGATTGCATGACTGCTCGGAGTTCCCACGGCAGGTGACAAAAGACAAGTCGGGCTTCTTGGCTTCTGTGTTTGGGAGCAGGGCCCTCAGGTGGAGCCCCTGTCACTGCCAGTAGACCCGCGGTTCTCCACATCGGCTGCACATTGGGATCACCTTAGCAAGTTTTAGAACTGCTGACCCCTGGGTGCTACTCCCAGAGATTCTGATATCATCAATCTGAGGTGTGCCTTAAGTATCGGGATTTTTTAAAACCTTTTAAAAATGTTTATTTATTTTGGAGAGAGAGAAAGAGAAAGCAGGGGAGGGGTGAATCCCAAGCAGGCTCCACACTGTCCGCACAGAGCCCAACTTGGGTCTTGAACTCACGAACTGTGAGATCTATGACCTGGGCCAAAATCAAGAGTCAGACGCTCAACTGACTGAGCCACCCAGCTACCGCAGGTATCAGGACTGTTTAAAGCCCTCCAGGGGACCCAGTGCAGCCAGGTTTGGAAAGCAGAGAGTAGAGCCTTAAGGAGCTGGCTGTCGGGGCGCCTGGGCGGCTCAGTCGGTGGAGCGTCCGACTTCGGCTCAGGTCATGATCTCACAGTTTGTGAGTTCGAGCCCCACGTCGGGCTCTGTGCTGACAGCTCGGAGCCTGGAGCCTGCTTTGGATTCTGTCTCTCCCTCTCTCTCTGCTCTTCCCCTGCTCACATGCTGTCTCTCTCTCAAAAATAAATAAAGATTAAAAAAAAAAAAAAAAGGAACTGGCTGTCATTCCTGAGCATGTTCTGGAGAGCCAGCCGGGCAGGAGAGCCAAGGTGACGACCCCATCAGCAAATGCAGCATCCTATTCTTAATAGAAATTAGATCACAAATAGCAATAATAGCAACAATGGTGAATGCCCTGTTCCTACACTGTTGTCCTCTGCACTGTCATCTCTGCAAGGTGGTTCCAGCTAGAAATGACAAGTGTCTCTACCCTGGGGGTCCTTGTGGGAGCCTATTTGATACCTTGATCTGTGGGACCAGAGCCCTCAGCCAGCTTGGGAGTGATGCTGGACTCCATTTCAATGCTGAGGTGGCTTAGTTACTGAAGAAACTCAGGAAGGTTTTGTTTTTCTGTTTGCCCAATAACCGTGGCTTTTGAGGGATCACCCGTAATTCCGTGGGGACAGCGTACTCACGGTTTCGTCTCCTCGGGGTGACTCTGCTTCCCTGTCCTTGGGGAAGGGATCAACGACTGGGCCAACCACAGCATTTCTTTTGATGGTTATGGGTTTGACCTGCATTCAAGTTCCCCAGGCCCTGGACCGTCCTGATTGAACTTTTCTCAAGGAAGCAAATCCTGTTTCCAGACTCACATGGCCCGATGGGCTTGTCTGGGCCATCTTGGCCGCTGTCAATCCAGCAAACGGTAGGCCTGCAGCTTCAGCCAAGGTTATCCATCTCAAAGCCAAGGGCCTGTTTTCCTCTCCCCAGGACCACCTTTTGGCTGCCACCCCCCGCCCCCCACGCCAGGTGCTTCCAGGCCTTACCCCAAGCCCCTCCCCCTCAGGACCACAGGGCACATGTCGAGGTGATGCAGGATCTGGAGGTGCCCCTCTGAGCCGGGCCTTTGGAGAGAAGGCAACTGCTGTAACGGACTCTTCTCTTTCCTGTCTCTAGCCCTGGAGCAGCTGTTGACAGAGCTGGATGACTTCCTCAAGATTCTCGACCAAGAGAACCTGAGCAGCACCGCTGTGGTCAAGAAGAGTGGCCTGGCTGAGCTCCTCCGGCTTTACACCAAAAACAGCAGTAAGTGTGGCCCGGGGGCCTTGGAGTTGGGCCTAAGCCACCAACTGTGTGGCTTAAGCAACAGAAATGTTTTCTCAGAGTTCGGGAGGCCGGGAACCTGAGCTCAAGGTGTCGGGAAGGGTCGGTTCCTTCCGAGGCCTCCCTCTCTTCCTTGCAGATGGCCGTCTTCTCTCTGGGCCGTCACACCATCTTCCCTCTGTGTGCATGGCCGTGTCCAAATTTCTTCATACAAGAAAGAATACCAGTTATATTGGTTTCGGGCCCGTCCTAGTGACCTCATTTAATGTTAATTACCTCTTTTTTTTTTTTATGTTTATTTATTTTTGAGAGAGGGGTTGGGAGGGGGAGAGAGAGAGGGAGACAGAGGATCTGAAGCGGGCTCCGAGCTGACAGCAGAGAGCCTGACGCGGGGCCCGAACTCACAAGCTACAAGATCATGACCCGAGCTGAAGTCAGACACTTAACCTACTGAGCCATCCAGGCACCCCTAATGTTAGTTACCTCTTTGACGACACTTTCTCCTCCTACATTCTGAGGTATTGGGGGCTAGGACTTAATATATGAAGGGGGGGTTGCGTAATTCAGCCCATTCGCAATAGCATAGGAGTGATGTGACGTGAACGAGAGCCCAGAGATCTCCGGACACCCAGCACAGCGGCCCTGAGTGAGGTTTTAAACAAAGTGTTTTCAAAGCACTTTTCCTTACTCATTCAAAGTAGAGAAGGGATAATAAACTGTGATAATAATAGCCAACGCTTCGTTGAACATCACCCACCTGCACACACATCAACTTGTTTCATCTTTAAGACACTCCTCTGAGGTGGGTGCTGTTATTACAGGTGAGGAAACTGAGGCTTAGAGAGGTTAAATCCCTTCCCTGCATCATATGGCCCAGAGGAAAACATAGTTTTAAGGCTATAGATCACAGAACCTTGACCTTGAGTACATAGTTGTTTTTTTTTTTCTTTTTTACTGAGGTACATTTTATACATAATCAAATACATAGATCTCACTTAAGCCTTCAATTCAGTGAATTTTGGCAATCGCGTACACCTGTGTACCTGCCACCCACCGTAAGTCATCGGACATTTCTATCATTCCAGAAAGTTCTTTCTTGCCCCCTTTCGGTGAATTCCTGAACCCCCACCCCAAGGCAACCATCGTTCTGATTTCTCCCACCACAGATTAGCATTGCCCATCCTAGAGCTTCATATAAATGGAATCGTAGGGTGTGTACTCTATGTTTGGCCTCTTGCGCTCAGGGGATTCGTCCGTGCTATGAGCTGCGTCCGTAGTTTGTTGCTTCCATTGCTCAGTAGTGCTCCAGTCTGTGAATGTACCACGATCTTCTTGTCCATTCACTTGTTGCTGGACTTTTGTGTTGTTGGGCCTGGGCTATCGCAAATAGTAAGGCTGCTCTAACATTCTTGCACGAGAATGGTCACGGTGGTTTCATTTCTAGTACATTCAGATTTTCTTTTTTAACAGGAAACGCCTTCTCGTGAAGTCCTAACAGCTTAGTTGAGTCTATTTCTATATCGGATGTTTGAGAACTGGGAGTGATATTTTGGGACAGTAAGGGACCGTCTGCCTCGGGGCAGGAAGCAGCCCAAATCCACCCCCCACCCCCCCGAGAAGGGAAGTGCACCCTCTACAGCCATCACCGTCAGGAAGTTCTCCCATATGTCCAACCTGGATCCGCCAGGTTACGTCTCAGGGTCGCTTTTCCTTTTCTTTGTTCCCTGTGGAAACCGGCTTTCATGCTCTGAGTGGGAGAGAAGTCATAAAACTGAGGCATGTGGCCGTAGGCCCGGCAGCCTTCTCTTTTGCCGGCATGCCCCAGCTCTCTTCGCCTTCCGGGAGAGGTGTGTTCCCGGAGCCCCGTGTGTGGCCTTTGCCACTCTCCAGGCCACCCTTGGTTCCCAGGCTCCTCCTGGCTCCGTGGCTAGTGTCGGCTGGCCTGCGTGAGTGCTGGCGAGCGGCACATCAAAGGTGGTAGGTGGGAAATCCACATTACAAAGCCGGCGAGTTAGAGATGAGTCACCCTGCGGCAGGAGCCGTCGATGCAAACCTTGAAGAAGCACACTGCCCAGACTGTCGAGATGTGCTCTGACCTGAGCGTGTCTAATGATAGACGATACCTCCGTTGGGAATGGGAAGACGCCTCTGTGACGGGCTCTCACCATCATCCCGGTCCTCTTCTTGGTCCCAAGAACCAAGTGGTTCTTGGTTCTCATCGCTCTATCAGGGCCCCCTGGGTGGGGTCCCTTTGTGGCTTAATGTGCTGTGTAGCTTCCTCTAGGTTGACCTTTGTTTCACCCCAGGTGTTTGTGTGCTCTGCTCTGATAGAGTCAGACCTTCCCCCTGCCCTTGGTCTCTGCAGCTCGCAGGGCCGCCGGGGCTGCTGAGACCGGTCAGGAGGCGCCCAGTGTGAATTGCCCACAGAGCACCGCTCAGACCACCGGAAGCGTGTGCAAGGCCTTACGGGGACCTGTGGCCGCCACTCTCCACTCCTGCTCTTGAGGCTGAGATCCATTCTGGTCGTCTGTGCGCTCTCTCGGCTAGCAGAGTGATTATAACAGCCGCTGACGTCTGCCGTGCACGTACTCTGCCCCACCACGGTGCTTAATGTATGAAATGACATGGATTGTGCCACCCAGTCCCCATCCCGGGTCAGGGAGAGAGTTGTTGTCCTCATCTTCTTAACAAGGGAACCGAGGCTCGGAGAGTCCCTTCTTCAAGGCACATGGTCGTGAGTGGCCGAACCAGGGCTTGGGACCGGGCAGAGGGACCAAACCGCTCTACTCCCCTCCTTGTCCCACGTTCCAGATTCATCTGCAGCACAGTAATTGTGCTACGCAGGACAGAATCCAAAGCCCCCCTGAAATCAAAGCATTTGTCTCCCTTCTCGGCCTCCCGGGCATGTCTTGCTGTGTATGTTCCAGAAAATGAGCTCAGCTTGATGAGACTTGTAGGTGGAGGCAGGCTGATCATTTTGAGATAGTCTGTGGTCTGCACTGGCTGAGCTGTTGTTTACTCCCACACATTTTGGACGGAGTGTGAGAGAGAGAGAGAGTGTTTACACTTTTCAAGTTGTCTATTTGGGTTTTCTGATCTTTTGCTGTATGACTGTAACAAGAATTTTCTACTCTCTTTGCCTTTTATCTGGATGGTGAGGTCACGGCAGGGAATGAAGTTTGTTTATCAGGAGCCTGCTGTTCATTCCTGCCTTCACCTGAGAGTGTCATGGGTCCCTCAGTACCCTCTTCGGAGACTCTGGGAGAGTTCGGGGGCTGCTCCTCTGATAGGAAGAGCTGCCAATGTTCTATCTGTCCGACGGTAGCAAAGAGGGTCCGTGTGCCTCCCCTCTACCCCCACCCAGTTCTCTGGGAGAGACTACCCCCTGCCACAGGGGTCATTTCCCACAAGTTACACACTTCCTCAGAGCACAGTCAGCTGTCCTTTCCAGCCCTACCTATGCTGATGTCATTTCCCACATGCTTGTGTTGACTATCCCATTAGGGTCTATTCCCTTCTCCATTGTTGGGCTCATAAAGAGAGGGACAGTGTCTTCTATTTCATTCTGTGCTGTGTCCCCAGCACTTAGCACGGTGCGGGTGCTCAGCGCACTTCTGCAAATGAATGAGGGAATGATAGGAAATTCTCCAACCCAAGGCTACTGCCTCCCAGACATGGGACAGCTCAGCAGTCTCCCGTTCCAGGGCCAACTTCACCGGGCATTTCCTAGGATTGCAGACAGTCCTGGGAGCCTCTTACTTACCTACCTGGATGGTCCTGGATTGGCAACCCTGGAACATCAAACCATAGCCAACCATGGCTCGCAGCAGAGTGCCCAGGGGAGGAGACGCGGCCTCAGGAAGAGGCCGGTGCAAGTTTTCTCTGCAGTGCACAAGTCACGATCTTGCGGAGAAAGCACCTGCCCAGAATCTAACAGTTAAAACAATGACAGCAATATCTTGCCTTTTTTTTTTTTTTTTTTTTTTTTTACAGGAGTGTGGGCTTAGTCAACAGTAAGAAAAAAGGAATGAACATAAAATGAACATTTAGCTATTTACATTCTTTCGATTCCTATTTTGATCGTTACCAGCGTCATCTGAATTTTTTTATGTAGTTGTGGTTTGCCTCTGTATTCTGCTTTACGTTATTTTTATACTTAGAATCGTCGCCTGTGCACATTTCCATGTGCTGACAGTTCACATACTTTTTCTCTTTTTGCTATTCTGAAACATGATCCTTTAACTGTAAGTCTTGGATATCTTTGTAAACAGCAGACAGAGAGCTGCTTTGTCATTTTTCACAGTTGGGTAGGTGTCCACTGATAGATGAACAGTGATGGTCAACCAGCCTCCCATTAGTGACATTTACATTTCGTAATTTAAAAAAAAAAAAAAAAAAAAAAACTTCTACAATATTGCAGTGAACATCCTCAAGTCAGATTTTGTTTACGTGCTAGAGTGTATCTACAGGACAAATTTTTGGCAGTGGAAAAATGCTGGGTTAAAGAATATGAACACTTTAAGGAAAAAAATATGAACACTATTTTTTTTAAGTTTATTTATTTTGAGAGAGAGAAAGAGAGAGAGAGAGGAGGGAAAGAGAGAATCCCAAGCAAGCTCTGCACTGTTCAGTACAGAGCCCAACTTGGGGCTCAAACTTATGAACTGTGAGATCACGACCTGAGCTGAAACCAAGAGTTGGATGCTTAACTGACAGAGCCACCCAGGTGCCCCAAGAATACGAACACTTTAAATTATCCTCTAAAATTGCTTCCCAAACGGCTGTGCCAGTTTACACACTCTCTAGTAATTCATTTATTTTGATTTTTTTTTAAGTTTATTGATCCATTTTGAGAGAGAGAGAGTGGACAAATCCATGTGAGGGGGAGAGGGGCAGAGAGAGAATTCCAAGCAGGCTCTATGCTGTCAGCACAGAGCCCCACACGGGGCTCGAACTCACGAACTGCGAGATCATGACCTGAGCCGAAGTCAGATTCTTAACCAACCAAGCCACCCGGGTGCCCCTAGGCTTGTCATGTGTAATCTTTGTTAGTTATAGGGCTCACTTTTTCAAGTTCCCTAATATTAGAGTTTTGTACTCTTGGAAGCGTTCAGAGTTAGGTAAAAACAAGTGATATTTATCACAGTCGTTTTCCATAGTATCCCAAGCAGACAAGAAAACCAAGGCACACGCGTTAGCTGCGTTGCTCAGAATGGCACCATTCACGGCAGAGCTTTGCCGCCTGCCCCTGCAGAACACTCTTCTTGGGTGCTTTTCTCTGGAAAAGGTCCTGACCCGGCCCCTCTGGGTCGCAGTCAGTGGAAGTATACTGGTTGTGGCTGACTACTTTTAGATCTCATAGTGCCCTCCCATAACCTGCCGCGGTGGGGGGTGATGTTGCTGACGGGTCCTGGCAGGGCTGGGCACCAGGATGGCGACCCGGCAGGCTGATGGCAAAAGACCCCGCTGGCTGTATCCTTCCCATGTTCCTCTGGGTTTTCACAGGCCTCTTGGCTGGAGGCTGGGCAGATCTGACACGGAACTGCCTCCTTCGCCAGGGGTTTGAATTGGGTCCCTTGGCTGGGTAACGCTGTCTCCAACTACCGGAGCCACGGGTTTCTAGGAAATGCAAATTAAGGGGCAAAAGAGAAATGCAGGTGGAATTCTAAGAGGAGAAGCACTAGAATGAGCTTCCTGTGCAGTCTTCTGAAGAAAGGGTCTTCGGGGCACAAGAAACTAAGCAGGTGTCAGGAGACTGACATTTCTCTGTCCAGACAGGCACTGGGAAGGTCACCTACACAGAAGTGATTTTAAAAGAGGGAAGGGCCGAGCTGTTGCAGGGTACAATCTACAGGGTAGAGCAGGTGCCTGGCAGGGCTCCACTTTCAATTCCCAGCACACCCACCCCTCCAAACCCAGAGCTCGCGATTTGGGGGTCTCAGGGCCCCACATTGGTACCCCACCTAGAGGCCTGCGAGCTAAATGTTCAGATCCTCAATGTGCCCTGTCTTACAAAGACATCACTCTGATGAGCCCATACGAGTTACCCAGACTAGAGTGAGAATGATGGATATGAAATATTTTTTAGTTTAAATGAAATGCTAGGAAACCCAGAGAAATCTGCCTGGTGAAATACGGGGCAGATCTTTGAGGTGCGGGTACCCTTGCACTTCAGACTTTTATTCCTGAAGCTATCTTTCTGGACCCATCTTTTCCCTCCCCCACCCCCACCACCCCACCCCCAGGCTGAAAACCTAACAGTCAGCAACTTGGCCTTTCTGTTTTTGGAAATCTGTCAACTCTATAATGGACTCTTTCAATCAACTCGGAATGTTGTATGCTTTTCCTGGAACCCAGGCTAATGACAGTGTCTCTCGGGGGACGCTCTTTCTCTCCAGAAGCCATTTCCCATCGTGGAATCACATGAAACCTTTGTCTTCTACCCTCCTGCTGCAGGTTCCGATGAGGAGTACATTTATATGAACAAAGTGACCGTCAACAGGCCACAGAATGCGGAGTCCCAAGACAAAGGTACAGGCTAAGCCCACTGGTGGTGCGGCCAGCTTCCGGGAGGGGGGCGCACAAGCTGTGGTCCCGTCCCGCCCCTCCTTCCTCCCAGCCAGCACCAGACAGCCCAGTGGAGTTATTTCTGGCAGTCACATTTTAGTTGATGGTATTTTGGGTTGATGTATTTTGGGATATTTCATCAGGCCACCTCCTTGAATCTTAAAGGTCCCATGTCCCATTCGTGGACAAGGAATCTGGCCCCTGAAGTCTCTCAGCTTTTCCCCAACAGCATCCCAAGAAACAGGAAGTCACAGTCCGATGCTCTAGGAAAGCAGCCTTGGTGCTGATTCCACACCCCAGCTTTATATCTTTGATAAAAGTCCAGATTGGTTTTAATGTTAGTTTATTTCTTTTTGAGAGAGACAGAGAGAGTGAGTGGGGGGCGTGGCAGAGAGAGAGGGAGACAGAGGATCCCAGGCAGGCGCCGTCAGCATGGAGCCCGATGCAGGGCTCAAACTCATGAGTCGTGAGATCAGGACTTGAGCCGAAACCAAGATTTGGTCGCTTAACCGACTCAACCACCCAGGTGCCCCGCAGTCTGGACTTGATGTGTGTGTGGGGGGGGGATGGTAGAGGATGGAAATGCTGATGTCTGCAGCTGCCTTAACATTCAAAAGTTTTGCTCAAAGGTGCTCTCTTGGCAGAACTTTATATCTTACATTGGAAGGCCATAGTATGTCTTCCATGGTATCTTACTCTTCTGCTCTCTCCTTTGCTCTGAAAACCTTGAGGAGTGGGTCTGGCAGGACCCTAGGGAGGTCCAGAGGTTTCTAGAGCTGCCTCGTTGCAGAGGAGAGGAGATTAAAAGCCCCGTCCCCCAACTCCCAAGCCTGTGACTGAAATGCAGAGGCTTAGCAAGAGGTCGGGACGCAGTGCTCCAAAGCATTCAGTCCGGTTAAAGGTTTGGCTTCAAGGTGCCAGCCACCAAAGCCCCGAGGTCAGATCTGCCTGAGCCTGCCTGTCCTGGACTTAGCTGGGCCCCTGGCTGAAATGGCCAGGCTCAGAAGGGCCCTTGGATCCTTATCCTTAAAAGCACACACAGTTGGTGGCCAAGTTCTCCACTGTGGCTTTTCCGCCTCATGTTTTCACCGCCAAGCCTGGGGCTCAACAGAAATTATCCACACGCAGGCTGCCACAGTGCCCAGGGTCATTTGCCTTCTGGGGAAACTGGGGTGGAAAGAGCCATAATCACAGGGTTGGTGCTGAGAGCTGCTCTGTATAATGACCACAGGGCAGCTTCTCGACTGGCTAAATCTCTGTGGCTAGGCCATTTTTGGCACAGGGCAGGTAGTAGAGAGGGTGTGGAGGCTGCCAGAAGCCCCAAACCAGTTCCTTCTGAGGAATCTGCCCATGGCTGGGACACCACTGCACCCTATTCTTGAAGGAAAACAACAACATTGGCTGCTGGGACCTCCTCGTGGGTAATTAGCACCTGCTCAAATAGATCTCATGGCACATGTGACCAGACATTCCCGGATAACGCACCTGCTATGACACTGGGCACCCCTCACTGAAGCCTCCCCCTGCTTGCCGCCCACAGCACCTGAGGAGCAGAACCCACTGCCCAACGGGGAGCCTGGCCAGCACTCCCTGGCCCCTCAGAAGAGCCTTCCAGACCTCCCGCCACCCAAGATCGTAAGTGTTTGTCCAACACCCCTGATTTCCTGACTGGGGCCCCATGAACTTCCAGTTGCTCTCACAGGGGTCAGTTCACCAAACGTCTGGTGTTTTCTGAGCGCCTACTGTGTGCAGGACATGGGGTGAGGCACTGGGAGACAGAGACAGAACAAAAGCACGCCTGCCTGCGGGTGGCATCATTTGCCCAGGGCCACGGTACTCAGGACGCTAAGGGTAAAGGGAGTGGGAGATGCAGGGGGTTGCCTTTATTGGATGCCACCAAGTGTTTGAGGCTCCACCGGGCTCTGCCCAGCACCATGTGAGTGGGGCCCTGTAGAGCTGTGGTCACCGGCTCAGGCCACAGCGAACTTTTGGAAATGTAAATCATATCGCCTTGCACTTCCTGCCTCAGACCGGCCAAACGCTTTCACTGAGCTTAGGCAAAAAACATCCGTGTTCCTTAGCCCGGCCCCACGGCCTACACGGTCTACACAGCCTGGCCCAGCTGCATCTCCAGCCCCGTTGCACCTGCTGTTCACGGGTCTCCCTTCTGCCGTTGGATTATACCACAGGCTTAGTGCTGCCTCAGGGACTTTGTACTGTCTGGATCCTGGCTGTCCAGTGGCTGCCTTCTCATCTCCCAGACATTCACAGACAGACTTGCCCCGACCTGCTGCATGAGGCACCCCAACTCTGTCCCACCCCAGTCACCGTCTACCCCAGGGCCAATTACCCCTCCGTGGCCCTTGCCACCACTGAAGTGATCTTTGTACTATTTGCCTCCCCGACCAGACGTAAGCTTCGTAGGACAGGGACAGTGTCTCTCATTTATTGCTTCCTGCCCGGCATATGCACACAGTAGGCCACATGAATGAGTGGAATGAATCATGGAATCCTACAGACCTGGGTTCAGATCCCAGCTCTACCAGGTACTGGCTCTTCGGTCTTGAGCAAGTTGTTTAAGCTCTCTGGCCCTCTGTTTCCCGGTGTTTAAAAGAATGTGAATCTCTGTCTCCTGAGATTGTCTTATTTGATGGGTTAAGGCTATGCGTGGCACACTGCGTTGGTGTTCAGGGAGGTTAAGTAGCGGTGTTCATATCTTACGGGTGAGGAAACCAAGAATTTGCAGGTTAATAGCGTCTGAACGTCCCACACACAGAAATGGTGGAGCCAGAATTTGAACCCAAGTTCTTCCCTGTCTAGGGCCTGGTCAGGGAGGCTTTCTAGAGAGGTGTGAGGTGAGAAACGGGAAGGATTTCTATGTGTAGCAGGGTCATGGGGTCAAGAAGTGGGAAGGGTTTGGGGGACAGTGGGGTCCTGGGTTCAGTGCCAGCAGGAAGCTGTGTGACTCCCATGGTCACTGAGCTCCCAGGGTGCTATCCAGGGACAGATCTGTGGGCCCAGGTCACCGCTAAGGGCGTCCGGACCGCAGCCTGGCCCTCTCCATTCATGCCTTCCTGAGGATGTCCGGAATACCTGGGTCAGTCTCCCTGTACATGAAGCACCCCCCCTGCCCACACCCCCCCCCCCCCCCCCCCCTGTCACCAACTGGCAGGGACTCTTCATCTCAGGCTGAATGAGACTTGATGGCCTGAGCCTGAGTCCCTGCTGTCCCCACTATGCTGCGAAGTGGGTGACTGCCACACCTGGGCCGTTGGCACCCTGATGGACACAAACTGGGGCCTCCCCACCATCCATCTACAGATGCGTATTTTTGGTCACTGTTTTCCTATGAAGAAACAGAGGCTCAGTTAAAGTAATCGGCCAAGGGCCCACCTCTGGGAGGTAGCGGGGCCAAGACCTGAATGCGGGTTCTTGGTTTCCAGGCCACTCTGCAGGCCCGCCTGACTTAAGCTCGTCTTTCCAGCAGAGTGAGGCTGTAGTCTCTGGTCCTTCCAGCTGCGGGCTCTCCTCACTTTCCGCCACAGTGCTCGGGAGGTGGGGGGCCTCTGCTCCTGACCGGCTGCCGCCAGTCTAACCAGTGGGAGATGCGGTGGTATTCTGGGGTGCTCTAGGCACTGCTCGCCGGGTGGGGGGAGGGGAGGTGGCTGCTTGGCGCTGGAACTTTCCTCTCCGGAATTCAGCGCCCGACTCTGGCCAGGGCCTTGGGCTCTGCCATTCTTGGGGCAGCAGTCTGTGGCCCAACACCGGGTGGGAGAGGCTGTCAGCAGTCAGAGCCTCACAGGCAAGTACTGGGTGGTGCTGCCTTGTTCTGGAAATCTGTGCCTTGCAGACACGGCGGTGGGCCGGGAGACGCAGGGTCTGGGACCAGGTTGTTGGGAGAAACTAGTCAGGCCGCACTCGTCCCAACAGCTGCGGCAAGTCCCGCAGGCTTGCCGATGGCTGAGACAGAGGCGGGACGTCTGCCTGTGGTCCTCAGTGCCTGTGGCTGGGCCGGGAGCGTGGCCTCTGTCGCAGGCTCAGGACGCCCTGATTCCCTCTCTGGTGGCCTGGGTCCCCCCCTCCCCCCCCGCAGAGTCCGTGGATAGCAAGGGAAAAGGCAGCCAGGGGTCCGGGGCCACCTCGTGGGTGCGGCCAGTGACTCAGGCAGCCGTGGCACTTCCCGCTGCTGTGCGCCCAGACAGGTGCTGCGGTCACCGTAGGAGAAGCGTGTGCTGGCCTCGTTGATGCTCCTGGCCAGCACAGCCATCCCTACCCCAGCCACCCTTTGAGGCCTGAGCATGCATTGGCGCTGGTCTTAAGCGGGTTACTCTACGGGGGAAGCAGCTTACTCCACACAAGGACGTTGCCACGGTCGGTCTGGGGAGCCGGGGCTGGCCGGATCTGCTAGTCCTGTCCCGGGAATGTTCGACAGTGCCCGCTGGGGCAGGTTGCTCATCAGCACAGAGACCGACGCCTCAGCTCATCCGGGCCCCTGCTCACGTTCAGCTCTCGTGTCTACTCTAAATCAGGACTGGCAGACTCTGGCCCCCAGGCCAAATCCACAGCCACCTGCTACTGTAAATAAAGTTTTATTGGAACATAGCCACGCTTCTCAGTTATGTATTATCTCTGGATGCTTTCGCTCTGCGACGGCGGAGTTGAACAGCTGAGATCAGCGACCCTCAAGTGACCTGCCGATCCGTTAGGAATGTATTATTGGCCTTTTACAGAGAAGTTTGTAGACCTCTGGCAAATCCGGCTGAGCCGGGTGGCTTTCTTTCCTGTCCCTTCCTGTGAATTCTCAGAGCCTTCTGAAGGTTGTGAAGTCATCTCTCTTCTGCACCTGCATTTAGTGTCTAAAACCTGCACCATCACAATGATGATGATGATGAACTTTAATGGTCCCTTATCTTTATCCCTTTATTCTCATTCTCTATTCTTCCCCTGAGAAATCAGCCTCCCTTGCTCCTCTGACTTCAGAAAACGGGTCATTATACTTGTGTAATTATGTGACTCTCTTCTGAATTTTTGTGCAAATCATTTTAACCTGTAACTTGACTCAAGGGCTTATATTTTGCCCCAGCAGCCTTGAGGGCAGGGACCATCTTCTTTAATGAGGGCTGAGCTTGGGCGTAAGCCTGGGCAACCCCAGACGTCTCCTCTGTCTCCTTAGGATACGGCCGTTCTTCCTCTGTCGAACGTGTATGCTGACAACTTTTCTCTCTTCACTGATACGTTTGTATTTTTTAGGTTGGTAAAAATGCATATGTATTGGATAATAGTGCTGGGCACAGTTTAATCCTTACAGTGGCCCCATGTGACAGGTACTTCTACTCTCCCCATTTTGCAGTGGAGGAACTGAGGCACAGAAAGGTCAAGTAAGTTGCCCAGGGACACACAGCTGGGGTGCGTCATGTCAGGTTTCAAACCCTAGCCCTGGAGGTTGGATTCCTACCACCTCCCTCTCCTGCCTCTCCCCATAGATCCATTTACAGGGGATTTTACAGGGAGAGGCTTGGGAGTCTCTCAGGAGACACTCCCTAGTACTCCGCCCCCAGATAGGACAGTAGGACCCACGTGGTGAGAATGACCCCTGAGGGGCTTCTGAAGAAAGGTTCGTCCCCCTCCCCCCCCCCCCCCCCCCCCCCCCCCCCCCCCTGCATTGTCCTGTTCTGATTACAGGAGTCTGGGCTGCTGCTCTATCTTGGATGCTTGGAGCTCCTCTCTAAATGGGACCCACCCCCTCCCTGTGCGAAGGGTCCCAGCACCACCTGATGGGGATGGGGTTTCTTGGAGGCTGGAGCCGGGGGCCAGGCCAGCTTAGGAAACATGAGCTCCAGGACCCATCTGCAGGGACCTTGCTGCTTCTCAGGGGAGGCGATGCTCTCCCCTCGGACCCCAGGAAGCTGGCTCTCGAGGACCACGGCTGGGTCTCGGGCAGCCCTTTCTCAAACTGACCAAGGGGCCAGGAATGGCCGAGACGAGCAGAGACAACTCGCCAGGCTGTAGCAGCAGACCCGAAAGGTCATCCGCTGGCAGCTACCGGGTGCAGCGTGCCTGGCCTGCCCTCGGGAAGGAGCCTGACCCGGTGCCACTCACAGCCGCATCTGCGGGCCCAGGGCAGCAGCCGATCTGCTTCGGAAAAGAGCACGTTCTGTTCTTTTCATGCTCTGTACCTTTCTGCCTCTTGCACCCGTGGGGGTGCTGGAAGCTGCTCGAGGCCTACCTCTGGATCTTGTATCCGCTCTCTTGATGTGAGGCCAGATGAATTTAGGATTCAGAGTTGGACCCACACTCTGGCCTGGCCTCGCCAACCCTCTGCGTGCAGACCTGCCTCAGCTTGTCGGATGGTGATTCGGTGACCCGGCTCCTGCAGCCCCCCCAGGGCGTGGACGGCCCCCAGACAATGACGGTGACAGCCTCCTCATGTTTGATACGGGGCTAAGCATTGTGGAGACACCGTCACGGTTTGTCTCAAGACAACCCTGGGTTTATTCTCGTTTATAGGGAGGGAAGGTGAGGGAGAGGCCATCACATCCCGTCAGTTGAGTCTACAGAGTCCTAAAGCCCTGACTGCAACCAAGTTACATTCACTCCAGAGTCCATATGAGGTGCCAGGCCACACCGGACCTGGCTCTGGAATGCTGCTTTTGGTGAAGCAGCCGCAGGATCATTGCTCTGCCCTGGAGGAGGGGGGGGGTGGACCCTCTCGCAGCCCATGCCGAGTCCCGTACCATGGGGACCCCGGCCCAGGCTGACCGCTCTCCCACCATCTCCGGGGCCAAGACTTGGGGAGCCATCTCTGCGATAAGTCCCTCGTTTTCATGAGCTCGTTTCAGAGGCAGGGGTTTCTAGATCTCCCCTCCTCCTGCCGGCAGGACAGGGAGTCCTCCGAGGTCCAGAGGCCCATCTCCCAGGGCCGTGTGGGGTCTTTCCGTTGGCCGCCCTCCTTCCGTCTCCCCCCACCCCTTTCTACTGCTTTCATTCGAAGTTCCCCAAATGCCCAGCACAAGGGCTTTCCCAAACCATTTACAGTACAGAATAATGGAGGAGTACAGAATTGCACGCTCCACGTTTCTGCACGTTTGGGTATATTCTTTATTCCTCCCCAGTCGTGCTCGTGCCACATAAGAAGCTCGGGGTCATCTTTGAGACTCCACTCAAAGCTCGTGTCCTCCCGGTGGTGGTAAATGCTCCTCACGCCCTCATGCCCTCATGTCTATGAGGACATGACTCACCGTACACGTGAGCGGGAGCCCTGAACATCCACCACCTGGCGAAGTCTTTGTCAGGAGTGACTCCGGGACATCCGGACGCCTCCCTTGCAGCTTGGACACAGGAGCCACCCAATATCCATCCGAGTGGTCGGACTTATTATGGTGAAAGTTCAGGATTTAGAACCCACCAGGTCACCTTCCTCCGTGTGTACTTGATTAGCCCTTGTCGTTTTCGAAAGTAGATGCTATTTAGAAGCCACAGCGGCCTGACACGCTCTGGATGTTTGTATGCGTTCCATATCACGTACACAAGGCCATTTTGTGTGTGTGTTGGGGCGGGGGCGGATTTGAGCCTCATTTTGCAGAGGAGAAAGCTGAGGCTCCGCGGGGTTCAGCAACGCGCCCACAGCCCTTCTCTGGCAGCAGACCGGCGGACGTGGTGGCTGTCGGGAGCCATGGCATTGCACGTTCTCCCTCCCAGCCGACTTGAAGTCCAACCAGACGGTTTTCTTCTTCTTCTGGAATCCCCTCCTTCCACCCAGAGGGTTAATTCCAAGTTGTTCTCAGTGTATCATATCTGAGTATGTTTATTTTGTTTGTTCATACCACAGATTCCAGAGCGGAAGCAACTCTCCGTCCCCAAGATTGAGTCTCCAGAGGGTTACTATGAAGAGGCTGAGCCGTACGACACATCACTCAACGGTACACCCCGGGGCCAGGGCTGGGACTCGTAGGGGGTCCAGTCACTTCCTGCACAGATGCCAGTGCTGGAAGCCGCGGGCAGCCTGGGCTGCTGTTCCCAGAGAGCGTGGCCCGAGTTGAGAACTGGCCACAGAGCATTGGGCCTCTGCTCTGGTGGGGAGCTGAGAGCTCCCAGCAGACCCAGGCCGCCTGCGAGGAGGCGTGGGATGGTCCACGGTGAGCTGGTTTCCTGTGTCTGATGCCGTTCCCATCTGGACGGTGCCGGCTTTGGCACAGAAATGTGATGGAGGAGAGGTGGGTCGGTCCAGGGACACGTGTAAGCAACGGGAATGTGGTCCGGCCGAGCCAGAGCTGTTTCTGGGGCTCTCCGTTGGCCTGATAGTTAACTGTGCTCACTCTGTGTGCCAAGCATGCTTTTGGGAGTCAGGAGCTCAGCAGAGCTCAGGACAGTCCAGAGTCACAGCCCTTAGATTCTGTGAGGGAAGACAGACAACAAATAAACATGGGGCATGTCAGGTGACAATACAGTGTTAGGATGGAAAGCATAGGGGCTGGGTTGGGGCAGGAGAAGGTGTTATTTTAAACAGGGAAGGCCTCTCTGACAGCATGACCTGGAGCTGGTTCCTGAATGAAACGGAATGTGGGGAAGGCAGAGACCTCCAGGAAGAACTTTCCAGACCATGTAGCACATGCAAAGGCCCTGAGGCGGGCGGGGGGGGGGGGGCTCAGCATGTTTAAGGAACAGCAAGGAGACCTGTGTGGCTGGAACAAGGGTAAAGAAGTCAGCCAGTCATGGTGAGGACTTTGGCTTCTCTCTGATGAGACTGCAAGCCTTTGGAGGGTTACTTAGTGACTGACCTAACTTAGGAATTAAGGTGACCTGTGCCATAGGGGCAGGACTCACACTGGAGCCCTCTGGCCTTGGCCAGTGGTTCTCATTCTGGGAGATTCAGATCAGAAATGCTCTGGAGGGGGTAGGCGCCCGGGTGGCTCAGTTGGTTAAGTGTCCAACTCTTGGTTTTGGCTCGGGTCTGATCTCATGGTTTTGTGAGTTCAGGCCCCACGTAGGGCTGCACGCTGACAGTGCAGAGCCTGCTTGGGATTCTCTGTCCCCTTCTCTCTCTCTCTGCCTCTCCCCTGCTTATGCTCTCTCTCACTCTCTCAAAATAAATAAATAAACTTAAAAAAGAAAGTGCTCTTGGCGTAGGGATTCGCTAGCACAGAAAGGCCCCAAAAGTTCCAGAAGGAAGAGTATCATGGGCCTACTCACTTGAGCAGCTGGACTCTGGCCCTCTCGCTCCCCCCTCTTACCTCAATCTGCTCCTTTCCTTGATAAGTGAAAGGTCTTTGAGAGCACAAAGCAGTTTGCAGATGCAAGAGGCAAGGGGTCCCTGGTGGTGGGAATGAACTTGGCTGGAGAGGGGTGTTGTCGGCTCCGTAAGGAACAGGACCAGAGATCACATGGGACGGGTCCCTTGGAGCCGCGTCGGATCCTTCTCCACACTTTACCTACTGCCTCCGGTCCCAGGAACTGTGTGGGAGGTGAGGGCCTGTTTGGATGGAGGTTATTTTATTCTCCTGGTTTGTGGGCGGACATCACTTAGCCTGAACCCGCTGAGCGTGTGGGGTGTTGCCACGTCTCCGGCGGGGCTGTGATTCCAGAGCAAAGCCGACGGTGCGGCGCGGCCATCCTCATGCGTGTGGAAGGAGGAAGCTGTGACTCACCGTGACGAGCACCTCTGAGCCTCGCAAGCCTGGCTCTCCGGGGTGTGGCCCGTGCCAGCCGGGGCCTGCCTCCCAGACGCTCCCGGGGGCCTGTCTGTGGGGCAGACACACACCTCGTCATCAACAAGTGGGCTCAAGCTTGTCGGGGTTTGTGTCTCGACTGTGAATTCAGGTTGGTCTTAGCCGGGACCGGGGCGTCCCTATGGGGACAGCGTGAACACAGCAAGGTGCGCAGGAAGAATGCCGACGGCCTGTCCTTCTCATGCCGGGACAAGGACCGGGGGTGACCTGGGGAGAACTGGTCACACGGGCCGCGAAGGGAGGGCATCACCGGCATATGAAAGCCGGCCTGCCCTCACTTCCTGCTTGTTGTCCCCTGCACCTGTTTGAGCGGTGAGATGTGCTGGTCACACCGGGAGGAGTGACCTCTGGCCCCCTGCCCCCTGCCCTGGTTCACTGGCCACCAGCCATTTTGCGGACTTCCTTCAAGAGAGCGGTTGCTTGGGCTCTTGTCCTGCTTCATCAGCACTGTCCGCACACGGCTCTGATGAGGCAGGTCCCTCTCTCCGAGCAACAGCTTAGTAAGCGCCCTGATGGCCTGTGCAGGAGATACGAGGGTCAGGCCTCCTTGCCCGAGACATCAGCTACTTGGCCTGTAATGTCTCGTGTGGGGGACCTGGCCGCTGCTGGAACAGATAACCTCCCTTCCCGGTTATGGTGACACAGCACACGTCTGTTTCTCGTGAACTGTCCTACGTGGGGATCACTGCTCACCAGGTAGTTTAGCCGCCTTCCAGTGTGGGCTCAGCCACCCTCTAAGGCCACAGAATCCTCTGCAAAGAGACAGCAGAGAATTCCTACGTGCTTCTTAAAAGTACCAGCCAGAGGGGCCTTCTACGCACCTCCCACTGGTGACGAGTACTTACGTGGTCATCTCTGGGTGAGAAGGTGCTGAGGAAAGATGTCCTGGGTCGGGCCAGGGCCTCTCCTGAGAACCCACCCCTCCAGTGGGGAAGTACTGGCTTGTGGTGGACAACTGGGTCTCTCTGTGTCACCCTCCGCGCTTGGGTCTGTCCCTCTCTTCATCTTGTGTCTCTCCACCTTGCCTTTCTCTGTGCTTCTGGATCTCATACAGGTCACTGTGGTGGATTCTCGCCCACTGGAATCCCCAGATGGGTCCAGGTGCCCGACGGAGTCATTTACGCCACGATCACCTTGGGTACTGCCTGTCCCCGGAGCTGAATGCCAGTGATTTGGTGCCTGCTCCCTGGCTCTCAGGGAATAGGATGCATGCCCCGAGGGTGGCCCTGTGCACGGGCCTTGTGCATGGGTCCTGCATGTGCACGGCATGTGTCGTCCTTCCGGAAGGAGAGACTTACTCGGCCTTCCACAGCTGGCATCCGCATGCGTGGGCAAAGGACCAGAACGCCGCGTGGTGGTTCTGCCCTCTGTTCCCCAAAACCTCCAGCAGCACATGCTGGGGCGCGGTCCCCCCAGGGGTGCAGAAATGGGATGGAATCGTCCGAGCATCCTGCCTGTCACTCCTGTTCGTCCCGTGACCCCTGGAAGCCAAGTACCTGCTTTAAGACTGCCCTACGTTCACGGCCGTGTTATGATCGCTCTTAGAGATAAAGGAAGTTACGGTGCATTTGCCCCAAGCTCCCCCGGTGCGGCTACAGGTAGTTTGAGCTACTGCGATTTGCTGTTTGTTCTCAGCTTCCGCAGACCGCCCCGGAGTGGATGGACAGGTGTTAGAATTTTCCACGGAACACCTGGGGGACCCCAGAAGCACAGCCAGTGAGGGGGTTCGGCCCACTTCTTCGTGCTAAACTCGGAGGCCTCCCTCTATTAAGTTTGGCTACTGAAGGAGGCATCCCAGTGACATTGTATCGTTCTTACTTCACTTATTGTACAGATAATACCACAGTGACCATGAGGACATTTTTTTTTTTTTCAAGTAAAATCACCCTGCTCCTCCCACCTGGTCAAAGCAGCTATCTTGAGTTCTCCCTGTTGCCTTTCAGTACCGAGCTGTGGGTATAAAATCTCACACATATCAGTTTAATTGGGCCTTCTTACTTAGATCCTATTTACTGGGCTGAGGACTGGCCTTCAGAGTTCTCCTTGATTATTGTCGCAGGGCATGCTCCAGAGTGGATACAGTCATGCTTCCCCACCTCCCTGCTCTCCTTCTGCTGACTGTAAATGGCCCTGGATTTAATATCTTGGCGCATGTAACCTCCCCCACCCTCTGCTTCTTTATTTAAAAAAAAAAAAAAACAAAAAAAACAAAAACTAGTTTCCTAGGATCAACTCCCAGGACTGGGATTGTGGGGGTCAAAGGGCATGGGTGTTTTTACGGCTCTCGAAACAAAACAACAAGCTGCAGGGTAGTCTTCTGAGAGGCCTGCGTTCCTGTATGTTCCTACCGGCGGTGGGAGAGTTCGGCTCTCCCATTGGCTACGCCACGGCTTTCAATCTTTGCTTCTTTAATACGTGTGAAATTATGAACTGTGCCACGTTTTTATGACGACGTGAAAGGGAGTAGTACCACACTGCTTTTAAAGAAGGCTGGTGTTAAAATACCGACGGTGTTGTTTTTAGGAACAGTAAAGCACATTTTCATTGGCATTGGAGCTGGAATAACTGTGGCCGTGGCCTCATTCCGTTTTTCTATGTTTTAATTCAGAGGTGGTGCTGTTTTCCTGGTACGTAGGACCCCGGCTGTGCAGATAGTAGAAGGGGCGTCTGCAGAAGGGAAGGCTATGGGCCCACAGGCTGACTTTTTTCCAAAGGGGATCAGGGGGAGGGTAGAGGAGGTGTATTCACTGCGACGCAAAGGGCCAGAGCATGTCTGTAGAAGTCCCGGGGGAGTAGATAGCGGCCTGACTTTCTGTTATCGCTACCCAGTAATAGAAGGAGGTATCCAGTGCTCATAAGATAGTGAGCTCCCCATCCAGGGGGGAAATCAAGCAGAGGCCAGCGCAGCACCGAGATTCCAACAGACAGGATTTGCGTGCCGAGGCAGGGATTGCACCAGAGATCCTGAGATTCTCTTTTCTCCGTGTCCTGCTTTTTGGGGTTTTACTGACTTTGTCCTTCACCTAGTTTTTGTTGATCTTGAATAGCGCAGCGAGGCCTAGAGAACAGAGCAACTCTCACAGGGTCCGGGGGGAGGACAGAAACTGAGGCACGTGGAGCGTGTACAGAATCGAACAGTTTGTGCTTGGTGAGCTTGGGGATTCTCTTGAACGGAACACACGCGTGAGGTGGGCTGGTCGCCAGAGGCGGAGGAAGGGTAGGAATGGAAGCCAGCAGAAGGGGCTGTCTGTGCAGGGAGGTGTGCAGTGGGTGGGGGAGAGCGAGCAGAGTCTGGGGAGGCTGGAAGTGGGTTTGGGAAAGGGCTGTGACTGAGGGGGCCGGCCGGCCTTCCCCACAGAGCCATTTCCGACTGCGGTTTCTTTCACCCTAAGAAGCTATAGCCCACCTCCCCCCCCCCCCCCCCCCCACTCCCAGGACAAGACCAGGAACAGAGCAGGCCCCGCTGGGCAGGTGGCTGTGGGAGGCTCAGCACGTGCCCAGCCTGGGCTCAGATGGTGAGCCCTTCCTGCGGCCCATAGAATGCCTGTTGCTAGACTCACCCCCTGCTTCTTCCTTTACGTGAAGAAACAGGCCCTGGGGGGTGGAGGGGGGGGGCACTGGCCTTGTGAAGCGTGAACAGTCGCCTGTGGGCAGTGTCTTGTCGGAGGTTTCTGCGGAGTCTGGGGTGACAGATTTGAGGAGGAAAAGGGAGAGACTCCTGGTTTTAGTTACGTGTCTGTGGCCAGAAGCAGCATCCAGGAAGCTTCAGTGAGGACATCTGGGGGCCAGGCCTGCCCAGGTCTGTGGTTGGTGGCTGTCAGGCTGGTTCAAGGGCACAGCGAGGCAGGTGCGTTGCGGCCTGGAGGCCGCTGGCCGCCCCTGCCTGCTGCCCTCCCTCCTGGACGGAGCACGTTTGGAATGGCCCCTGCCCGATGGGTCCGTGACCCCGTGGCTCTTCCTTGCAGAGGACGGAGAGGCAGTGAGCAGCTCCTATGAGTCCTACGACGAAGAGGAAAACAGCAAGGGCAAGTCGGCCCCCTATCAGTGGCCGTCGCCTGAGGCCGGCATCGAGCTGATGCGCGACGCCCGCATCTGTGCCTTCCTGTGGCGCAAGAAGTGGCTGGGACAGTGGGCCAAGCAGCTATGCGTCGTCAAGGACACCAGGCTCCTGGTCAGTGGGTCTCTCATTGCGTTCCGGTCTTTTCTCTTTGGGGGAGTTGGGGAGATGGACCCCGGTACTAGGCGGTCAGAGCCTTTTATGTCTGGAGGCTTTCTCCGCTTCCTAACCCAAAATTGTGTGCAGAACTTTGCGTGAACGAAAGTGCCTTATCTCAACTAAAAGGGTCTAGTAGCCTTCATCTGTCATTCAGAGGGGGCTGGGGTTACCACTCCCTGCCCCCAGTCCCATCCCGTAGACGGTTTCCAGGAATCTTGTCCCCTCGGCCTGAGGGCTCCTTCCTCACATCCTGACCCCACCCTGCTGCACGGGTCAGGACTCCCCCAGCCCCAGTTCTGGCTACTGCACTCACCTGTGCGGCACTAGAATGAGAGGCATCGTCTCAGAAGTCACAGTATTTTGAATTACTGATTATAAGACAAAACCCCTAAAGAAATCAGAAGCTGTTACTCTGACCACAGCCCTGTTTCCTGTGATTCTAAATTAAAATTCACAGTTTTATGTCCTAATTTGCAGTTCCTTGGAATCATTATAAGTGCCCTTAATTCACCACTCACAACATGCCCGATTCTGTGCAGATGTTCTTTCTGGTAAGCCTGTTCAGCAGCCCCGTGAGGACGCCCTTTATACCTGTGACAAATTGAGGGGCCAAGTATTTTGGGAGGGGAAGCAAGTCCCCGTGTTTTTTCACTAACACATCATTTTCTGAACTAAGCAGATACGAAGCTTAGTCTCGGTTCCCTACGGCCCCCTTCCTGAGGGCGCTAAGCAAGAAATGTAGACAGGCAGGGAAGTGAGTGAGTCCAGCCAGAAGTATGAGAGTTGGCTACAGAGGATGTTTTTAGGAGCAAGCTGAGGCCTACAGGGACCTTCGAGCAGCATGGATAAGCGGGGTCTGGGGCATCCCTGGGCGAGACTGGCAAGGAGGAGGGGTGTGGGAGGGGAGACAATCAGCCTGGTCACTCTGGTGCCGAGAACAAGAGCTGCTGATATTCGAGGCCACGGGTCCGCACCTTTGGTTTTGCTGGGGAGCGCCCAGGTCCCGGGGGTCCTGCTGTGCCCGCGGCCCCTCCGCTGTGGAACCCCGCCAGGCCTGGCAAAGCCTCAGGGCGTCTCTCTTCCCTTCTAGTGCTACAAATCCTCCAAGGACCACAGCCCGCAGCTGGACGTGAACTTGGTGGGCAGCAGCGTCATCCACAAGGAGAAGCAAGTGCGGAAGAAGGAGCACAAGCTAAAGATCACGCCCATGAACGCCGATGTGATCGTGCTCGGCCTGCAGAGCAGGGACCAAGCAGAGCAGTGGCTCAGGGTGAGGGTGGCACTGGGCTGGGGGGGACACGGGCCTGCTCCCCTGCGGGCTCCCGGGGGGCTCCTCAGTTCTGCCTCCCTGACTTTTTCTACAAGGGATGGCCATTGTCAAGGGTAAAAGATCTACAGTCCTTCAAACTCCCAGGGCTTCCGTGTTCCAGGTGGTAGCCAGCATTCGGAACGAAGGGATCACGGCACCCTGCTACCGGGCCTGGAGCTGGGCCCTTGGGGACACTCGTTTGCCTTTTGGCCTCTAGAGAGGCACCACGAGCCTCCTTATTAAGGAAGAATCGACAGCACAGCCACGTGTAAAGCACTTACCATGGGCCATGTGCTCTTGGCAAACTTAACCCACCTAACCACACTGGGGAGGCGGGGGGCGCTGGGCGATGTTAATACTGCCATTTTACAGGGGTGGTGATTAAGGCTCAGAGGGAGGAGATGACCAATCAAAGTCACCTGGCCAGTGAGTGGCAGGATTGGGTCTCAAACCTGGTGCTGTGTGACCGCAGCCCTCTATTCTACCATCACAAATGGCCTTGGTCAGTTCTGCCTACAGATACACGGTACAGCTCCCAGTGATGATGAAACCTGGTTTGCCCCATATGAAAAATAAGCATGACAATTCCAGAAGGTATGAGGTTTGCACCAAGAAGGGGCCCACAGCTGCAGAGGGATCTCCAGACCCAGCAGGACCCCTGGTGAGACCAGAGCCAGAGAGGTCCCTCCCTCCCTCCTTCCTTCCTTCCTTCCTTCCTTCCTTCCTTCCTTCCTTCCTTCCCCCCCCTTCCTTCCCTTCTTCCCTTCTTCCCCCCCTTCCAAACTTCCTCCCTCCCTCCTTCCTTCCTTCCTTCCTTCCTTCCTTCCTTCCTTCCTTCCCTCCTTCCCCCTTCCCTCCCCCCTTCCTTCCCTCCCTCCTTCCTTCCCTCCTTCCTTCCCTCCTTCCCCCTTCCCTTCCCTTCCCTTCTTCCCCCCTCCTTCCAAACTTCCTTCCTTCCCTCCCTTCCTTCCCCCTTCCTTCACCACTTCCTTCCCTCCTTCCCCTCTCCTTTCCCCCTTCCTTCCTTCCCCTCTTCCCCCTACCTCCCTCCTTATCCCCTTTCCCTCTCCTTCCTTCCCTCCTTCCCTCTTTCCCTCCTTCCCCCCTTACCCCCCTCTTCCCCCTTCCTTCTTCCCCTTCTTCTCCCCTTCCTTCTTTCCTTCCTTCTTTCCTTCCTACCCTCCTTCCCCCTTCCTCTCTTCCCCCTTCCTTCCAAACTTCCTTCCCTCCCTCCCTTCATTCCCCTTTCCTTCACTACTTCCTTCCCTCCTTCCCCCCTCCTTTCCCCCTTCCTTCCTTCCCCTCTTCCCCCTACCTCCCTCCTTACCCTTTCCCTCTCCTTCCTTCTCTCCCTCTTTCCCTCCTTCCCCCCTTACTCACCCCTTCCTCCCACTTCCTTTCCCTTCTTCTCCCCTTCCTTCCTTTCTTCCTTCCATCTTTCCCTCCTTCCCCCCTTCTCCCCTTCCTCCCTCCCTCCCTCCCTTCCTCTTTCCTTCCCTCCCCACCTCCTCTATCACAGCCACACTGATGCATGTCCAGTGTAGGGGCACTCACCATAGGTGCCTTCTACCCCATCCACACATGTACATACAAATACTTACATGCACACACACTTGCAGATACACACACACACACACACACACTTGCAGATACACACACACTTGCACGCGCGCGCGCGCACACACACACACACACACACACACGCTACTCCTGCTCCCAGTGCTGTTCCTCTGACTGCTCACACTCACCTGCTCTTCCTCTGACCCCAGCCTCCCTTCCCAACTCTCATGCCCTCATCTCGAGACCCCTGCCCCTGGTTTCAAAGACAAGAATACTTTCAGAAGGCACAGCCTCTCTGTGGGCCTTCACAGAGGCCCTTCTCCTCCCTGGTCAGGTGAGCACAGAGATGGGCCTGGCTCTAGGGACAGTAGGTGGCGGAGAACAGGAAATGCAGATATGGGATGAGAACCCCAGAAAAGGAAAGCACAAGGCGGGGCTCCCCCAGAGAAGCCCTCGAGTCTGGACTCCAGGCTTAGCATGCTTCCCTTGCGAAGGGGTCCGCATATCCAGGCCCCAGCTAATGAGGATGGTAATGAACGTGCCTGGCCTGTGCCGAGTCCTTTACCGAGTCCTCACAGCCGCCCGGTGGTGTCGGTGTCGTCCCATCCCACAGACGTGGTGACTGCAGCTTAGGCCCGTGATCACGCAGCTGGCGGGCCGATTCTGGTGCTGCCCTCTTCCCACGGCACTACGTTGCACGTTTGGTCCGCCGTGTGGACCAGCGTCCCGAACTGGAGTCCATGGGAGAGGCGAGAAATGCTGTGTATTCCCCCGTCCCCACCGCCCTTCTTCCTTTTGTTCTTCGGCTTTTCTCATTTTGAACTTGTCTCTATAAACTGCTCTAAGCAGCCACCGAAAAGGGAGGGTCTCTGAACGTACTCTTGCTGAGCCCAGAGGGCTGTTGGTGGCTGCCCGGGGCTCTGACCCTCTGGAAATCCCCCAGGTGGCTCCGGGCTCAGAACAGCGGTTCTGAGAGTGGCCAGAGCCGCCTCTGACCCTGGTGCCCCCAGCCCAGCACCCCCCCTGCCCCCAGTTAAAAGGCTCCTTCCGGGGGGGTGGACTGTGACAGGTGAGTCTGGATGGACAGCCAGTGCCGGACCAAGGCCGTTGGCAGGCCTGCTTCCTGAGCAGCGTGCTGGCTCTCCGCAGCAAGCTCCATGGCTCCCGAAAAGCCGCGGGGGCGGGGGGAGGGCAGTTCTTCATCAGACCCGTGGCCAAACGGCCTATCTTGCCCAAGATGAGGGCAGGAAGGGGGCTGGCAGAGCTGAGGGCTGGCGGCTTGGGGCATCTTTAGGCTTTGCGATAAAGCGGCCACCAGCGGAACGTGGTGGGGGGGGGGGTCTGCAGGGGAGTGGGCCCACGGAACGGGACGCCCCCACCGCAGGCTGTCCGGTCACGGGCCGGGAGCCAGGGGTGAGAGGCAGGGTCTCCGTCCCTTGGAAACTGTGCGTCGCCTGTCGCCTCCAGCCGCTCCCCCTCCAGGGGCTCCAGCTGCCGTCTGGCTGTGAGTACCGGCCAGCAGGCGACTCCGCTGACGGCTTTCTCTTCCTTCAGGTCATCCAGGAGGTGAGTGGCCTGCCTGCAGAAGGAGCACCCGAGGGAAATCAGTACACCCCAGACGCCCAGCGCCTGAGCGGCCCGAAAGTAAGCCTCTGTCCTGCCTGGAGGAGAGTGCCGTCCTGTTTCTCCTCCGTGAACGTTACAAGCATGAAACAGACCTTTGCTTTCGCACCTCAGCCCCATGAGTGGGAAACGTACGATGCTGGGATAAGGGCAGTGGTTCCCAGGTTGGCAGGAAAACTGAGGAAGTTGATACAAACCCGAAATGTTTTCTTGCTTGGGCGCAGGAAGCCGATTGGAACAAAGGTCAGCGTGCCCTCCATTCTTAATCAGGGAAATTCGTGGTATGAGGCCCTTGTTTTGCACTTACTTTCAGTAGAGCTTCCGGGCTGGGAGAACCGTCCTGGGTTGATTCCAGCCAGAGGGGCTCCGTTGCTCATTCGCACAGAGCTGTGGGGCTCCAGTTTAAGGGCCAAGTGCTGGCTGAGGGGAGGGCCATCGCCTGAGGCTTCCCATTCCGTGTCCCCAAGAATCTGCAGGTAGGTGCCCCGGAGCCTGGGTATGCACAGAGCGGCGTCACTGGGTCTCACCCTGGGTGGCCCTGCCCCGGCAGGGGAGAGGGCAGAGGGTACGTGGATGGCTCGAGTAGGGAGGAGGTGCTCCGTTCATCGGGAAGGCACTGGCCATTCCTCATGGAGTAACCCGGTCACGTATGTCAGTCCTCGAGCCACCGCCTGAGGCCAGTCCCGTTGGTTGGGAGATCCTCAGCTTGTTACCCAGGGGTCTGGAGGAAGTGGTTCTCTGGGAGAAGCTTGGTTGGAATATTCTGAGTGCTTCACATTCTAACAGCAGCGGCGGCCAGCACACCCTTCTGGAAAGTCTCTAGTCTTCTAGCAGCCCCAGGGCTGTAGATGGGGATGTTATCCCTCTTGAAACACATGCACCGCAGGGCCCAGAGAGGCTTGTAAGTCAAGCACCAGGCCTGGATGGAGCGCGTTCCAGCCAGGGTTCAAATCGTGGTCTGAACTTGTGCAGGCAAGCTGGCCCTTCCCTGAAGCCTGATGTGTTAGTGATGTGTTAGTGGCACAGTCCCTTCTTTTTAGTTTTTTTGAGAGTGAGAGAGTGAGCAGGGGAAGAGCAGAGAAGGAGAGAGAGAGAGAATCCCAAGAAGGCTCCACACTGTCAGCATGGGGCCCGATGTGGGGCTTGAACTCACGAATCACGAGATCATGACCTGAGCCGAAGTCGGACGCTCAACGGACTGAGGCACCCGGGCGCCCCCGCACAGTCAGTTCTTAAAAGCCTTGCTCACGCTCCTGTCTGGATAGTTCCCAGCCTGACAGCAGGCTTCGGCCGGGACGTCAACTCTGATGCCCCAGAGCTGGCCACCTGCCTTTCACGTTGGCTACGGGGCCGCTGTTGCATCAGGTCGAATAGCATTTTGAGAACTTGTAAACTTGAATGTGTGGTGGCCTTGAAGTAGAGGAGGGTCTCTGGGATGGGGCAGCGAAAGGGAAGGTGAAGGCATGTCCCCCAGAAGGCCCAAGGGAAGTGTGGCCAGTGTCCCATCGGTGACCCAGACTCCACAGGAACCTCTAGCCGACACCCAAAAGCTATCTATTGGTTTCCCTTAAACCGTGATCCCTGAGGTTACCGTTCCCAGACAAGATGGCTCACCTGTCTCCCTCTTTTCCACAGCCAGATGTAACGGAGAAGTACGGGTCGGCCCCGGAATATGGGAGCTCCGTAGATGGCCACCCTGAGGTCCCGGAGGCCAAAGATGGTAACAACGCTTGTAGCCCTCAGCCGAGCCCTGGGAGGGGGGATGGGACCCCACGCCGTGAGACGTGGCTGTGTGGCTCAACCCTAACGGGTTGGGACAGCTGCTGCCAACGTGCCTCCAGCTTATAAACTGCCTGGAAATAACACAGCTGACAAATCCGGGAAAAAGAGAGAGACAACCTCGTTGAGGTCACGTTTTATGAATTTGCTGGGGTTGGAATATTCTTGTATGTCTTCTCGTTTGCTAACCCCGGACCCAATCTCTCTGAGCCAAGAGTCCGCGGAGATTCTCGAGGGCTGACATGTTCTGTGAGAGGAGCTGGGGTGGGGGGAGGGCCCTCGTGAATGTGCGATTCTAGGGGCACCTGACTTTGGGCCGTGCATCCTGGTTTGGGGGGCAGGCGCGCGTGTGCGTGCAAACACGTGTGTGCCCGAACGCAGGGAGGGGCAGAGGGAGCGGGAACGGGTCTGGTCTTCTTTCTGTCTTTCATCGGGACGCCTCGGTGGGCTGTGTGCCGTGCTGATGGGTTTCTCTCTCATCTTGACAGTCAAGAAGAAATGTTCTACTGGCCTCAAACTGAGCAACCTAATGAATCTGGGCAGGAAGAAGTCTACCTCGCTGGAGCCTCCGGACAGGTCCCTCGAGACATCCAGTAAGAACCGTAGCCGAAGGCCGCTGTCACGGCACAGGCAGAGATTTTCGGTCTTGCTTTAAACCTTTCTGGGCGATGGCGAACCTGTCGCTCCTGGCTTCTGTTTACCTTTGCTGCAGGCCGTTCCTTATGCCTGACCAGACTCTGTCTTTGCTGCAGTGCTGGGTCCTTTGCAGAAGTGCTGGTAATTGATTGCTGTCTCCCCAGTGCTCTTTTTATTTGATCAGTATCGAAGGAGCGTGGCAAGCAGGGCTAGGGGAAGGGGACCGGGCAGGGGGAGGACACAGCCCTGACGACTCATGGCGCAGGAGTGATGGTGGCTTCGTACCCCTAAACCACACGCTGTGTCATTGTCATAGCTGTAAGGACTCAGGGAAAGAACCTCTCCCACTCCAAGATCAGGCCCGAGCCCTGAAGGTCGGGCAGGAGCTAAACAGGGTGAGGTGGCATCCTTGGGCACGAGCAAGGATTCTGAGATGGGGACAGTGAGACCCATTAAGGGAGAGACAGAAGGGTACAGAGGATGTTATGGGTGCTGCTAGGCTCATAGACGTCATCTCTCCTCCCCTCTCAGCCTTGAGGAAACTGAGGCCTTTCCCAGAAAACATCCTGGCCTCTGTCCTGGCTCCCAACCTGGGACTCCTTGCGATCACTCCGGAGCCTGAAGGCCATTATGATCCACCCTTAGGCCTTTTCCTCTTCCTCATGGAACCCATGTCCCAGCCCTGGGCTCCTTTCCTGAGTCCCAGTTGAGTTGTGGTTTTTGAGGCTGGCGGAGTAGACGGGTGGGGCAGGAAATCAGCAGAGGGGCCCTCACCTTTGGAGCCTCTTGTTTCTCTGGCCAGGGCACCGGGTAGTGGCCCAGCTCTGCCAGCCCCTGCAGCCTCAGGGGGGCACAGTGTTTGGCCCAAAAGCCTGGTCTCACTGAGCCACTGGGAGATGTGACTGGATTATTGCTGGAAGTCCCTTCAGCAGGGAAGCATGCTCCTGTCCCCTGTGGCTAGGGAAGGGTGCCAGAGCACATAGCTGTTCTCTTCCTCAAGATGTGGCATCTGGGCTCCCTGCTCTCTTGACCCAGAGTTCTCTGTGGTCCAGAGAACTGTGATAGACAAGTGGGGGCACCGCCTGGATGAGCCAGAATTCCTAGGGCTTGGCCTTGGGTTCCTCTACTTTGCAGGTGTCCTTGTGGCTATGTCCACGTGGCCTTGAGGGACTCATGATCCCCACTGTATGCCCCGCACTGGGTGGGCCGGAGGGCGGCCAGGCTCCGTGACCTGCTGCGTGGCTTAGTTCAGCCCAGTTAGGGCTCAGAACAGCTTCCAATCCTCTAGAATGGAGGAGGTATCTGCTTTGTAAGCCGGTCCCTCTGGGAAGGTGAGCAGCCCAGAGAGAGGTCCACGGGCTGTGCAGGGGGTCCTGAGGACTGGATTTTACTCATCTCTATAGCCCCGGGGACAAGGCCGTGCTTGGCCCATGGTGTCAGCTCCGTATATGTCCAAGTGGAAGGCAGGGGGAAGGCGTGTCCTCGGGAAGCGGAACCCAATACTTGCAACCATTTGAGAACAATAAAGGATTGCATGACGGATGCACCCCAGCGCTGGCCGCCTCTGCTGGCCCACGGAGAGAGGGGCTCCCTGGTGGGGAGGCCACAGGGCACGCGCCCGGGGCGCTGGAGGTGAAGGTGGCAGAGTTCGTGCCCTTGAGAAGCCCAGGGTCCGCTTGGGGAGGCTGACGCGGAAACAGGTTTCACTGCTCTGGGATCCAGGGGTTCTGAAGGCCTCGCAGAGAGTGCAGGACCGGGGCAGGGCCCAGCAAGGCCAGCCGCACTGGGGAGGATGAGAAGGGAGGAGGACTTGGCAGCCGAGGCCCAGTGATGGAAAGGTTGTCCGTCGGGGATGGTGACGGAACTAGGGCTGTGGAGGTCAGCGCGTGCCGGCACCTGCAGCGAGGCGGCCCTGGCCGGGGACCTTCCTGCACGTGGCCTAAGTGACCAGAGGCGGTGAGGAGGGCGGCTGCCAGTGGGGGTAGGAGGGTGAGGGGGCCCCGTCCTGTATACCCGCACCGCCCGCCTGCTCTAGTCAACGACACGGCTCGCTGCCCTCGGGACAGACCTATTGCGAGGTGCGACAGGTCTTGGAACTGAGGTTCTGGGGGAGCTTCTAGGAGGCCCAGAGGTGGTGGCAGCTACGGACACCCTTGTCCCCTCCGGCAGGCTACCTGAACGTGCTGGTCAACAGCCAGTGGAAGTCCCGCTGGTGCTCCGTCAGGGACAGTCACCTGCACTTCTACCTGGACCGGAACCGGAGCAAGGTGGCCCAGCAGCCCGTCAGCCTGCTGGGCTGTGAGGTGGTCCCAGACCCGAGCCCCGACCACCTCTACTCCTTCCGCATCCTGCACCACGGCGAGGAGCTGGCCAAGCTCGAGGTACCACTGGCCCGCGGGGGCGGGCGATGGGGTGTGGGGCTCCAGGCTGTTTGCTGTGCTCTGCGGACCGTCATCCTGTTCGGAGATGCAGCCTAGCCCTGCGTTATTTTTACTCCCTTGCATTTTACTTCTTTGCGCTTAAAAAAAAAAAAACAAAAAAATTGTCTACTCCCTTTCTGACCTCAGAGTGGTTGTGTTATAGGAAAGGGACAATGAGTTACTTCCTGCCCTGAGGGCAGGAGGAGTATTTATAACTCCCTGAGCTGCTTGAAAAACCTTCTGGGGATTCGCAGTGGGTTTGGTTTGCGTATCACCAGATGGGGCCCCGTACATAGAGGGGACGATTGTTAGGGCTTATCTGGGGCAAGAACGAGGTTTGTGATACCTTTTCTCCCACTCCCCACCCTCTGTGTGATGTGCTGTTACATTTATAAAAATAAGAGGTGACCTCATGCCTTGCACTGAGCAGGGGCAGGTCCGAGCCAGACTTCTTAACACGCAAAGAAACATCCCGTGGTTCACCCCTGGTCACCTAGTCCTTTACGCCGGGGTCTTCATCCAGATTGTGCTCCAATACTGCCCTCTGGTGGCTAAAAGCTCCGCCGGTTGTTTCCCAGGGACAAGCGTGTCTGTATCCACCCCTCTGTCCTGTTGACGGGTATCTACTCAGTACAGTTACATCGTGAACAAGACAGGCTGTCACAGAACTTGGATTCTAGCGTGAGACTGGGGTGTTATTCAACGAATTACCCAGTGGATTACTTACAGTTGCTGGAAAGCCGTGGTGGGGGGTGCTGTGATGTGTGCAGAAGCCTGCATGTGGGGGGAGGCCGGGGTTGGGAGGCTGGGAGGGAGGGAGGGTTGACCCTCAGAGGTACAACCACTGGCATACAAAGGGAGGCCCTGAACAAAAGGGTTCAGGGGAGGGTGGCGGGCTCAGATTCAGATTTCGAGATGCCCCCTCCAGCTGCTGGGTCGGGGAAGGACGGAAGGGGAAGGCAAGAAGCAATGTTGGCATTTTAAAAGATACCCAGTGTACATATTTGATTAGAATGCATTGTCCCCTGGGGGGAAAAAAAAAAAAAACAGGCTCCAACTTCACCGGGATTTATTTAGTTATTTATTAGAGCCAGCTGACCTGGTATAAAGAAAGGTATTTAAGAGAACCTTTCTTGGAAGACTGTAGTGAAACTGGAAATGAAATTCGAATTTTGTTATGTCTTAGGGATTCAGTCTTGTATGTGTGGATTAGGTTGACAAACCGCCGTGTGATCATTGATAAAATAGAGGTGTCGACCTTAAATGCATATGGTGTTAATCGTTCTCTCCGGGCTCCTTGGCCTTCTAGAAATACACGTGTGTGAATCACATCTGATACTCGGGACAAATGTCCACAGCATCACTGGCATTATCCCCAGTGGCAGGAAATGTTATTTGGACTCACAGGGATGAGAGAAGCTAGTGGCAGTGAGGGAGCATGGCCCCAGGCTCTCTCCGGGGCCCTGCCCGGCCGGGCATCGGGGCCGGGAGGGCTGGGCACCGGACGACACACTCCAGCGCTGCTCACGTGCCTCTCGGCCTCCCCCCAGGCCAAGTCGTCCGAGGAAATGGGCCACTGGCTAGGCCTCCTGCTCTCTGAGTCAGGCTCCAAGACAGACCCGGAGGAATTCACCTACGACTACGTGGATGCCGACAGGGTGTCCTGTATCGTGAGTGCGGCCAAAACCTCTCTGCTGTGAGTATTAAGGGGCCTTCTGCTTCACGCTTTCCCATTCCCAGCCACGCTTCAAGACTGGGGCCCAGACTGGCCTCCGGTGGCCCGTTCCGCCGGGCAGGGCGGCAGCTGAGGACTCAGGGTCAGCCCCGTTCTGTCCGGCAGCAGGAAACCCCGGGCCCCGGGAGCAGCTGAGAGCTAGGAGCTGAGCCAGGCCTTGGGCCGGGGGCAGCCACGTGCCCTTGGCCTGGATGGACGCTCTCCAGCTCCTCGGGGCAGAGTCGGAGCCTCTCCTGACCGTCCCCTTTCCTTGTTGTGGATTCAGCACTTCGTCCTGGCTCCCCTGCTGGGATAGGCTCGCTCCGCAATAAGCAGGGTTCGTTCTTCTGCTTTCCAGACAAGCAGACTGGGCTCAGGGAGAAGCGGTCCCGGGTCAGGATGCCGAGGTGGCTCTGGCGGGAGCCGGCCCAGCCGCTGCAACGGGATCCGTTTTCCTGGGTACCGAGAGGGGGACGTAGCTGGCCTGGGCTGCTGTCCTAAGTCCTTTGAGATGGGTGGCTTTGGGCCACCCCGCCCTGATCTTCCCCTTGCTGTATCTTGCCGGCTCTTCCAGACTGATGCAGAGGAAGTTCTCAGAGCCAAACACTTACATCGATGGCCTGCCCAGCCAGGACCGCCAGGAGATGCTGTATGACGACGTGGAAGTGTCGGAGCTGACGGCCATGGTAAGGACACAGGCTGGGCTCTCCCCTCCTACCAAACCTCAGTGCCAGAGATCGGCAGGTTGTCCCTAAGACTGGCAGGTTCCCAGTCACCTGCAGTGTGCAGGAACCTAGTGCAATCGGGCCATCTTTTGTGCAGCGTACCTGGCTTGGGGACTGGTCCAGCTAACATAGCTGGTCAACCACGCCGGTCAGTATGAGGGGTGGGACGTGTGGCGTCGGGATCAGGAGCAGCGACACCATTAACCGCTGAGGCCCACACTGATGGTGAATAGTCATAGTGACAGCAGGTTCCAGTTCCTGGGCATTGAACTCTGTGCAGTGCTAAGGGCTTCTGCGGATTCTGTCACTGAATCCTAACCGCCTGGTCAGAGGCACCGCTAGTCCCTTTCTCTACAGAAAGCAGATTCAGGAGCAGTAGGTACTATGTCCTGGGTCTCCCACCTCCTGAACAGCAAATCCAGGGCTCAAACCCTGGCCTTGTAAGTCCAGCTCAGTGGAAACTTCCCCAGGAGGCTGGTCTCTGTGAACTCAGCGCGGGGCAGGGACAGGAGGCAGGTCCGGTGCCCCCTCCACAGCCCGGGGAGCAGAGGCCGTGGTGAAAGCCACCTGTCTCTCCTCTGCAGGTGGAAACGCTCGAAGCCGCCCCTGTGACAGACGCTCTGAGCGAGCCCCCGCCGGACCGAGTATACCTGGACCTCACACCTGTCAAGTCCTTTCTGCACAGCCCCAGCAGTGCGCAGACCCGGGCCCACTCCCCACTGCCATCCCACCAGGACCCCCCAGCCGAGGCTCTCCCTGCAGACCCGGGCCCTGCCCCAGATGAGCCCCTCGGAGAGCCTCCAGAGAACCCCAAGCTGCAGGTAAGGCTGTCCTCTAGCAGGTGGGCCGGCCTCGCCTTCGCGGCCCCTGGGCCGGCTGAGCCGTGTTCGCCTTCTCCCAAAGCAGACGCGGCAGGAGAGTCCGGAGTCTGAAGAGCCTTCCGTGAGACTCACGACAGTCAAAATCCAGACCGAACAGCAGAAGATCTCCTTCCCATCGAGCTGCCCCGACACTACGGCCGTCCCCCCAGCGGGGGCCAGCCTGCCTATGAAGGACAAGCTGAGGGTGACCACTGCAGGTGCCTGTGCTAGATTAGCGTGGAATGTTCTGGAAGTGGCTTGCAGAAGTTAGTCCAGTTCCTTCCCTTTCAGACGAGGAAGGAGAGGTTCAGAGAGGTGAAGGGACTTGCCCAAAGTCACACAGCAAAGAAAGCATGGGCCCAATTTTCTTGTCTGTCCCTGCCAGGCCGGGTTGTGTCTGAGCCTGCACAGTGGGTTGGGCTGGCCCTTGTGTCCCAGCCTGGCTGACCTTGGGGTTCTCCTCTGTGGGTCTGTAGAGATCAAACTGGGCAAGAATAGGACAGAAGCCGAGGTGAAGCGGTACACAGAGGAGAAGGAGAGGCTCGAGAAGAAGAAGGAAGAAATCCGGGGGCACCTGGCTCAGCTCCGGAAAGAGAAACGGGAGCTGAGAGAGACCCTGTTAAAATGCACAGGTAAGGGGCCTCCCAGGTGGAGGGATGTGGGCTTCCCGGGGGAAGAATCTGGATCTGTGCACCGGGCCTGCGGGCCCGTGAGCCTTCGCCACATCGGTGTTTGGTGCAGGTGGGTGCTCCCCTGCCAGGTCCTTCCCCCATCCTGTCTGAAGTGTTGCTATTCTGTACAGAGACCCTCTGATCTGCCGTCAACAGGACCAGGAGGTAGTGGAAAAAACCGGTGGGAGGAGGAAATCTCTAAAAACTACATATTTAGGCCGCCATGTTTTGTTTTCACTGAAAGCACATTCTGTCCTGGGGTGCCCAGGTGGATCAGTCAGTTAAGTGACCGGCTGTATGTCATGACCTCACAGTTTTTGAGTTCGAGCCCCGTGTCAGACTCTGTGCTGACAGCTCAGAGCCTGGAGCCTGTTTCGGATTCTGTGTCTCCCTCTCTCTCTGCCCCTCCCCGCTTGTGCTCTGTCTCGCTCTCAGGAATAGCCATTAAAAAAAGTTCCCTCTTGTAATGAAGTGCCAAAGCCTCTGGCTGAGGTGTAGGCCAGCCAACGGGAGTCCCAGGTCACCTTTCCTGTGTTAACCACACCTGCACCGCGGCACCCATCATGTCCAGGCTTGATCTCTTTAGTTCTTTATTCCATTTTTTGAGAGAAAGAGCCGGCGAGCAGGGGAGGGAGACAGAGGATTGGGAAGCAGGCGCTGGGCTGAGCGGGCGGAACCCGACGTGGGGTGTGAACTCAGAAACCGTGAGATCGTTACCTGAGCCGGAGTCAGACGCTTAGCCCCCCAGGCGCCCCAGACTTTGTTTCCTTACAGTGAACACACACTTAAGACACTTGCCAGGAAATCTCCTCGTAGATGATTTTCTAGATCCTCCTCCCACCAGTCAGCAGTCATTTCCTAGAAACTTGCCTTTTATAGGACCTTTCCGAAGCACTTACGTCATTTTCATAGAGTCCATCTTTGTGCTTATTTGCTATTTAAATTGCAGACTTGCACCAACCAACACAACTGGCCTGAGCAGGTCTGGGGACAAACCCAGAGACTCCTGGGAAGCTTAGCATGTGACTGTGCCCCCATGACCCTCCTCCACCAAAGTCATCCACTGTCTTTGTTCTAGAATAGCATTACTGAGCTACAACTCACAGAGCATACAGTGGACCCATTTACAGTGTACAAGTCAGTGATTTTTAGTATCTGTACAGATCTGTACATTTTTACCACCCACACTCATTAGCAGTCACTCCCCCCCCAACCCTCCCATCCCTAGGCAGCCCCTAATCTATCAATTTGCACTACTGGTTTCCAAGGTCCAGTGGTCTTGGCTGCCAGCGCACAGGGGTAAGGAGACAGTAGCTGGCTTTCCTACGGAGCTGGGACGTGCGCTAACAAGCGTGACCAGAGGCGCACTGGCCACAGTCCTTGTAAACCTAGAGAGCCAGCCGGGCTGGGGGTGCAGAACCGGGGATCCCCCGCCCTTTCTCTTCTAGGGGGATTTTCTGGGTAGGAGAAAACTTTTACTGTATTCTCCTGGCAAGTAAGCCCTGAAGATCTTAGGCTAGTAAGTCACAGACCTGAAGAAAGTAATTCTCAAAATAGCAATACTGACTGCTAACGAGGACTCCGGTTCCAAAAACATCTTTAACATTTTGTCAGCTTTTTCTCCGTGAATTTTTTCTTAAACAGTGGCCCCTGTGACTGCTTGTCCTCTGACAAGGGCTGACAGGTGGCCGCTTACCCGAGACCTGGAAACAGGGCCAAGTTATTCCAGTGGCTGCTGGCTCAGGACTCTCTATTGAACACACATGGCACCGTCGTTCCCCCTGGCGGTGAGCTCCTGGGCCAGCATTTCTTGGTGCTGCCGCACCAATCTGAGAACTCTAGGGTGACAATAAAACAGGACTGAGAAAGTAGCAGGGCTGGGGACCACCACTCCGTTCAGCTTAGAGAAGCCTTGAGTGCCAGCAGGATTGAGGGGACTGTGTGGGGCAGGTGGGAACAGCACAGGCATCCTCCAAGAGTCAGTAATACAGCTGCTCTCTCCCTCCCTGGGCAGTGGCTATAACAGTAGGGGCCCTCAGTTTTGATACCTGCTAAGAACCTACCAGAAGGGACCTTGGCCTGACTTATGCCCTATTATGAAGGCAGAGCTCTCTGCCCCCCAGAGCTTTCCCCAGCCTCTGCGGAATGCTCACGCAGGCCCCAACCCTGAGTGGTGGAGCCAGAACTGTGGGCCACATCCACCGGGGTTCCGTCTCCACTGGGGTTCTGTCCCCTGAAGCCGGATAAATTCTCTGCAGACAAGGGAGTCCTGGCCAGCCTGGAGCAGAAGCTGAAGGAAATCGACGAGGAGTGCAGGGTCGAGGAGAGCAGGCGTGTGGACCTCGAGCTCAACATCGTGGAGGTGAAGGACAACCTGAAGAAGGCAGAGGCCGGGCCCGTGACGCTGGGCACCACTGTGGACACCACCCACCTGGAGAACGTGAGCCCCCGGGTGAGCGGCGGGGTTCCTCTCGGCCGCCTGCACGACCTCCGCGGCCGGGGCTGGGGGAGGCGGGTCACGTGCCCCGCGCTTGGCTCAGGCCTCGCTCTCCTCTCGCCACCACAGCCCAAGGCTGCCACCCCCACCCCTGCCCCAGACTGCACCCCGGTCAACTCTGCCACCGCGCTCAAGAACAGGCCTCTTTCGGTCATGGTCACGGGCAAAGGCACGGTCCTCCAGAAAGCGAAGGTAAGCGGCAGTCACGCCCAGCCTCCTGCGGGGCCACCGTGGACGGCAGAACTGTCACTAAGGCGGGGTCCCTCGTCTGCCTAGGGTAGCACGTCCCCCGCTTTGGGCGCCAGCTCTGAGCCCTCGGCTCTCACGCAGGGGCTGAGGCTTCCTTGTGCCTTTGGCTCCATCTTTGGCCCTGAGCAACCAGAAAGGCGCGGGCACTCGGTCCAAACGTTCTTACCGGTCACAGCCTGAGGACCCTTGATCCTGCAACTGTCCACCCATTGGTTATCCAGTAGATTCCAGGGTGATAGCCTGAGTTCAGAGACAAGCTGTGACGGGCGAGTTTCCAAGTCAGAAAGTCAGTGATTCTTAAAGGCCTTCTGCCACTAAAACTGAAGGGACAGGTGATAGGCTTTGCCTAAAGCCCCCCAGCCAGCTGGTGGCCAAGGGCTTGGTAAGGTGTAAGCAAGGACAGAGTGCCCTTGCTGGGTTTCTCCCTGAGGGCTAAAGTGTTAGCAGTCTCTTCCGCCTACGAAAGAACATGCCCCGAGCTGCCTTTGTTGGTGGCAAACTCAGTTCCTTATTTCTGTCCTGATTACCTGCCAGAGAGATTCGGGGGCACATGCACCGATGACTAACTCCTAAATCCACATGAGCATGTGAGGCTCTGCTCCCTCACTCCCAGCATGCTCCGCTGTGCCACAGTCTCCGAATCTCTTAACGTGTGCCCCAAACTGTGAACAGACAACAATTACCGTCTCCAATGCCTCTAAGCTTCAAAAAAAATACTTCTTACCCTCCGTAGCAACCTCCATATACACAGAACAATGTTAACTAACTCTCTTCTTTGGCGGGGGGCGGGTGGTGGTGCTGGTATTTGCCACCCTAGGAATGGGAGAAGAAAGGAACAAGTTAGGAAACGAGTTTCATCTAAAGACTTTTCCTGCCATCGTGGACCTTGGTGACAATCCTGCTTCATTAAAGTCTTTGTTCAGAAGAAAAAAGGACTATGGTACTACAGGTGGAGAACACTGACTAAGAGGAGGCTCTGTCTTCAGAGCCAAAGGAAATAATATATAACAACAAAAAGAGGGCTTCTCTGGAGACCTAAGTCTACTGAGTGGAAACAATCCATTGTTGTATTCAGGTGTATTCTGTGTTTCTTCTTTGAAGTTTTCATCAACTGCTGTATCAAGCTTTGTAAGTAGCGAAAAGCTTCTGATGGTGAGACTTTGGTGGGAAAGAAATCAAGGTACCAGGACCCTGGTCGTGGGGCTTTGGTGACCGAGAAGACCTGCACTCTGGACTGTCACCTCTCATCCAAGTGTCTTCTCTCCAACATTAGCAAGTCCTACTCAGTCTTCCGTGGTTTTGAACAGCCTCAATACCACCTGTGTAAAGCCATCCATGACATGCTTTTTGAAAAAACAGGAACAGGGGAGAATATTTGGGACCAAGCTGAGGTGAGGTCCCCACTAAGTTCAGGACTTTTTTTTTTTTTTTCCCAGCCTCAAGCAGGCCTGAATCAATTGCTTTTAAATAAAATTTTAAGTGATGCTGTATTATATAGGGGGAAAAAATGTTTAAAATCCTGTAATTTAGAACAGCGCAAAGTGTCTTTTTGAGATTTGAAAGTATCTTTTTGAGATCGGACTTTTTACGTTACCATAGGAGAAAAGATGACCCAGCGTTTACAGATTCCGTCCTGTGGCCAGGCCATTTTTAAGGGAAAAGTTATTTAAGTTCTGCGTAATGTCCAGGCCCCTTCCGTGAAGAAGGCGGTGAATTTTGTTTCGGGGTGACTCTCTCTCCTCTTAAAATTGGCAGTGCTGTTCTTCTGTGTCTTCTCTTCTGATGCGTCTGTTGTTAACAAAGATTGAAACGTTTCATCTGTCATTTCGGCCTCGTTTCGGGGGCGGGGTGGGGGGCGGTGATCAATCAGAGTTCTCTAACACTGGTTCCTGAGAACTAAAATTCTTCTGATTTCTACGGTCTTTCTAATCCCAGGGCATTTATTTTCTTTGTGCTATATACGCTTGGTGCCCTTTACCAAGTGATGAGTTCGATTTTTTTTTTTTTTTTTAATAAAACGTTAATTGTATTTTGGGTTTTTCCTTGTTATTTCACGGAATTATTTGGGGCAGTGCCTGGTGACTTCTGCCTCAAGGGGGCAACGTCTTGGTTATTTACCTACTAGACTTGAAAATACGTCCAGTAAAAACTGGTGGCAGTGTGATCCCAGCGTCAGTAAGGCTGAAAAGGATTTTCGCAGTGTAACTGTGTACAGAACGCAAAGGAAACCTGTGTGATCGGTTACTGCAGATACATGACCGAAAATCAATACGCCCGGAAGTTAAACACACTCCTAAATCATTCTTGGGGCAAAGAAACGGACCGATACTTGGAAGGTTGCCTAAGGAGCGAAAAGTTCCATGCGTGAATGCGCTTATTTCAAAAAGGACAAAATCTGGCTCGTTGAAATCACTAATAAAAAGACAACATAAAAGGCCCTTAAGTTTCAGGACTATGTCTTTTCCGTTTTATAAAGTTTTAGCGTAGTTCTGATACCAAAAATCCAACACAAATCACCAAAGAAAAAACCAAATCTCATTTTGGGGGACAAAAATGAAAAAAACCCTGAATATTGGGAAGTGAAATTCAACAGTGTTTAAAGAATCATGCAGCATGACCGGGTCATGTTTATCCACGGAAGCAACGGTGGTTCAACGATTAAAACTATACTAATGGGCCATTTATGATATGAACAGATTAAATGTGAAAAAGAACATCATCTCAAAGGAAACAGAAGAGCATACCACAAATCTCAATACTCCTAATAAACACTCTTAGTAATCCAGGAATAGCAAGAAGTATTCCTAACCTGATAAAGTAATCCACAAAAATAACACATCATGATGGGAGATTGTTTCGGGTCCAGAAACAGATACCACTACTCTTTAAAACATTATTCTGGACGTCCCTAGACAATGCAAAACAACATGCCAAAGTACTAGCACAAATATCAAAAGGAAGAAATAAGACTGATTATTTACAAGTACCTTTCTAGAAAAGCAAATTAACAACAGGAGTAGAGTGTCTAGCAAGGTGGCTGCAATCAGGATCATTCAGAAAATAAAATTTATGACCTATTTGCACTGTTTTAATTTTTCCAAGGAGAACATTTTTTTTTTTATGTTCTATTTTTAAGAGACAGAGGGTGAGCGGGGGGAGGGGCAGAGAGAGAGGGAGACACAGAATCTGAGGCAGGAGCCAGGCTCTGAGCTGTCAGCACAGAGCCCGATGCAGGGTTCGAACCCACGAACTGCAAGGTCATGACCTGAGCTAAAGTCGGACATTTAACCAACTGAGCCACTAGCTTCAAGTTTTTTTTTATTTAAATTCTAGTTAGTTAGGGATGACTGAGTGGCTCAGGAGGTTAAGTGTCTGACTTCGGCTCACATCATGATCTCACAGCTTGTGAGTTCGAGCCCCACGTCGGGCTCTGTGCTGACAGCTCGGAGCCTGGAGCCTGCTTCAGATTCTGTGTCTTCCTCTCTCTCTGCCCCTCCCCTGCTCACTGTGTGTGTGTGTGTGTGTGTGTGTGTGTCTGTCTCTCAAAATGAATAAACGTTAAATTAAAAAAAAAGTCTAGTTAGTTAAAAAAGGCCAGTTTCTTTTAAAAGAAAGAAAAAGTCTTGGCTGGTTAGGCAATAAGATAGGAATTCTCTCTGCCACTATTGGGATGCTGAGAGGGTTGAACTATTCAATGGTACCTTCCCTAGAAAAGGAAAAAAAAAAAAAAAAAAAGGCTCAAGGTCTGGGATCTAAAAATAGAAGCAGTGTTTTAATGTGTAAGTCTGTGGGTTTTTTTTTTTTTTAAGTCCAAGCAATTCAAATGGGATGTCCAAATATCAGCCCTGACCCAAAGAGCCTACACTGTAAAATGATTAAACTTGCTGTTGAAGACTGTGGGTTCATGTAAGTTCTCAGACATCACCCATCGGCACCTGCCAGGTGGACATCCCTGCTCTGATGTCACCTGCCCAGGCTAAAGTAGTAACAGGAGTGAAAATATCCTTGAACACAAATGACTGTCATGAAGGTGCTTGGTACCCTGGACCTTTCATTTGAAATGTCTAAGGATACCCTCAGGTGGCCTCTTCAAGTACTTTAGGTCAAAGCAGCCTTGAATATTTGCATGTAAAACATTTACATTATTTACATTAAAAAGAAAAAGTATCTGGATATCTGGATGTAGGTCACAGCTCCACAAAGGTTTCTACTGAAAACCCAAAGCGAAAGGACCACAACCAAGGGGAAGGACTGATTCCTAAATACTGCAGGGGTAAGTACCTAGTTTGCCAGAAAACACTCCAACTAAAAAGCCTTTTTGCCACACGGGTCCTGTTGAGTAACCAACATCATATCTTGAGACATTCCTTTAGCGAGAAGCAAAGCCACTTAGATAACATAAGATCGATGCTTAAAAAACGCCAACACCCTCTAGTTTTCTTTATGCTGTATTTGTTTAAGAATTCCAATCCTCTTTGTCCTAAAAAAAAAAAAAAAAGCAAGCAATAAACACCCCCCAAGTAGCCCCCCTACATAATCTCTCGAGGAAGCCCCCCCAAAGGGAATGTAGCCCAGGACCTGGGACATCTTCACCTGGCCCCTCCCCCATAGTCAAACAAGTTGGTTAGTGGTCACATTCCAGTCCCGAGCCTTTTTTAGGTCTTTGCCACGCACAGATCCAGGCACCAGAAGAAGTCACAAATGCCACACAAGCCCCTTGTCGAACCGAAAGCAAACGCACTAGGAAATCTTTGGGAAAAGAGGTGTGAAAAGGTCCACACTTTTTCCATCTCGAAACGCCGTGCCTTCAGTGGTCCAAACACCACTCTAGTCCGCGCCTCCTCCTATTACCGTTCCCAACGACATCCTATTTAGCATCTGGTGAGGGCCAAGGTTGCTTCAAACAGGCCATCAGGAGTCTCCACGCTCCTTTGTTTCTCCTCAGGGGAAAGGCGGCCGACGACACGAGCTCACTGGGGCACAGCCAGGCACAGCAACCAAATACTTACATGTCAAGACTTTTCAACATCAGCATTAGTGGTGGAGTCAGGTGTCGTCGTGTCCCCAAGCAGCACAGTCTGCAGCCGGGACAGCTCTTTGTGGCGGAGGCACGTGGGCGGGAGGGTTCTGCGCGGAGCCGGAGGCAGGATGCTCCACGGATGCCACGGCAGTTTCAGCGCCCGGGGTGCTCAGACCTGGGCAGTTGCTGGGAGGGGTCTCGGCGGGAGCCACGGGCCTTGGGGGCATCTCCTCTCAAGGACCCTGGGAGAGAAATGAACCTTGAGAACAGGAGGAGTGTCTGAGTCATCTTTTCAGCCAAATGGCAGCCTGTGGGGCCCTGCGTGGCTCTCCCTTCCTCCAGAGCCCGAGCCCGAGCCCGAGCCCAAGCCCACGTGCCAGATCAGAGGCCCTGTCAGCGCCCTTCAGGTCCACTCCCCGGCCTCAGACAGCCTTGCTCGGCCGGTGGCCGAAAACCCCAGACTTCCAGGGGCATCTTCTGGTCGCTGGCTCCCCTAACTTGAAATTCAAGAGCAGGAGCCACAGTGGGCCCGTAAGGCTGCCCAACATTACTCTCCGTCGGGTTGAGGCCCCTTCTCTCCTGGACAGTCACCCAGCTCTCCTCACACCACCAGTGCCCCCTCCTGTCCTCACTCTCTGCTGACGGCTGTTCCTCCCATTTCGCCGAGAGGGGAGACACGTTCAAAGAAGAACTCCCCCCAGCCTCCACCCCCCACCCTGTCCCCACCAACCCGCATCTGTGCCTGCGTCCTGTCTCCCAGACACCCCGCCTCCACTGCGCTCCCGGCCCAGGTCCCCCTGGGAGACCTCCCTCCCAGGATATGCTCAGCACCCACACGCTGCATGGTGCACCTGCTCCCTGTCCGTCTCCCCCGCTGGCATGGGAGCTCCGGCAGGACAGGACTGCTTGTTGACTGCCCTATTCCCTGCACCTAGAACCGCGCCCAGGGTGCAGGCGGCCCCGCTCAGCGTCTCGCGCGGGAGCGACAAACGACCGCATGAGCCCTTCTGTTGAGCGAGCGCCCTAGAACCTGCCTTCAGCGGAGTCCCCGGGGCTCAGCAGGTCTGAGGGCCACCCCCAGCTCCCACGTGCAGAGCGAGAGCCCCACTTACGTTTCCCACAGTGGGGGCCCTGCCAGCTGTCCTGGCACTCGCAGCGGTAGCTCCCGTTCTGCAGGATGCAGGTGCCCTCGTGCATGCACGGGCTGGGTTTGCAGAGGTTGACGGGCCGCTTGGCTTCTAGAAGGGAGAACGTGCCCAGCAGGCCCAGCCCAGGTCAGCCCCAAGGCCCTCAACTCCAAGGAAGCCCAGAACAGAGGTGAGGCCCCTGGAGTAGAGCAGCGGCTTGGAGGTTGGCACGTGGTTGGTGCCCCACACGGCTTGGCTAGGTCACAGACCCGGCGTCCACACAGCCTTCCTTCCCTGCTGCATATGGCGACTGACTCTCTCTCTCTCTCTCTCTCTCTCTCAAACATGCTGTGCACATAGCAGTGTTTACCATTATTATCACGGACACACTTTTAAAACAGCAGGAAGGAGGTCACTGGCAAAAGGAGGCCCTGGGGTCAGGCTGGCCTGGCCGTGTTTGTTCCCAGCTCTGTCATTCACTACCTAGGTCGGTGTCAACCCGGGCCCTCAGATTCCTGGGGGCGTCTGCGGGTATCCTAGGGACAGCTTCTGTTCAAACGAGGTACAAAACCTCTCAAGTCGGGAGAGAGGGGTTTTTTTTGTTACTCAAATTCTCTGCACCTTAAATGTCAGATTGGGTCAGCTGCGCCTGGGGCAGGGTTTCACGCGAGCGGGGATTTAGCAGAGAAGCCAGCGCACGGAACGCGCGGGGGCAGCTGGGGGGCGCTGCCATCCTGGCGATGACGCACCCAAGGGCGCAGGCTGAGTGCCCCCAGCCCCACCCCGGAAGCGACAATGAAGGGTGTGGACTCCCCCGCTCACCTCCACATATCCACTCGATGAGCGCGTCCTGGTGGTGCCTCAGGTCTCCGTAGGTTGCCACGTGGAGCAGGGAGTCCCGGGGACCCGCGAGCCTCCGCAGCGCCTCCCTCAGCACGGGCCCCACGCCCACCACCAGGACAGAGACGCCGTTGTTCCTCAGCTTCCGGACGGGGACGGCCGCGTCCTCCGCCCCCAGCCCGCCTGTGAGCACCACCACAGCCTTGGGGACACCAGGCCGGGCGCCCCTCTGGACCGTCATCACCCTGTCATGGATGTGCAGCAAGGCTGTGCCCGCCGAGCCCACCCCGCCCAGGTAGGGGGCCTGGCTCACGGCCCGCAGCACCGCGGCGCGGGTGGCGTGGGTGTCCAGCCCGAAGGCCACGCGGACCTGGCCGCCGTAAACCACCAGGCCGACCTGCGTCACGTCGGGGTTCACGTCAAACCGGAGCGCGCAACTCCTCACGAAACTCTGCATCCGGGCGAAGTTGTCGGGCCCCACGGAGGCCGAGGCATCCAAGGCGAAGACCAGGTCCAGGGACCGCGCCTGGCAGCCTGCGGGGACAAGCAGAGTGAGCCCCGGGCCAGGCCCTGCCCAGCGGAGCCCCCTCCTCGGCACCAGGCCAGAAAGGGGGGCCACCCTGGGTTGGGCCAGCCAGTCGACCCGCTGCAGCCGCCACCCTCCGCCCGCTCCTCGAACATGAGGACACACGAATGCCAGGCTAGACCGCATTCCCAGACTCCCCGGCAGAGAGAGCAGAGACAGATGGCCACACCTGTCTCATGGGACGTGGTCGGAAACGACCGTGCGATCTCCAAACCCCGTCCTCGAGAGGAAGCTGCTTCCCTCCTACTTCCCTTCTCCCCACCTCCTGCTGGCTGAGAGACAAGGACCTCAGGCCCAGAGGTGGCACAAGAGAGCCAAGCCACCGTGCTGGCCGAGGCCACACTCACCGCCTAACTGTGAGAGGAAGAAATGTCTAAATCGGCTGTAAGCCACTGGGCTCCGGGGACCCTCTGGGACAGCAATTCGCCCGCACCCTCATCCATTCCCTTCCTGGGCACCCTCCGTGTGCCATGAACTGGACTCGAGGCGCTGACAGTACCAAGTGGACAAGATGGGCCCACGCCCCGCCTCAAGGGGCTGTCTGTGGGGTGACAGACAGGAGACCCACACAGAATTACAAATTACGTGAGCAGGCTTGGGGGCCCAAACCAGGGTACTGTGAGAGGGACCAGCAGGAGCACAAAAGCAGATCGGGAGAAGTCAGGGCCTCTCTGTGAGGAGTAAGTGTGAGCTGAGGGGTGGGTGGGGTCCTGAGGCAGGGGGAGGCCCCGAGTGGCTGGACCCCCCCACCCCCACCCCGCACCGTGCTGGGGCTGCTGACAGATCTGAGGAACCAGCCACAGGGAGCTCTCAGAAGCCAGGGGAAGGAGTCTGGGTTTTCTGCCGAGTGCGGAGGGGAGCCAGTGGATCGGATTTATCGGTTTTTAAACACCACGCCAGCACAAGGAATATCTGAGAAACTGGCGGCCCGGGGAAGCCTAGGAAGGCATGATGGCCAACTATAACGCAGGGTCCTGGACAGAATCCTTGGAACAAAAAAAGGCCACTAGGTAAAGACTGAGATCTGAACAAAGTATAGACCTTAGTAAATAATAATATATTTGTGGATTCATTAACTATGACAAATGCACCCCGTTTTAACGCCTCGTAAGAGGAAGCATTGTGGAGTCCTGGGACCTCACCTGGCGGCGGCCGGCTGCACAGCTTCCCCTGCAGCTCACGGGTTTGGCGGAACAGGTCATGTGGGCCGGTGTAGACCAGGACGCGCTCTGGGCTGCCTGTGATCTCCTCCAGCTCTGCCCGCACGGCCTCGGTGCCCACTCCCAGCAGGAGCAGCTCTCGGGCCCTCGCACGACGCGCTGGGCCGGCCACGTCATCCTGGGAGGGTGACTCGGTGAGCAGGACCACCACTCTGCGGGGACGGTCCTGGCCCGTCCTGGCGGCGCTCCCGAAGCCGCGCTCAGCCGCCTGCCGCAAGGCGCCGCCCGTTAGGGTGGCGCCCCCGCCGAAGGGGATGCCATCCAGGCTCCTGAGCAGGTCCGGCACGTCCTGGTACTCGCCCACGGGCACGGCCACCATCAGCTCCCCGCTGTAGCGGGCCACACCCACGCGGGCCCGGGAGTCCTCGCCCAGTGAGGCCTGCACAAACCGCTTCACGAAGGCCTTGGCCCGCAGGAAGCCGTCCAGGGTGGTGCCCGCTGAGCTGGCCAGCAGGAAGAGGACGTCGATTCTGCATTCCGGGCTCAGCTTCGGGGCTGCCGGGATCACAGCAGCCGTCAGTCACGCTATGGCCACCTGGAGCATGGAGGTCGCTGTCCCACCCGAGATGCCCAGCCACTACACCAGGCAGGAGACACCTCCCTCCCAGGAGGGAGACGGGGCAGAGAAGCAGGCGACACGGGCTGGGGCGCGTGGCCCAGAGTTACACCGGCCCGCACACGGCTCTCCCTCCTGGCTCTCACTACGGGTCTCCGTCTGGCCCCTTTTTAAAACTTAAACTGTAACTTAGAACTTTCTTCCATTATGGTTAGTGCTTCTTGTGTCCCTGTGAGAAATCTTTGTCTACCTCAAATCAGGAAGATATGCCACGTTTTCTTCCAGAAACTTCACCGCTTTGTCTTTTACGTTTAGATCTACGATCCATCCGGAACTGATTTCTGTGTCTCTTAGAAGGTAGGGGGTCAAGATTGTGTTCTTCCATAGAGATCTCCAGTTGACCCAACACTACGTTTTTTAAGTTATTATTTTTTACAAGAAATAAAATATATATATAATACATATATTATATAACGTTATATATTATATAATTATATATTATATAATTATAATTATATAATATATATTATATAATTATAATTATATAATATAATATATATTATATATTATAATATATAATATATAATATATAATATATAATATATAATATATAATATATATGATATAATATACATTATATAATATATAATATATATTATATAACAATATATAATATACATTATATAATATATAATATATCATATATATTATATAATATATAATAAATATATTATTAATATAATTAATATATAATTATATAAATATATAATATATAATAATGATTAATATTTTAATAATATATTATATATAATAAATATATATTATCAATATATTATAATATATAATATATATTTTTATATATAATAAATATATATATATATTTTTACAGTTTTTGTTTAATAAGCTCCTACTGTGTGTCAAGCCTTGTTACAAGGCACTTTCCATCTACCTCATTTAAAATGCCCAGCAACCCTGCAGGGTAAAGCCTACTATAATTTTCATCTCATACCAGGGGTTAGGCCCTTTGCTCCTGTTCCTATGAGAGGGGAGAAGAGACTGCCCAGAACCAGGACTGAGAGTCGGACTGGCGTCAGCCTGCACCTGAACTCAGCAATGCTCAAAGAGCAAGCAGTGGCCGTTCTAAAGATAATACGCCAGGAGCCGCTGTCCTACCCAGGGTATCACCACCTGAGTTATTTATTCGTGGAGCACTCAGAGGCTGTATCACACGAAACAACAGATCGGCGGTGTGCCTGCAAAGTAGGTGGCTCTACAACTCGAGGGCCAGTTTCTACCTAGTAGCTAGCGGGGTGGGAGGTTGGTAGGGGGAGCCCAGGTTCCACGGCTCCCCAGCGGTCAGTCTCAGAAGTCCCGTGCATACGTACCGCAGTTAGCCTCCCCTCCGAAGGCTGGTGGGCAGAGGCAGCGGTACCTGTCCAGTCCTTCCGGAACACACGTGCCTCCATTCTGGCAGGGCTGCGAGTCACAGGCGCCTATCGGAGAGAGAGGCCCATTAAGAGCCTAGCACGTCAGCTCAGAGGCTTGAAGGGGTTTGGCCAGAGGTGTGAATCCGGCAGACCACCCTGCACCCCACCAGGGCCCAGCTCCCTTCTTCCCTTGGGACCACTAGGAAACTAGCCACGAAGTCTGTGGCAAAGAGGGGACAGAAAGCGAGTGAGGCACGTAAAGCAGGGGCCGGGTGGCCGATGTCAAGGGCACTCAGTGATGGGCTCCCTAAGGCCCTGTGTGAATTACAGGCTCAACGGACCCTGGACTGTTAGGGACTGAATTGTCTTCCTCCAAATTCATATGTGCAAGTCCCAGCCCTCAGGTCCTTAGGATGTGACTGTATCTGGAAAGGGCCTTTAAAGAGGAAATTAAGGCCAAATGAGGTCATAGGGTGGGCCCTAATCCAGTCTGGCGCGTACAAGGAGGAAGAGACACCAGCCTCGCGCAGAGGGAGGCCACGTGAGGACAATGAGGAGACAGCCATCTGCAAACGGAGCAGAGAGACCCCAGAAGAAACAGAACCTGCCGCCCCCTTCATCTTGGACCCCCAGTCTCCAGAACCACGAGCAAGTGCATTTCTGTTGCTTCAGGCATCCGGTCTGTGATATTCGTTCATGGCAGCCTTAGCCGACTGCACAACATGGCTTCACAGCCCCCGCCTGCCGAGGAGACCTGGAAGAGCTCCCGGGGGCTGCAGTGATTAACTGGTGTTGGGTCGGAGCTCGGTGAGGATGGAAATCTCAGTAGCATCATGGCAGCCACGCGGGTGTCCGTTAAGACTCAGGCGGCACCGTGGCGTGCCATTTCCTGAAGTTCTACGTGGCTGTTCTTAACGGCCTCTCCGGGCTGCCACTGCAAGATGGTGAGCCTTTGGTGCCTGGGGCCCATGAAGGTGGCCTCCTCCACCTGCATGGGCGCCTTAATTAGCCCCTCCACAGAGTTATCGTGACGATCACGCAAACTAATGTCTTGGCACAAAGCCTGGCGTGAAGCCAACACTCCATAACATGTTAACACAGCATTGGCTTTGGGAGGTGAGGTCCAAATTAGGGGCAGTGTCTCTTCCAAAGGGGCTACTTTATACAGGAAACCACAGCCCGTGACAAAATGGGGCCCGCTCTGAAGTGTCCTACCTATGGTCAATATCTGAGCTCCTTTCAATTCCCTTATCAATTACTGTAAAATGCAGATGATACCACATGACCTCCCTCCCAGAGTTAGAACAGACAAGATCTTTATGAATTCACGTGTCATGATATGCAAAGGACTTACTAAGCAGCTGAGTGTGGTTACCACAGGAATTGGTGATTTCTGTCCTTTCTACATAAAAATGTAGAAAATGTGGTGGTCACATCACTATAATTAAAGCGTATGCTTATTGGAGGTAGAATTTTTGAGGCTAACTCCGGGCACCCAGGCCTGCTATTCTGCCAGCCTGTGTATCATGGAAACAACTGGGGGCGCATGAACATGGGGCCTTTAATGGAGCAGCTACTATGTGCCAGGTACTGTGTTAAGCACCACGCGTGCATGATCTCGCTTCACGGACACTGCCCGATGAGGTAGGTTTTGTCAAGGTCCCCTCATTTCAGATGGGGAGACTGAAGCTCAATGACTAGAGGTCACGTGCAGTTCAGATAGCTGGAAAGGGGTAGAGCTGGGACTCAAACCCGGGTCACTCTCTTTCCAAAGCTTTAGACTCATACTTCAATTTCCTTTTTTTTTTTGGGGGGGGGGCGTGCAGAAAGACAGCGAGCACGTGCGTGTGCGCGAGCATGCATGAGCAGGGGACAGGCAAAGAGAGAGGGGGACAGAGAATCCCAAGCAGGACTCGACGCGAGACGTGATCTCAAGAACCATGAGATCGTGACCTGAGCCGAAATCAAGACTGAGCTTAACCAACTGAGCCACCCAGGCACCCCTCAAACCTTAATGTCTGAGGGAAAAACCACCCTACTTTCAGTTTCTTCTGTGTTTCACAAGGACGCAACTTGGGAACTTTAAAACAGGATGTCAAGGGGATCGCCAAACTCGGGGCAGAAAGTGCAGCTGGCTCTGCTTCCAGGAGACAGGCTCCTTGCCTCAGTCGGGAGTAGCAAACCCATAAATGACTGATGCCAACACATGAGTGCAATTTCTATGCTCCCGGGTCAGTGAGGTGCGCTAGACCCCCGGAGAAGGAGCAGGAAGGCCCACTGGGGAGCCAGGCTGAACGATGCCTAATGGTATTAGTGAGTCCGCCCGTTTGCTTTGGGGCCTTGTGGCTGACGAAGCACTTCCGTGGGCATTTATCTACCGAATCTTCACTAGGAACCCGTTTATGATACCCCCTGTCATACAGAGCAGGGAGACGGGGATTCCAGACGTGGGACAACCTGTTTTATAGAGGAGGAAACTGAGGCTTAAGTGTCCAGCCTGGAGTTTGGTGCTGGACGTGAGCTTCCCTTTCTGCAAAGCCGGTGCTCAAGGCACGCCCTTCTCTGCCTCTTGTCCTGCAAGGGGCACGGGTTAAGGAAGGTAACTCCAAAGTCTTCATCCTTAGTGAAAAAACGCCACTGAGCAAAGGGGGAATGAGTCCAGCATGAGCATTCGCCTCCACCTCTGCAATGCCGGTCGCCCTGCCTGGGAGCTGGTTCCAACCCCACCCTCTGCCCCAGGCGTGCAAACACATCTTTAGACGCCAGCCTAGTCCCAGGGCCCAGAAAGAGCTAGAAAACCCAAGACACAGACTGTACCTGGGCAGGCTGTCCTGTAGCAGGTGGCAGGGTGGGTTAGGACCACTCTCTTCCAGCTGTCACCCAAGGGAACAAATGGCAGAGAGCAAAAGTTTAACACGAAAGCAGAAACCTGGAAGGCAATTTGAACCGCTAAAAGCCGGTATGAGATTCCAATGCAGATACGGGTCAAGAAAGACGTCTTTCTGTCTTGATTCTACCCCAACTTTTATCTGTATGTGGATAGGATAGGGAAAGTTCCAAGCTACCCGGAAACAGTTTTTAAAAAATGTAAGTTGGCGATCATGTCAGAATTCGGAAATAGCTGTGCTCAGAACTCTGAACTATCGGCAGAGCTTTCTATTACGGGTTACTTTCTGGGGCCGGCACAATGCAGCGCTGGAGGGGAGGGCGAGGAAACAGTGGGAGTTGGGCAACTGGATTCTGGCCGTGTGATTCCCCCAGGCCTCCCACCACAGGGGCAGGCTAATTGGGCTCACCTCTAGGGCAGAGCCTTCCCTGGAGCAAAACACCCACTTGGGATTAAAGCCAAGTCAATTACCAACTCAAGGAGTTGCTGAAATCAAAAGTCTGCCAAGCTGCCAGCTCATTAAAGAGAAATCTTCTCCCTGTCCACATGTACTCCTAGTGACTTCCTGAGACCACAAATCCTAGCCCAGAAAGTTCTGCGGACTCCTCCCAGCCTGAACTGGGAATCCCACGTCGTTGGAGCAGAGACTGGCCACAGGGCTTTGCCTGGATCTGCACATCGCTCACGGCTCCTTCCTGAGCTCCCTCGGGCCTGGACTCTATGCAAGGCCTTTCCTGCCCACTCTGCCAACGCTGCCCCAACCACCACCTCCCCACGCCCACCCGTCCTTTCGTTCCTTTTCTCTGTAGCACTAATCACTACCTATCAGTTTATTTTATGCATTCGTTTTATTTACTATTGCCTCCTGCCACTGGAGTATCAGCTCGTGAGGGCAGACTGGTTTCTGAGACACTCACGCTGATTCCCCAGGACCTGGGACAGTGCTAGGCACAGAGGAGGCCCTCAGGGTTTCTTGAATCGGGGAATTGGCGAAGAGCTTACTACACAGGCAGACAATTCTAAAAGCCTCCAGGATTAGTGCACTCCACAGATCAACTCGTTGCCGACTCTCCACAACCCTATGGGGTGGGTATTATCATCATCCCCCTTTCACATGTAGGAAAAGGGAGGGGGAGGTTCCGAGCTCACCAGTGGTCACTTGGGAATTAGCAGCTCAGCAGCCTGACTCCAGGATCTGAGCACAAAGCCACGGGGTGTCCTCTACCCACCAGCTTCTCCTGGGGCTCCCAGCTCTGAATGCCTCTGTGTGGCATCACCGGGTTCCCGTTTCTTTCAAGACTGATCCAGCAGCCCCTTCTCCATGACATCCCAGGGAGGACAGGCCCCGTCCTGGCACCTGAGACACCTGACGGTGGTCACTGTCCAATGCCTCCTCTGGACCACGAGCTACCTGGAGGTGGCGGCCATGCCTCTGTCCGCACTGCACCCCGCTCGGTTCAGAGTGAGCTCTCAGAACGAGTCCAGTGGGGAAACAAAGAACTGCCTTCTTTCACTCGAAAGCTCGGGTTCTGAAGAGGGCCTCTAGTGGCCTCTGCCAAGGCATGAGGCCCTCTTTTCTCTGACCCACGTGCAGGCCACGGCCCTTCCCTGCCAAGACGGTCTTTGGACTCGCCCCCAGCCCAGCGTGATGGCTCACGGCTTCGCAGCCGGTCCATTTCATTGCTGGGTGTCTTCTGAGCTCATCACTGAGGGGCAGGCCAAGGCCAAAGATGCAGCTGGTTCCAATATGACCCCTGGCTTTCCAGAGAAGGCAAGAGGACAGGATCACCAGCTGCCGACCAGATGCTGTACCGCAGGTAGTCTAGTCTAGGAATCTTCGAGAGAATGGCTGACCTCCAGGCAGCAGGTATTCTAGAACGCCTGAGCTCCAGTTCTGACGAACACTGCATCATCCCCCACGGCCTCCACAACTGGAATTTATCTAAGACCTTAAGCCTCCCGCCCCACTCGGCCCCATAAGGACAGAGACTGGTATTCAGAGGAATCAAATTACCAGACCGCCATCCGAAGTCCAGACCACTGCCCTAGAGGACTGGCTTTGGCTCCCTTATTAGCCTTCCAGAATGGCTGTGGCCCTGTCACCCTCACTCACCGTGCGCGACTGGGCCGTGGGTCGACAAGATTCTGACGCTGTGTAGCTGTGACCTTTCCTGTGACCCCACAGCTCTGTCCCTGTCTCCCTCCCAGGTCCCCTCTGGTCCCTGTCACGCCCCGTGGCCAAGGCCCTTCCAAACAGCTGTTCTCCCCGGAGCACGTGCGCGCCCAGCTGTGGGGGTCTCCGTCTCTACCCAGGCAGGCCCTCGGGCGCTGACCCCAGACCACGTGGACAAACCTGGAGAAGGGACAGAGTGCCACCAGCACGGCATCGGTCCCCCGCGATCCTCTCCAGCACAGGGCACTGCCCACAAGCTCCCTGACCGTCTCCAGCGTCTTGCGCTCACAGGGATGAGGCTGGACCTGGCAGTCTGTGTCCACAGGGCACAGTGACGGAGAAGACAGGGTTATCTCCCTCCCCCACCTGCGGTCCCACCACCCTCAGCCCTGCTACCTTCTGCCTCTTTCCCGGCCGAGCACGTCAGGGGAGGGGCCCTGCGCTACCTGCTGGCCGGGCAGCCAGTCTCTGAGCATCCCCCCGGCCCACAGCTCTCGCATCTTGTGCACGTGTGCGCCTTTTATTCTGGCTCCCGGGTGGAGGCTGATGATGACAACTAGCAATGCGGAGACCTCACCCCAGCTGAAGTGGCCCCGTGCTGACCGTGCCTGGGGAGCTCACTTGGCTCTTCCTCCTGAGGAGGGGACAGGCACAGGGGGCCCCACCAGGTCCGGGGCCCACACCCGGGGCCCCTCTACCCCTCAGCGACAAGCTCGGGGTTCCGCGCTGAGAAACCACAGGGCTCGACGCAGGGAGGCAGCCCGAGCAGAGCACCCCAGAGCTGAAGCTGCGAGACCCCGCTCCTCTTGCCCTCCCCTCTCCCTGGGGAGCCTCCTGACCTCTTGCCTCGGGGAACCGTCCCCACCCTGCTTCTACCTGGGCGGGGCCACACCTTCTCAGCCTGGAAGGCCTTACCTGGAGAGGCGACGGTGCAGATGTCAGACTTGCTGAGGGTGCTTAAAAGGCCATTGGTGGCGTCCTCCACCTGCTCAGCCATCAGCACGTGCTGCTCCCTCGGCTCGCTGGCCAGCACGTGCAGCTCCTCCCACCTGTCCCCCGTCCCCAGCCCCCAGCAGAGAAGTTACGAGCAGCTGACTGCCCCACCCCCCTCCACCTTCTTGTCCACCCATCTCCTACACCAGGGGCTCCCTGTGGACAGCAGTATGACCGCACTGCTCCAAAGGCCACGTAGCTGCAACCTCACCCACCGGGGATGCAGGTTCTTTCTGTGGTTCACTTCTGGACCTTACCTGCATCCCCGGTGGGTGAGGTAAGGTCCAGAAGTGAACCGCAGAAAGGCCCCGAGGGCGTTCGAGCACGCGTGCCAGGATTCACAAACTTCTCCAAGGCAAGCCAAACCCGCGGAACCATCGGCTCTCATTTGAGACATGGTCTTAACAGACTTGGTTGTCTGGTGTTATCCCCCACAGCTAATGAGAAACATTTAACCAGAAAGGAAATGAGGGAAAGTGATTCTGGGTGATGGCAAGAGAAGAATGAGCAAGGGAAGCTAGCGGTAGAAAGAAAACACTGAAGGATGATAAACAGTGGACATAAGAACTCAAGGGTCAGCAACGTGAGGTTATGCAGAGGAAGGGGCCAGCACACGTCAGCAGCCAGGGGGCACTGCGGTTAGGGCCCAGCCCCAAAATGACATGTGGGATGAAGAAAGCATTAAATGATGTTGAGAAGCCTTTTTTTTCGATTTCTTTCTTTTTTTTTTTTTTTTTTTTTACTTTTTATTTTTTGAGACAGAGAGACAGAGACAGAGAGAGAGACAGAGTGCGAGCAGGGGAAGGGCAGAGACAGAGAGGGAGAAACAGAATCTGAAGCAGGCTCCAGGCTCTGAGCTGTCAGCACCGAATCCAATGCCGGGCTCGAACCCAGGAACCGTGAGACCGTGACCTGAGCCGAAGTCGGACGCTTAACTGACTGAGCCGCCCGGGTGCCCCGAGAAACCTTTTTAAGGAGACTGGGTAGTCAGGAATGTATTTAGAATCTTGCCCATCAAGAAATTCATCAAGACAGACCAAGGTCTGGCAGTATGACAACTTCATTTATCTCCCAAGTTCACTGGTATAAACCTCTCCATTCTCCTCTGGAGCCGTGTAAACTAGACATTCCGCCCAGTACCTCGGACAGCACCTGACACACACAAGGGGGCTTCCGAGTTGAGGGGTGCTCAAAGTGTAGGTATAGGCCCCCAAACCGTTTCACCCTCATCCAGAACCAGACGAGCATAGACACTGACAATAAACACCTAGAAGCTATTATACAGGAACCTGACAGTGTCATTTTACGCCTGCTGGATCAAGTAATAAACTTTTGGGCTTCTATTCTGTCTTTGCTTTTTATTTCACTTTGCAAGTAATTCTTTTTTTTTTTTTTTTTTTTGTCTTCCTCTGAAGTATATATCCATGATGGATTCAAAGCAAAACAAAACAGACTGGACCTCCACCACGGACAGTCTGAGAAGCACTGCTCCAGCTGGCAGCTGGAGAAGAAAGTCCCGGAACGGGCCACGTATCGCCACCACCTGGCAGGCAGCATCCTCACTGCCAAACCTTTGGGCAAGTGCGACGTGCAAGGTACTGGATTCGGCACCGTGCAGGAGGAGGGTGGGCAGCGGGCCAGGAAGCAACACCCTTGTCTCCTCTCTCATGCGTGAGGACACAAAAAGAGCCCCTGATGAGGCGGTGTGTGTTAAATACTCACTCACTGGCAATGACAACCACAACGGGATGCTGCTGGTGGCGGCCCGGCCCGGGATAGCCCCCCCCGCCCCCCAGTACTGCGCACGCTGGTCCTCGGTGGTCTTCCCTCGCTGCACCCACTCGCTAGGTGATCTTCAGGCTATAAATGCCGCCCTCGAGTTCAATCTCTGTCCGTCCTCTCTCCTGCGGCCCAGACTCCTACGTCCCGCCGCTGACTCAGCTTCTCTGCTCAGAGGTCCAATATGCACCCCAAACTTGATCTGAAAGAGGACTCCGCTCCCCTTGCTCCTCCCCAGCCCTCCCCACCTCAGTAAGTAGCCCCGCCTTTCGCTCTGGGGCTCAGGCCAAAATCCTGGGTTGTCCCACGCGCAGCTCACCAGCCACTCCACTGCCCTGCCTTCAGAACTACCCGAGTCCAACCATCCCTTAGCGAGGTCCCAGCACTTTCCCGCTATAAGCCACCACGATCTCTCTCTCTCTCTCTCCCTCCCTCCCTCTCTCTTTCTCTCTCTGGTGAGCGCTCCAACCAAAGGTCGCCTAACTAGATTCCCTGCCCTGCCCCACCCCTTCTCCTTGCACCTCAACCCCCCAGTCTCTTCTCTACCTGGCAGCCAGTGTGATCTTCTAAAACAGCTAGTCAACACGTGGCACTTCCCGGCTCAAAGCCACCGAACCTTCCCAGGCTACTCACAATACGCTCTGAAGGCTTTACTGTGACCCGCAGGTCTAGAGACCTGACTCCTACCTACCTCTTCTACCCCGTTTCTTGTAATTCACCCCTTGTTTGCTGGGTTCCACACACACCGCCAGGCTTTCTGTTCTATAGCACACTAAGCTGGCTCAGGCCGTCTGTGCTCGGCATCTGTCTTGCCTACTCTTTTCCCTGCTATTTGGAAGGCTTACTTGCTCCCCTCAAGTTTCTGCTCAAAAATCAACTCCTAACAGACCCTCCCCCTGCCCGATCTAAAACAGCTGGGTTCCCTGCGCCTCATCACTCTTGTTAACCTCCTACCACCTTCCTTTTCCTTCTCTGCGTTTTACTTCCACCCGAAATAGCATTACTTATTCATTCACTCACATGTTTATTGCCTAGTGCCTCTCCTAGAACGGAAGCTCCGTGAAGGCAGGCGCTTTGTACCGTCTCTGTATTCGGAGAACTTAGAATTCTAACACCTGTACTAAAACTAATAGAGGGGCTCCTGGGTGGCTCAGTCGGCTGAGTGTCCAACTCTTGATTTTGGCCCAAGTCACGGTCTCATAGTTCATGGGACTGAGCCCTGAGTCGGGCTCTGTGCTCTCGGTGTGAAGCCTGCTTGGGATTCCCTGGCTCCCTCTGCCCCTCCCCCACTGACTTGTGCATGCCTCTCTCATGCCCTCTCAAAATGAATACATACACTTAAAAAATAATAGAAAATGGGATTTCTGTGTACAGGCATGGTACCCAGACCAGAGAGTCCTTTCACTTAATACCCACAATAACGAGGGCCCACAAGGGCACCCCCAATTTTAGGGTTGACAGCGGGGAAGACCTGTGCTCCTCTCTTTTCCAGGAAAGCACATTCCAGTGTCTGAGGAGGGAGCGGCCCCTCAGAGACCCCCACTCTCCCGGCCTCAGGAGTGGGTCTGTGACTCAGGCTAAGGAGAACCCTTTCTTGGATTATTCCACTTGAAACCGGGAACATGAGTCTTCTCTCCCCAGGGTGGAGCTGGGCGCCACCTGCAGCCACAGTCCCGGGTTCCTTTGAGGACCAGGCTCAGAGAAGAGCAGAGGCGAGAGGAAAGAAAGAATCTTCATGGCGTTCAAGTCCCTGGCTCCCGCTCACCCCAAGGGACCCCTGACCCACCCAGTACAATCAGATGAGTCTGTGAATTTCCATTTCTGCCCGAGTCAACTGGGGTCAAGTTTCTGGCGCTTACAACCAAGGACTCAGACTCAGCTAAAGACAACGCACGCTCCCAGACTTGGAGCTCCGCGCGTTCTGGCACCACATACAAAGCGAGGAGGAGAGCGAGCCTGGAAGGACCAGAGTGGTCTGGCCAAATCCCCTCTCTTACTGTGTCTCCACAGTCTCCAGGGTGACCCAGAGCGACCGAGGCTCTTACCTGGGAAACCGGACCCCGACGGCAAATACGGTGACACCTCTTTCCTTGAGCTGCTTGGCTGGCGCGGCCACGTGCCCTTGGGATCTCCCGTCAGTGACGACGATGAGGATCTGGGGCACAGAGGCATTTCTGCCCCCAGGGAACCCTTTGCGCAGAAGGTATTTCAGAGCGAGGCCTGTCTCTGTGCGCCCTCCTCTGGGTGCACACAGGAGGAGGAGACAAAGACGACAGTCAGTCATCCGCCTGCGTGAATTGGGAATGACGACCTGAAACAACGGGCTCCTCCATGCTTAGTGACAGCCGCTTTCTCCCAGCAGTGGCTCAGAGTGACAAGTCCAGCATGGGACGTGCACCTTCTCACCATCCGAACCACAACGAAGAGTAGTAATTAACTCTTCCTGTGGACGGAAGTTTCACCCTGGACGTCTCTGCCGTATTACGCAATAATGTCATTCTTTGTGTAGGTTTTTGGACTCTCTTCCCGTACCCCTCTGCCTCCAGTGACAGCTCAGGGGCTGATGACCTTCACTGTCTGTGTGTCTAACACCCACCTCCCACCTCTCCCCATCTGTATCATTCTTTTCTTGTTACGGTTCAGCATCCCGTTGGGGTGGGCAAGCAGATAACCGAGCTTCGGAAAATCGTGTGACTCTCTAACCGTGAAGGACGGGTCTTTGATCCAAGGGTCTGATGATGGTAGGGTCTGTGATCAGGCCTTCCTGGCTCACTTCCAGTCCAGGGTTAGGTGCCGGAAGGCTGAACTGTGGGACTGCTTCCAGATCGGGGGACGTTACGGTGGTCCCATCTCGTCACAGCCTAGTTACAGAGACTGTCTGCTGAGCTTGGAATCCCAGCACAGAATCTCTATTAAATCCTACAATAGGAGGCTCATGCAAGCGTCCTCAGAGGGAGGGCTGTCAGCCTTCAGAGTCAAACAGGCAGACAACGATTCCCTGTAATGGGTCTTAGGCCAAACCTTTCAGTGGGTGGCAACACATCGGACATGAGCCACAATGTCGAGCCTGATGGAATCACCACGGTTATTAACCGCACACACAGAGAAAGCCCTGTAGATTTGGGGGGGCACATTTATTCTTACGTTACAGTGTCAATTAAGGCAACCATGCCTGTCTCTCAGAGGGCCCTACAGCGAGTCTTCTAAGGTGCAAACACCCAACTGGCAAGAGGCTCGGGCACTCTGTGTGTGTGTGCCCACGTATCTGCGTGGGCGAATGCGTACACGCTTCTTTAACTCGCCACTCAAAACAGTCACTTCTCATGCAAGCCTGACGTGGCCCTCCTGCCCAAGCATCTCTCCTGGTTTGCTCTCCTCCAAGCAGCTACTCAGAGATCCGGGCTCCTTTCCTTTTGTGCTCCCCTTCCTCTCTGTCCTCAAGGACCTCTCCACTCAGCAGAGAGGTGCGGGAAGAGCAAGGAGGAGTGTGCTCGGAAGGATTTATGGACCAGGCCCAGAATATTCTTCACTTTTACTGCTTTCTGTCCTAAGAGAGCTCTTGAAGGGCAGTTCTATGAGGCTCCATTAAGTTAACGAATGTCAACAAGACTGCATAACTCCTAGAATTAAGACTCCTGGTCTTCCATAATCAGCATCTGCATCAATTAAAAAGCTACTGTTTTCAGCCCACTGGTGTTTCTTATGGGCACTCTAAGTGGAAGAAAATGAGAGTGAGACCAGGAAGCATAACATGATCCCATGCCCCAAGAACTGTCGGTCTAGCTGAAGAAACAGGACCTATAAGCAATAACAATTGCCAACGAAAGGATGACAATAGCAAGAGTTCTGAGGAGGGGTTCATCGTGGGGAGGAGCTGTCAGGGACAGGCTTCAGCAAGGCAAGCATCTGATGGGGTCTTGGTGAGTCAGTGGATTAGGAAAAGAAGAGACCACTCCAATCAGGGGAAGAAGTGTAAGCAAAGGCACTGGGGAACACCGCCAGCCATGTCCTGGGCTGGTGAGCAGAGCCTGGCTTGGGCAAGGGGCTTATCCAAAGGGAGCAGAACATCAATGAACACCGAGTGCCCCCCCCACTCTTCTCACACTGTGCTGGGTCACATATCAGATACTGAAGATAACCAAGAGGATTTTGATTTCTGAGAAGACTCCCACCTTTGCCAAAGCTCTTCCGTCTACAAAGAGCCATCCTCTAAGGCTCCTAGGAGGGCAAATGGCTTCCCATTCCTAAAGGATGATATTAATACAGAGTTTTCACTTCATGCCAATACTTCCCCTACCCGTTACTAAAAGTAATCCCTACAACGATGATAAAAGGTGCTAATATTATCCTCATTTATTAGATGGAGAAACTCCAGCCCAGAGAATAGTAATACTAAATGCTAAGATTTCCAGAGCACCTATCTGCCAAGCACCACTGTCTGTGTGTGTGTGTGTGTGTGTGTGTGTGTGTGTGTGTGTGTGTGTGTGTAAAGGTACTAAGCTCAAATAATTCTCACCACAGCTGAGATAGGGGAGTTCAGGGAAAGGCCCTATCTAAGGTCACACAGCTCAGGAATAGTGGAGGCAGGACCTGAACTCTGGACCCTCCACTTCCAGAGGCCAAGTTCTTAGCCAAAACGTTATACAGCCATCCAAGTCACCTGCCTCTCAACCAGCTAGTGGGGGGTCAGAACTGGAGTTTAAACCCAGTCAGGCTGATTCCAAAGCCAATGGTCTTCCTTCTCCAGGGGTTGGCAGATTACAGCCTGTAATTTTTTGTAGATAAAGTTATAGTGGGAAACAGCCATGCCCATTCGTTTATGTACTATCTATGCAAAGACCCTATGGCCAGCAAAGCTTGGCCTCTATAGATCTTCACTGAAAAAGTCTGCTGATCCCTGCAGTACACCGTTCTACCTAAATGGTCACAATACTCTTCTGCTCACCAAAAGCCAAGGTGTCCCACTGACCATGAAACTCCCTGGGCTTTCATGCCCCTGGCAGTGTGCCCATGGCTGTGGTTAGAGATAAATCAAATGTCCAAGACGTGGGAGTCTGGGATCCCAACTCCACTGGCCTGTGGGGTGTCTGTCCTTCCTGTCCCTCAACACACAAATGCCTGTGCTGTCTGTCCTCTCCACTTTTGCTCCCTAACCCACTTTTCCCACTGGAATACTCTACCAGTCAGGTGAGATTCCCAAAGACTTCTGGACTCTGGGAAATGAGGAAAAACCCCCCCACCTCCATGTTCCTCACTCTGTGGAGCATTTCTATCTGAGAGTCTGTCCTGAGCTCAGGGTCTGGCTCTAGACAAGGGAGGTCGGAGGCCAGAGTCTCACCAAGATTCTTCTAATTTCTCTCAGACAGGACTAACCCAGGTTGCAAGTGAAGGTTCGCAGACTGACTACGGTCTTAGGGGAGCCGTGACTGCAATGCTTGGGCTTTTTTTGGTGGGGGCGGGTCTGGAATCTAAACATTTGGCCATTGGAACACTCAAGTGGATAAGGAACGTGGGCTCCAGAGTCGGTGGGGCTCAAATATTAGTCCTGAAATTTATTAGCCAAGAAAACTGGAAAAGGTAATGAGACTCACTTTCCTTCCTTGTTAAAGTAGGGGAAGTAACAGTATTAGTAAATGCTACACCCAGTGCCTCCTAGGAGCCAGTGAGCACCCCATCAGTGGTAGTTACCATGATTAACTAGCAGTCTGTTCCAAGAGGTTTTTCTTTTGAGTTAGTCTCAAATTCCAATGAGCATAAAAATCCCTTGGGAGGTGGGAAAATGGAGATTCTCAGATCCCATCATCCAGAGACTCCAAACTGGCGGGTGTGCGACCAGGCTGAGAATCTGCATTTCAAGCCAGCCTCCCCTGCCCCAGTGATTCTGAAGCAGGTAGCCCACGAAACAGATTCTGAAAAGTAATTTATCAGAAAACTCACTGTAGGGGCACCTGGGGGGCTCAGCAGGTTAAGCGCCCAACTCTTGATTTTTGGCTCAGGTCACGGTCCCACGGTTCGAGGGATCAAGCCCCACGCCAGGCTCTGAGCTGACAGCATGGAGCCTGCTTGGGATTCTCTCTCCCTCTCTCTGCCCCTCCTCCTCTTGCACGCACACACGCTCTTGCTCAAAATAAATAAATAAACATTAAAAAAAAGACTCACTGTAGGTAGAGGGATGTTGATTACAGAGGTTTCTTTCTTTTTTTTAAACCAATAGACAAAAACCTTGGAATCAATGTAAATGTGTCCCTTTAAAGGAGTGATTTAATATACTATGATAGTTCGATTCATTGAGTTATCATAGAGCCATTAGAAAGGATCCACATGAAAAATAACGCAGCTTTATGCAAAACTGCGCACCAAGTAAGTTAAAAAAGAGCAAAATGCTTCGTAATTACAACTATTCTAAAAGCGATGTTGAAATGTTAATGTGGTTTGAAAGATGCCACAGCTAGCATTGTGCTAAGGTACAGTGAGCGGTGAGTGCTATTTCTGGAGAGCTATCTAAATACAGTAAAACTCTGATAAAGCTACAGATGGGGTCCAAAGCAATCAGAAAACCCAAGAGTCGCGTGACCGTGAGATTAATGAAATGACCGCGGGAGCCTGCACAGCCAGCTGGCCAGGAGCTCTGCGCATTTGGAACAGATTTTGCTGGCCATGCTTCATCTGATTTTATGTTATCATGGGGTGCAAAACTGGAAGGTTCTTAACTGTGTCGTTTTTTTAAACTTCTTAATGCAAAGTGGCAGCAAGGGCAGTTCCCCGGCCACCTCAAAACACACTTTCAGGGGATCGATCGCCTTGGTCTGAAAAGGCAAGCATTTGGAGTTCTGGGTAGAGCTGTCCCAATCAGCCCAGCACTTAAAATTTCACTGCAGAAAAAGGGTAGAGAGCCCTCGGGAGGTTATCACTCCCACTCGGGCCAACATTCCTCTGTACTGATTAATAATAACGTCTTAACGTTTAGCGTCCTCAGTGACCCTGCAACTGCGGCCAAAAAATTACTTAGTGCCTCCTTGCCTTGTTTGCCGCCTCTTGTAGTCATCCTAGGACACACGATGCTAACCATACACGGCTAAGATCAGACACATAAAGAGGCCTCTTTCTCCACCCACAGTGTCCTCATCTGGCATATCCTTACAGAGTCTCTGGACTTCCTACATTGTGACTAATACTCCCAAGCCCTTAGTTATGACTTCCAACACAGCTGAGGAGAGGCTCAACAAACACTTTGGGGGGTGGGGAGGGGAGGGTGGAAAGAGGTGGAGAAGGACAGCTGGGCGGTGGCGGGGGGGCGGGGGGGAGTTGCCTACTGGACAAGTAGCAGGACTCTGCGGTCCTGGCCAAGTCCCCTGCTCCTTCTCAGCCTCAGTGGTCTCCTCCGTAAAATGAGGGGTTGAAATAGATACTAGATGATCCCCAGGGTGCCTTTTTGAACCAGTATGCTGCAATTTGCTCAGTGTTTTCAGAACAGAGTGGGACCAAATCGTCAAGGCAGAGTTACCCAAACAATTGCTGACATACAGTCCTGAACTGAAACCAAGAGGCCAGTTTCTCTTCTGCAAACGTTAGCATGCATCTAATGGGTACAAAGATGTTTTGGGAATAAAATGTTTTATCAATAATGATATGGTAATTTTATGGTATATGAATTCTTATACCATATAATTCTCCCTTTTAAAATATTTTTTAAGTTTATCTATTTATTTTGAGAGAGAGAGAGCAGGGGTGAGTTGGTGGGGGGTTGGCGTAGAGAGGGAGGGAGGGAGAGAGAATCCCAAGCAGGTTCTGTACTGTCAGTGTGGAGCCCAATGTAGGGCTCAAACTCACTAAACTGCAAGATCATGACCTGAGCTGAAATCGAGAGTCAGATGCGTAAGAGTCAGTCAACTGAGCCACCAACCCAGGCTCCCCCAAAATCACCCTTTTATTTTTTTTTAATTTAAGAAAAAAACATTTAATGTTTATTTTTGAGAGAGAGAGAGAGAGAGAGAGAGAGAGAGAGAGAGAGAGAGAGAGAGAAAGGGACAAACAGAGCATGAGTGAGGGAAGGGCAGAAAGAAAGGGAAACATAGAATCCGAAGCAGGCTCCAGGCTCTGAGCTGCCAGCACAGAGCCAGATGCGGGGCTTGAACCCGCGACCCATGGGATCATGACCCGAAGTTGGATGCTTAACTGAGCCAACAAGGCGCCCCCAAAATCACCCTTTTAAAGTAAAATCACCCTGGTGTTCAGGATAGTCACAGAATTGTGCAACCATCCCCACTAAGCTCGAAACATTTCATCGCCCCCAAAAGAAGCCCTACACCCATTAGGAGTCCCTCCCTCTTCCCTCTGCCCACAGCCCCCGGCAGGGACTGATCTGTTTTTTGTCTCCACAGATTTGCCTATTCCAGACAGTTGACATACATGGAGGAATCCTGCAACACGTGGCCTTCTGGGTCTGGCTCATCACGTTTTCAAGGTTCATCCATGTTGTAGCATGAATCACATCGTCCTTCCTTTTCACGACTGAAAAGGAATGATCTTCCATGGTTCGGATATACCGCCTTTGGTTCAGCTATTCATTCACTGGGCTTTTGTGTTGCTTCCATCTCGGGGCTGCTACAAATAATGCCGCTATGAACATCAGTGTCCACGTGTTTCCGGAGGCATACATCTTCAATTCTGTCCGAGTCACTGGGTCACGCGGGAAACCCGTGTTTAGCTGCCAGATTAGTCCCAAAGGCGCTGCACCATTTCACAATCCCACCAGCAGCGCATGAGGGGTCCAGTTTCTTCGTGCCCCTGCCGACACTTGCTACTGGGTGTCGTCTATTTTAGCCTTCCTGGTGGATGTAAAGTGGCAGCTCATTACGGTTCTGATTTGCATTTCCTTAATGACTAATGACACTGAGCATCTTTCCAAGTGTTTGAGGGCCATTTATACCTCTTCTCTGGAGAGATGTCTATTTACAAGGTTTCTTGCTGGGGTGATGAAAACGTTCTAAAATTATAGTAATAGTGGCCTAACTCTGGAAAATACACTCGAAGTCACTGAATTGTACACGCTGAATGTGTGAACTTCATGGCATTTAAATTACATGTCAATAAAGGCGGGTTTTTTTTGTTTTTTTGGTTTTTTTTTTAAACTTAGTGTGTAGAATAAGCACATGGCAGGGGGTGTCTGGGTGGCTCAGTCGGTTAAGCATCTGACTCTTGATTTCAGCTCAGGTCATGATCTCACAGTCATGAGACAGAGCCCTGCATCAGTCTCCCAGCTGGGCATGGAGCCTGCTTAAGCTTCTCTCTCCCTCTCTCTCTGCCCCTCCCCTGCTTGCACACTTGTTCTCTCAAAAAGAGAGGGGGGGGGCACCTGAGTGGCTCAGTTAAGCGTCAGACTCTTGATTTCAGATCGGATCATGATCTCACAGTTGTGAGTTCAAACCCCTCATTGGGCTCTGTGCTGACAGTGTGGAGCCTGCTTAGAATATATATTCTCTCTCTCTCTCTCTCTCTCTCTATATATATATATATATATATATATATATACACACACACACACACATATATACATACACATATATACATATATAGATGTGTATATATATATGTATGTATATACATATATATAACATGTATATATATATATATACCTGTATATATAACACGTATATATATATTCCTCCCCTGCTCGTGCTCACTCTCTCTCAAAATAAATTTAAAAAATAAAAACAAAACAAAACAATCATCATCATCACAGGGCAGTGGGAGAGACCTTTCAAAAGTGCAAATCCTTAGTATCTAGTATCTACGTGCCCTAAGCCCACAGAGGGATTCAGCAGGTCTGGGAGGGAACTGAGGCACCAGCATTGACGACACACTCCTTACAGGCAACTCTGACCCAGGCCTTCTGACCAAAGAGCTCACTTTGACAAGTGCTGCTCTGGGCGTCTGGGCCTCAGACATGGGAGTGAGAGGCTGCGACTGTCCTCTCTAGGAAACCATTCTCGGAGGCCTCAAGGGTGGACGGTCCGAGGGAACGAGGCAAGGCCAGCGCACACTACCGTCGTGTTTAACAAACACTTCAAGGTGCTCGCCTTCCCTCTGTGCCTTCTTGTACCTGACTTGCCTCTCATTCTGGTCGGGGTATCCCTGGACCGGGACAAACAGCCTGAGAAGAAGTCACCGAGGGTGCCTGGGGGCCGTAGGGCCCCCAGAGGTCCTGCTGTGCCCAGCGGGCGGGACACGGGCTCCTGGAGGGCACTGGAGGCACGGAGGCCTGTGACTGGGAAAGACTGCAGAGTCCGGGGCCCTCCCTGGCAACCGGAGTTGGTGGCTGTCAGCGGCTAGGACCAAGGACCCCGGCAGGACTTCAGTGGACACCCACTCAAGGGGCAGCAGACAACAGAGAGCAGAGTGGCAAGCGGTAAGCGGCAAGTAAAGGTGCTCTTCTGTGTTTGTACACGTGTGGGTGCGTGCACTTGCACGTGTATATAACACACGTATACAGATGCACGTGTGTATATAATACACGGACGTTTAAAATACTGATACACAGTATACGTGTGTATTTACATATACCTATATGCGTATACACACACGTCAGCTGACTCGTGATGTGAGTAAAGCTGTGACCCTACCACATACATTTATAGGGTGTATATGAGCAAACAGCTGTTCATCCTTTCTAAAGCATTCTTAGTAACTGGGGGACACTTACTCTTTCTAGAAGACAAAAACGAGGCTCCGAGACGTGTGGGGAGCCATCCCGGCTGCAGGGACAGAACTGGGAGAAAGACCCAGGGTTCTTCCCCCACCCCCCCAACCCCAACCCCTCACGCTCCTGAGCCACCTCAACCTTCACTAGCCCTCTCTGTCCCAGGTAACGGACAACTCCACGCTACGGCGGCAAAGATACCGTAAGTCGGCGTGAGCTCCCACTGGAGACGCGGTTATGTAACAGGAGGAGCGGTCTTGAGAAGAAGGGAATTCTCACTACCCACCGGACGCAGCTGGGGTTCCGGAAGCCAGACCGCAGCCCTCTCTCGGGCCAATCACGCCCTTCAAGGGAGCGATCTTGAGAGCAGTCGGCTCCATCCGAAGCACGGCGGTGTCGGATCATACGTACTTGAAAACCACGCTCTTCATGTTTGCCTTCACTTCCTGTGGGGACGAAAACGAATCCAAGGGGAATTCCAGACGAGGGACGGAACCGAACTGCAGTGCTCCCACTCTGACCTGCAGTAGGAGACAGAGGGCCCGGGGGGAGGGTGCTGAGAGCGAGGTCAAGTCACAAACATTCCTAAGGGAAACGAAGGGACGAGAAAGGTTAACGACCCTGCCTCCTGCCCACGCAACAAATACCAGAGCCGGGGCTCCCTCCAGTGTCCCTCAGAGAAAGGCCCAAAGACCAGGAGGGGGGCCTGGAGAAAAACAAGCGCCTGTGCGCGGCACTGACAACCACAAACAGCACCTTCTCGCCCCACATCCTGGCCAGCCCTCCCGGCTGGGCTGCGAGCACCTTGAGGGTAGGGTCTCTGGTCACACTTCCAATGGCCTCCCAGGTACCGTTTTATTTTTTTTATTTTTTATTTTTTTTAATTTTTTTTTAACGTTTATTTATTTTTGAGACCGAGAGAGACAGAGCATGAATGGGGGAGGGTCAGAGAGAGAGGGAGACACAGACTCTGAAACAGGCTCCAGGCTCTGAGCTGTCAGCACAGAGCCCGACGCGGGGCTCAAACTCATGGACCGCGAGATCATGACCTGAGTCGAAGTCGGACGCTCAACCAACTGAGCCACCCAGGCGCCCCCCAGGTACCGTTTTAAACAATCCCTCGTGTTATTTCATGAGCGAGGAGCCATCCATGCTCACACCCCTGCTGGAGGAACGAAAATGTAGAGAGACACAGATCCGGCCCGGGGCTAGTGAAAAAGAGAGCGGGGCCACTGCACTTAGTGCCCACGACCCTCACTAAGCCTCAGCGGCACTGCCGGCCTCCTCAGCAGCCAGCACGGACCTTGAGCAGAATGCTGCCGGCGAGAGCAGGGGAGCCGCGGAAGGCAAGCACGGCCGCCTGCACGGGCGGCTCACCCCCAACCACAGCCACCACCCGCGCATCCTTGGTTGGCGTGGGTCAGTCCTTCCCGGGCCTGCTCTTGCCAAGCGCGGGGAAGGCCGGCTCTCCACACCAGGGTCACACTGGGGGGACAATCAGCATCTTAACCTGAGATGACGTTCCCCCACGGCGGAAGGGGTCGGGGCCGCGGGTGATTCCAAACAGATGCTGCATCATCCGCATTCAGAGGCCACGTGAGAAGACCCAACGCCTTGCAAAACTGGAGAAGGGAAACTGAATCAAGTCACTTTCCGGGCCCTTTGGACCCTAGCTTGTCTCGAGCAGAAAAGGCTATAAACATTTGGGTTTCCTCTTGAAAGCCCAAGCCCTGTACATAATCACTGGCTCTCCAAACCTGCATTCCCAGTCACTATCAACTAACCCCAATTCCGGCCAAGATTGCAAATAGGCCATGTGATTCATATTGAAGCGATGAGACTGCTCTTTTACCCACTACTTGAATTCCTGCACCGCTGATCCCTTAACTGCACCGCTGATCCCTTAACAGGCTTCGTGCTTTGGAGACCATCAAAGGGCTCGGCCCCACCAGCCCAGTGGCACCTGCTCCCGATGACCAGAGTCCAATGGACTTTCCTTCAACAGGAGGTTCTAAGGATGAGCATCTTCAGTAGGAAGAGATTTGGGTCTTAGGTGGGCATGTGTGGGAGAGGGACCCTGGAAAATGGGGCAGAAGAGAAGCTTGAGATTCTGAGGAACGACCCTTTTGAAATCTCCCTTGAGGTCAGCGTGTGATCAAGGTGGCACCTCCAGCTAGTGGGGAAAAGCTGGTCTAGTAAGTGACACTGAGATCACTGAACAGCCACCTACAAATGAGAAAAGGATCAATCACAAATGGATTCAAGATTTACACGTGAAAAAAATGTAACTGTGGAAGTTCTAGAAGAAAACTGGAAAGAATTTCTTCATAACTTCCAAGTGGAAAACAACCTTACTTTGCCTTGAAACCCAGAAGCCATAAAGGAAAAGGGTGATAAATCTGGCCACATAAAGAAAACTTCTACAGGGCAAAACATACCACAATGCAATAAAAAAAAAAATGCAGACAAACGGAAAAGTTGTTTGCAACTCAAGTCAGAGGCACGAGGTTAGTTTTCCCAATATGTAGGGAACTGATCTAGGAACTGATGCATAAAAGACCAACAATACAATAGAAAAACTGGCAAAGGGTATGAACAGATATCACACAGGAAACACAAAGGGCTCTTTGAGAAAAGATGCTTCACTGTACCACACTGAAATGTAGCAGAAATCTAAATACAATGTTTGCAAGGGAAACTACCAAGTTCTCAAACACCGCTGGTAAGAATATAGATGCTACAGCACCTATGGAGACCAATTTCTCAATATTTAGTGAAAATACAGTTGCATAGGGCTCCTGGGAATATATCCTACAGACATACTTCCATATATGTGAAATGATGTATTTACAAGCTCACAGTATACATACATATATAACAATATACATATATGTATATAACAGTATATGTGTGTGTGTATATATATATATATATATAACAGTATACATATATATATTTTTTTAACATTTATTTTTTTTTTTTTTGAAAGACAGAGAGACAGCACGAGCAAGGGAGGAGCAGACAGACAGGGAGACATAGAATCCACAGCAGGCTCCAGGCTCTGAGGTGACAGCACAGACGCGGGGCTCGAACCCACGAACCATGAAATCACGACCCGAGCCGAAGTCGAACGCTCGACCGACTGAGCCACCCAGGTGGCCCGGTATGTTTGTAATATCAAATGTCCATCAATAGGGGATTGGTTAATTAAACCTCAGTATATCCTCACAATGGAACATTAATAAGCCATAAAATATAATATATACCTGTATTAACGCCTATATTACCTATCTACCTAGATACAAAAAGACTTCCAAGACAATATGAAGAAAAAAGGCAAGGGATAGAACAGCGTATACCACATGCATGGTAGGCTTCATACCGCTTGTGTTTGCGTGAGGGGATTCTGGAAGGGTGCTCGAGAAAACAGGTAGGGAAACCGGGCAGATGGAAAACATGTGAGCAGGAGGGACACTAGGCATTGAATGTGTTCTCCTTGAACGCTGCGAAAGGGTTACTTAAAAAACAACAATTCCCTTGAGACCAACAGCTGAGCGTATTTGCTTGAATTAAACAGGAAGGACATAACTTCAAAACAAAACAAGATGGAAACAGCTTGAGTCAGTGGTTAAGGCATTTAATTTAATTGGCGGTTTGGGAGCAAAGGAGTTGCCTTTTATCTTCGGTTTACTGTGTGCTCCGAAGCAAGCCTGCCCACATTTCTCACCGCACTGTAATCACCCTGCTGCAATCACTGTATCAGAGCCAGGAAGTGAACTTCTCAGCTTCTAATTGTCGGGAGAAAGACTTCAGACACTTTCAATCCACCTCACCCCACAGAGCGCGCACAGAAAGCAACTTAATTTATAGCAACTTGAAAACTTAAGTTGCAGGGGCGCCTGGGTGGCTCAGTCCGTTGGTTAAGCGTCCGACTTCGGCTCAGGTCACGATCTCACGGTCCGTGAGTTCGAGCCCCGTGTCCAGCTCTGTGCTGACAGCTCAGAGCCTGGAGCCTGCTTCACAGTCTGTGTCTCCCTCTCTCTCTGACCCTCCCCTGCTCATGCTCTGTCTCTGTCTCAAAAATAAACAAACATTAAAAAAAAAAAAGAAAGAAAGAAAACTTAAGTTGCAGAAAAGTAGAATAAGGTGCAAATCAAATCCCCCGAGCGCGGAGATACAAGGAGTCACAGAAATGCAGCAGCCAAAGCACAAAACCTGAAGCACAAACCAGACAGAGACAGAGCCACCTGAAATGGCCCTTCATGCCAATCCCCAGTGGCACCATTCCAACAAGTCTGAGCGGCTTGAGGTCCTGGTGCCCCCTTGCTCGCTGAAACAGACCCCCCCCAACCCCTTAGCTCAGCAAGTCTTGCCATGAGAAAGTTTGGACACTCTACATCAGTGCCAACGTCACCAACGTCAACAAGGGTTCGATGTTTACGGTTCTCCCTCCACGAATAACTAATGAAACGTCATGGGGAATCCCTTCCTTCGAAAAGCAGGGCCCTGTGTGGAGGAGAGCGGAGACTCAGCAGCCCGTGGTCCTGGCCCTCAGAGGACCCGCGATGGGTTGACCCGGTGGTTGCAACTTCTGGACTGCTCGTGCCCGGATGGAATGGTGTCTGTCACGGTGTCTTCAGACGGCCCTGCAAGGCTGCCTGTGGTCCAGGACAACGTGCTCCCCCTCTCAAAAGTACCTGCCATTCTGGAGAAAATCTGGCTTTCATTAAAAGCCACTTTTGCTCTTAAATCCTAGCAGTTTTTCTAGGATTAACCCAGGAATGTCATCTTGGAAAACCACTTCCTTCTGTAACCTGTTTGCAAGTAGTCTCTAGTTCAAGTTAAGTATCGCTTTTCAGACCAAAATGCCGTTGTTAAATTTTGATTTTTGAGTAGGTTCCCATGGTTCAAAATCCATCATGCATTAAAAAAAAAATCTGTATCGGTGAGTCTCCCCGTGGAGGCACCCCATCGGTTCAGGTCCCACCCTCCCCCTCAACGGCAAACCACTGCCCTCAGCCTCTTTACAAATCTCTCCAAGCACAAACCTACTCTATTTACCTCCCTTTATTTTTCATAAAAAGTAACACGCTACACATACCATTCGCACCTTACTTTTTACTCTCGTCTGTTTCGGTGCCCTTCCGTCTAAGACACCTTCCCCATTCACTTTCTGCAGCTGCCCAGTGTGTCCTTTAGGAATGCGCCATATTGGATTTACCCGTCCCCTGTGAATGGGTATGTGGATTACCTGAAACCTTTTACGAATGTAAACAACACTGCAGGGAATCACTGTGTGTGTGCATTACTTCGCATTTGTGGGAGTATCTGTGGAATAAATCTCATGGAGTAGAATTCCTGGGTCAAAGGGTCCGGGCCGTTGTCATTCCGACAGATGCTGTCAGATGCCCTTCCGAGAGGCTGCGCCGGGTTACGCTCCCACCATCAGTGCGCGCACCCGTTTCTACGGATCTGCCAATGGGGCACGTCACCGAACCGCATTTTTGCTAAGCCAGTAAGTGAAAATGGTATTTCAGCGGGACATTTGCCGTTACCGTGAGTGAGGCGGGGCGCCTTTTCCTGTGCCTAAGGGCTGTCTGTGTTCGTTGCCCGTTTCTCTGTCGGGTTGTCCCAAGATGCCCCTTTTAGCAGCAAGAGCCATGGCCAGTGCACCCTGCTGCTATTTCAGAGCGCTCTCCGGAGCCAGGGAGGACCAGGAATGAAGAAACTGGCTGGATTCACTCAGGCAGGAGTAGTTCCTCGCAAGTGAACAGAGAGGGTACTGCACTTCCTATTGAGACGCTCGTCTTCTGAGGCAGAGCTTTTGTCTGCCAGCACGCTGTCCCTTTCCCACTGTTCTACAGACACCTCTCTGCGAGTGGGAAGCCAACAAGGCGAATCGGCACGTGACTCACAGGGGGCCAGAGAATCTCTCCCCTCTGACTACTGGATTGGTCAAGGGATTGTTACGTGATCCACGCATGCCCGATGGGAGCCATGCCGCCAGGTGTCCAGGGAAAGAAAACCACCTTCTTTTTACTGGGTTCCCTATCTTGAAGGACAAGGTAGGGCGAGTCCGCCATATAAGGAAAGCTTGCTTGGGAAGGAAGCCAACCAAGGAACACAAAATTCTACCATGCCTAGAACCAGAAGACCACCCCCCGCCCCCCGCCTTGGTCTTCCTGTTCCACTAGCGGGTACATGTGCCCTTCTGCTTAGAACTGGATCTCGGTCACTTGCCACCAAAGATGCTGAAATACAGAGATGACGAGACCTGCACTCACCCTCTCGGGACCGATGTCCAGAGCGTCGCAGACCGTGACGGCAAAGTGTTTGGACCTTTCAAAGCTCCCCTTCCCGACACTGTAGGAGCCGTCTATCAGAAACAGGACGTCCACAGCAGCTGAGCACCGTATCACTAGGGGGGAGAGGGGGACATGATGTGCGACAACTGGCTTCCCTGCCATCTGGTCCCAAGAGGGTCTCCCTCCTGAACCAGAGCAGAGGCAGAAACAACCTTGGGGTGGATCGGGCTGCTCCTCTCAGCACCTGGGCAGAAACGACGCAGGAGAAGGTCCCGGCCAGAGGCAGCCCTCCTCTGGAGCAAGAAGTCTGCTCCCCCGGCCAGGCCTCGCCCACCAGCATGAAGCCCACAGTCTTCGTAATAACTGGAAATGTCTAATTCAACAACACTAACTGAGCCATAGGAGGGGAGCGCCCGCTGGGCCAGCGAGGGATACTGAAGAGCCTTGGCCCCAGCCCTCGGGGGCCACAACCTAGTTCAGACCCTGGCACATGAGGTCACATTACCCCAGAGTTCAAGTGAGAACGGCACTGACTGTGTCTTTCCTGTACACCATCCATCCACTGCCTTCAACGCTTCACATGTGCTAACTTATTTAATTCTTATAACCACCCTAAGATAGACTGCTATTTTTTTTACTTAACAGTTTAACTGAGGCACTATTCACAAACCATTCAATTCACCCGCTGAAAGTTTATAATCCAGTGGCTTCTAGTATATTCACAGATACGCCCCATCGTTGCCACAGTCGAATTTAGCACCTTTTCCATCACCTCAAAAAAGAAACCCCGTAGCCTCTAGCTCTCAGCTCCCTAGCTCCACACCCCACCCCTAAACAGATGCGTGGTTTTTACTCCCAGTGGAGAGATGAGGAGAGAAAGGCACGGGACGATTCAGTAACTTCCCGAAGGCCAAAGTGCCAGCAAGTGAGGGGGCTGGGAAGCAAACGCAGGCTGTCTAGCTTGCAGAGGCCGCATCCCTCCACCTCAGCTCGAGGATGCAGGACAGTGGAGGTCAGGGAAGCACCGGCGAGAAGGCGCCACCCAGAAGGCGGCGACTGCGGGGGACTTCACCAGAGAGGGAGGGAAGGGGCATTCAGGGCCTCTGGGAGTGGGCTGGTGGGGCGTGAGCACGTGGAGTGAATGCTGGCAAGGGCGGAAGAGGAAGGAACATGGCGGGAGGTGAGGTTGCTGGGGGGATGGTGGTCACGCGGGACTTCCAGGCAAGACCAAGGAATTCAGCAACAAGGATTAACCAAGGGTGTTCACCCCCGCGGGAGACCTGCTCAGGCCTGTTTGGGGAAAATGGCCCTGGCTACAGCGTGAAAGGAAGACGGGAATGGGACAGGAATGTTCTAGAATAACATAGTTTCCCTTGGGTCCATCACGCAGAGGATGAAATGGGGGGCCTGGAGGGTCGAATGACACAAAGGCTTACTTTTGCTGGCGGCTGAAATCTTCCCAATGGTCTCCCTGCTTACGTGGACTTCCTGAAGAGGATGAGATGGGCGTACTAGGAAAGAAGACACCAGAAAGAGCCATTACAGGGAGCAGTCTTAGAGTCCACATATGTGACCAGAAATGAGAGGTAATAAGAGAGAAAACTGGAAGGTGGAGGAATTCAATGATGTTGTATCTCAAAAAATTACCAGAGGGACAACATAAAGAAACCCCTCCAAATACTCCAATCAGGAACCTTTGTATTTAAATTTGGGTATCCCGAAGACAAAAATTAAAAATGTACATAGAGGGGGATACAGAGAGCCTGTGAATCTCATGAGTTTTGCCCTTTGGTTAGGTATAATAACTGGGTGCCCCTCTGGGGCACAACACCTTGCCATAAAAATTAACCCTGGATATAAACATACAATTCATAGAAGAAATACAATTCGTGGAGAAGCACAAGGGAAAATGTTTAAACCGGTGACGAAATGTTTTAACCCAAATAATGAGATACCCGTTTAACGGTGAAATTTAAATGATCAGCCTCCAAATTTAAATGTAACTGGGGAAAGACCCAATCAGGAAAAACTCTTCCAGGGGTGGCCCTGGAAACTGGTCCAACCCTTTTAGCAAACAATTCGGCCAAATGAATGAAGAGTCGTCAAGCTGCTTACAGCCTTTGCCCCTATGGTATCGCACCTGGGAAGGGATCCAAAGGAAAACCACTTGTAGACAAGGGAAAAGGTAGATCAAGTCTCTCCTTTCACGGTTGTGATGGAGAGGAAGGCTGGAGAGAACAGATATCCATAGGGACAGGGCTGGGAGTAAACTCTGATAAATTTGTTCAATGCAATTCACATGAAAAAGAGCCAAGAAGTTTTGGGGTAGGAAGTTCACGAATACATCTTTCGTTCTTTTATACGATATCTAGTAAAATTGGAATGATGACATATAAGCAATCAATAGCAATTTAAAACAAACTTTGGGGCACCTGGGTGGCTCAGTCGGTTAAATAAATGTCCAACTCTTGATTTCGGCTCAGGTCATGACCTCACGGTATGGGAGTTCGAGCCCCATGTTGGGCTGTGCGCTGACAGCATGGAGCCTGCTTGGGATTTTCTCTCTCTCTAACGTAGTTCCTAGCTCTCCCCACCTAACCTTCCAGCGGACGGTCTCTGCTCACCTGACACGCCCGTCCCTCAATCTCTACTCACAAGGAGGCTGGTTCTGGGCCAGAATGCTGGACTAGCAGTTCCTCCGCAGTCAAGAGCCGTCACGCAAGTACCTCTGATGAGGTCTAGGACACCCCGCCACGGCGGTTTTGCCACCAGGAGCGAAAACAAGACAAACTACAAAGACAGTCTTGTTGACAGAGCTCTCGCCAAAATCTTGCCAACTCACTGCCCCCTTCCTCATAACGCCGCAGTGTTGCTCCCATCAGCCCAGCTCCCCTGGAAGCCCCCCCACCCTCCCCGAGGGCGGGAACTTTCCCATCCGTCTTCCACAAAGCCTAGCCCGGCTCTCTGCACACGGTGGGTTCGCACTAAGGTTTCTCGAGTAAGTCTATGAATTACTGCCAAGGGCCCGGGAGCCAAGGAACCTCCAAGGCCCTACAAAAAACCGAAAAATACTGTTCCTTTGTAAAAGTCTCACCAGCAAATTCTCCAGCTGGAGACAGGCCAGCAGCCTCCCCCTGAGGGGAAGGAGGAAGAGCCCTGCCACCAGAGACTAGTCACTACAGATGTCACTCAGCCGATGTGTCTTTCTGTACCGTGTGCTCAGCTGTCACGGCAGGTGCCAGGCATCAAGTGAGCCCTCCTCGTGCCTCGGGTGGCCTCCCCATTGCTCCCCAGGGAAGTCACCTCGGGGCTCTGTGCAGAGTCTCCCCCTGGAACAGGGAGCCGACGAATGTGTGACTGTGGCTTCCCGTTCAGACCAAAGCGGCCCGGCCTCTGCCGGCCACCCGCCCGGGCTCCAGAACTTTAATCTCCAGCCAAGGAGCGGGCAGGATTGAGAATCACTGGTTCCGTCAAACCCTTTCACCTTTCAGATAAGACAGCCGAGGCTTACAGAGATGATTCCTGTGCGTTCCGCTCCCCCAGAGGAGCCCAGAGCAGTGTGGCCGGCCCAGGAGTCAAGAGACCGGCGTTTGTCCCTGGGCAACGGCTGTGTGACCCCGGGCAAGTCACGAGGATCATGGGGCCTCCCCCACCTCGTCTGTACAACCCGGGGAAGGTCAGATCGAGTTCTCTGTCAACTGCACAGGGCCACAGGAAGCGCAGCTCTGCAATGAGCTAGAGCCAAAGCTGGACCCTGAGCCTCCACGGACCTCATTCCCGCCCTGAACCCAAATGCATCTCATTGCTGCCCAGTCCCTCGACCTTGAAGCCACTAGTTACACCTTAAACCCACGTGGCTTGGAGAAGGGGGGCTGGGGGAGCCGAGCAACCACCCGCCTTCTTCCAGCCTCTCTTACCTCCCCAGACTCCGGGCCAACAGGTGGCTCGTGCCAGCAATCAACACACACCCCAAAACACAGGCATGGGGGGGACTGCCAGACAGAATCTCAGAGGCCACGAGGGGATCCCGAGCTAGACTCGGATGGCTGGACACCCTGCCCATTTGTCCTTACTTGAAGGACAAGTAAGACGTTCTGACAATAAAAATAAAGTTGATTTGCTCCGTTATTCACTCCTGAATCCACTTCTGGGGCACCTGTATGTGCCAAGCCCGGTGCTGGGCATCCAGATGACACAGTGGTAAATAAACAACACGCAGAACCTCTCTCTGATGGAGCAGATCTCTGGTACAGCAGGTGGGCTCTAAGGTTTTAAAAATTCACCCGGAAGTAAACTCGTCTCGGTGTTACATGCTTCAGAGCAGACGTACCCACGGCTACAGGTTTTCCAGGGGGAACAGACCAGATCTGGGGGCCCCGGAGGAATTGTGCCGGGTGCTGAAAGACGAGTAGGAGTTTGCCAGGGTGGCAGTGCTCAGTGAGGGGGTGATCTAGCCAGAGGGGCCACCATCACTGAGCACGCGTAGGCAGGGAGGGAGCAAGGGTGCTGGGCAGGATTGGAAGGGCTGTGGCGAGGAGGGAGAGGGTCCAAGAGGGGACTGGAAGTGGCATGCGGTCAGATCAAGCAGGGTCTCTGAAGAGCAATGGGGTATCATTGAGAAATTTTAGGCAGACTGGGGCACCTGGGTGGCTCAGTCGCTTGAGCATCCGACTTTGATCTCGCGGTTCATGAGTTCAAGCCCCACGTCAGGCTCTGTGCTGGCAGCTCAGAGCCTGGAGCCTGCTTCAGATTCTGTGTCTCCCTCTCTCTCTCTCTGCCCCTCCCCTGCTCATGCTCTGTCTCTCTCTCACTCAAAAATAAATAAATTTTTAAAAAGTTGTTTGTTTGTTTGTTTAATTTTGGGCAGAGAGAAGGCGGGGAGGAGTGGAGAGGGGTCCAGGCAGTCAGATTTGCATCGGCTGGAGCAGAACCAGGGGGACCCGGGGTGACCGCACAGAGGCTGGGCTGCTTTGGTTAGAACAGCGGTCCAAGCACAAGTTGATAGGGCTCATGCTAGGCAGGTGGCCGTGGAGTGGACAGATTCAGTTGCCTTCGAGAGACCTCCTGAAGTTAAAATTGACAGGATACGAGGCAAATCAAACCCCTCCACACCTCACCCCTGACCAAAAAGCTTACCTCCAGAAAGCAGGAAAATGAAGATGGCCTCCAGCAACGGGAAGGAAGGCATGTTGATGTAACTATGGGGCAGGGTAAGAAAAAGGTATCAGCAATTAGCTCTGTGCACCCCCCAAGTCATCCTGAAACAAGACGACAGCTGCTCAGTCTTTTCCAGGTACAACTATGACCTTGAGGCTCTTCCTCGCCACGGTGACTGTATTCGTCAAAAAAAAGACCCAAATTCCCTCAAAAGTCACGCAAGACTACTCCAATGACTTTGCTTTCAAAGGACAGGCTAGCATCTTCCCCAGACGCCTGCCCCCAACCCCCCCCCTCCCCACCCCCAGCTCCTTCACAGACTCCGGGAAGGCATGCTGTCCCCACGGATAAGAGTCCCGGGTCCCAGCTTGGCCTGGCCCCTGTCCCGCCACGTGACCTTGAGTAAAGTCCCCTCCATCTCATTGCCCCCATTTCTTATGACGAGTTAGAATCAGAGACTCAAGATAGGATTTCCAACGTCCTAATGTTCTGAAGCCTTCTAGCAAGATCACAACGTCTACACTTCCTACTCCATAAAAAGTAACATGGCTGAAGAAGTCACAAAAGGATTTTTCAAGAAATGCCTAATAATACTTAGAGTACAGGTAACACTCGGTTCCATGGGGCTTGACAACGATCTTTAAGGGAGGAAAGGGTGGAAAGTGAGAGCTTTTAATAAGAACGATAGACTATAACTTTGCTGCTTTAAAAGCACATACATGAGGTAGACTTCTGATTTTAGCTGTGGGGCCCAAGAAATGGATCCTTATCCTTTTCAACCACAAAGATATGATGTAAAATCTACACAGTCTTACTTTTTGGCCACTGTACTGAAAGGGATCATACAGAATGAAATGTAGACTTCCCTCCACCCCCAGTATAATTTAGCGGGCAAAAATCTAAGAATATCTGAACAATAAGCTCCAGAAATTCTGTTTTCTTGCCTTTTGGGATCCAATACAACCAAGGTCTCACCCTACGGTTTCTCCACATCAAACCTGCCTATTTAAAAAGAAGACATGAAAGAGTGGGGCCACACGTAGGCCTTCCCGAAGTTTCCTCCTGTTAAACAAACAATGCCGGACTCTCACTCAGGAGACCATTCCAAAGAGAAAATCCCACGCAGAGATACACGAAGGGAAGCACGGCAGGGTCCCCCCGGGTTCTAGAGAAGAGAGCGGAGGGAGAGGTGGCCAGTCACTGTGTGTGGTACGCAGGGGTGTAGCCGAGGGTAGAGAAACTCATTTCCACCTGGTGCACCCAACTCAGAACGTCCCTGTGACCTCGTGGGCAAACACGCTCTCCTGCGTCTAAGAACGTGGATAACAAGGCAGGAGCGCCAAGTTTTTGTGTATGTATCTTGGGTCCTCGGACATCCACATCTCCACTGGCAGATGTCAGTTCTCCAAAACGCACGGCGGAAGCTTCCCGGTTATGTTTAGCTGCTCACCAAAATGCCCGTAACTTAACGCACGCGACAATGAATTCTCCTGTCAGACGCACTCCACTGTCTCTACTGGGGCATTACAAACACATCCCCTTGGGACGCTTAGTCGGTTAAGCACCTGACTCTTGGTTTTGGCTCAGGTGACGATCTCGTGGCTCGTGAGTTCGAGCCCCGCGCTGGGCTCTGTGCTGACAGCTCAGGGCCTGGAGCCTGCTTCGGATTCTGTGTCTCCCTCACTCTCCGCCCCTCCCCTGCCCACACTCTCTCCAAAATAAACATTAAAAAAAAGAAAAAGACACATCTCCCAGCTGCGGCAACAAAACAACTTGACTTGACTGTCAGAGGAGTTTGAGCGGGCCGAGAGCAAGGGCTGCCTTGAAAACTGAAGCTCCCCAAGAAAGATAATTTTTCATATTTAAGTTTAAATATAACCCAACTCATGTTCCTATAGGTGCTACTGCCGGACCTTACTTGGAACTGTAGGGAATTTGAACAAACAGCGGGGACTGCTTCAGGGGACAGCACTTACGGCTCAGGTCTGCGTTCCTACTCTTGGAGAGCAGACTCCAGGGAACAAGAGGGACACAACTTGGGAAAGGGGAAACTCACAGTGAATGAGCCGGACACACCTAAGAGATGAAGGAAGGGGTCACAGAAGCTCAGAAGCGGGGGGGGGGGGGGGGGGGTCCCAGACAGTCGCACAGTTCAGGTCTCTGGCCCCTAATCCAGTTAGATGCTTGCGTCTAACCAGGCTGCTTCCGAAGTGGAGGTGAGTCAGGGCCCTCGAGCCACCGCTCAAGCTGAGATGGCATAGAGGCGGGTGACTGGGACAGGTAGGGGCTACACCTGCCCCCTGGTGGCACACAGCCCGCACCGTGAGTCCAGGAGCCCCACTTCTCATCCGATGCCATGGTCCCTCATCTACAAAACAAGGAGGCTGGACCAGATGCTGCTAAGGTGTCTTTTGGTTTTAAATCTCTCTGTCACGGACCCGTGATGGTCAGACCTTACTCTACTGAATATTCAGCTCCCTGGATTTCAAACACGTCTGGAACAAAGGGAATCAAATGTCCCAACCAGCCGAGAGTCTTTGTGCCTCAGATGACCGTGAGGCTCACATCTGCACCTAATCCAAGTGGCCAGCGGAGAGCGAATCTTACAAGAGCGAGAGGGTCAGAACCTTCCCGGACACACGGGGGAGGGGGAGACGGACAGAGAGGGTGCAGGCCAGTGTGGCCAAGGCCATCCCCGCTGGCTTCCAGCCTGGCACCTGCCAACAAGACAGGCCTTCCTTTCCTCTCACTCCCGACGACAGACGAAGGGCAGGTTCTCGCCTGCCGCCTGGGAGCCAGGCCGGGCCACGCGGACCAGGGCCAGGGCAGAGCTGCCCCTGGGATGCAAACCAGTCAGGCTCAGGCTGATTTTCCGGGGTCCTGGCTTCCGACCCTGGGCACGTGCAGGACTCTGAGAATCAGGCCTGTTGATTGAAAGGGCGGGCCTATGCCGGCCGACTCCATCTTGTTCTGTGTCCTTCACCTTGACCACACCTCCTCCCCTTGAGTAACCCCCCCCCTCACCTGTCTAACAGGACTCGGACCCTTCCCCAGCCAATCGGCTGAGGCCACAGCCGTTACCTCACCAACTGCCCCTGGGCCCCAATAAAACCTTTGTCCTTTTGAAACTCGCTCTCTCTCCCTGGTATCTCACCGCTGCGTCGGTGCAGGTAGGGGATTGAGCTCGAGCTAGCTCGAATAAAGGTTCTTTTGCTTTTGCATCGGACTCGGCTCCCTAGTGGTCTTTGGGGATCACGAATTCTGGGCATAACATTTGGGGGCTCGTCCGGGATCCCCAAGACCCCCGAGGGACCCCCGACCCGGAGAGCCTGACTGGCCACGGTTAGTGTCTGTCTGTTTGTTCTGTCTTTTCTGTGTGAGCTCACTTCTGGAGTTCTGGTAGTGCCCGACGCGGTCTAAGTGGACGCACTGGAGGACCACGGGCCGGGAGTTTCGGAAGACGTTCCGATTCTCCCTTCTGGAGGGACGTGGAATCCCCTCAAAGGTCTGAGACGAGGCGGGTCGCTCCCGCTGGTCGGTGTGAGGCCGTCGTCTTTGGAGGGACGTGGAATCCCCTCATCGGTTTTGGAGGGACGTGGAATCCCCTCAAATGTCTAAGCTAGCTTTCAGTGTTGCTTCCATGGAGTTGGAAGATTTTCTAGGGGCCCTCTGTTTGTCTGTTTTTGTGTTTCTCTGTTTTGTTCTGTGGACTTACTGGACGGACGTTATGGGACAGACTCAGACTACTCCTCTAAGTATTATGATTGATCACTTTAAGGATGTGAGGGGAAGAGCTAACAACCTCAGTGTGGAAGTCCGAAAGGGTCGGTGGCAGTTTTTTTGTTCTAGCGAGTGGCCAACTTTCAATGTCGGATGGCCACCAGAGGGGACCTTCGACCTCCCTACCATCCACCGAGTCAGGAGTATCATCTCTCAGCCTAAGACGGGCCATCTTGATCAGCTCCCTTACATTATCACTTGGCAGGACCTTGTGGAAGACCCACCCTCTTGGCTTAAACCCTTCCTAGCCCCGCTCCCTCCGGAGCCAAAACCCATTCTTGCTTTGCAGGGGACAAAGAAGAAGAAAAGTCTTATCCAGCCTTCAGCACCCCTCTACCCTGTCTTACAGGGGGGTACTGAAGAAGAATTAATTTTTCCTCCCTCGTATAACCCCTCTAGGATGCTGGAAGAACACCATCCTCCCCCTCCGGGGGAGGCAGATGCTGTTCCGAGAGCGGGAGGCGGAAACGCTCCAGTGGGAAGCCCGCCCTTCACCAGACAAAGGGCTCAGAGGGAGCAATCCGCCTCCGCCGCCGACTCCACTATTCTGCCCCTGCGAGCCACCGGACCCCCAGACGCGGAGGGGAACCAGCCCCATCACTATTGGCCTTTCGCCACTAGTGACCTCTACAATTGGAAAGCTCAGAATCCTAAGTTTTCCGAGAAACCGGCAGGGCTTATTGATTTATTAGACTCTGTTCTTTTTACCCATCAGCCCACGTGGGACGATTGCCAGCAGCTTTTGCAGGTCCTGTTCACGACTGAAGAAAGAGAAAGAATCGTCAACGAGGCCCGAAAACTAGTTCCGGGCACAGACGGGAATCCCACCACCAACCAGGCTCAGATAGATGCCTCCTTCCCCTTAACTCGGCCCCAGTGGGATTTCAACACGGCAGAAGGTAAGGAGAGGCTCCGGGTCTACCGCCAGACTCTAATGGGGGGTCTCCGAATGGCTGCTAGAAAGCCAACCAATTTGGCCAAGGTAGGAAATGTACAACAGGGAAAAGATGAATCTCCGGCTGCCTTTTTAGAACGGATCATGGAGGCATTCCGTACCTATACCCCCATGGATCCAGAGGCTCCGGAAAGCAAGGCAGCTGTTATCATGGCCTTTGTAAACCAATCGGCCATAGACATTAGGAGAAAATTACAGAAAATAGATAGACTAGGAGAAAAAAGTCTGCAGGACTTACTGGTGGTAGCCGAAAAGGTATATAATAACCGGGAGCTTCCTGAGGACAAGCAGGCCCGCGCCATGGCGACTGCCAGCAGTAAGCAGACTCGAGACCTGGCCAGAATACTACTAGCTACCACTGCTGACTCCCCTGAGGAACGAGACCGCCATCTCCGGCAGCTGGCAGACGACACAAGAAAAGGTAAAAGAACCACCAAGGGGGGGAAGCAGAGGCTGCAGAAGGATCAGTGCGCATACTGCAAGGAGATAGGGCATTGGGCCCGAGATTGTCTGAAAAGGGCCGGCGGGAAAGGAAGCAAGACTGATCGAGTAAAAGTCCTAGAGCTAGATGAACTAAGTGATTAGGGGAGTCGGGGTTCGGACCCTCTCCCCGAACCCAGGGTAACTCTTAAAGTGGAGGGGACCCCTGTTGACTTCCTTGTCGACACCGGAGCACAACATTCGGTCCTCCGCACCCCACAAGGAAAACTAGCCAGCAAGAAGTCCTGGGTACAAGGGGCAACTGGTATGAGCCAGTATTCATGGACTACCCGAAGAACAGTAGATTTGGGAACGGGCCGGGTATCCCACTCCTTTATGGTAATACCAGAATGCCCCTACCCGCTGTTAGGACGGGACTTACTGACCAAGATTGGAGCTCAGATAACTTTCAGACAAGGGGGGCCTCAGGTCACCGATGGCAAGGGCCACCCCATCCAGGTCCTGACCATGAAACTGGAGGATGAATACCTCCTCCACCAGGAGGCGCTCCCGAGAGAGGATAATATAGACAGATGGCTACAAGAATTCCCCTCGGTTTGGGCAGAGACTGGGGGGGGGATGGGACTAGCCGCTCATAGGACCCCAGTCCTGGTAGAGCTCAAGCCAGGAGAGAGTCCGGTAAGGATCAAACAATACCCCATGTCACAGGAGGCCCGGAAGGGGATCCAGCCACACATCCGGAGACTACGAAGCCTAGGGGTACTAGTTCCTTGCCAGTCTGCCTGGAACACCCCCTTACTGCCGGTCAAAAAGCCTCACACAAATGACTACCGACCGGTACAAGACCTCCGGGAAGTAAATAAGAGGGTCGCGGACATACACCCAACTGTTCCCAACCCATATACTCTCTTGAGCTCCTTGGCGCCCTCCAGGGTCTGGTATACTGTACTAGATTTAAAGGACGCCTTCTTCAGTCTGCCGCTGGCACCCCAGAGCCAACCCCTGTTCGCCTTCGAGTGGCATGATCCGGAGGAGGGCTACAGTGGGCAACTCACCTGGACACGGCTACCTCAGGGATTCAAAAATTCACCCACCATCTTCGACGAGGCACTACACGAGGACCTGGGTGAGTACAGAAGGGAGCACCCTGGCCTCACCCTCCTACAGTACGTAGATGACATCCTGATTGCTGCTGACACGGCCAAAGACTGTGAGCGAGGGACCCAGGACCTGCTGGCTACCCTGGGAGCTTTAGGGTACCGGGCATCCGCGAAGAAGGCTCAGATATGCAGGGAGAGGGTAAGTTACCTGGGATATATCCTGGAGGGCGGACAGCGGCGGTTATCAGATGCCAGAAAAGAAACTGTCCTAAAGATCCCTACTCCCACCTCCCGAAGAGAAGTGAGGGAATTCCTAGGATCAGCCGGCTACTGCCGCCTCTGGGTTCCAGGTTTTGCTGAGATCGCCAGGCCCCTATATGAAGCTACCAAAGAGGGGAAAACATTTAAATAGACTGAAAAAGAAGAAATTGCCTTTAACCAGTTAAAAAAGGCCCTCCTAAGTGCCCCAGCCCTGGGCCTACCAGACATTATGAAACCCTTCCACCTCTTTGTAGACGAACATAAGGGAATAGCAAAAGGGGTTCTAACTCAAGCCTTAGGCCCCTGGAACCGCCCAGTGGCTTACCTGTCTAAGAAACTAGACCCAGTGGCTGCCGGCTGGCCGCCATGCCTAAGAATTATTGCGGCGACAGCACTCCTAGTCAAGGATGCAGACAAACTGACCCTAGGACAGGAGATCTGGATCACAACCCCACACGCCATTGAAGGGGTCCTGAAACAGCCTCCTGATAGATGGATGAGCAATACACGTGTGACTCATTACCAGAGCCTCCTACTCAACCCTCCACGAGTGCGGTTCCACCCCAGTGCAGCCCTCAATCCTGCAACCCTGCTGCCCGACCCTGACCTAGGTGCTCCACTACATGACTGTGCGGGAATCCTGGAACAAGTACATGGATTCCGGATGGACCTGACCGACCAGCCCCTCCCCGATGCCGAGGCTACTTGGTTCACTGATGGCAGCAGCTTTGTGCGAGATGGACACAGGTATGCGGGTGCAGCGGTGGTCACCGAAATGGACACCGTATGGGCGGAGGCTCTACCCTCCGGAACGTCAGCCCAGCGAGCGGAGCTCATAGCCCTCACCAAGGCGCTGATGCTGGGAGCTGGAAAGCGGCTTAACATCTACACAGACAGCCGTTATGCATTTGCCACAGCTCATATTCATGGGGCAATTTATCAGGAGAGGGGGTTACTGACGGCAGAAGGACGGACTATAAAAAATAAGCAGGAGATACTTAACCTGCTTACGGCCTTATGGCTTCCTGCCAAGCTAGCCATTATCCACTGCCAAGGGCACCAAAAAGCTGATAACCCAGTAGCTAGAGGTAATCGAAAGGCTGACCAGGCAGCCAAGGCAGTAGCCCTTACTCCAGTCCCCACCATGACCATACAACTACCAGACCCGGGAGACCCAGTTTTACCAGACCAGCCCAAATACTCCCAGGAGGAGTTACAGCGGATCAAGAAACTCCCCATGGCCCAGGAGATAAAGGGATGGTGGTATACACCTAACAAGGAGCTCGTGCTGCCAGACCGGCTCGGAGTCTCAATATTAGAGCACATGCATCGGTCTACTCACATGGGGGCCCGAAAATTAAAAGACTTAATCCGACATGCCGGAATCAAGATTCACCAACAGGACACCAAAATAGAGCAAGTTGTATCTGCCTGCAAGACCTGCCAACTCACCAACGCGAAAGCCACATCAAATAAAAAAGGAACCAGGCTCAGAGGCACCAGACCGGGAGCCCAATGGGAAGTCGACTTCACTGAAGTCAAACCAGGAAAGTATGGTTATAAATATCTTTTAGTATTTACAGACACCTTCTCTGGCTGGGTGGAGGCATACCCAACCAAGCATGAAACGGCTCAGACGGTGGCTAAGAAGCTACTAGAAGACATCTTACCCAGGTATGGTTTTCCTGCCATGGTAGGATCAGACAATGGACCAGCTTTTATCTCTCAGGTAACACAGGCAGTAGCCAAGGCGGTGGGGGCAAACTGGAAATTACATTGTGCTTATAGGCCCCAGAGCTCAGGACAGGTAGAAAGAATGAATAGAACCCTAAAAGAGACCCTTACCAAATTAACCATGGAGACTGGCGGGGACTGGGTGACTCTCCTACCGTACGCCCTTTACCGGGTTAGAAACACTCCTTACACTCTGGGTTTTACTCCCTACGAGATCATGTTTGGCAGGCCACCCCCTGTTATTCCCAGCCTTCGAGCTGAACTTCTTGCAGAGTTTAAAGATCAAGAACTTTTTCTTTCCTTGAGAGGGCTCCAGAGGGCGCACGAGGATATTTGGCCGCGCCTCCGTGCCATCTACGAGGCTGGCCCGACCCCGACACCTCATCAGTACAAGCCGGGAGACTGGGTCTATGTCAAGAGGCACCACCGAGAGACTCTCGAGCCGCGCTGGAAGGGACCCTACATTGTAGTGCTGACAACCCCCACCGCTCTCAAAGTAGACGGCATCGCGACCTGGGTCCATCACACCCACGTTCAGCCAGCGGACCCCTCCTCGATCCGGAAGGACTTCGTCACGCGATGGGCCATCAGTCGGGACCAACACAACCCGCTCAAGCTCAAGCTCAAGCTACAGCACATTCGACCCACCTAATATTGGTAACTCTGTTAACTCTGCTTGTCATTGCTTATGCTACCGGGAGTCCCCACACCCCCCAAAACATCACCTGGCAGATCATAGATACCAGCTCAGGGACAATACTTAATTAGACCTCCCAGAGCCACCCCAGGGACACATGCTTCCCAGAACTTTGCGTAAACCTCTAAACTCTGTTCCCCTTGTCACCATAAATGCAGCCGGTCCCATGATTGGGTCCCTAAGCTACATGACAAGGGAGGAATGAAAGGGCGGGCCTATGCCGGCCGACTCCATCTTGTTCTGTGTCCTTCACCTTGACCACACCTCCTCCCCTTGAGTAACCCCCCCCCTCACCTGTCTAACAGGACTCGGACCCTTCCCCAGCCAATCGGCTGAGGCCACAGCCGTTACCTCACCAACTGCCCCTGGGCCCCAATAAAACCTTTGTCCTTTTGAAACTCGCTCTCTCTCCCTGGTATCTCACCGCTGCGTCGGTGCAGGTAGGGGATTGAGCTCGAGCTAGCTCGAATAAAGGTTCTTTTGCTTTTGCATCGGACTCGGCTCCCTAGTGGTCTTTGGGGATCACGAATTCTGGGCATAACATTGATGTCTTTCCTAAACCAGGATTCCAGCGGCCTCCCCAGGCTGCCGCGAGGACCTGGGGGAAGGAAGTACATACAGAAGGTTCCCGCGCTCACAGAAAGGCACTCAGGTCTGCCAGGAGACAGACCCAAGCAACTTCCTCCCGCTCTCTTCCTTCCGTGCCCCTGCATGCCCCGGTGAATGCTTTTCAGAGTCTCCCAAGCTTCTGCTCATTCGGGCAAAATTTACGTTGGCGATCTGCAAATCAAGGCAAGAAGTCAAATGCCTCCTGAGAGGCGTCCGGACCAGAAGGTGCTGGCTCTGGGACCCCAGCGGCACCTCCCTCCCCTGCACCTGCGGCACAGCCCGCACTCAAACTGCCCGCTGGTGTGATCGTCTCACCTGCCCGGTGGCAAAGGCCGCAGGGACTCCGGCTTCGTCTCTGCCGGAGCCCCAGCTGCCTGCACTTGTCTGGCACACAGTAGGCGAGATGCGTGCCTGCTGGGTCAGTAAGCACCGCTACGCCTACTTCCGGAAGGATCTTTGCGCTCACTACACTCGCTGCATTCCTTCTTATGCCAAGATAAACGAAATAAACGAAATAAACGCTGCTTGGGTGCGGTATTCACAGCACCCTGCTGTCTCCCACCTGTCATCTCAAACGTTCAGTTTCCCGCCCCCCTCCCCCCATCACAACTGCTTGCAGTGCTAATTCAAATTCTAAGTACAGCCCAACACCTGAAATCTTTTTAAGAAAGGACGAATTGCATAGTAAAAATCCAGCAGCTGCTTCCATCCAGTGAGCATTTGTTGGGTGCCTGGCACCGGGGGCCATCCTTCTGTATCTTCTCTCCCCCTAAGCCTTGCAGCCAGTCACTGAGAGTATTGTCCCCATTTTACAGATGAGAAAACTGAGGCACAGGCAAGTTGTTTTTGCCGCAGGTTACACAGCTAATAAGGGGATCAGACTCCCTTCTGGCCTCCCAGTGATATGCTCAACCCATCCCCTTCCTGATCCTGGGGGAGTAAGGTAGGGGAAGAGAGGCATAATTAAAAATCTGCCAGCTGAATCCTGCCCTTTGGCAGTTTTCCACAAGCTACCACCTGCCAGCAACTCCCACCTTCGGCACACGTGAGAAGATTTCCAGAACTCTCTGCATTCTTGTGCAAAGCAGTCAGGAGTGGTTTGCATCCCAGGGGCAGAAACAGATCATCGTGTGCAGGTACCCAGGTATGCCTTGTCAAGCCTTTTCCGTTGCAAAACGCCCCACTCGTCATTTGTTCTTTTTCTGTTCCATTACCCACGCTAATCCCACGTCATTCCTGGCTCCTGGGGCTCTCACACATCCACTCTTCACCACCACCACCACCTCCCCCCGCCCCCATCTTCCCATCTGACTGCTGTGTTCAAATCCTGGTTCCACGCAGCACTGGCACCGCTAAGGACAGTGGGTAAGCGCAGTTTGTCGCAGGGCTCCGCAAAACTCAGCACAAACCAGGGATTACACTTTCCATGCCGCAGGAAGAAATGAAGGCCCAAACAAGGCTACTTTGGGAAAAGAAGGACCAGGCTGGCAATGGCTGAGGGCAGTTTTGCAGGACAATGCCTGCCTTCTCCTCTAGGATGGGAAATGAAATGAGTTCGGGGTGAAAAAGGAAACCACTTCTGCCTCCTCACAAAACGCACTTCCCACCCCAAATATTAGGTTAGCCCTTGGCAGCCTCCTCTCCATCAGTGGGATGGAAATCTGAGCCCTTTACAAGAACGGGCAACACCTGAACAGGAAGACTTTAAAACCGGAGGTAAAAGTGTCGAGCCAGAAAGCCCTTGCTGTCTTTCACTGTAGCAGTCGCCTTCCTTGTCCTTTTGATACAACATTTTGTCAGGCTCAGGGGGTCCAGAGAAGTGGGCCACATGCTTCTAGTTTGACACAGCAGAGAGACCATTTTAAAAGCTGCTGGGGGAAAGTCACGCTCCCTCTCAAAGAATCGCAGATCGTTAGAACCCGACAGTCTGAGAAGCTGAAGTCAGCACCAAGGGATGAACAATGTGCTGTACAGATTCCCTGATCAGATGGGCATGGATCTCAAGGCTTCCCACTCTCGCCGCACCTGCAAAGAGACACTTACAGCCAAGAGAGATGTTTGTTTTGATGGTTATTTGAAAATCCTTCATTTAATCTGTACAGGACCCAAGTTCATTGGACTCTGGGAAGCAGAGGCATAAGACAATGCACATGGGACCAGAAGCCCAGAGACAGAATTCCACGCTAGTTCTGCTTCTAATCACCTGGGTGACGTTCCCTGTCTCAGGGTCATTCATTCGTCCAATTGGGGTGAATCTTAGTTTCACGAACTCAGGCAAGCGTTGTAAAGATCCAGGGGAATCGTGTGTGATCGTCCCTAAATGTACAACGTTAAAGGTTGTCATTACATTTAATAGGTTAATTTCATAGAACACCCATAATGCCATAGGGTAGACATGATCATTTCCATTTTTCTACATGAGAAAGTCGTCTTGTAGAAGCTGGGACCCAAAGTCAAAGAGCTCCAACAAGTGTGGAGTCAAGCCCAGGTCTTCTGATGAGGACAGGTGGGCCATGACAAGAAGAGTGCAGTAACACAGAACGAGCACAGTCAGACGCCGGGAAGCCTGAGCCTTGAGCCTTTCAGTAACTTCCTTCAGTTCAGTCTTTCAATTTCCTTCCCTCACAAATGGGGGTGACATCACCCAGCCTATTTACCTAAAAAGGTTGATGCCGGGATCACATGAGATCACAATGCAAAAGTGCCCTGGGTGAAGGCAACGTCTCTTAAATGGAGAGCAGGGAGATCCGTTGAAGAGAAGGGACTCAGGACCAGGAAAGGAAATGAGGGATCCAGGACAGGAATCATATTGAGGGCAGGCCAGCAGGCAATTCTGTGGGTGGGAGAGGAAGCAGTCCGGAGCTGTTTACATGATGAAAGGGTAAACTTAAGGAAGGGACTCCAAGCGCATTCCACTGGCCCAGGGAGCTGGCCTGGGGTGATGCTGAAACCATTAGCCTTGTGGATAATGGCAGGGTTTTGTTTTATTTGCAAACAAACAAACAAACCAACAACAAAAAAACCCTTGTGGGATGAGATTAAAAGTTGATAATTTTGCTGCATTGCTTCTGATGAAAACTAAAAAAAACTGATCTGTGAAGGGCAAAAGTACAAAATCTGCGGACCACTGTTCTAAAACACCTCACAATGATGCTGACCCCTCCAATGTTATAATTACACGAAACTTCATTTATTCAAGCATCTGCCCTGTGCCCAGCACCCTGTCAGGTGTTGGGGATACAATGAAAAGACTCTGTAAGGTACACACAACATGGGACAAAAGGCTTTGTAATCTCACCAGTTTATCCCTGATGTCAGCACTTGCCAATTAATGACTGGCCCATTTATGCAGCTCATCAAAAGCCTAGCAGTCTGGGTTCCTGGGGGGCTCTCCCATTCGCTCTTGGGTCGTCTTTCACCTCTCTAGGTCTCGGTTTCCTTATCTGTAAGAACCTGGACATCTGAGCAAACTGAGGGGAAGGAAACAGCTATTGCAAGCTCCAGAGGGTAAACCAAAAACTAAAGGTAAGGGGAAATATGTCACTGATGGTTTTCAGTCAATCAGACAGATGTGATAAAGGAAAGGAGCCCCCCTCTCTTCCCCAGGATTTGTCGGGGGACCTAGTCTGGAAAATTCTTACACCATCAAGAGACATTTGGGGTCGAATTTCTACAAACAGCAAGGGCTGCACCCTCGGTGAAGAGCAGCCCTCAGAGCCTTACACCCCCATCAGCAGCAAGAAGGTAATGGCTGCAGGTTGCTGAAAGCCAGCAGCATTTACAAATTAACTCCCCAGGCCTTTGCCAATTGCAGTGGTACCTCTAGGACGGATGGAGAAAGAAAGAGAAGAAAGAGAAGAAAGAAAGAAAGAAAGAAAGAAAGATCTTTTCTGACTCTTTTCTCAACAAATGCACATTTCTTAATATAATGTCACAATGGAAGCCAAACAGATGTTGAATTTTTACACCTGAAGTTATAAAACATTGAAAGGTTCTGGGGTTTTTGTGTGTTAAAGAACCTCATAATTTGCCAATTGTACAGGTTCTGATTATTCAGTTCCAAGACACCAGACACACAGCAGGTGCTCCCACCCAACGGCCGCTCTTGGCTGGAGAGCCATAGATTCCAGGGGGGGCCAGGTGCCCTCCCCCCTTCTTTGCCAGGGTGCCCACCCTGCTCCTAAACCAACGCCACCTGGCAAGTTTCAAAGGTGCATTTCCGAGACCCTCCATTTACTCTCCCAGCAGGTGGCCAAGGGCGCAGCCCCAGGAAGGAGAAATGCAGGAAAGGGGGGCGGAGGGGTGGGGGGCGGCCGGGGAGAAATCCCAGTATGAGAAGTCACAAGGACAAATCCCCTAGCCTTCCCATCGCCCAGGGGCCAGTCTCTGGGCCACGGGCCCTGCTAGGGCTCTGCCTGCAGAGGCTTCGCCGGGGCACTCTCGCTGCTGGGAAAACTTCACAGGAGTCACCTTAACACCGCGTAGGCCCTGAAAAAGAGGGGCGCGGGGAGGGGGGCTTGGGCACGTCCCCCAAACATTTACTCAAAAGGCGAGTCCCCTTCCGCAGTCTCCAGATTAACAGACTGTGCCTGTGCCAACCAACAGGTCGAGTTTAATACACGGTTCCCTTCTCCACCCACTGCCACCTAGCCCCTGTCCCCTTACCTGTGCTCCGCGCCCCCTTGACTCTGCGACCCCGTGCCGGAGTCCCAAAAGAGAGGCCACTCCCGGGCCCGCCACGCTCCCCGTCCCGATGCGCTGGCTGGGTCTCCCCGGGCCGGGCCGTCTGCAGGGAGCCCGGGGGAAGCGTGCGCCAGGTGCGCTCGTCCAGGTGCGCCAGGTGACTCCGGCTTCCCCGAGAAGCGCGCGGGCCTCGCGGCCGAGTTCAGGTGCGGCTCAGACAAAGCCGAACAAAGCCCGCAACGCCGCTCGGCCGCCGCGTCCACGCGGGACCGCACGGGATCCGTGCCGCTGGGAGGGACGGCTGGGGGCCGAGCGTCCCCACCCCCGGAGCGCGGACAAGGAACCGGCTCCCCTCCCGAGGCCGCTGGCGGGGGCCCGGGGCGCGGAGACAGCTCGGGCTCTGACTCACCGGGACGAGGGCGGCGGGAGCGCACGGCGGGACGCGCGCGCCGAGGCTGCCGAGAGGGCCCGCGGGCTCGGCTCGGGCCAGGGGGCGCTGCAGGCCCGCGGGAGGGCGCCCTGGGTGGGAGCCACGTGGGGCACCTGTAGTTCTCGCCGACGGGAGGCGGCGAGCGCGGCGCGGGCCCAGGGAGGTGCATCGGGCGCTTCTGGGACCTGGGCCCGCATCGCTTCTCGCGTTTTTTAACACGGCGTGGGCCAAGAGCGGCAAGTCAACAGAAGTACTTACTTCTGCGCGGGTCTCCCAGCCTCTGATCGGTGTAGCAGGGCTGTGCCATCCGCTGCCGACTCCGCAGGGTTTAGTGCTCAGACCCGTGCGAAGATGTTGACTTTGGCATCGTTTCTATTTGGCATGGCAGTTGCCATTTACCTGTCTGCAGTTACTGCGGCTGGGAGGTAATAAGCGGGCCTTTTTGGCCAGCGTCCTCGATTAAGTCTAGAAGGTGCCTGATTTTTAAAACTCGGATGCCAGAAAGCAAAATGGCATAATGCCTACACACAGTAAGCACTCAATAGATGTTGACTATTACTGTATCATCTATAGTTTTCATAAGGCATCAATAAAGTGTCATTGCACAACGTGTGCTCGTTGCAAAATAAGAAAATGCCAGTAAGGACCTTGCAGAAAAACACCTGTCCCACCATCCAGAGATAATCACTGTTAACGTTATGGTGTTACGTTCTTTCAGCATCCTTCCACTTACATAAAAATTTACATTCTTTTTAGTTCGGTCCCTACATACTGTGACATACCCAGCTTTTCTATTTCTCTTCTTGAACATGTTTTTAGCCACTACTTAATATTCCAATGTAGTTAACCTGCTGTTGTAAACATTAACTGTTAATCATGAAATCAGATATTTGTGCTTTTGCCCAATCACTTCCTTGGAGTAAACTGCAAGAAGGCAAATTTCTAGACTCTTGGGTATAGGCAGGTTAAGGCTTTTGATGTGTATTGTCAAACTGACCTCCAGGAAGATCAACCTGTTTCCTCTTTTCCATGCCCCTCTTCCCATTATTCTTGTAAATGTCAGTCTGATAGACTAATACCTTTTTTTTAACGCTTTTCCTTTTTAACAAATTTTTTAAAGCATTGCCCTTTGGTTCTCAGTTGGTTTCCAACCCTCTCAAAATCTGTAGCTTCTAGTGAAAGGGACCCATGGTCAGTAAATGTTGCAAACTTCACAGAAGTGGGGAAAAGAAGGACCCGTTTTTCACTTAACTCCTTCCAATAACATTTATTGAGCACCTGTTTTGGGTTGCCTGTTTTACATTAAAACGGAGCCACACCAGAGCAGGATAAGCCATGCAGGAGCACCTATGCAGGGGAAACTGGCCGCAGGTCTAAATGCTTGGCGGAAGGAGGGTTGGGGAGGGGAATTGTCTCAAAAACATGTAATGCAAGCCAAATAGGTCATTTTAAACGTTCCAGTTACCACATTTAAAAAGTGGAAAGAAACAGGTGAGCTTAGTATTAGCCCAGTAGATCCCAAATATCTTGTGTAATCAATGTAAAATAGAGATATTTTATGCTGTCTTCAAAATTGTGTCTTACACATTTATAGCACATCTCAATTTGGTCTGGCCACATTTTAAGTGTCCAGTAGCCACCTGTGGTGAGTGGCCTGTGTCTCTCCAGACAGAACAGAGGTTTGAGAAGGGCAGACCACGTCCTGGCAAAAGTGGAAATTTAACAGCTGACGGCCCTCTCCCCGACTTGGTGAGATTCGTTGCTAAGCTGGCATCTACCAGCACACCTTTGGCTAATCAGTTTACGTTGTGAGAAGTCAAATTTCAATTCTGGATGTTCCTGACAGTTTGGCGGCTTTAACTGCGGGGGGGGGGGGGGGGTCGGTGGGGGGAGTTCACATGTTCATTCCACGATCAAGAAGTAAAAGGCTACAACTATAAATACTGGTGGAGATACAAGTTCTTTCAAACTCCTTCACATCAAAGTATAAGTCAGTCTGTCCCAGATGCCTATCAGATCTATCAGATGTGCATGGTGGCGGGGGGAGGGAGGCAAATGCAAGTGGCCCAGGCTACGGAGAGTGGTGAGTGGGAGACTAGCAGGGCTGGAGGTTTTTTACACAAAAAGCTGGGCAACTCCTCCTTTATGAACATCTGTGGAAAATTTCAAGTCACTTTGAAGGACCATCATCCCAAAGAGTCTGTGAGCCCCTTGTTTCCAAGGACTTGCCTTGCTCATCGTTGCAGCCCCAATGCTTGCTAACTCTACACAGTAAGTGCCCCTTGAAAATGTGAATTGCCCCTACAGCAGGTCTCGGTGGTGAACACACAAGGCATGGAGGCGACTGTGCATTTCACGCAGAGACAACAGGGGACCAGTGACACAGAGTGGGAGACACCCAGTGTGGAATGACCACTGCTTTGGAAATGAGGGAACTCTGGGATTCCCCATTCAGCTCCCCTACCTACTGGACTTGTGACAGAGAAAAGATGCTTCATTTTTGACTGCTCAGTTTTCTGGCCTATGAAATGAAAGGTTCAGGAGTACAACCGTTCTCAGATCTGGGGAAGCCCCCAGTTTTTTGCACCCGCTCCCATTATTTGGACCCCCGAATGATGAAAGCAAGGTGAAACACGTATGAAAAGCCCCAAAGGAAAATAGGTTACAGAGCCACCAACATGGACTTCCCAAAACCCTCTCGAGAAGTGCAAGATCAGGAAACAGTGCGTATTCAATGGCCAAGAAATCATCCCAGAAGAAATAAAGGGCCTGATTCTGCAGTGCTCCACAGGCAACAAAACCATGGCGCGGAGGGCAAGAAGAGAGAACAAAGTAGTGTTGGCAGGACATGAGGAACAGAAATACTGCATCTCAAAGCTGGAGACCCTTGGGCTTGGGGTAGACACCAATGGCTCTAAGGTTTAAAACATACAACCCAACTCCATTAAGACAGTGAGAATTACACACAAGGCTACTGGATTTGTTTCTGGGAAACGTGATGCTTTCTGGCTCAATCAAGGAAACACATTATGTCTCCAAAGGCAAGGGCCTGGGTAACGTCAGTCATGCGACCCACACCCAAGACTGCGTAAGCACTCTCCTCCTTCAAACTGCCAGGACTTCCAAATTTTGTATCTCCCGTTTCACACACGAATGCCTTATGTGTTCACTGAATGCATTTCGAGAGGAATCTGGGCACACCCTTAGGGATGGGCTTCTTAGAATTAGCCCCACGGTCTGTCTCACTTCCTGGAAGGCTTCCTATCACTACAAGGTTTCAAAAATGGCATCACCTCAGAGTCTCAAGGTAAAAAGAGAAGCACAGGAAAATGGCCAAGGCTGGGCAGCTAAAGCCTTCAATGAAACCAATTCTGGGTTATCTGAAAGCTATTGCCAAGGTTAGAGAATCTTCCCAGGGAAGATGGACTGCAGTGTCTAAGCAGGAACTTGACCAACGAACATTCAGGGCTGCAGAAAAATGTGTCCGTTCTCTGGGTGAGCCTCTACCGCTCCCAGCCTGTGCAGGTGGGCAGTAGTCTTACTTGTAACTGAACTTCACTTTAATCCAGCAAGCAAAATCAACCTACAACTCTTAACTGTGTGGAACCACAGGCTCCCCTCCAATTCCTTTTATCTGGAAAAACAAAGCAAAAACCATCCTTGAGAATCCTGTGTGCTTAATGAGTACACACTGCTTGGGCACATGGCCAGCTACAGGTCCACCGGCAGCTGGTGAATAGCCCAGGCGTTCCTCTCTGGCCACCCCCCAAAGGGCTCAATTTACCAAGTCCGGGCAGTAGTTGTGTCAGTGGTGAGCCCACTGGTTACACTAAGGGTCTACTGCTCCGGGCTAGCAGCCTCCCAGCATTAAGCCTCACATTTACTTAATTCCTCTCCTGGAATCTGGCTATTTGGGGCCCTACAGATAAGGATCCTCACCTATTGGTTTTCTGGAGCATTTACTATCTAGTAAGAGAGCTCAAGTTCAGAAAAGTAATCACCTTCACTCAGTTTTGAGACTTTTACATTTCTAGTTGCCCCAACAAAAGAATTCTACCAAAAGAAAAGGCGTATCAAATATACCTCCACAGACACACTTTCCTCACAATATTTACATGTCCTCTGCCAAGGAATAATTTGTTTGGTTACATGGTTTCAGCAATTTTGTGCTTATCTAACTGAAGTACATATTTTGAGGGAAACTGAACACCAGATGTGATAGACCACACATGGTGCTGATGAATAAACAACACAGCATTTATTTCAATCTCAGGAATGTAAATGGAGGTCAGTATATACTTGAATGTGAATTAATAATGTTAAAGTAGGTCCATTAAAGATAGAGCTATTGCTATTGCTAGCTATTGCTAGACCCAGCAATTGCACTAGGAATTTATCCAAAGGATACAAGAATGCTGATTCAAAGGGGCAAATTCACTCCAATGTTTACACAGCACTATCAGCGATAGCCAAATTATGGCAAGAGCCCAAATGTCCATAGACTGATGAATGGATAAAGAAGATGTGGTATATAGATTACACACACACACACACACACACACACACACACACACACACACACACACACACAGGAATATTGCTCGCTGATCAAAAAGAATGCAATCCTGCCATTTGCAACAACGTGGATGGAACTAGAGTGTATAATGCTAAGCAAAATAAGTCAGAGAAAGATAAATATCTGATTTCACTCATGTGGAATTTAAGAAACAGATGACACAGGGAAATGGAAGGAAAAATAAGAAAAACAAAGGGAGGCAAGGCATAAGAGACTCAAGTACAGAGAACTGAGGGGTGCTGGAGGGGTGCTCGGTGGGGGGATGGGCATAAAGGAGGGCACTTGTTGGGACGTGCACTGGGTGTTATATGTAAATGATGAACCACTAAATTCTCCTGAAACCATTACTATGCTACATGTTAACTAGCTTGGATATAAATAAAATTAAAAAAAAAATAAAGTAGGTCCAGTATAGTATCATGTAAAATGAATCCAGATCTCCAATTGTGAAACTACTTCCATAGACTGTCTTGTTCCCCAAAAGAGACTAATAGCTGAATCCTCATATTAAACTCCATTTACTCTTTGTATTCAAATTTCCAGCACCATGTAAAACCACAGAATCTGAAACTTTCAGACCTTTTTAATGTTCTGACTTGCTTCTCTACTTTTCCACAATGAAAAGGTCAACTTTGTGATTCCATAATTTTTATGTGTATTCTGTGGCTAGAATTGACTGAGAAGGAACTAAGCATCCAAGGCTCCAAACATGTACAAATCAGAAAAAGAACTTAGCAAAATAGTGACCATAAGAGCACAAGGCTGAAAAGTGAAAGGATTTTGAGCAAAGCAGCATATATTTTTATCTAAGAAAAGCACAAGGGCTCAGTTGTTTAAGCATCTGACTTCAGCCCAGGTCATGATCTTGTCGTTTGTGAGTTCGAGCCCCACACTGGGCTCTGCACTCACAAAGCAGAGCCTGCTTGGGGTTCTCTCTCCCCCTCTCCCTCTCAGAATAAACTTTAAAAAAAAGGCACATCAATATTTGAACTTGTTACATGAAGAAAAATTCCATTTAATCTGGCTGACATACATTACCAGTAAAAGCAAAAAAAAAACAAAAAAAACAAAAACCAAAAACCCAAAACCCAAAAAACCCAAAAAACATTCTTTGAGTTGGTAACCTCTTCTTGGACAGGAGTCTGATACTAAATTACTAAATCATAGAAAATTTCCCAACAGAAACTTACAGGCTGGCAGGAAAGTCAGCTGGCCCATAATTCTGCACATGTTTTAGGAGCAACTAAGATTCCTTTATGTGCTTCAAGAAAAATGCATACTCTAATTTTTAACTTAACTGCATTTGTATTTCAGAAAATGTAAATTCTACCTACAACGAAGTCTAGATGGCTGCAGATTTGGAAGGGTATGGATGTTCTGTAGAAGCAGAAAGAGAAAGTCCCTTCCGCAGCTGAGGAGCGGTTGAGAGCCTGAGGATAGACTCTGAGCCCAAAAGGCCACAGGAAAAGAGATCCGAGTTGGGATGGAGACAGCAGCTCACGATCTCAAGAGTGGACAGGAAAAGAAGAGCCAGGACCGAAGCAACAACAAGCCAAGGAACATTTATTAAGTGGAAGAGGCAGATGACGACAGAGCAAGGCATGTTTTATTACCAAGTATTTCAAACATACAGAAAAATCCAAAGAAACTCATGCATCTATCAACTAGATTTATGTGCTAGTAATATGAAGCCATATTTTCTTCACTGTTACCTTTAAGTCCTAAAAATTTGTATTCACAGTAGAAAATCCCTATGTATCTCTTCCCGATATCCCCATGAATGTGGTATGAAACTTCCACGCCAGACTTATTTGGGAGGAAGAACTTAGAGGGAAAAAAACACAACTCCCCAACCCAACAGAAGAGCGGCAAAGCAAACAGAAACGGAGGCACAGAAGACAACATTCGCGATGAACACGCGGGGTGCCGTGCTGCCTCTAAGTCTAGCCTTCGTTGTTTCCTTTCTGGTAAGCGTGTATCTCCAGGACAGACTGCTTCTGAAAGAGAAAAATCAACTCTCAATATGCCTTATTAGAGACTCAATCACTCTGCTTAATTTCTAAAGTGCAAGCAAACCAAAGTGTACATTCAAGTCGGATCTGTTGCAGAAATGCACCGCCACAGCATTGTGCACGAGCTGCCGTGGTTTGGACCGCCCTGGACCAAAGCGAAACACAGCTGTGTGCACTCCCCTTCCGATACAGAATGTTACAGTGACTTGTGTGCTGAAGCACTTATTTATCACGTCTGAGCCACAGAGGACAGTCTTCGGTTCCTATCGCCACGGCATTCCTAGTTGGGCGATTTTACAGTTATTTAAAAATTTCTCCAATAAAGACTAAACACTTCAATTTTAAACACATTTTCTCTGTATCTAGGAAAAACATTTTAAAAGAGTGAATATTCGGGGCACCTGGGTGGCTCAGTCAGTTGAGCGGCCGGCTTCGGCTCAGGTCATGATCTCACAGTCCGTGAGTTCGAGCCCCGCGTCGGGCTCTGTGCTGACAGCTTAGAGCCTGGAGCCTGTTTCAGATTCTGTGTCTCCCTCTCTCTGACCCTCCCCCGTTCATGCTCTCTGTCTCAAAAATAAATAAACGTTAAAAAAAATTAAAAAAAAAAAAGAGTGAATATTCAACTATACTTCCACCACAATGAAGTATGCTTAAGCAATCATGTATGTAATTTTTTCTTTTTTTGTTTCGGTTTATCCATTCATTTTGAGAGACAGAGAGAACACGTGCATGGGAAGGACAGAGATAGAGATAGAGATAGAGAGAGAGAGAGAGAGAGGGAGGGAGGGAGGGAGGGAGAGAGGGAGGGAGAGAGGGAGGGAAGGAGAGGGAGAGAGAATCACAAGCAGGCTCCGTGCTGTCAGCACAGAGCCCGACGCAGGGCTTGAACTCACGAACCGGGAAATCATGACCTGAGCCGAAACCTATAATCAGACACTTAATCAACTGAGCCACCCGGGGTATCCTGTAATTTCTTCTAATATAACTCCTCAGTCTCACGTCCTTCAAAACTGACTAAATCTAAGGACACTGCAGCACAGCAGACAGTAAGCAGCAAGGAGCAGCAGAGAGGGTTCAGCTTTGAGCCTAAGACCTGGTTTTGTGTGTATCCAGTGCAGCCATTTAACCTCTTTGAGCCTTGGCCTCATCTATAAAGTGGGGTCTTACTCTCTTTCCAGGACTACTGTAATGATTACGTATGCGACTAGATGTTCAAGTGCTTTTTAAATAATACATAAGGCATTATACTATATTCAAAATGTAGATAAAAATACGTATTTATTCCACAGTAAAGGAAAAGCTAGTTCAACTACTAGTCTTTAAATCACATCTTGTTTTTGTTTTTTTTTTTTTAAACAATGTCTTCAATGTAGAAACAAGAGAAAATAGAACTTTCATCTCGTGCGGGTTAGCACCCTCAATATCCTTACAAAAAAAGCCTATTACACAGGTAAAAATGAGATGATTTGGTGCTAGGACTAAATTCCACAAGTCCATGTCACTGCATGTCCGTTACCCTACAAAATTATCAGGAAATTTAAGATTTGACTTTACATTTTTTTTTTAACTTAAGATCTTAGACTCAAGCACACAAGACAGTAGTCAATACTGAAAGCGAGTGCATCAGAAAGGACTGAAGGCTGTAACTGCAATGGCAGAGGAGCATTTATTAGAAATAACCCAAAACTTGTAAAGAAAATCAATCAGGAGACAAAACTATTGCTCTAGCAGCGATGACACTCCACTCAGAATTCAGCTGTACTTTCTTAGGAGCAGAAACAAAATAATGGACCTTCCCACACGGAGAAGGAGAGAACACGTGAACTCACGGACAATCACCAGGCGCTCAGAGGTACCATCCCGTGGGCTACTTGCAAAAAGGTCTGACCCAGGCTGTGCTGTAGCCGACAAGAGTGCACTGAGTCAGAGACCCTTTGCTTTTGGCTGGAATTAGTAGGAAAGACAATTTCATTTTCATCAGAAATTCTAACTGACCTCTGATCACAAGGTACTTCTGAGGGCTACCTTCGAACAAAGCATCCCAGACCAAAAAAAAAAAAAAATAATAATAAAAATCAATCAATCAATCAATCAATCAATGTGGGGAAACTGTTGTTCCAAACTCACCAATTATCATTGTTACACACTAGAATCACCACCAGAGAGTAGGCTTTGTTTTGAAATGAAATACACTATCAGTGAAGCCCATTTTCCATTCTTGGCCCTTTAAAACCTCTTCACAAAAAATGCTGAACATTTTTACCGCAACATGCCCAAGTGAGAGTTCATTTCACCCCTAAGACACAAAGAATCTGAGGTAAAGCTTTACCTCACAACAATTTTTACAAGTCCCTCCGCGCCATCAATAATGTAAGCATTCGGAACTGAACAACAGTGAGTGGTTACGACGTGAACACCCCTGGACTCAGTCCCATTAACGGCCAACCTCAGATCAGCAAATAAAACTCGGCAAGGCAACAAACACATTACAACCAGACCTCAAATCATTAGGTCGCAAAATAAAGAACAGCCTCATGACGTGGTTCATGCCATGAGTTCTACCCTGACATGCCTTGAGACGTCCCGTTGGTGGTGACGGAAGTGGTGAAAACATCAAATTTAACTTACTTAACTTCTCAACAATTTTTTCATTTCAATAAATTTATTTTGATTGGTTGGATTGTTTAAGAGGAAGAGAAGAATCTGTTCATGTTTTTCAACCTATGGGTGATAAAGAAATAGTATTACTTCATTTCTAAAAATGTAAGAAGTATAATTTCACTTCAAATAAACTCTACCCACCTGTTTCCGTAACTCTGTGCAACAGCAATTCATCCTACATGTCTTTTCTAGAAGCAAATACAAAAAGCCATCAGATAACACACACCATATATAACAAAAACACTGACGAAACACTGAAAAACACTGAATTTACACAGCTCTGCCCCTTAAGCATGGCTTCTCACTATCAAGGACCTAATCAATTACTTCTCATTTGGGCTTTAATATTTTCTACTACTGTGTCCTAGTTTTCACCAAATTAATGCCCTCATCTCTAGGATTTTAGGTCTTTTGCCTATCATATATGGGATAGCTCTTCAGCCGAGGGCAGGCCTATCAAGTAATCCTCTTGTGAGATATCCAGAAGATCCAATCTCAAAAGTGCAAACTCTTCTCACTTTGGTCAGGGTCGAAAGTAAGTTGGAAGTAATTCTGAATGCCAGACATTTCTAAAGCTCTCAGCATCAATGTATCAGCAATGCTGCTGAGCCTAAGCTAAGGAAAATCTGGACCGGGAGGCCTGCTTCTACCCAGTAGGTCCCCGTGCCACTGGATTTACAAAGGACAGGGAGGAGGAAGGGAATGTGACCACGCAGAGTAAGGAAAGACCAGGTCACCTACACTGATTACGTTGCTTCTTAATTACACTTACATCTGTCATTAATTAAACTTGAAAACAGATACCTGTATTTAAAGCACTTTGCTTTTTAGATGTGATGTTTTTTGCCAGGCCGTAAGTCACCAGCTTATCAGCTATACTGACAGTACCATTTTCACAGCATTTCTCAACCGACACCATATGGACATTGTTGGTAATTCCTTTTACAGAAAGCATTACACTCTGATTCAGCATGAAATTTTTTAGTAGTTCTATCACTAATTGCAAGTAGTTTCTATTCAATTCTATTAGCCCTGGGGAAAAAACTGAATATTAATCAAGTGCCTTAAAAAAAAAAAATTTACATACATCATCTAAAGATAATAAGCAAAGGGATGTCTGAGTGGCTAAATTGGTCAAGTGTCCAACTCTTCCTATCAGCTCAGGTCATGATCTTGCAGTTCATGAGTTCAAGACCCGCCTTGGGATCCATGCTGGCCATGTGGAGCCTTCTTGGATTCTGTCTCTCCCTCTCTGTCCCTCCCCCACTTGTGCTGTCTCTCTCTCTCTCTCAAGGTAAGTAAATAAAAAGTAATAATAAAGAAAATAAGCAAAAGCCTCACTCCAGCTGAGTTTAGGTATGCTTTGATGTACTATTGCTGTTGCATTAAAAAAAAAAAATCACTCGATAAATATTCATTGATCCCTATTGTTTATCGAGCACTAATCTGAGTCTGGAGGGCACAAAACAGAAAACAGTTACTGCCAGGGACATATGTCCTAATGGGAAAGGCAAACAATAATAAAGGTAATTTTCCAACTCTCTCCCTGAGTCAAAACCAAAGCAGACTAGGAGCCAATGAGTGAGCTATTATCTGCTGGGACCGCTGGGTAACAAAATGAGGAGTGAAAGTAAAAAGCTACATTAGCATTTTTGTTCACTTTACTCAAACACCAAAGGAAGGAACTGAATATCAGTGCAGATACAGTGCACAGTGAATTAGCCCGAATGGTGTCATCTGAATGTCTCTTGTCTCTAAGAGCCATGACAGAGCAGAGAGGCCCTCAGATAAGGGTCAGAAGGCCCAGTTCTCCCAGGCACTGCCACTTCTAGCTGTGCAACCCGGGGCCGAACACAATAACTGAACAACAATGGGCTAGCAATATAATTTTTGTGAGAATGAAATAAAGAATAGAAGATACGAAACTTTTTTGGTAAACTCTGCTTGATGTTTAGAAATCTGGGCAGTTATTGAAATGCCCATTTGACTCAGACCTAGGGCTATAAAACAAAGGGAAAACCACACAGACATCTCAACCGGAAAGTGACTTAACTGCCTACCTTCAAGTGAACATTTAATAATTTGGAAAGGAAGCTCCAGGTGGCTGGTGGAAATTGGCTGCACTCTGGAAAAAGGCAGAGTTTCAATGTTTCCATAGTCTACATAGAGCACTTTCACATTAGCATCTGATGTCCCCAGAACAATGGCACGGTACCAGAAGTCATCATCTGAAAATATAATGCAACCTTAGGTAAGAAGGTACATTCAATGACTCTCTCCCTCCCTCCAGATGGTTATTCAGTTACATTTACATCACTGAAAATTTTTGATTACAGTCCACATGAAACACAAGCATCACCTCCACTCCTTCCAGAGTCTACTAAAAAGACAACTGCATGATTAAAAAGGAAAAAGCACAAAACCACAAGGATAGAGAACAAGAGAGAAGACAACACCGGAAGCTGGAAAGCAGATGCCTGAATGGAAATGAGGTAGCAGTGCTCAAGCAAAGCTGGCCTGGCCGTGGGGAAGCAAAGAAGCCTCTTCATTTGCATCTCAAACCCCCAAGCCTGGACAATCAAGCCATTCAAAGGCAGTAGTAAGGATGAAGCTGAACATCAGGCCTGGGGAAAGGAAGTGGACCTCCTGCCTGTCTCTCTCTCTCTCTCTCTCTCTCTCTCTCTCTCTGCCCTTCCCTCACTCACACTCTGTCTCTCTCTCAAAAATAAAGAAATAAAAACACTAAAAAAAAAAGTATACCCTTTAGGGGCACCTGGGTGGCCTCCGACTTTGGCTCAGGTCATGATCTCACAGTCTGTGAGTTCAAACCCCACGTTGGGCTCTGTGCTGACAGCTCAGAGCCTGGAGCCTGCTTCAGATTCTGTGTCTCCCTCTCTCTCTGACCCTCCCCCGTTCATGCTCTGTCTCTGTCTCAAAAATAAATAAACATTAAAAAAAAAATTAAAAAAAAAAAAAAGAACGTGTAACTCTCGATCTTGGGGTTGTAAGTTTGAACCCCATGTTGGGTGTAGAGATTACTTAAAAATAAAAAATAAAAAAAACTCTTAAAAAAAAGAAAAAAAGCAATGCCTTCAAAAATTTAAGGGAAAGATTATTTCCAATCTAGAGTTTTAGATCTAGGCAATTACTTGTTGGGGTAAAGCCTTTTTCAAACATGGGAGAACATGGGGAGATAAGAGAAAATTCACCTTACGTGTATCTTTTCTCAGCTTCTGAAGGATGGGATATATACCCAAATATTAGGGTAAACCAAACGTAAGGAATTCAGAAAACAAGGTGAGATGAGGGAGGGAGAAATTTGGCCAACAAGGTCAGGTAAGAGACAAATCCATGAAACAAAAGGGAATCCATCACCAGCATGATGATGAAGGAAAAATTCCAGGGTGATTGCTCAGCCGTGAAGGACAAGCAGTCTAGATAGGAGGCGCAAAGGCCACAAGAACTGACAATATGATAAAAGCTTATTGATAAAGTACACAAATGTTCACTAAGAGAATTTATACCAATGCAGACAACTGGAGATAATCAGCGAAAGGATACAGAACACTGGTAACAACAACAACAAAGACTGCAAAAGAGATATGTAACCATGTATCTCATTACATCATGGTTTACTACACAGCTGTGAACAGTGTTTATGTAAAGTTCTAATAAAGTAATAAAGAATACTTATCTAACCAAAAATTACGATAGATTTCTATCAGAAGAAAAGGAAGGAGAATGTAGATCCAGTTGTCATACAAAAGGAAACAAAACTAAACGTAATATGGTTAACTGTAAATTTAAATTTAAAAATGAACACTATGTGGGCAATAGAGCAAAAACACTTTAAATTCATTGCTGACAAGGAGATGATGAATCGGCACTCACAAACTTTTGGCACATATGGACATTTCTTTAAGATACCCAGAGAGCAATATGCTTCTGGGACGTACAAAACAACTGACATCTTTTGACTCAGGAATTCCCAAAATTTCTGCCCAAGAATATTCACTCCAAGTGTTATTTTTATTCCTAAAAGAAATCTGTTAACATGAAATATTAAAACAACAGGACAATGGTTAAAGTGTCCCTGATTCAACAAGTCGACTTTTCAACGCATTTATTTTTTTTTTAGCACATTCAGAAAGTTCTATAAACTTGCAACTCCTCCACATATAAATATGATATTATTATGTAAAACTGATTATCTGTAAGTACTGGTAGATACCTACCTATATCCTTACCTAAATATAATTTATGGTTATGGAACAGAACATACGAATTAACAAACAACCCTGCCTTTCTTAATTTCTCTAAAATGAAATGTGCACTTCAATAACAAAACACACAAAACTTCATGTAAAAGAGAACAAAATATTTCCCTTTAATATTTTACCTCAAAGACCCTTACTTGTGTATCTGGCACAGCACACATCTCCAATTTTCGGTCGGTAAGACAATCGACTATTCTGAGCACTGCAATATTCTACCAATTCAGCTGTCAACACACACAGTCTTTCCTGATTTTCTGAAACACAAAAAAGCAATTTCCTGTGAGGAAATTTTCGGTGCTGTTTAGACAGTATACAAAAAGAATGTTAAATCGAATCACTTTAAAGACCCTGTTTACATTTACATGTGAAGAATCCACGAAACCACGGCGGCCCCGGGTACAGGCGGGCTGCAGTGCTGGGCGGGAGGACGAGGGAAGCCTCCAGAGCGCTCAGTTCCACACCAGCATGGCCATACTCTACAGAAACTCATTGAGTCCCACTTTCACAATTTTCCCATGTAATTTTCAGTTAAGTGTGTTCTAGTTAATAAAACACAGTTCTTCCAATTCATCAGGATTCAATAACCCTACTTTCCACCTACACAGATTAAAGATGATTATTTGTAATGCTGGACATAGATTTAAGAGCCCTTGTTGGTATCACCACAATTTGTCGTCTGACAATTTGGACCTTGAGAGCTTGTTTGGAGGTTCTAGCAGGGGAGCGCAGCTACTCGTATACCCTTGACCCAAGAACGGTCCTCCCCTATCGGGGAAGGTCGTCCTCTTCGACCGAGCGCGCAGCTTCGGGAGGGACGCACATGGAGCGGTGAGGGAGGAAAGGGACCCCCGCCTAGCCAGCCGGATCAGCCCAATCGACCCTGGCGATCAATGGGGTGACAGATGTCGAGCCAGATCGCCCTCACATCCTCGTTTGACAATCTGAAACAAAGATTCACTTTTCCAGCCTTCAAGTACCTGCAAATTGTTTTAAATCTGCACCAACTTGCACTAACTCTCTTTCTGACACTACAAGGATAAACTCAAATATGTTGAAAGAGATTCCTTAATATATACTTCCATGAAACAAAGAAGAAAACATTTATACGTTACTTTTTTTCAGGATTAGGACCAGTGTAAAACATTTTTCTAAGTCTCTAAATTGTAGTAACACGGATTACAAAGTACACTTTCAACATACCAAATTTTCTTAACATGTTAGCTTTGTAAATACAATTCAAATTAGATAGTATTTTTTTTTTTTTTTTTTGAGAGAGAGAAAGACAGAGTACGAGGGGGGAAGGGCAGAGACAGAGTGAGACACAGAATCTGAAGCAGGCTCCAGGCTCTGACTGTCAACACAAAGCCCAACGCAGGGCTCAAACTCACAAACCGTGAGATTATGACCTGAGCCAAACCCAAGAGTCAAATGCTTAACCGACTGAGCCACCCAGGCCCCCCATGTTTTTTAATGTTTGTTTATTTTTGAGAGAGAGAGAGAGAGAGGGAGGGAGAGAGAGAGGGAAAGACAGAATGTCAGTGGGGGAGGGGCAGAGAGAGAGAGAGAGAGAGAAAGAGAGAGAGACAGAGAATCTGAAGCAGGCTCCAGGCTCTGTCAGCACAGAGCCCGACGCCGCGGAGCTCGAACTCACGAACCATGAGATCAGGACCTGAACTGAAGTCAGATGCTTAACCAAGTGAGCCACCCAGCTGCCCCTAGATATCTGTTTTTAAGCAAAAAATTATATAGCAATTAAGGACACGATTTTTTAATATGAAATTTGTTATCAAATTGGTTTCCATACAACACCCAGTGCTCATCCCAACAGGTGGCCTCCTCAGTACCCATCACCCACCCTCCCCTCCCTCCCACACCCCATCAACCCTCAGTTTGTTCTCAGTTTTTAAGAGTCTCTTATGTTTTGGCTCCCTCGCTCTCTAAACCTTTTTTTTTTTTTCCCTTCCCCTCCCCCTTGGTCTTCTGTTAAGTTTCTCAGGATCCACATAAGAGTGAAAACATACGGTATCTGTCTTTCTAGGACTTATTTCACTTAGTATAACACTCTCCAGTTCCATCCACATTGCTAACAAAAGGCCATATTTCATTCTTTCTCATTGCCACGTAGTATTCCATTGTGTAAACCACAATTTCTTTAAGAGACACGATTTCCTTATAAAAACCTGAAGGTTGGACAGGTGCTAAATGCAGGGCATTCCCTTCATGTTCACATTTGTGTTTGAGTAACTACATGTGCCTTAAGTGTTAGGACGGTCAATTCTTCCTTAAAACATTGAATAAGACAAAAATCACCAGCCTCCCCTCTCCCTCTTACTTCTTAAGGAATTCTCCAGAGAAGTGTTTTCATTATACAGTTAAAAAGATGCGTATCAATAGGTCTCAAAATTTGGTTTCTTACCTGGCATCTCATTTGGTAGAGCATAAAACAAGTGTGGGTTTACGATTTCTAATACGGTTGCTTGCACAGTTTTATTAACTGGCAATTCTATTGTCCTCCACTGCTCAGCTGAAGACATGGCTGAAAACACAGAAAACAGATCTTGCATAAAATAGACTAAACTTGGTATTCTCTCCCAGTTACATATTCATTCAATTTATTCATCAACTGCTGATTATCGACATTCACAAATTCCTAACATGAAAATCCGTATTTTCACAAAACAATCTATTCAATTTGAGGGATTTTGTATTACAAAAGAGTCCAATCTACTGACCTACTGCACTCCAGTGTTACTTCTGTAGTACATATAATGTAATTATTTTTTTTCATATTTATTTTTGAGAAAGGAAGAGAGTGTGTGTGGCTGGGGGGGGGGGGGTGCAGAGAGAGGAGGAGACAGAATCTGAAGTAGGCTCCAGGCTCTGAGCTCTCAGCACAGAGCCCGACACGGGGCCCGAACTTGTGAACCACGCTATCGTGACCTGAGTTCAAGTCAGATGCTTAAACAACTGAGCCACCCAGACATCCCTATAATGTAATTCTTAAAACTGGTTGAAACTTTAGGGGACACATAATTATATGGTGCAAGATTACCTGATAAGTGACTACACTAAAAATGAGCATGGTGTTGCATAAAACCATGTTTCAATAAATATTTTCATAACCTATTATTAACCTATTTCCACAAAGCATGTATTTCTACAGAAAAACTGCATCATTTGGATAGAAAAACTTTCATAACCTGTAAGAGCAAAGGATACATTAAATAACAAATCAAAGGTTTAAAAATGTTACCTTGAAGCCCCAGGGCATCAATTTGAAGATCATGTTTATTAACAGGCCTATTACTTCTCAAGCCTTTACATGGCGAACTACTTTTTAAGACCAGATGTTCTTCAATCAGAACATCACTGATTATTCTGGGGTAAGAAGTGGAGACATCGGTGAGCTCAATTCCCACTCCCTGTCCAGTGATTTCAACCACTCGGGCTTGGAGTTTTATCCCTGCAACACACATCTGAAATCTTGTGATGGCTTCTTTAGTCCAGTGTCTGTTTTTCGGCTCTATATCTGGCAAAGAAGAACGGCATTAAATAGGATTCCATGCCCAAGCTGCATTTTCGCTTCAATGGTGTCTGGGACTGGGTCCTTGTTAAGTACTCCATTCGGGTCAGCCATTTTGGTATCTTTTTTCAACGTTCAATTACATCTCTACATCCCCCATGCCCGAGTTACAGATACTGGCAGGTGTAAACATACCGCTAGGGTTTTGGGTCACTCAGAAACTTTCTTTACTTTCCCCACTAAAGTATCTTTACCTGGCATTTTTCCAACAGGCAAAAATGGGATTATTCTAGAAGCCACCATCGTGTTCTGTTACATACACAATGATGAGTTACACCAATTCTGCTGGTAGGAGACGTCAACCACACACCTTCACTTCTGCGGGCAGTGTTCTAGTGGTTAATTTCAAAATGTTATTTTAAAGTACTTAACCAAAAATTATTTTTCTGATAATTGTGGTTGATACCCTTATTTTTACAATGGTGATCCTCAAACTTGAGTGTGCATCTCAACTCTCTAGAGGGCTCGTTAAAACAGATTTCAGGGGCCCATCCTAGATTTTCCAATTTAGCAGCAGGTCTTGGTTGGGGACAGAGAATCTGTAATTTGAGTAAGTTCTCTCAAGTTGATGCTGCTGGTCTAGGGGCCACACTTGAAGAAGCACGGACATGAAACGTGGTATTAAGAATAATCTGAAACATAGTAAGTAGTAAGCAGAAAGAAAACACGCAAAAGGAAAAATAAAAAGCATCTGTGCTTCTAGACATGAGCACTATTAACATTTTGGTATCCAACCTTCCATAATTTTCATGTGTGTATGGAATGACCCACATACACATAATACCGATTTCTTTTATAAAGAAACCTTTGCAATAATAGTAGCTACTGTGGATATGATGCCAGGTAGTGTTTAGTGCTTTATATTTTTTATGTCTTTTATTCTTTTTTTTTTATGTTTATTTTTGAGAGACAGTGTGGGTACCAGCATGAGCAGGGGAGGAGCAGAGATGGGGAGAGAATCCCAAGCAGGCTTTGCACTGTCAGCACGGAGCCTGACACGTGGCTCAAGCACATGAACTGTGAGATCATGACCTGAGTTGAAATCAAGAGTCAGATGCTTAACTGACTGAGCCACCCAGGTGCCCCTATGTCTTTTATTCTTAATGACTCCTTGAGGAAGGTACTGTTATTTTCCAAGTGAGGAAACAGAAGCACCAGAGAGTTTAATTAATTTGCTTAAATTCTCGCACAGCTAGTAGGGAGCAGAGTTGGTTCCAGAGCCTGTCCTCTTAACGACAATACTATCCTGCATCTCTTATAACCTGTACTCTTCGTTATCTGCTACACATTAATGCCCGGGCAGCAAGGGCAAACACTTAAATCCGCCTGTGCAGGCCGGGGAGCCTTTGTCCTCAGCACCCACTGGCCCCTCACGGCACCATCTGAAGCAGGTGCTGAGGTTTTCAACCCTACAGGTCATCACTGAATCCATCCCCTGCCTAGCTGCCTGCGTTGTTTTGCTGCTATTAACAGCAGTATACGGAACGTCCTTGTAGGTGAACTTTGTGAGACTCCAAGATCATTTCTTTGGGATAAATTATTACAAGTAAAAATGCTCAGACAAAAGGCAGGACTATTTGAAGCTCCTAAGAAATCCTGCAAAATGTCTTCAAGAGGACATATCAGTTTTCATTCCCATCTCAAGCCCAGAAAAGCACCTGTTTCCTTCCTTTTAGCATCTACACTCAACACTCTGGCCGGTATCTTCAAAAGTACGTTTCTAAATTTTATAATATGAAGCAAGATCTTCTAGCTCACATGTTAAAATTACAGATGTTAATACTTAAAAGTACATCTACCCTAAGTATTAGAAGACAGCTTTGAAAGCTTATTCTGCACCATACCTGCTAACCAGCACCGTATCCCTTGACACGGAAGTTTTAAAAATTTTGATGGGATCATTTGGAGTTCATCTGCAGTAACTTCTTCCATGTTCCCATAATCCACAAAATGGACTTTAACATTTCCAGCTGGCAAGATTTCCTTGACTAACGCACGATACCAATTACCATCACCTATATTTAACACAAAGTTTGTAACACAGAACATTATTTCCTTTCTATTAACATTTGAAATTTTTATCTCCAAAGAAAAATCCTCTGCGTAAAGTAGCTAATAAATCTGCTCTCCTTCTCCAGATGATGCCTCTAGTTTTCATTCAGAAATCCCCAGGAGAGTTATCAAAATTTGTTTTTAGAACACATCCAAATTTTTACAGCACACTTTAACACTAATCTAATATAAATTTAAGATTTCACTCATCACCTATCCAATAAACAGAGCGTGAAAGTGAAGATAAGACTTAATAACCTTAAACGTTATCTGTCAATCTGGAAGTTTTATAATACTCTCATAACTAATGACAAACTGTTTTACTTGTTATTAGTAAAATCATATAAAAATAGTCGAAAAACTCATACGATGAAATTAAGGGGTGGGGCGCCTGGGTGGCTCAGTCGGTTAAGCGTCTGACTTCGGCTGAGGTCATGATCTCGCGGTTCATGAGTCTGAGCCCCGCATTGGGCTCTGTGCTGACGGCTCAGAGCCTGGAGCCTGCCTCAGATTCTGTGTCCCCCTCTCTCTCCGCCCCACCCCTGCTTGTGCTCTCTGTTGTTCAGAAATGAATAAACATTAAAAAAAATTTTTTTAAGAAATTAAGGAGTCTCATAAAATATACTTCCAAACTAAGTATATACACAGGTGACCAGAAGAAACAATGAACCTGCAGTGAACCATTATCTAACTTACTTTAATATCAGAGATTGTGGAAAGAAAAGCATTTAATGAAATTTAACAAATGGAGGTAAGGAAGTTCCATTTGGAGGTTCCTTGTTACAAACAGAATATTAGACATGACACTTTCTGCATTCATTTAGTCTTGATTGTGAGAAATACTTGCTTAAACATGGGGAAGAAAATACACATCAAAATATGGGCTCAACATCAGGAAACAAAACTTTCTATCAAAGTCAAGACTGTACCAACTGTAACTTACCTGCAAAAGGAGCACAACACAGTTGCCCTATTTCTGCTTTAAAATCATTGGGCACCTTCTGCTGGCAATATTCTGCTAACGACTTATTCAAATCATTGAGTTTCTTTAAAGCTGAAAATGCAATACACATACAGCATTTAATATTTAAAAAAGCATGCAGAACACAGATTTTTCCTTTTAAGTTGGAAATGTTTAGATCATAACACCTCAGGTACATTCCCAAACAACTATTAAGTATACCAGATGCTTTTCTCTTTTTCTCATTAAAAAAATTAACTGGGAAAGTAAGTCGTAATTAGTTAAAGCTCTTGGTAATTCCCAACTATGGCATGGTTACCAGCACACCAGAGCACGAACTTGTGCACAGGGCTAAGGACAGAGTGTACAAGCCTGTACACAAAGTGACACACAAGCTTATATGTCCTGGAGGAGGACATATAATGAATGACTGAGTGTATGGCACAGACATCTGCTAGGGAAACGCAGAGAGGTGAGCTCTGTGTGCTGCTTTTATAAAGAAATAGGACAGAGAAGGAGAGGGTATTCCCGAAGAACCAGAAATGGCCCTGAGGCAAAGTACAAAATTAAGCAACCAAAATTCATCTGGCGGGAGCAGTTTGGCGAAGCAGGGAAGTGGAAAGCGAACCATGAAGAACATACCAGCACTGTGCTGGGAAAGTACACACCACGGAGAGCTTTAAATGCTGAGTCAAGGGGTCCCGACACTACACAACAACTTAAGGGAAAGCAGCTGCCTTTTACGCATGTGGCAAAGGCCCCTTCACAGATACGGAAACTAAACTATAACAAGTCAGAGCTGTCACCTTTCAGTTTTACAAAGTTTAAGAAACACTACTGAAAATGGTGTGGGAAAGGCGTGTGTACGTGTCTGTGGGAATTAGCTTGGCTGGCCCCCTTCAGCGTACTCCAAAGCACGAGCACATGCATCCTTTAACTTAATAGCTACACAGGAATTTGCCCGGACAACACACTCACAGAATAAAGCCAGAGAACACAGGAATGTTTCAATAATAAGAGGTCGGATAAACCCACATAGTGAAACACCACGTAACCATGAAAAGGGAAACAAAAACAGCAATGCGGCATCCCGGACTAGACCCTGGAACAGAAAAAGGCCATTAGTGGGAGTAGAAAGAAAAAGGACATGTCCCCATCTCAGTTCATGACTAGGTGCCCATGTTGTTCTCTCAGTTGTAACAAACGTACCACAATTCTGTGAGACGTTAACTATGGAGGAAGCTAGCTGAGAGGCGTACGGGAACTCTGCACCATCTCCGCCACTTTTCTGTAAATCTAAAATTATTCCACTATTAGAAGTTTAATTTAGAAGACAAAAAGAATGAAGAAAGGACCATGCGGGGACAAAAGCAAAGTGCAGACATCACAGCATTTACCGCGTATGCCTACACAAACAGAGACATATACGTTCACACAAGCATATGCATAGACTACTTCTGAAAAGATATTCAGAAAACTCAGGGGGGACTGGGAAACGTCCCACTCTACACTCTTTTTGTAACTTTTGAATTTTGTACCATAGGCTTGTATGATCACCTATAAAAAGTAACTTTAACATGTTAACGTCTTATGCTATACGAAATAGTGACCTACCTACCAGGTAATTCTGAAGGGAAGGATAACAGATCTCACAAATTGGGAGCCAGACGAGCTTAGGCACCTAGTGTCATGTCCTCACTTGGTAGAGAGGAAAACCAAGATTTAGAAAAGCTGCAACTAACGCTGCTTACCAGAATAGCTCAAAAGAAACAGAAGGGAAAACAAGTGTAAGGATGTGGAGCAACTAAAACTCTCAAACTAACAAGCGTCATCATCATCACTTCGGAAACTTTCTGGCCTTCATTGATCAAAGCTGAAAATACACATGCCCGTTAGGATAGGGCCACTGATTTCACTCCTGGGAGTATATTGAAAAGAAACGCATACACACGTGCACTAAATTTGTACGGAAACGTTCACACCAGTATCGTTAAACAGATCAGAAGTAGAAACAACCCCCGTGTCCAACCTTAAAAAGAAATAAATCCACAGTACATTCACATGGTGGAACACACTGGGGTAACAAGACACAAGCTACTGCCACACATGGAAATGAAGAACTGATCTCACAAACAACGTGGAAAAAAAAAAAAGCAAGGAATACAAGAGCACACATTGTAGGATTCCTTATATAAAGTTCAAAACCAGGAAAAGCTAATCTATGCTATTAAAAGGCAGGACAGTATTTACTTTGTTTATTCATTTTTGAAAGAGAGAGAGAGAGAGAGACAGACCACAGCAGGGGTGGGGCAGAGAGAGAGGGGGACACAGAATCTGAAGCAGGCTCCAGGCTCTGAGCTGTCGGCACAGAGCCTGATGCGAGGCTTGAACCCACGAACTGTGAGATCATGACCTGAACCAAGTCGGATGCTCAACCGACTGAGCCACCCAGGTGCCCCAGTATTTACCTTTTAAAGAGAGAAAAGGGTAGTAATCAGAGGAGAAACGAAGGAAACTTCTGGATTCTGGTAATGCTTTATTTCCTGACCTAAATGTTGATTATTCAGGGTTTTGACTTTCTGACAATGTGTCATGCAGTACTATTTATGCACTTGTATATATGCGTGCTATGCTTTAACATAATCAACCGTTAAATTTAATTTTCAAAAACAAATTTAGAAGACATTCTTTGACATCTAACCTGGTTTAAATATAAAGAGAGCTTTCGAAAATAGAAATAATAGCTTAAAATGGAATAAAAGGCAACTATAACCAAATCTTTCCTGGAAGCAGAAATACCTACCCACTTGGCCCTTCTTGTAAAGACAGTAATTTTATTATTCATTAAACTCATCTCCAGTTATTATCTACATCAACGTATTTGTACAAAGAAATCAATGAGAAGAGTCAACTTACCATCCTCTTTAAGCACATGGCAGTAAAATTCTCCAGGACTATATATCATGCAGACCACAACATCTACTGTTTGGTCAACAGTAAGTTCAACCCATGTCCACTCCAGTGGATTTAGTTTTGCTTCTACACCTAAGGGAACTGTGAAAATAAATGAACATTTTGCAAAACAAATGGTCAAAGTGGGTATGGGAGGTGGGGTCAGTGAGGTATCTGCATTTGAAGAAGAACGGAACTTCCAGTGACTTTCTTAGTGACTTTAAAGGAAACAATCAGTATTACAACTAGCCATAACTACCTCACTGAATTTTAAATTCATGTCTGATCCTTCAGCAGCTAGTGACCCATAAATTTTTTTTTCAGCTCTCAAACACACTTGTATGTATATAAATGAATGCCTGGATCTTAAAAAGACAAAGGGCACTTGGGTGGCTCAGTTGGTTAAGCGTCCAACTTCAGCTTAGGTCATGATCTCAGGGTTCACGAGTTCGAGCCCTGCGTCAGGCGTTGTGCTGACAGCTCAGAGCCTGGAGCCTGCTTCAGATTCTGTGTCTCCCTCTCTCTCTGCCCCTCCCCTGCTTGTACTCTGTCTTGTTTCTCTCCCTCTCAAAACTAAACAAACATTAGTAATAATAATAATAAAGACAAAAAGACACTTAACATCAACTTTTTTAATTTTTTTTTTTAACGTTTATTTATTTTTGAGACAGAGAGAGACAGAGCATGAACGGCGGAGGGGCAGAGAGAGAGGGAGACACAGAATCAGAAGCAGGGTCCAGGCTCTGAGCCATCAGCCCAGAGCCCGACGCGGGGCTCGAACTCACGGACCGCGAGATCGTGACCTGAGCCGAAGTCGGACGCTCAACCGACTGAGCCACCCAGGCGCCCCAACATCAACTCTTTTTGAAAGTATGAGAATCCACATATACACACAACCGTCTGAACTGCAGCATGGGCATTATGAAGGAGACATTTTACTTACCACTGGCTTCTTTCACGATGCTGGGTTTATCCGTCAGCACCCCTGTCTCCCCCACAGCAAAGCCGGCATCTATGAGAACTTGGGTAACACTGATGTGAGGTGTCACAGATTTATCTAGAAGCTCCACCAGGGAACTATTTTCCACCTTGTCTGCCACTTTCACCGTGATCATTTTGTTCTGTACAATTTTTTTCATCAGACTAATAGCTTCTGGAGTCCAAATTCCTAATGATGGCTTTACTCCTAACAAATAATTTTTAAAGGAATGTTAAAATATTTCTTATAACAGGCATTTAGAAATTTAGCTCCCAGTTTCCATAAAGTTAAACTTAAGGAATCTGACAAACACCAGACCCAGAAAGTCCCACCTGAGCAAAAGGATTTTCTAACCATGAAAATGAAGGCAAAATTACAAAGAGAAAATGGCTATACTTCTACGTAAACAAAACATAATTCCACTGATATGAAATGTCCAGAAAAGCAAATCTCTAAGACAGAAATTAGACTAGTGGTCGCCTGGGGAGGTAGGATTAACTATCAATGGGCACAAGAAACCTCATCAGGGTGATGGAAATTTCTACGAGTGGATTATGGTGATGGCTACACAACTCGATAAATTTACTAAAAAATCACTGAATTGTGTACCTAAGACCAAGAATTTTATGGTATGTAAATTATATCTCAATAAGTTAAGAAAGTCATAAACAAAAGTAGAAAACAATGCAGGAAGAAATACGGTCCCTTAGAACGACACAAAAACATCTGTATCACTCACTCCAAAGGCACTTACAAATTAACAACCCAGAGTTATGCCCAGTCTTTTCATAAAATAAGAGCAAGTAACTTAAGAAAAAATGTTCAGCCTCACTGGTAATAAAGTAATTGAAATGATTTCATTTTAACTTATCAGCATGAAATACAGAAGTGTCTACTTGGTGTACCAATTTGTGAAGTAATGGGCTCCCCGCTATATTTCTGGTAGGTGTGTAAATTATTTCTACCCTTTCTGGAAAACAATCATAATATATATCATACAAAAAGAAACATACCTCCAATGCCTCCATTTCACCTACGGAGGTGTCTTGTAACATAACTACATTTGCAACCTATGCCAAGGAAATGCTCCTGGATAGGTTGCAAAATGCAGTTAAAAGAACACTGCTCGTAGCATGAACTTGGAAATATCCTTCTGATAATCGTATACTAGTTCAATTACAGTACATTTGAATAAAGAAGCCAATTTATTAACATGGAAAGAAGCCCCGGCTCTTGATGGGATAAATTATATTTACAGTCAAATTTTTCTTAATGTTTATTTATTTTGAGAGAGGGCGAGCACCCACATGACCACGGGAGGGGCAGAGGGAGAGGGAAAGAGAATCTTAAGCAGGCTCTAGGCTCAGCACGGAGCCCAACACAGGGCTCAATCTCAGGACTGTGAGATCATGACCCAGGCTGAACTCAAGAGTCAGACACTTAAAATGACTGAGCCACCCAGGCGCCTCTACATACAGTAATTTCTAAGCACAATGTTCTTACTGTTTCTATAAGCAGGTTTTGCCCTACTTTATGTCATGAATCCACTTCTATGATATCAATAATGCAGACTCTATAAATACCAAAAATACTCAATATTATAATAGATACGTTAAATTTTATTTTATTAGAGATAGCAAGGTAGCCCTGTGTATTTCCTAAATGTTCTATTAAGGATTATTTTTTCATTAAGAGAAGTTATATCTTAACACATTCTTTTATCTGCTCATTGGTTTAACTTCATTTCTAATGCTCTTAGGGGTTTTGCTATTTTAAGAATATGGGGACCATAAAAATTTCATACCTGCCAGCACACACTTTATAGCTTGCATTGGCAATTCCAACAACTTTGGAGTTATGGGACAAAGTCTCGTCAAACTAAGGATTTCGAAGTTTCCATAATCTACATATCCGACCAGTACAGACTGCTCAGAAGCATAAGCTAAAACGGAGGCCCGGTACCACTGATCATCCTCTGAAAAAAGGAGAGACTCAGTCTCAAATCATTTTCCAGTACACATATAAATACAAACTTTCCCTCCCAAATCCGGAGATGGCCATCTGTAGGCTTTAATACAGTATCAAGCTTTACGGAACAACGTATGTTGAGTCAACAGTGCTACTTCTGCCTATTGGAAGCCTTAAACCCCTAAAATCTCATCTTTCTGCAGGCCTTAGACCCCTCACTCACTCCATGGGCTGCCACCACTTACAACCTCTGCCCCATAGACAGTTAACTCGCAGGACAGAGTCTTGTGTGTGAAATCACAACGATGCCTTGATCAATGCAGGAACAATTTGCTAAGCATCAAGCGGGGCTAACTTTACAACACCTGGCAGTAGGAGTCAACCAGACTCCACCAACCAAGCAACCAGTTTACGGGAAGGCTGCTAGGATCTCCCCTCCGGCAGAGACGAACCGAACCCACTTAATACAGCTGTGCCGTGACAGCTCCATGCTTCTAGGCCTCCTGCTACTCCCACTAAAACCGGTAAAGACGTGATCCCGGGAGATTGCACCATTCATGTACGGATGTAAATACAATTATCTGCACCAGTCCCCAAAACTAAAGGGCTGATAAAACAATAAAAACTTTCTTTACCAACCACCCCCCTCCCCCCCACCCACTGCAACAGGCCTTCCTCCCTTACGTCACACACTTTGAGTCCATTTAATTGGATGTATTTAAAACTGACTGGTGCACTTTAATACTCAAACTCTGAATGCAGCCAAACAGTGCAAAATGAAGATTGTTTGGGGTTTTTGGTTTTTTTTTACTTCATTGTAAGTAAAAAAAAATTCAGGAATACTCTTTCCTCACCTGAGAACTGTGCACAACAGATATCACCAATGGTTGGATAAAAATCTGAGCGTGGAGGCACTTGACCACAGTACTCACTAAGGGACGCCTGAAGTTCAGCAAGCTTATCTGTAGATATAGATCACATCTTAAACAAAAGAAATACAAACCTACACATTATCTTCATTTTCGCATGTTGAGTCTCTTGAAGTGGGTTATATTGATAGGACAATCAAGAAAATTTGCTTACGTCCACTTTGTAGCTGTTGACAAAAGAAGTCTTCTGGAGTCTGAATGTGGGCAACCACACCACAGAACTCATCGCCTACATTCACAGTTAACACTTTGGGGATCAGATCACTTCTGTCTACAACAACTTTGTTTTCAGCTGTCATTTTTCCAACATCTTCAACATCACCTTAACAGAAAACAGAAAAACAAGGCATTTTGGTTTCATTAATCTAATTTTTGCAGTTTTTCAGGCCCAATCAGGCTCCTTCCAACACCTCCAGGCCTTAACACATGCCACTCTTCTTTCCCAGGACACACTCCCAATCCCCCAGCAACCTGATTATTTCCTGCTCAGTGTGCCGTCACGTTGAAAAGGCTTCCCTCCGAATCTGGGTTAGGGGTCCTTCCTAGGTGCTCCCACGGCATTTGTGTGCATATCCTCTATCACACCATTTTATAATCTCTTCTCTAGGTGTCTGTACTAATCACAGAACACCCTCCATGATGGTACCTCCACAGTTCCTCAGTGAAGCAAATACTGCCCAGAAGATGTTTGTTCCTTCCCCTGGATACCCGTGCAACACTTGCCGTTATTACTGATGACTCCCTCCTAGAAGCCTTCACCCTCCTATTGCTCTGGCAATTTCTTCCCCATCCTCTATCCACCCATCCCATCGTGGTTTCTCACTTGATGTTGCAGGCCCCAGATCAATCTCCCTATTTTTTCCTCACTCTATACTCCCCCTAAAATACCGCCAACACTTATGGTTTCAATCATTAGACCAATAAGTGTTTGGTTTTCTCCTCCAGATGGCAAAGAATTACTGAAAACTTTTCAGCAGAGCTGGCACACCAACACTTGTGTTTTGGGGATATCATATGGGCAATACTGTAAGAATACAGGCAGGAGACAAAAGATAAAGTCACAAGGTTGTTGCAATTATCCACAAATAGTAAGGATTCCTGAACTAGAAAAAAAGAAAAAAAGATTAAAAAAAAAAGTCATATACAAACAATATTTAGAAAGAACCATCAATAAAGACTTGGCAAAGGACAGGAGGCAGGGATAAGGGAGATTTAAAGATAAGTCGATTTGTGTATATGAAAGGATGCATCCAATCACAGCACCATTAACTGGCAATCACCTCTGGGTGAATGAGCAAGAGACAATGAAGTATGTCCACATCCAAAGTAATTTGTAAAGGAACAAAGTGAAGGCGAAAACATTGCAATAAACAATACATAAAACTAAGCAATGAGAAAATAAAATGCTGATAGCAAATCTTCTTGGTTCTCTTGTTATACTAAATGAAAAGCCACACACATAATTAAACAAGTAGTAAAAACTTAAGAAACAACATCTTACCAGAACAGAATGTTATATCCCTATTTATTATTTCTAGAATAACCAAATAAGGAGGAAAAATTAAACTAAGGAAATTTTAGCTAAAACCCTTCAACTCAAAGTGTCATATTTAGTACTTCAAAATTTCTAGAATTGTTTTAATGTTTATTTTTGAGACAGAGTGAGGGGGGGAGGGAGAGAGGGGGAGGGAGGGAGAGGGAGGGAGAGAGAGAGGGGGAAGGAGGGAGAGAGAGAGGGGGAAGGAGGGAGAGAGAGAGAGGGAGAGAGAGAGCGCGCAAGCGTGCAGGGAAGGGGCAGAGAGAGACAGACAGACAGACAGACACAGAATATGAAGCATGCTCCAGGCTCCTGGCTGACAGCACAGAGTCTGACGTGGGGCTCAAACCCACGAACTGTGAGATCATAACCTGAGCCGAAGTTGGACACTTAACCGACTGAGCCACCCAAGTGCCCCTAGTACTTTAAAAATTTCTGATAACCATCATGTCAAAGATTGATCTGGAAGACAGGGAAGGAAAACAGGCAGGGTAAACTGAAACTAGACAGGATGTACCACTGAATGAAAAAGCATCACCTTTTTTATATAAAGTTCAAAGAATGGTTATCACTTCCATTAAATCTGACACTGCAACAGCTCTGCCCTTTTTTGTTCAGTAGAGAAGACACTTTTCAGTACCCAGAGTCACTATACTGTTCAATATTAATCTGTATACTCACCTGGATCTGCACTCTGTTTCTTACAATTTTGTCCTTTGGGTTTCAAGCCATATCCCATTTCTATGAGCACATCGTCTAAGAGTTTTCCTAAAAATGATTAAGAAAATGTACCTCCATTGAGATATTACAGCAAGTATTAGAAGAAAGGCATACATACACGAGTCACAATCATCTAGAGATGATCTAATGATCTAGAGATTATAGCTATTAATACACTGGTATATTCCTTACCAGCTCCATTTCTAAGTGCAAAATACAGTTTCCAATGCTCAGCCTTAAAAATTGAGGCAAAATCCTCATCATCACTTGGCAGAAAATCTAATGAAAGTATTTCACTTCAAAATTCTGGATAACATGAAAGATTTAGTTACCACCTCACTGGTATGCTTAGTATGGCCACCATTTAGGAGAAAAAATAAATTTGCTGTTAAAATAGGACTACTTTTTCTCAGACATAAAGTATAGCCAAAACAAGGGTAGCCAGTGTGATATGAACTTCAAGTTCCATAAAATAACATCCAGAAGCCCAAGCTGTTAACATACACAGCAAAGAAAGAAAATAGATTTTATACTTAATTTCACAACAGGATTAAGTCAATTTTCTACCAAGTCACCAAGTGACGCCGGATCTCTAAAAGTAGAAGAGTAATAACTTGAGAAGTCACTTTTCAAACACACAGAAAGCCAGCACAGAAGGACAGGATTCCAAGGTGTTTCCATTTAGTATTCCACTTAAACACTAGGCATTCAAAGTCTCGATACTAAACCAATGCAGTTCTGCGAAGGTTGTTCAAGGAAAAAGCACTCCTGACACAAGCATGGACAAATTCATAAAGAAATTCTTGACTTTTTCCCAATAAATGAGTAGAAATCATGAATAGAGATCATAATGGCTATATCAAAAGGGTAACAGTGTTATCCCCAAACTAAGTATAGATGTAGCTTTTTGGCCCACCCATTTCTAGGAACGTGCTCCAGGTCTTTGACAAACTGCCAACCCCAAGAGCAGGGCCAAAGCCATCTTTTTATCACAACCCGAATGACTTCCGAGTGGAGCTTACTACTTGGCCTCACTTCGTGTTTTTATTTCTTCTCTGTGCAACAAGTAAAGACTAAATAACATATTAAGTGCTCCATCTAAAAAAGAAGACTTAGATCTTACCTGAACTTGGCAGCATAACATCCACAGCAAAGGTAACTACCTCTTCTTTTAAGATGTCGACAATCTTTATAGAGCAGTACTGCTCCATTAACAGTGATTTAATAGTTTTGATACATTCATTGCTCCAATTCCCCTCTGCTGGGGTAACACTGGCCACAAAGCACTTTATGGCCTGAAAGATTTTATGTAAGTTACTAAAAAAAAAAAAGTTACTATTTGAAAATGACTTTTTCTAATTAATAATGTGAATATAATTCATGCTGAAAATTTACTGGAAATCTTCAAAAACTAACCAAATAAACAACTTTATAATTATTTGTCTCTTGTGGTACTCTAACCCACAGTGCTTTTCCTTTTGGGACTTCTTGAAGCTCAAAAATTCATGAAAGGATAATAATTATCCCTCACATACATATAAATTCAGGCTGCTTCCACACAATGTAATAATTACAGAAATGATCATTTTAGGGGCCCCTGGAGTGGCTCTCAGCTGGTTAAGTGTCCAACTCTTGATTTTGGCTCAGGTCATGATCTCAGTGATGAGATCGAGCCCCCACGATGGGGCTGTGTTGGGCGTGAAGCCTGCTAAAGATTCTCTCTCTCCCTGCCCTCTGCCCCTCCTCTGCTTGTGCTCAAAAAAAAAAAAAAAAAAAAAAAAAAAAAAAATCATTTTAAAAGAGCTGATGGATAAGATAGATGTCCCTAAAAATGCGAAGTTTCTCATCTAAGTACTTAAGTAAATAAGGCCTATTAAATGGAGCCAAGAAAGCCAATGATTGTTTATCTACTTGGTAAAAGATGAAAAATATACCAGAAGGTGTTTTTTCATAATAACAATAACAATCACAGTATAGAACAAGCAAATACGGTGCCCATCAAAATATTAAAAAGAGCTCCTTTGAGACACTTAGGAGTTTAGAAAGTGAAAAAGACTCACACATGGAGGAAATAAGTCGATGTTTCTATTGAGTTGGTGAATTCTGTTTACCGGAATTATTTCTTCATTTCCATAATCAATATATAAGACTTGTGCCTTCTTCTGCAGCATATCAACATCTCGTATTACTACTCTGTTCCAGGTCTGAAAGTGTAACAGAATGGCGCCCTGCTTCAGAACAGCGTTTCATAACCTTACGCCTGAAAACCCTCAGCCAATCTACAGAACGCACAAAGGAAAGGCTACTGGTCTGCTGAGGCACTTGGTAGGTTAATTTTCTAGGAATCTGGCTAAGAAACCCCTAAATTTGTCTTTTTAGGAGACTTTAATAGGCACAACTCTTCCCGGGTTATTCTAGCCCACAAGACCCTAAGACACACTAATGCCTCCGCCGCAGAAATAAACACCATCCAGGACTCACAGTCTGCCAGTCTGTAACTGGCGACTGAGAAGCCTGTAAACAGAGCTGGAGGGGGCAAGGGCAGGAAGGAGGTCACCCGACACACCCGCAATACTGACCGAGGAAGAGAAAGAGGAGTGTGACCAGAGCCTCTTGTCAAGCCATCAAATGCATTATTAAAAGCTCTGGTGTCGAGTTTGTATGAGCAAAGTAAATTAAAACATCATCTTAAATCATTCATTTCGTCACAGGTTACCTGGTCAACAGTGTACTTGGCAACACAAACTTCCCCCTTAACAGGAATATAATCCCCTTCATGCACCGCATTTGCATAGGTTTCCTTTAAGCACGCGGAAAGTTGGTTCATGTATTCCAAAACTTCTGAAGAATATAACTGCACATAAAATTCACTCGGGTGCTTGAATTCAGTAACTGTACCCTTTCAAAGACAGAAAAGGTGCAGTAGCTCACTGAGAACACAAGCAAATATGAATTTCTTAAAGTTTTATAATAAGTTTTTAAAAAGGTATTACAGTTTTTGCAATCCTTACCAATTTCATCGGTTATATTTTGTAGCTATCTTATAAACTCAAACAGAAAATAGGAAACAAGGAACAAAAAGCTATAGTTCTTTGGATGTCTGTCTATATAAATTAAACAAATACCTTTATCTCCATGGTTTTCCTGAGTTGTAGACTTCTCAAATCAGAAAACATTATTTTATCAGCACAAGTGGCTACTTCTTTAGTAAGTCCAAGAGGGTAGTGACCCTGGGTTAAAAAACAAACAAACAAAAAAAAAAAAACAAGAAAAAAAAAGTGAGTTATTTACATAAACACATGTTTCAGTGATACCGTGACCACTACTTGCTGGAATTGAGGCAAAAATAGCCTCTTAGGCTTCAACAAGAAAGTAGAGAAATAGCGTGTACTTTCAAGAGCCAATAAAACCCACTGTCTACAGGCAGTGTACAAAGCACTGGGATCACTTAAGAATCAGGCCATAATGGTGATGATAATGTTGTGTTTATGAAATAAAAAGAGGGGCTTAGCGTTTTAAGTTTGTACTTGCTAACATTTTATAGCAATGATTATTTGAGGAAGTCAGATTTTTTTTTTTTTTTTTTTTTTTTTTTTTTTTAAGTAGAAGCTAGGACCAGCTAGAGAAGGCTAAAAATTATCTGTTGACATGAGCTGGACACTGTTAGTATTTTTCAGATTATGAATGATTTAGCCCATAGAGTTATCTAAATGGAAGAGTAGTATTACAGAAAAAATGCTCCTTTGGTCACAGAGCCCTGTATTAGGATGCTGTTACACAAAGCCAGAGAACATGTGCCTGCAGGGACTACAGGAGAAGGGGCTCTCTCAAGAGTTGAATGAAGTTACACTGAGACACAGCATTTCTCAAGTCCTTTGGGGAAAAGAGCCGGGCACACACAATGCTCAAAGACCCCCAACAGTCACCCAATTGATCGTTAAGATGTACAGATCTATTCAACAAGAAATTGTTTTTAAATAAACACTGGTGCAGGGCACCTGGCAAGCTCAGCCAATAGAACACATGACTCTTGATCTCAGGGTCATGGGTTCAAGCCCCTTGGTGCCTCACTGTGAGTGGAGATCACTTAGAAATAAACACTGGTGAAATGTAGAAATCAGGGGTAAGTATTTTATTTAGCTTAAGTCCTCTTAATTCAATAAAAGTCATTCAAAGTTTACTCTAAAGGCAAAAGGTTTATCATACCTCATTTTTCACTTCCATGTTCTTAGTTTCAAAAGGTGATTTACTATCTTCACGTTTGTAGAAACTGAAATAAAGCAGCTGATTATAATACTTCTAGTACAGAGCCAATTAAGAGTAGGGGCCACAACGATGTTAAATGCTCAATCAATAGAATCCAGAAAGGGAAAAACAGCTTCTTCCAGAGAGAATCACAGTAGTAACAAAGCAAAACAGTCCAAGGCTGGCTATGAAATGGTTTACCCTGTACTGGGCTTGCCGCCTCTTTCAAAGCCACCTAATTAAAAGGGATATATACAGCCACGATCTCCAAGTCCCAGCTTCCCTATCTGCAAAATGGAGATAATCCTCACACGACCTCAACAGTTTCGAGGATCAAATGAGGTCATAGATGGAAACTGCTTTGCAAACTGGTAAATACCATGCCAGTAGGATTTTTGTATTTTAAAATCACAATTCGAGAGACACTGTGAGAGCTCTACCTCATCAAAATTCAGGAAAGAATACAGGATTACATAAAAGTAAGGCATTCTAAAGCTTTCATCATTACAAACACAAACTCACTTTAAGTTCTAACTGAATATGTACCATCTAATAAAATTATATTCATGAAAACTCAGTCCTAAGTCTGTAGAGCTGTTCATTTCAGATTTGCTTTTATGTTTATGTTATACTTCAATAAAAAGTAACTTCTACCTAGTTATTGCCTGCTTACCTCATTTGATCGTTACACTATCAAAACAAAAAAACCACCTTACTTTTAATGAATAAGAAAATCGCGCTTACTTGTACTGAACGGGTTTGCACACGATGCTGTGTGCTGACCAGTCCCTTCTCTGGCATGCTGTGGAGCAGTAGTACGTCTGCTTACACTGTGAGCACCTCAGCGACCCTACAGAACACACCCCACCACCACATCGCCAGTGTTTATTCCAAGTATTTGTTGCTGGGAGCAAGACATTTTCAAAGACCAGACATATCAAACACATTCCATTAATCACATCAAGATCACCTGAGGGGCACCCGGGTGGCTCAGCCGGTTAGGTGTCTGACCTCGGCTCAGGTCATGATCTCCCAGTTCGTGAATTTGAGCCCTGTGTCGGGCTCTGTGCTAACAGCTCGGAGCCTGGAGCCTGCTTCTGACTCTTTCTCTTTGCCCGTCCCCCACTCGCACTCTATCTCTCTTTTATTTTTTAAAAATTCTTTTAAAGATTACTTGAAAAGGATTATGCTGTTTATGATTAGGTGTTAAGATTAAACTTTCAAATCCCTCTCAAATTGCAAATAGGAATGCAAAGATGAATATGAGAGGCAGATAACTAACCTTCCTAAAGTAGAGCCCAGAATACATGTTTTTAAAAAAGCAATCAAAGGAAACAGAAAATGTGTGGCCATAAGAACATACTTGTGCAAACAGACTGATGTGGCTTATTATCTTGTGCCATTAAAAAAATACAAACCAAAAACTAATCAAGAGAATCACACCCAGAAAAACCCAGGAAGTTTTTTAGATAAAGTATTAAAAAATCCTATTAGTGGGGCACCTGGATGGTGCAGTCGGTTAAGCATCTGACTCTCGATTTTGGCTCGGGTCATCATCTCACGGTTCATGAGTTCAAGCCTCACATCAGGCTCTGTGCTGACGGCACGGAGCCTGCTTGGCATTCTCTCTCCCCCTCTCTTCCCCTCCCCCATTCATGCTCATTCTCTCAAAATAAATAAACTTTAAAAAAATGTTTTAAATCCTATTAGTATACAGGCAGAAAAAAAATATGTCATCTAAAAAACCAAGACAAAGCACATTATGAAACAACAATAAAACCTGGCTGACTTCGAATGCCTCTTCTCTAAAAGAGATAGAAAAAAACACAAAGGAGCTAACTATGCAAATAGCCAGTAAGCACATGAAATACTGCTCACTGATCATGAGGGAAATGCAAGGTAAAACCACAATGAGATACCTCTATACACCCAGGAAAAGGGCCAATATTGAAAAGACTGACAACACCAAATAACAAAGATGTGGAGCAACCAGAATTCAGTACCACTAGGAACATAAAATGAAACACCTACTGTGGAAAATGGTCTGGCTGTTTCCTCTAAAGTTCAACATATACCTACCCTTTGACTTAGCAGTTGTACTCCTAGGTATGTACCCAAGAGAGATGAAAACCTATGCTTACACAAGGACTTGTGCAAAAATATGTAGACCGTTCTATTCATAACAGCCAAAGCTAAACACAAGCAATCCAGTGATATAATCATACAAATACTACTTAACAAAAATTACAAAGAACATAGATTAATCTGAAAAATATTATTCTAAATGAAAAAAAAAGCTTTACACAGAGGAGTCAATACTGTAAGATTTCATTTATATGAAATTCACAAGCTGGAAAACTACTTTATGGTGCAAGAACAACTGTGGTTGCCTCTAGCAGTACAGAGACTGGAAGGGATGACGAGGGAAAGTTCTAAGAAGACAGAAATATTCTGTATCTTGATAGGGTCTGAGTCTGTGCATGTCAATATTATCACAAACAAAACTATAGAAAATAACAGGCGAAGAAGCGTCAAGAGCACAAAGGTACGGACAAACAAGAACTTTAAGATGTTGATAGCTGCTGAAGGTGAGATGCGTATACGGTGTGTACACACACACACACACACACACACACACACACACACACTACTGTTTACATTTAATAAGTTTTAAACTTTCCATAATAAAAATATTTTTCAGGGGCACCTAGGTGGCTCAGTCGGTTGAGCGTCCAACTCTTGATTTCGGCCCAGGTCATGAAGTGATCAGTTTAGATCTAGAGCACATGAGATTGAGCCCCACACCAGGCAATGTGCTTAGCGTGGAGCCTGCTTAAGATTCATTCATCCTCTTTCTGTCTCTCTCTCTCCCACTCCCCACCCCTCTCCCTTGCTCCTGCTCTCTCTCTAAAATAATATATATATTTTTTCAAATGTGTGAAAAAATAATCCAGACACCAGAGGGAAATATGCTTACCAAACAGGCCACATCGATGGCAAGTTGTTGATCGAAAAGGAGGTCCTAAGGATCTGAAGAGTGCTGAATTATTTATGGACAAGGAATTCCCAACCAACTTGTGCATTTTTTTTGACTTTGCAGGAGGCACATTATTGCTAGGCTTCTATTAAGAGAAGAGAATAGCAATATTAAAACTTGGTAGTACTTTTTTTTTTTTAATACTGTATTTGGGATTTCCTCTTCTGAGAAAGTAAGGTAGATGTACTTTTCCCTATTCCTCCCATTAAGTCCAACTAAAAAACCCTGGACGTTTATGTAAATAAACATAAGCTGACTTTGACAGAAAGCAGCAGACAGGCTAGGAAACTTGGGACCCAGAGAACAAGGCAACGAGTTTCTTGAGTTTTCCTTTTCTCTCATACACCCCAGACAGGGTGCTGGAGAAGCCAGCAACCCAGAAACGCCAAATGGTACAAACAATAAAAGCCCCAACAAAAAGTCTGCTCTCTTTAACCAAATGACCAGGAAACAGGCAGCACAGCAATACAGAAAACGTTCATCAATAACTGCTCTACCCTAAACAAACACCACGGAAAAAAGCTGTGGCCCTGTTCTAGGGTAGGGAGCTGGCACTTCATCCCTGGGGTCTCCCCATGAAGACCACATGGGGAACCTGGACTTCCACCCGGCAGGTACGAGTTCTCCCCCTCACCACCATTATTGGGGAAGTGGAAGAGAAGGCCTTGTGGACAATGAGGACTTCTCACCACCACTCAAGAGTGACGAGGGTCTCCAAACTCTCCCACCGCCTCCAACTCCCCACCCTGGCCCGCTTACTCTCTCCCCACTCTACCTGACTTCCACGTCAGTCAAGAGGCACTCATCACTCCCAGCCATGGAGGAGGTATCCCATGAGGCCCACGAGGAGTCAGGAACTCCCACCCTCACCCGAAGTAAGGAAGAGCATCCCCTTGAGTGTCAGAGGTTGAGTAGGGAACCTGGACATCTACTCTCACCTGGCAGCACCCACCTTCCTCTGTGTCAGAGGAAGCCAGCTAAAACAAAGTTTAAATAAGATACGGCATTTCATTAACATAACGCCCCAATGTGCCAGGTTCAATAGAAAATACCTTGCCATACTAAAAAACAGGAAAATCACAACTGAATGGGAAAAAAAAAAAAAAGATGTCAACATCAAGATGACAGAGATGTTTATTTGACAAAGATTTTTTTATTTTTTTTAACGTTTAGTTATTATTGAGAGACAGAGAGAGACAGTCAGCAGGCGAGGGGCAGAGAGAGAGGGAGACACAGAATCCCAAGCAGGCTCCAGGCTCCGAGCTGTCAGCACACAGCCCGATGCTGGGCTCAAACTCACAAACTACGAGATCATGACCTGAGCCGAAGTCAGATGCTTAACCAACTGAACCACCCAGGCACCCCTATTTGACAAAGATTTTATAGCAGTCATAAGTAATAAGCAATTACGAGCACACTTGAAACAAATGAAAAGAGTCTCAGCAAAGAAATGGAAAATATAAAGAAGAACCAAATGGAAGTTCTACAACTGAAGAGTAAAAGAAGAAATATTTTAAATGCAATTAGCAGAATGGAGGGGACAGAGGAAAGAATCTGTAAACTTGAAGACTGAACAATAGAAAATGCCTAATCTGAACATCAGAGAAAAAACCTAGTGATGAAAAAAAAAACTAAATTAACAGAGTCTCAAAGACCTATGGAACTATGACAAAATATTTAACATTCATGTCTTCAGAGTCACAGAAGGAGAAAGAAGGCAGAACTGAAGAAGTCCTGGGATGCCTGGGTGGCTCAGTCAGTTAAGCATCTGACTTCAGCTCAGGTCATGATCACAGTTTGTGGGTTTGAGCCCCAGGTCTGGCTCTGTGCTGACAGCTCAGAGCCTGGAACCTGCTTCAGATTCTGTCTCCCTCTCTCTCTGCCTGCCCCCCCAACTCTCTCTCAAAAATAAACAATTAGAACTGAAGAAGTTCTGAAATTAAAAAAAAAATGCCCCAAAGTCATATAATTTGGCAAAAGATAAAAATCAACAAAATCAAGAAGGTGAGCAAATTCCAAGCCAAATCAAAAAAATCCACACAAAGGCACATCTTAGTCAAATTCTTCAACCTAAAGACAAAAAAGCTTAGCAGAGAGAGGGAAAGCACATCTTACTTATGGGGAAAAAATAATTCAGATGAGAATAGATTTCTCATCAGATACCAGGAGAACAGAAGGAAATAGCACAACATTTCTCAAGTGCTGAAAGAAAAGAACCATTAGCTGAGAAACTTATCTAGGAAAAATATCCTGCAGAAAAGAAGAAATCAAGACATTCTTGAGTGAAAGAGAACTAAGAATTTGTCACCAGCAGACCTATCCTATATAAGAATGGCTGGCTAAAGGAAGTTCTCTAAACATAAAGGAAATGATAAAGGAAAGAACGCTGGACAAAAGAGGAGGAAGAACATATTAAACAAAAATACAGTAAGTACAACAGACTTCTAGAATAGAAGCATTTGTGAAGCAAAACTAAACTGAAAACAGATCATCAGAACTTTAACATCCCTCCCTCAACAAGGAATAGAACTAGACAGAAGATCAGTAAGAAACAGAAGAACTCAAGATCACCAACAACCAACAGATTCTGTTACACATTTACAGATCATTCTGCCCAACCACAGCAGAAGGGACATTGTTTTCAAATGCTAACAGAACGTATACTAAGACCATATACTGGGCCATAAAACAAACTTAAAAGATTTTAAGACATACAGAGGATGGTTTTCAACCAAAGTGGGCTCAAATTTGAAGTAGCAGTAACAAATAATCTGCCAATATTTGAAAATTAAACAATACACTTCTAAAGAACTCATTAGTCAAAGAGGAAGTCTCAAAGGAAATAAAAAATGCTGAAAAAAAAGAAAATATGACAAATCAAAATTTGTAGGACACAGTTAAAGCATTGCCAAGAGGGAAATTTATAGCACTAAGTTCACACGTTAGAAAAGAGGAAAAGTCTTAAATCAATAATCTAAATTCCCATCTTAAGAACCTAAAAACTAAGAAAAATAATGCTCAAAGCAAACAGAAGGAAACAATACAGCCAAAAACAGAAACCAATGAAATTAAAAATTAAAACTTGGGAGAAAAATCAATGAAACTAAACCTGGTTCTTTGAAAAGATCAATAAAATTGATCTCGCAAGACTGTTTGAAAACTAAACAAGACAGAAATGATCAGTATCAGGAATGAAACAATGTGTATCTTACTATAGACCATGAAGACAAATATGATAGTGAAATACTTTGAACTCTACACATATATATCTCATGATGTAGACAAAATGGACCAATTCCTCGCAAATCACAAATCACCACAATAGGACATAATTTGAATAGTCTTATAAATATTAAATAAATTGAAATAATTTTAAAACTCCTAAAAAATAAATCTTCATACTTATCTGGTTTTCACTGGCAAATACTACCAAATGTTTAAAAAATTAACACCAGTCCTATACAACCTCTTTTTCAGAAAGTTAATATTCCCTTTGCTCCCCAACCATACAAAGACAGTAAAAAAGAGAAAATTACAAACATTGCTCATAAAAACAGATGTAAAAATCCTTCTCAAAATGATACCAGATGTAATTCAGCAATATATAAAAATAATTATACACCATGACAAAGTGGAATTCATTCCAGAGATGTAAGGCTGGTTACGTTTATTTCTTTTTTTGAGAGGAAGACAGACAGCACGCAAGCACACACACACACGCAGAGGAGTGGCAGAGGGGGAGAGACACAGTCTTAAGCAGGATCCATGCCCAGTGCCCAGCCCAATGCGGGGCTCAATCTCATGACCCACATCATGACCCATCATGAGATCGTGACCTGAGCCAAAATCAAGAGCCAGATGTTTAACTGAGTCACCCAGGTGCCCCAAAGAATATTTTAAAACATCAACGAAATCCACCAAATTAACAGTCTAAAGGATCAATTATCAATGAATGAAGAAAAAGCATTTAGAAAAACTCCACACCAGGGCACCTGGGTGGCTCAGTCAGTTAAGTGTCCAACTTTGGCTCAGGTCATGATCTCCTGGCTCCTGAGTTCGGGCCTACGTAAGATCCTCCGTCTCCCTCCGAAGCCCTGCTTTGGATCCACTATGTCTGTCTGTCTGTCTCACAAATAAACATTAAAAAAAAAATAAAAACTCAACACTGATTCACAATAAAAACCATCAAAAAAAGTAGAAATAGAAAATTTCATCAACTTGATAAGGCTCATCTACAAAAAGCCTACAGCTAACATTACACTTAATAGTGAAAGACTCAATGCTTTCCCACTGAGTTTGGAAATAAAGCAAGATATCCATTGTCCCCACTCTTATTCAACACAGGGTTAGAAGTTCCAGCCAGTGCAATAAAGAAAAAAAAAAAAGAAAGAAAAAAAAAAAGGAAATATAAAGCACATATATTGAAAAGAAATAAAACTGTTCCTCTTTGCAGAAGATAAAATTGCCTATATAGAAAATACCAAGGTATGTCTAAAAAAAAAAAAAAAAAAATCCCTAAAGTGACTTCAGCAAAGTCACAGGATGCAAGAGAAACATGCAAAACCATATTTATATATATTAGCCACGAACATGACAACACATGGAAATAAAAAATATAATAGCATTTACAATCACTAAAAAAAACCACCTAGGTGTAAATATAATAACATGTGCACAGAACTTATAAGCTGAAAACTACGAAATGAAAGAAATCAAAGACCTAAGTAAAAATGAAGAGAGAGATTATATTCATGGACTGGAAGATTCAACACAACAAAGATACCCATAATCCTTAAGTTGATATACAGGTTTAATACAATTCCTATCAAAATCTCAGCAAGACTTTTTGCAGATATGGACAAGATTATCCTAGAATGTATATTGGAAGGCATATGAGCTACATACAAGCTAAAACAATCATGAAAAAAAAAAAAAGCGTGGGGCGGGGGGACGCCTGAGTGGCTCAGTCGGTTAAGTGTCTGTGCAGACAGCTCAGAGCCTGGAGCCTGTTTCAGATTCTGTTTCCTCCTCTCTCTGCGCCTCCCCCGCTCGTGCTCTGTCGATCTCTCTCAAAATAAATAAACATTTAAAAAAAAAAAAAAAAAGTGGGAGGAATCACAGTACCCAACTTCAAGACTTACTACATAGCTCCAGTAATGTATGGTATTGTGGGAGGAATATATAGATAGGTCAATGGAAAACAAGAGAAAATCCAGAATAGACCCACACAAATATGCCCAATTAACTTTTGATAAAAGTACAAAAGCAATTCAGTGGAGGAAATACATCATCTTTAACAAATAGGGCTAGAGAAATTAGACATTAAAAAAAAAAAATCAACCTTGACCTAAGTCTCACAACTTTAACTCAAAATGGACCACAAATCTAAATGTAAAACTATAAAACTTTTTGGGAAAAAAAAATTTTTTTTTCCTGAAGCCCAAGTAGCAAGAGTTTCTAGACTGGACACCAAAAGCATAATCCATAAAAGGAAAAATAGATCAGGACATCATTAAAATTAAAAACTTCTGCTCTGCGAAACACCCTAGTAAGAGCATGAAAAGACAAGCTACAGACTGGGAGAGAACATGTGTGAATCACAAGTTTGACAAAAGACTAGAATCTGGGATATATAAAGATCTTTCAAAACTCAGCAGTTAAAAAAATAAACAATCCATATTAGAAAATGAACAAAAGGTATGAATAAACATTTCACCAAAAAGGATATACACATGGCAAATACGTACGTGAAAAGGTGTTTATCATTAGCCATTAGGGGGAGCACAAAATCACGATGAAATATCACCACATACCTATGAGAATGGGGGCGATAAAAATACAACCACCGCCAAATTCTGGTGGTGATGCTGGATGCAGATTTTCTCAGTGCAAACATACAATGGTATAGCTATGCTAGAAAACACTTTAGTAGTTTCTTAAATATGTGATACTGTATGATCCAGAAATTATACTCCTGGGCCTTTGTCCCAGAGCAAAAATAAACAAAAACAAAAAGCTTATGTTCACATAAACCTTGCATGTGAATATTTAGAACAGTTTTAGCTGGAAGAGTCAAAAACTGGAAACAATACAGATGTACTTCAACATGTGAATGTTAAACCATGGACTACTACTCAGCAATAAAAACAGAATTATGGATACAACAGCCTAGATGAATCTCCAGAGAATTATGCTAAGTGAAAATACCCAATCCCAAGAGGTTACATACTGTAGGACTCCATTTATACAACATCCTTGAAATGACAAAACTGTGGATGTGGATTAGATTTAGTGGCTTCCGTGGATTAAGGAAGTGGTAAGGGCAAGAGCGAAATGGATAGGACCATAAAAAAAGCATGCAAGGGAATGATGGAAATGTTCTGTATCCTGACTCTATCACTGTCAATCTCCTGGTTGTCATATTATACAAAGTTCTGCAGCAAGTTAGCAAGTTACCACAGGGAAAAACGGGGAAACAGCTACACAGGATCTGTATTATTTCTGCACGTCAACTGCTGAGTTGCATTTACAATTGCATGGTAATCTACAATTACCTAAAAAGAAAGAATTGTTTTTAAAAGGTACTAGGTTAGGGGCGCCTGGGTGGCTCAGTGGGTTGAGCGTCCGGCTTTGGCTTGGGTGATGATCTCACTGTTTGTTGAGTTAGAGCTCCGCGTCGGGCTCTGTGCTGACAGCTCAGAGCCTGGAGCCTGCTTTGGATTCTGTGTCTCCCTTTCTCTCGGCTCCTCCCCTGCTTGTACCCTGTCTCTCTCTCTCTCTCTCAAAAATAAACATTAAAAAAATTATAATTAAAAAAAAAAACAGGTACTAGGTTAAAGAAATGGAAGCTCGACCTTGACTAATATCTGAAAATTGAATAATTCTTCATTAACACAATACAAAGTATGTTTAGAATCTTTTACCCAAACAAAACCACAAAACAGAAAAAAAAAAAAAAAAGTCCTGACACATCACACTACTACTTACTTCTTTGGGTGGTGAATTGTTTGCAACATTTAATGGTGACACTGAGTTTCCTAGAGAGGGAAAACATAAAAGCCAAATATTACTTTGTTCCTAGAAATGTACAATACCATAATTAGATATTCAAATAATAAAATTATACCATAATAGCCTTAAAGGTACACTAAACAATCCTACTTTTTCCTAATGATAAAGGATTTGCCTGAAACTTCCTTAAATACCAATCTTCTTACTGTGAACTTTTCTCAATTCACTAAGGCAGCAGTTCTCAGACATTTTTGAACACCAAACTCATTTACACACTTAGAAATTACTGAGAACCTCAAAGAGATTTTGTTTATATGGCTCATGTCTGTCGATATTCACTAATACTAGAAATTAAGGGGTGCCTGGCTGGTTCAATCAATAAAGCATGTGACTCTTGATCTCAGGGTTGTGAGCTGAAGCCCCACACCGGGGCTTACTTAATTTAAAATTAAAGCTAACTTAATTTAAAAAAAATGTTAAAAAAAAAGAAATTATAATTAGAAATTTTAAACTTTTAAAATTAAAAACATTTAAACATAAATTATTACATGTAGACATGGTTGTTTTTATTTTTAAAGCAAATACATTTTCTAAAGCAAAAAAAAAAATTATGAGTAGCACTGTTTTACATTTTTGCACCTCTCTTTAATGTTTGGTTTAATGATAGACTCACATCTGCTTTTGCATTCAATCCACTGTGATATGTTGCTTTGATTGAAGCATCTAAAGGAAACCTGGCCTCTCACAGACACATGGTTACAAAAAGGAGAAGTATTTAACGGCCTTCTCAGATAATTACGGATATTTTCCTTTAATATCATGCCAAAACTCAAGGGGTAGGTAGTTTAAGGAGTAGCTGCAAGGTGGAATCTAAAACTTTTTCATAATGTGACACCGAAATCCACTGATTCATCTTGTACCTTGAGTGGATTTATACGTTTGCACTTTGATTCATGAACGCACATTCATTCATACATGTTTAACCCATACGTGACTTCGCAACATCACACACTGGTCATTTGGAAAAGACTGAGAAACTCTGAGTTACGCAGATCTTCCAAATGTGGACGATTTCATTTTACAATAGTGGAAAAATTCACGTGTGTTAGTTAACATCCCTCTGCATCTCACGAGGACAGTCTTTATTTTTAAGTATTGAGAAGATGTCACACAGAGTGGCAGATACAAGCTTCCTGAAATTCTCATTTTTGCATAAAAGCTCGAATTTTATCATTAGCAACAAAATACTGTCAGGTGTATTCCTTGAGGAGACAGGCTCACTTTGTTCATTTTTGAGACTGCCACATCTCTAGATCTGAATAACCAAAGTTTGTCACTGTCATTCTTTTCAAGTAGAAATGATGTTCAAAGAAAAAAGTTTCCATACAGCTCAGAACTCAATCACACACACGCTCTTCATACTTCGTTATGAAGCAGAAGCTGGGGATAATTCCCATTTTGTTACTACAAATACCTGTACGCAAGGTTCAAGATTTCGTAATAACTCTTACTGCTTTGTCAAGGACGTACTTTAGTAAAACTGGCATTTCCACCTTTGTCTGTCTTAACTACAAGTGCATAGCGATGAAAAACTCGGTGAGCACTAACCCAGGCTGGTGTCCCTACGTGGGGCTAACAAGCACCACTGGTTTACTCATCTTTGCTTTTGCACCAGCGTGAAGTTGGCACAACAAAGGCAGCAAATGATTTCTGAGATTCAGAAAATAGTTTTGACCTCTCGGAAAACCCCGTGCCAGAACTACATCACCACAACATTAAAAGATCGTATCTGATACACATTCATCCAGGGCCCAGCCTCCTTAAAAACCAGGTTTTTAGGACTGAGGACTAAAGGGGGGAAAAAAAAAAACCCCAAAACCACCTCATGAAACAATTTAATGTATTAGCTACATTTTTGTGAGCTTTTGTATGCATCCAATTTGCATAGTATTTTTTAAATATGGTCAATCTGTAGAGTTCCCATAAAAAGCCAGAGTACAGTATTTCCTTTCTCCACTCCTAGTCCTTCAGTTGTGGGGGTGGGAGGGGCTCCTCTGGAGATAGACATTCTCTCCTCAGGAAGCCTTTTTGTGATGAATCTAGTCAAAGGCAGCTACTTGACACCTGGTTTTTCCTTCTAGATTCATATTTAAATGCAAATACTATAAGGTGGCCATTTCGTTATTCTGTTAATAGCCCATGGGTGTGTAATTACATACTTGTGATAAGCCAAAGAAACCACCAGAATCGAGAAGTATCAAACCTGTAGTTTCCACTTACCTGTAGGCAACGTTTTCCTGTCTCCTTTGGATCCAGTCACCTCTCCGCTGAGGCTATTAGAGTTTGAAGACACTGAATTGTCTTCCTGACTAGCCAAATACTGTTTGGTTTGCTCACAAAGCAAAAAATTGTTCTTTTTATTTCCATTCTCTGGACTTTTCAACCGGAAGTTAGGGTGGTTAGCATGTCCTCCAGGACTTCTTAAAGAATCACATGGTGGAAGCTTGTTTTCATTTTTCTCAAAATTAAATGGCTCTGTCATTTTATAAGTAGATGCCTCCAAATGATTTCTGGACATCATACTACGCGGCGATGCAACGTTCACAGAAGTCTACGGGAAGAAGCATATTTACAAGGAAATTTTTAATTACAAAAGTAGAAGCATTGTAGGCCCAGGTGATTTCTTTTTATGTAACAGGTAATGCTCCTGAATGATTCCAAAGCAGAGGTAACTGTGATATCACAGCCTGGCCTAAAGGCAAAAGAAAAAAAACAATTCGATTCTCTATCGATAAGTACAAACTCCCAAGTTTCACACAATTCAACCACAGACAAAAAACTAACAACTCAAGAGACATCAAGAATAATCTCAGAGTTCGACACCGTTTCTTACTTTAAAAAGCTTTTGAAACGATAGAACTTTCACATTTTAAAAGAAATATTTCCAACTCAGTGCATGCAACTTAAAGGTGAAATACAATAAAGGGCATTGTTTTCATCGGGTCATTGCCTACCTTTCTAGAATCTCTCTACTGGCTCCTATTTAGATGGTATGACCTTGTATCTGCTGAGCCCAGCTCCCCAATGGCCACCCCCCTCCGTCCCCACCTCTCTCATCCCCCAGGTTAGCTCCTTTCTTCCCAGCCATCCTTCAGTTTGCTTCAGCTGACCTCCATGCGATCTGTTTTTCTTCCCAAGGCCTCTGCTTTGATCATCTCCAGCTGCGCTTCCATAAACTGTAACTTGTATCTACTGTTTTTCAGGATTATCTGTGTGCATCCTTCTCTGAAAAGAAGGTAGCATATTGTTGCAACGTGCCTCTGAAAAACCTCCATCCAGACCTTATGCTGGCTTGTTGTTTTTCTCTTACTCTTAAAGAACACTAAGTGTCCTGCCCAAGGGAAGTAATAAAAGTGGACAAACAACTTTTCTTTGTGTAGTGAGTTACCACCGCTTGTCTATTGACTGCAGGCAAAACTGCCTATCGTTCCAAAACTGCTCAAAAAAAAAAGCCACAAAAAATTAAACTGGTATGAGTATCATCTAAATGTTGCTTAACATTGTTTTAAATAGAAGATAAAGAAATAGCAGAAAAGTCCTCCTCCTGGTGTCCTAAAATGCCTATTTCATTTCCTGCTTTAAATTAGGCCTAGCCTAATCCATGACGATAGAGAAAAAAATAATGAAATAAAAAGAAACACACAGGCACACTCAAAGGTGGGGAACTCTCTGAGGACCAGATCCTGGAAAGATCCCTAACACAAGGCCTGCAGATAGGCAGTCACAGTGAGAGATCCTGCAGCTGCCAGGGAAAGCACACCTACACTGAAGAAAGTTGGACGCGGTAAGAAATACCGTGGACACTGAGTTACAAAAGAGAAGTAACTTCCAGGGGAAACTGGGTGAGGGTAGGAATACGGAGTAATGCCACACACTCTGTACAAGAAATTTAAAGAATGTGCATTTCCCAGGGTGTGTGGGTGACGTAGTCAGGTAAGTGTCCAACTGCTGGTTTCGGCTCAGGTCATAATCTCACGGTTCCAGAGTTCGATCCCCATATCGGGTTCCATGCTGACAGTGCAAAGCCTGCTTGGGATTCTCTTTCTCTGCCCTTCCCACATGTGCTCTCTCAAAATAAAAGGATAAACTTATTAAAAAAATGCATTAACATATTAGGGTAACTACTAGAAGAACAAAAACAATACATGAATTTAAAATTACTGAAGAAAAAAATAAAATTACTGAAGAAAAAATCTCAGTCTAACAGAAAAAAAAAAAAATTCAAGCATGGTCAGTGGAAAACGTCAAATGTGACAGAACCAAATCCAAGTATCAGTGATTGAGTCTCAATTAAAAGAGAAAAAGACTTAGGGAGAAAAAGATCCAGCTAAATGTTATGCATAAGCAGCAGAGATAAAACAAAATTATATAGCAATGTTGTAAATAACAGAACTAAAACACATGCTATGCAAACAACCAAAAAAAAAAGGTGGAATACTAATATTAATAGCCGATAAAAATAGACCTCAACTTCAAAAATATCGGGAGTGCTGGGGTGCCTGGGTGGCTCAGTCGGTTGAGCAACTGACTTCGGCTCAGGTCATGATCTCACGGTTTGTGAGTTCGAGCCCCACGTTGGGCTCTGTGCTAACAGCTCAGAGCCTGGACCCTGCTTCAGATTCTGTGTCTCCCTCTCTCTCTGCCCCTCCTCTACTCATGCTCTGTCTCAGAAAAAAATAAACATTAAAAAAAATTTTTTTTAAATGTCAGGAGTGCCTTAGACAGTTGTCAAGATACAGAAAGCAAGTGGTGATATTTTAAATACCACGATGAATACAACCAAAAGCATTCATTTTTCCAATACTGGGCATATACTGGACTAGAAAGGCCACCCCAACAAACTCCAGAAACACTAATGCCATGTTCGCTCATCACAGTACACAAACCTCCATCTCAGGTTTTATTTCCCAGGGAATCAGCCTACAACAACTACATTAGAAGATGAAGCGTTCTGGGGTTTTTTGTTTGTTTAAAAGTGGTAAAATATCACGAAGAAAATGATAGCAAACATGACTCTATAAAACAAAAACTTCCAAGAAATAGCAAAGAGGCCAGGAAATAAAGATTAACACATAGGTGAAAAATTCAACACCAAAATTTTTAAAAATGGGATAAATAGTAAAAACATTCGGATACTGTAGCAGACACTGTGATTGACCCAAAAAGGCCATCTTCTACCTTCGATTTGTCAGCTGGCACTAGAGACAACACTGGCCATAATCAATCCTCCTGAGGAGAACTTCCCAGAAAGCTCTGTCCTTTCTTGATGAACATGGACAGGTTTGGCTAGCAGGATCCTTCACCCCTTTCTTCCTATAACGCAATCAGGAAGCTTAAATAAGCAAAAGGAAGAACACACACTCTAAGGTTCGTAGAACTGGAAAGGCAGAGCACCTGGGGTCTCTGGCGGTAACCTGGAGTCAGTTCGTCAGCTCTGATCTATGCATAGACTTGCTATGGCATCAAATAAACCCATGAGTTTTCTGTTATTTGCAGCACAATTGATAGATACCAATAAAATATGTGAGCAAAAGTTATGAACAGAATGCATAAAAGATGAAGACTGGTTGATAAACATAGGGGTAAAAACATTCAACCTCATTTGTAATAAAAAACAAAAATTGAAATTAAGTAACTTATTTTCTACCCAGCATGAGTGTGATTAAAAAGGACACTCATTACTGCAGGGAATATAAAGTAATATGTTCTTACTGGGAGACAATTTGAATATACATACATACATACACATATGTATATGTATGTCTCTAAGTATACATTCTTAAGATATCAATGTATTCTTAAACTTTTTTAATGTTTATTTTTGAGACAGAGACAGAACATGGTGGGGGGAAGGGGGGCAGAGAGAGAGGGAGACACAGAATCCAAAGCAGGCTCCAGGCTCTGAGCTATCAGTACAGAGCCTGACGTGGGGTTCGAACTCCTGAACCGTGAGATCATGACCTGAGCCGAAGTCGGACACTCGAGCTACCCAGGCACCCTGAGATATAGATGTTTTTTTAAAAACATTCCTAGTCACTCATCTGGCAACTCTACTTCTAGAAATCATCCCATTAAAGTAATCCTAAATAACAAAAATCCTATTTAAAATGATGAAAAATACTGGAGAAAAAAGTTAACTGTGATGCCATTACTAAATAGAATATTAACGTTACCATTTAGGGTCCTAGTTTTAAAAATATTGTGAAATGTGTTAGAACAGCAAATGAAAAATCAGAAACACTGTATATTCAATATAATGACTGGAAAAAAAAATAACCCCTGCATGTAAGCATGATCAATGAAATACATTAAATTTTAAAACAATGAGTGTTGTGTAAAGTAGGTTGACAAAGGAATCTTTTTCACTATATATAATTTTCCAAATTATAAGAATTACTTTTATAGAAAAAAGCATTTTAAAGATTAAAACATCTCGGGGCGCCTGGGTGGCTCAGTCAGTTAAGCGGCCGACTTCGGCTCAGGTCATGATCTCACGGTCTGTGAGTTCGAGCCCCGCGTCGGGCTCTGTGCTGACAGCTCAGAGCCTGGAGCCTGCTTCAGATTCTGTGTCTCCCTCTCGCTGACCCTCCCCTGTTCATGCTCTGTCTCTGTCTCAAAAATAAATAAAACGTTAAAAAAATAAAAAAAAAAAAAAAAAAGATTGAAACATCTCTGGGGCATCTCGGAGGCTCAGTTGATTAACCGTCCGACTTCAGCTCAGGTCATGATCTCATGGCTCGGCTGGTGAGTTACAGCTCAAGCCCTGTATCAGGCTCTGTGCTGATAGCTCAGAGCCTGAAGCCTGCTTCAGACTCTGTCTCCCTCTTTCTCTGCCCTTCCCCCACTCATGCTCTCTCTCAAAAATAAACATCAAAAAAAATTTAAAGATTAAAATATCCTTAAAAATTAAAATATTACTATGACATTTAAATTGAGCCTATTTCTCCTAAAGTGTAGTTAATTCTAAACCAAGTAAAGGATCAAGTAATATTTAAACCACAAAAGTAGGGTATAGTCCTCTTCTCAAGACACCAGTGGGACCCTCAATACACAACATGTAACTCCCAAAATAGCCTTTCCTAACTTTGTCATTTAGTAAGGCTGACAATCAATCCACAGTCACTTTCCACCCTGTATTACAGTTAGCTATAGACAATTACGTCCGTCTTCTAGGTTATTTTAAGTAGCTTGAGTGCAGGAACCATGTCTTCTTAAAACCATTAACAAAAACCCCCTGATTTCCCATAGCACCCACCATGGTGTTTTTGTACAGTGAAGTATTCAAAAGATATTTGAATCTTTTTTAATTTTTTTTTTTAACGTTTATTTATTTTTGAGAGAGAGAGAGACAGAGCATGAACGGGGGAGAGTCAGAGAGAGGGAGACACAGAATCTGAAACAGGCTCCAGGCTCTGAGCTCTCAGCACAGAGCCCAACGCGGGGCTTGAACTCATGGACTGTGAGATCATGACCTGAGCCGAAGTCGGCCCCTTAACCGACTGAGCCACCCAGGTGCCCCAGATATTTGAATCTTTTGATAGAAAACTACTTAAAAGACACTGCTGCACTATTTTCATGACAATCTCGACAGGAAAAATGAAATTCATTATCTGAAATTATATTTGGCAGTCTTAAACAGAGAATTACATCATGTTATGAGGTTTTCTGAAATTTAATAGCAAAACCTCAAGTCTTACATCCACTCTTACAAACTCCAAAAATTAGCCAACAAATTTGACTTCAGGAACAACAGAATCAGTCTTAGACCCAATGTACAAGTGTAAGCAGCAAATAAAAAGGTGAAATATGTAGGTTAGAAAGACACCTCACTTGCCTCACCCTATTCAGGAATTTTCATTCCAACGCCCAGAGCAAATAGTGGTGAAGACCTGTTCTATAACTAGAGGCTTTTAACTTCCTTTAATTTTGGACAGCCAACTGTACTGCATTCTTTTTTATAAGATAATTCACTCCTCCCCCCCCCCCCCCCAATTCTGTTGCTGCCCTGTAATCACTACCTTTCAAATATCTGAGATGTCCCACCAGGTCAACTTTCCTCCAGGTCCTTCACCAGCTGATGTAGCACCTTCCGGAGTCCTCACAAGTCTGGACTTTCTCTAGTTCACCAGAAACCTTCATATAGACAGGCTTCTTCTAACAGAGCACAGGACTGCAGACGTGAGCCAACAGCAGGGAGGCAGAATCATACTCCCCCTTACTTTGAACACTAACCACTTCCACTCATGCTCTAGCTTTTGGAGCGGCAGCCTGGAATTCTGTGAGTGCATGTAAAACCTGCAATTACCTAAAATCTTGTAGAATTTAATTTTTTTAAAAAGTGTTTATTATCGTATTAAAAATGCCTTTTTTGATTTACAATCCTATCGATTCTTTTTCTTTTTTAATTTATTTTGAGAGAGAAAGAAAGTGCATGTGTGCACACAAGTGGGGTAGGTGCAGAGAGAGAGGGAGAAACCGAATCCCAAGCAGACTCTGTGCTCGATCCCACGAACTGTGAGATCATGACCTGCGCTGAAATCAAGAGCCAGACGCCGAACCAACTGAGACACCCAGGTGCCCCTACAGTTCTATCAATTCTAACACATGTATTTTGACATTAAAAAACACTTGTAAAAAACCTGCAATTATCCCTACTTGGCTTCATCCTGTGTCAATCACTGGGCATGCTCGAATCTGGAGTGGGCAGACACTATTCCATAATGCCATGCTTCCCAACCTCGGGCTACAGACTTCCGGTATACAGGTACAGAGAGGTATCAGACACTGTTACAAGGGTCATGAGACCTCATAGGCTAATCTTACCCAGGTGTAAAACAAGCAGTTTCCCCTATATACAATGTACTATTTTTTACATGCTACTGGTGGTAAGAATTTATAACCATTCCCAAATCCATAGGAATTAGTTATGTATTTCCTTAACCTAACACAAGACGTTAATTAGGAGGGTCCCCAAATTTATGTTAATCACTGATGTAATAAAAGAGCAATGGAATGGAAGTGACTACTGAGAGTTCTACAGGCAAAAATAAGGCCTTAGCTTTGTACTGTAAATTTTGTTCTGGGCTTCATGATTTGACATCAATAAAACAAGAAGCTCCCTGAGGGCAAGCCTTTTCTTTTACTCCCTTGGGATCCCGCTCCCCCCTCTTCCATGTGGCCAGGAGCATCCCAGCATACATCTGCAACCAGTGACAGTAAGCCTTCTCCTTCCTTCCCAGAACACTACAGCCTAGAGGCTAAAGTGAATTTTTACCGCTGTGCATTGTCCTTTAATACCAAAAGTACTTGCGACAGATACTGAGCTGTGATTTTTTCTTCTCTGATGTTTGCTTTTGCTTTCCCCACGCGTTCAGAGAGAATGGCTACTCAAAGGAAACACTCAGTTTTAAAGCTGTGAAACCCAATGGTTCAGCAGAACACAAGTTTTAAATTTAAGCGGGTCAGACCCAAATCTGAGCAAAGGCTCATCTTCCTCTTTCAGCTATGCTATCTCAACCCCATTAGGATTCAGTTTCTGCAAAACGCGGCCAACCTTACTCACTTCCTCATAACACTTACCCATGAAGATTAAGTTTGAGAATGTAAGACTTAGCACCGTGGCCGGTGCTCACAAAGTGCGTAAAAGGCAGCTATGATCTCGACTTTACTTCCATCCCACTCCCACCAAGAACTTTTTCTACTCATGAGTAACTACTTTGCCCACTTAAGTAATCTGAGGTTTAAAGTATTCCTACGTCCTTATTCCTCCAGCTGAGCGAGGGGGACCTGGGCGGGTGAACTAACTTGCCAACCATCCCCTCCCCACACCCCCGCGCGCCAGAGCGAGCACCCTTGCACAGCGGAGATGAAAATCCAGGTCTGATTCCTAGATCGTGCCGCTTCGCATTCAATACCCTTAGAGCTCAATAAGGAAACTAGAAGCACCTTCTCACACTCCAGAGGCCAACCAAGCCAGCGTATTCATAGCAAGGACTCAAGTGCTAACTGTGATTGGCGCCCAGCAGACACGCTACAAACCCTCGCCAAAGGAACCAGGGCTGGCTCGCCCGTATCCCGCTAAAGCCATGGCGCATCTACGTTCCCTACAGAAGGCAGGAAGTAGGGGGAAAGTCTAGGCAGCGTTAAGTGTCGTTTGCACAGGCAGCTTCGAAGCTAAACGAAAGCAGTGACTGAATCCACAAACTAGTTTCTTTTGGCGACCAGAGAAAACAGCTCCTCGAATGGGATCCCAGGGAACGTTCACATTTTGGAGGATCACGCCCGGAAGTACTATTTTCTAAACTTACGGCAGAGCCCCCCACCCCCCCCCCACCCCCGCCACTTTGCCCGGGGGCTCAAGTCTTACGGCTCTCGCCCCTCCCCCACCACAACCTCCAACCCTAAACCTGCCCTTCCCAGCCAAGGCTCCGAGGGCCCCAACACCCTTCCATCCTCTCTCCACTTCCAGGCCCCTTGTGCCCGCTCAACGCCCGACCTCAACGCCCGACCCTAACGTCCAGCGCCCAACGTCCGGTCCCCAACGACTGAAGCCCCGAAGGCCTCACGCAGTCCCTTTTCGCTCCGCCACGCGCCTGGGAACCCTGACCTGGTAGGAGGCAAAAGGGCCGCCGACCCCGACCCGTCTCTGAAGCCCGGCCGTGGTGGCGGCCGCCGGTGCCCGGGAACCCCGCCGTCCAGGTGCGCTTCCGGCACTCACCTCATCTCCGAAGTCCGGCCCGGCGCCAGAGCGGCGCCTGCGCAGTCCGCGCGCACGTGCGCTCCGCGACGCCCCCGCGCGCCCTCCGTGCGCTGGGGCAGCAGAGCTCTGGTCTCCCGGCCACGTCATTGTGCTCCGGTGCCGCGTGCTCACGAAGTTCTTCTGCGGAGACGCCGTAGCTATTCCGGCTGCTTCTAGAAATGTGGCCCTGCGAACGCGGACGGCGAATTTTGAGCGCAAAGACGCAAACGGACTCCCTAAAGGTCCCTTGGGTCGCATTAACCACTTAAAGTCTTGCAAGGTTTTTCAAATTAATCTGCTACCTCTGCCTGGTCTTGGAAACTAAATACAGGTGGTCACTTTTTTCTTCCCCCAAGTGCACCTGGTTATGTGTTGGTGCTACTTAAATACTTAGAAAACTTTGGGGGAGGGGGGGGCGGACTAGGGGCCTTTCAAAAAAATTGAGAAGAAACCTGGTACCCCCCTGTAGTGATCACCAAGTTTGAACATTGCCAATTCACGGTGGATCTTGTCTGCATCTGTACCCCTCACACACTCCTGTTGTTTGGAAGCAAATCCTGACTTGTATCTTTTTTTCCTTTATAATGGATTTTTTTTTAATTTGTTATTTTTGAGAGACTGCGCGCTAATGGGGGAGGAGCAGAGAGATAGGGTTGGAACTCAGGAACCATGAGATCATGACCTGTGCCGAAGTTGGTCCCTTAACCGACTGAGCCACCCAGGTGCCCCATAATGGATTTTTTTTTTAGAACAGTTTTAGATTTACAGAATAAGTTGAGAAGCTAGTAGTTTCTCACATTAACCACACCCGGTTTCCCCTTAGTAGGACACATTAGCTACAATTAAGGAACCAACATTGATACATTGTTACTAAAGTCCAGGGTTTATTTAGATTTCCTCAGTTTTTACCTACTGTCCTTTTTCTGAGCCAGAATTCCATTCAGGATACCACATTTTTACATTTCGCTGTCATATCACCTTAGGCTCTTCTAGGTTATGGCAGTTTTTCCGACTTCCCCTGTTTTGATGACCTTGATAGTTTCCAGGAGTGAGTACTTGTTAGGCATCTTGTAAGATTCCCCCACTGTCAGTTTCATGGTTCTCTCATGATAAGACTGGAGTTAATAGGTTTTTGGAAAGAAGGCTACAGAGGGAAAGTGCCATTCATATTGCATCATACCAAGTGCACATCCTTGGATGTGATTCATGACAGTTGATGCTTTCCACCTGTAGAGTGCAAGATCGCGTCCCTCAGGTCAAATTGTGATGTAATCAGGAAAGCAGCCAAGGGTACTGCAGCTAACACCAGGTATCACCAAAACCAGTATAGACTGGAAGTACTGAAGGGTAATAATCTGTAAGGCCTGGAAGAATCAGGAGCTGATAATCACTAGCACTAAAAGAAACCTGCAAAGGCCCAAGATTGATTAAACTTCTCTTAAAAGGGAGGATTTCTGCAGCAAACTGCCAGATTCTCTGGGTGTTGACCTTTCCTCATCTGACCGCCTGCTGCCGAGGGCTCTGCCTGAGTGATCTCTAAACATAATAGAGACCCTCAACTTTTTGAACATATTAAGCAGTAGGTGCCTAGAGCTGGCCCAGAACCTACCAAGTCTTCATCTTAACTGTGTGCTCGCACACTGACTTTGTTTTGTTCATTAACTTCTTATCCTTATCGTATCTCGTATGTTGCATGACTTTATATAGTACATGGTGTGATGTGTAGGAAGCCAAATTAAACGCATAGAGACCTCATTGAGTTTAGAATCCTGAATCTGCTTTACGGTTACATTAATCTTGCTTTATGATGGAATAAAACTGACATTGTGGAAAGACACAATTCATACATACCTTTATAACATGCTTGCGACATACCCCCCGACTGGTGGTGTTCCTCAGGTTTCTGTACTCTAAAGTTAACTTTTGTTTTCCCTCTCTTTGCATATTGTACACTTTGGAAGGAAGTCATTATACACCATCTACACCTAAGAAAGAGGAGTTATGCTTCCCCTCTTTAAGGACTCTCAGCACAGAGACCAATGTGGGACTCAATCCCACATATTGAGGGATCATGACTCAAGCTGAAAGCGAGAATCAGGCGCTTAATCTACTGAGCCACCCAGGTGGCCCACTAATAATTTCTTAATATCATAAAATTTGTATTTAAAATTTCCAGCGTCTCACATGATTTTTAATAATTATGTTCAAATCAGGTTCCAAACAAGATCCTCTATTTGTATTCAGTACTATACTTTAAAAAGATTTCCTTTTTTTTAAATTTAGTTTATTTTTTCTAACTTGTTTTGACAGAGAAATAGCAAATGAGGGAAGGGCAGAGAGAGGGAGATAGACTCCTAAGCAGGTTCCATGCTATCAACGCAGAGCCCGACACAGGGCTGGAACTCATGAACCATGAGACCATGCATGAACAGAGCCGAAGAGTTGGACGCCTAACCAACTGAGCCACCGAGGCACCCCAAAAGAGATTTCCTTTTAATGATTTTCTTGCAATTTATATATTGGAGTTATGGCAGGGGCATCTGGGTGGCTCCATCAGCTGAGCGTCTGACTTCAGCTCAAGTCATGATCTCACAGTTTGTGGGTTCAAGCCCTGTGTCTGGCTCTGTGCTAAACACTTGCTCAGAGCCTGGAGCCTGCTTTGGATTCTGTGTCTCCTTCTCTCTCTGCCCCTCCCCAGCTCACACTCTGTCTCACTCTGTCTCTCAAAAATAAATAAATGTAAAAACAAACAAACAAAAAATGAAGTAATGGGAGTTTTTCTTAGATTCAATTTTGAGCACATCTCCTCTGGTAAGAATACTTCACAGGTGGTATTGTGTTCCTCTATTGCATCACATCAGAAGACACTTCATTATCTAGTTGTGTCTCTTTGAGAAATACTAAAATTGACGTATCAGGTTCAAGTGTTGTCAGCCCCATCCATCTACTGTAAAGTTTTCCACTGGCTTTTCTTCTAATGATTTTAGACTCATTGATGATCGTTAACTAGGTCCATTATTTCATCAGGCCTAGAAAAATGGAAAAAATCTATCTTCTGCATTTATTATCTGTTATTCTGTGAAGAACTTTCCCACACTATTTGAGATTCAGTTTGTAACAGGAAAGTTAGGATGCTTGATTCTTTTATCAGTTTTCAGAATGTGATGATTCTTTGGCATCTTCCAAAGGTGACCAAATGATGTTTTAAAAAATCAACACACATTAATTTTGGACATAGTAGATGTATCAATCAGTTGCTGTTACCATTTTTGAATGCTTAATTGTCCTTTGACCAGCATGCATACCTTTGAATGCCTTACCCCGTCCCCGAGTCTTTGACACAACTCCTATTATCTTCACTTTCTTCTTTGCTTTCTGATACAACCAACATGTCTTAGACTTTATTGTACTTTTCCTGCCCCGACTTAGAAACAGTCCTTGATATCCAAGAGGAGCCCAGGTGACTCTTGGTGGGAAATTATATTTACCAATGATGGAGAATAAGAGTGTGCATTGTGTTGATCGTTGTTTCAGGCCTTTTCAGTGGACAGACGTTTAATGAAAAAAAAATACCATGAGTTCATACTGATATTACCAAATTCAAATTTAGGTTTGCATAATTTTTACTTAATTTCTTTGACTATGTATTGCATTTCCTTTCTCCAATACTCAAAATCTTGGTTTCAAGAAATGTAATTACTTTAATGCTTACTATTAATATGTATATTTCAGAAATAATGATAGGAATGTTATTATTGACAATATGAGTTGTGAAAAAGGCCTAAATTTTTATTTTCTCTTGAAATAATATATCTCACTAGGAATGTTTGGTTGACTATTTTAAAGTTAAATCATTTCTTCACCGTTAAAACACTTTTAACTGCAGTGTGTTTCAGTGCACTATTTTCATTTAAGGAAGGAGGTGCTATTTCCTGTTGAAAAGGAAAGAGGAACAGAGTTACACAATGTTGAATTTTTTAGTGATTTCCACCCCCAGCAGTTAGTATCAAAGAAGCTTAACAGAACAGGAACAAGCTTTGCTTTACAAACTCTAACATCGACAACTTGTCACAATTAACTATTTTCACTCATAAATTGTGAATAAGGAGTCCTAAACCAAAGAACATCACTTCACTGGACAGTATAGGTTTGCAAAACCTCCACAAACTATTCACCTTACTTACCTGGACCTGTTTAAGCAACTGTATTCAATACACTTTTCCCCCCAATACACTTTTTGTTGCTAATATTTGAGCACCTCCCACATGTCATTCCCCACGCTGCATATAAGGACACCTGGCAGGCCGGATAGGACACTTCTTGCACTCAAGGCGGTCACAGCCTGGTGCCAGAGACGAACGCACCAACAGTTTATTATTAAACAATGGCAATGAGTGCCACCCTGTACACACGAACGCGGTGTTATGGAAACCCCCAGAATCTCTCCCACGGATGAATCGTCGTCGGGCAGGTAGGCTGCTCCTGCTGATTCCTCCTATGTCAGGTGCAAGGTTTGCGCATCAGAGCTGGGAAGTCACAATTTCGAATTCTCTTTTATTGCTTTATGTCCCTGACTAATATGAGAAGGGTCGAAAGGTGAGGTGAGCTTATATCCAATGAGCGCGTCCCACAGAAAGAAAGAGCAGGCTTGGGTCAGAAGTGGCGCGAGACACAGGACAGGACTAGCAGGATCGCTGGCTAGCCAAGTCAGTTGGGGCGTAGGTGCCCAGAGTCTGAGCGCCGGTCTCAGCGCTTCAAGTGCAGGAGGCGGTGCTGCCCTGGCCCCGCCCACTGCAGACAGGTTACACTGGCCCCGAGGTGCGTCGCGTCACACCGCCCGCGCCTCCCTGATTGGCTCCTCTAGACAGCCCCGCCCCCTCAGCTGTAGTGGGGCCGGCTTCAGCGTCGCCGCCATCTTTGTTGATGTGTCAGCTCCGCGGGGGCTTGAGGAAACCGAGAAGGAGGGAGCGCGGCGTCGGTGTTGTCCCTTTTCTCTGTCTCCTCGCACCTCATGGTCTGCCGGTCCCCACTATGGAGAAATTAGGTCCTGAGCCGGAGCTTCAGCGGCCTCGGTAGGGGTGCGGCCTGAGGCTCGGAGAAGTGGGGTGAGTGCTTGACGGGTCCCCGAAGCGGACCGGGAGTCGTGGTGGCGGCGCGGCGGGACTGCCCACCTCCCTCGCGGCTCTGCGGGGCCCGGGTCGGCCGTCCGCCTGGCCTCTCGGGGACAGTGGAGGCAGGCGAGCGCTAGGGGGACAGAGTTAGGAGTCCCTTCCTCTCCCTGCCTTCTTCCCTGGGTCCCGGGCCGACTTGGAGAGACGGCGGCCCAGAGACCGGTGGGGGTCCTGGGGCCGTGCCTCCTGAGTGGTGCCTGGAGAGCAGTCGAATTTGGGCCGATTGCCTGGTCTCCCAGGGCGAACTGCAGCTAAGCCCCACCTGCCTGACGATTTTTCATAGACTCAATCGCCTGTTTCTCTTTTCGTCTCCAAGTTGACTGTTTTATGTTTACTGTTGCGGCGACTTTTTACCGTCTTGTAAACACTTCCGTTACTATGATTTTAAGTAACTTAAGATTTCGGGGGATTTTGGATGTGAAAGATACTGTTCTTGGTTTTTATGTTGCCTTTCTTCCAAGGACATCCAAGGCGTTTGCTAAACCTTGGCTGGTAAGGATATTTCAGATTTGTGTTTATCAAACTTGTAACACGGGAAAGGCTCTTCTACATGTTTCCTTAGTACCAAGCCTAGGGGACAGCGCAGGTGTAATTAATGCTTAGCTGTAGCAATTTAACAGCTGTAGCTAACATTCACATCTTGGTTTTGTTTAAAGAGACCTGGGTTTGGAGTCGGAGCATCAGGATTAGAATCTGCCCCTTTCACTTGTTAGTCTTGTTACCTGTGGGAATTAGTTTAGTAAAAATAATGGCATACGGTACCAAGGCATTTGACAGTTTTCTCCGTGTGTGTGTGTGTTTGATGTTCCCTTGATGCCTAGTGTTTTTACTTCTTTCAAAATGATAGGCTGGAAGTTTTTGTAAGAAAAGTATGCAGCAAATCGGTGCAACAGTATTTCAAGAGCTGTGCTGGTAATCATTAAAAAAAGACCAAGTGTATAGGTATGCTAATTGTGGGTGTAGCCTTACCAACGACAGGCTACACCTTCGTATTAGCCGGAGTTGATCTTGTGGGAAAAATTAAGGTTCAAGAGACATTGATAGTGAAACTGAACTATCTCCTTGTTAATAAAGTATACTATTCTCTGTACACCTGCTTTTCAACTCTTTGTTCATCATTACAGAAATAGAAAAGGGTGATGATTGGCCTCGTTTTTTTTTTCTTTCCTTTTTAGTCTTTTTATTTTAAATTCAGTGAAATTACTGAGTAATTCACAAATCTTACAAAGAATTAAAACTCCTTTTTACAGTGTAATAGGCCAACATATAAATACTGAAGAATCTACCTGGAAATGCCTGGCTTGTGCCTATATTCTTGTTTTTCCCTGGAAATGCATGGATTATGTTTCTGTTGATATTATTAATTTTTGAAACCTTGTCAAATTCAGAATACCAGCATATAAACCTCGAGATTACTTTAAACAGTGGAGGTTCAGAGAATGTCATTGGTGTTTCAGAGTTTTAACCACTAACATGAAGGGAGTAGTGTAGCCCAGTAGCTACTCTTAACCTTTTAGGTCCTTCACCCATAAATGCAAGACTGGGCCTTTAGTGCTATTCGATGACAGCATTCCTGATGGCAGTTGCTTAGGACACTTTTTACAGCTACGTGCTGACCTCTCAAAGTAAAGGTAACTGTACTGTATATTCAGTCTTTACGAAGAGATAATAGGTGGAAGCGGCCTTATTTAGAGATTTAGAAAAATCATCTTTCCCTTTGAAGAATGACTAATCTGCTTTAGTTTTCCAAAATCTTCTAACAGGTTCATGTTAAAGGAAGAATCCTTGGTCTCAAGTTTTGTTTTTTTTTTTTCTTTCAGTAAAACTTGGATTTTTCTTTTATCCCTTATCTCTAGCTTTAAATAATAAAGCTAAATTTTGCATTTCTCAACAACATTCATTGGGGTTAGGATATTGCAATGTCACATTTAGTATTCATTTCAGGGCAGCACTAGGAGCATTGATAATTTGATTTTGAAATCATTTGTAATCTCATGATTTCAGACTTCTTTGAACTTATTTATTACCTACTGAGATTTTAAAAATCTATTTGGGCTGAGGTGCCTGCGTGGCTCAGTCGGTTAAGCATCTGCTCAGGTCACAATCTCACGGTTTGTGAATTCGAGTCTTGCCCCGAGATCTGTGCTGACAGCTCAGAGCTGGAGCTTGCTTTGGATTCTGTGTTTCCGTCTCTCTCTGTCTCTCCCCCAGATTGTTGTCTCTGTCAAAAGTAAATAAATAAACATTTAAAAAAATATTTAGGCTAAAAAGTAAACAAAAGGAATAATATTGGGATGGAGGGGCAATAGATACAAAGTATCAATTAAACCTGGCAAAGGAAAATACTGATTGGATTGTGAGTATATTTGTCATTAGGGCACATGAATTGGTAATCTACTATAGGGATGATTATGTAGTTAGTATTAATGAATAATTTTTTTAGTGAACTATATCATACCATGTTAACTGAGCCCAGGCCAAAGGTGGTTTCAAAATTTAAACATTAACCAGAACGACTTAATATAAGGCAGACTTACCACTTACTTTTAACTTTATTAGTCGTCTTTTTTGAAGAAGGAACTATATAGGTCAGTCATTTTTCTTCCCCCCACCCTTCTTTTAATTTTCAGATTTGGAAAAAATTAGCTGAAAACTTTTTAGCCTTTCTGAGACTCAGTAAAGTTTAAATAGCTCTCTACAGATAGCTTCAAACTAAGATTTCTATATTAAAAACTTTCTGCTTTAAAATTTATTATTAGAGTTACATAAAATTGTATGGGTCTAAGATACTAAACTGATAATATAACATATGACTTAATAACGTGATAGATTTTTTTTAAATTTTTTTTAACGTTTATTTATTTTATTTTTGAGACAGAGACAAAGCATGAATGGGGGAGGGTCAGAGAGAGAGGGAGACACAGAATCTGAAACAGGCTCCAGGCTCTGAGTTGTCAGCACAGAGCCCGACTTGGGGCTCAAACTCACGGACTGTGAGATCATGACCTGAGCCGAAGTCGGACGCTTAACCGACTGAGCCACCCAGGCACCCCGAATAACGTGATAGATTATATGGTTACTTAACCTCTTTTTCCTGGAATCTTGATGGATCATAATTTCTCTTTCTCCTGTTATCCTGTCACAGGGTTTGGTATTATTTGGGGGGGACTCTTGCTGCATCTATTGCCCTGAGTCTGTCCTAATGTTTTCTTTTGTGATATAATGCACATAACCCTAAAATTTGCTCTGCCCTGAGTCTTGGGTGCAAAGCTAAACAAACCCCACAAGGATACTGACCTTGGCTTCATACTCTTCAAGCTGTAGACTTAAGGCAACTTTAAAAATATTGTGCTATGTTTCACATAAAGGAAACTCGAAGTTTCCTTTATTAAAGTTAAATTTTTACTTACAAGTTTAACTAGAATGTGAGTACTGGGGGTGCCTGGGTGGTTCAGTTTACGTGTCTGACTTAAGCTCAGGTCATGATCTCGCAGTTCGTGAGTTCAAGCCCCGTGTCTGGCTCTGTGCTGCCAGTTCAGACCCTGGAGCCTGCCTCAGATTCTGTGTCTCCCTCTCTGTCTCTGCCCCATCCCCTGCTTGCACTCTGTCTCTCTCTCATTCAAAAATAAACATTAAAAAAAAATTAAAAGAATGTGACTACTGTACAAAATATTTCTCCTTTTTGATAGAACTTATCTAGAGTTTTTTGAAATATCTTAGTTTCTAATCTTTTTTTGTTTTTAATCTTTTAAAAGTAGAATTTGATTTGCCTTCTGTGAACTTCAGTGTCTGATATTTTCATCATGTGAAAAAAGGTTTTCATGTTTTTTACACACGTTCCTTTCTGTCCTGTTAGTTTATTCTGTGTTTAAAAACTTTATCCAGGAAAGTGTTTGTATTTTAAAGGTAACATCCATCAAAAACCAGTTACTTGGGTTACTTGAGGATTGTGATCAGATTATGTTGGACTATGGATGCATCTTTGATGTTATTTATTGCTTCTGATTTTAATTGACTTATCAGAACCTTCTTAGAACTGGTCATATAAGTTATTTTGTTCATGGTGCTTTCAATGTGTATTTAGGAAATATGTGAAAAACCTTTCAATGTACTTTGCCTTCAAAGGACAGTAAACCATTATATTTAAGAATAGGAGTGCTCTCACAGACTCAACTTGCTTGTCTTAGTGGATGTTATCTAAGAAATATACAGCTAGTATTACTTGAGACTCAAATGGTATAGTTTGTAATTTAAAACTGTGTAGTTTGTTGTAAATATTTATGCTGAACTGAGCCAGATTTTTCTGTTGAATTTAAAACACTTATGCATATCTTCTATAGCTTCTGAGGGAACACTGACAGATGTTCATATTAAAATGCTATAAACAAAAAGAGTAAAAGATTTAACACGGAGCTTTTATATATATTGGTCCACTATACCAAAATGTAAATTCCCTAAGGGATGGATGTTTTCTTCACTGCCACGTACTCAACACAGAACAGTATGTGCACATAATGCATGCTCAGTCGGTACGTACCTGGTGAATGAATTAATAGTTTGGAAATGTATTTGTGACTTGGTACTTTTGTATGAGGCTTGTTTGATAACCTATTACCAAATATATGTGGATTGGATTCATTTGTTTTTGCGTTATATTGAGTAGGCTTAAGTTTTTTTTTATTGTTTATATTGCTAATTACTAAGAAAACAAGTACTAGTACTAAAAGTTCTTAAAGACAGTGTTTTTATTTTATTTGTAAGGCTCTTATATGGAAGTAATTTTGTAGAAATGAGAGGTTTTTTTTCATTAAAAAAATAAAACAGGGACACCTGGGTGGCTCAGTCAGTTGGGCATCTGACTTCAGCTCAGGTCATGATCTCACAGTTCATGAGTTTGAGCCCCGCGTCAGGCTCTGTGCTGTCAGCTCAGAGCCTGGGGCCTGCTTCAGATTCTGTGTCTCCCTCTCTCTCTGGCCCTCCCTCACTTGCACTCCGTCTGTCAAAAATGAATAAGTGTTAATAAATCAATAAAACAAAGGTAGATAATGGTTGGCTTTAAGGCAAATAAAAAATGTTTCTTGACCAGTTGCCTACAGCTGATGAGCTCCAGTAAGAGCGAAACCAATTCTCACTCCTGAAACAATATTGAAGTGTGAATTGGTCCTGTAGTACTGTGTCAGAAACAGAACCAACTCTGGGCAGGGGAAGCTTCAACTGAGGAATTTTGTGACTGCTAAGGTTTAAATACAGCATTTTCCCCTAATGAGTAAGAGTTGCTAAAAAGTCAGATAACCTGTGTTATTTTGAACTCAAAAAAAGGAATAGATACTGTAATTGTAATCACTGTATCTTTATCTGTGAGTGTAGATTAGATTTGTACGAGCACTTCTTAATTAAAACAATTTTGTAAACCTGTTGTCTAACTGCTCTTAGGCTATTGGATCCTCAGTAATTTCAATGACAATTCCCCTATCCCCAAAGAAAAAACTTGGACGGCAACCACACTGGCCTACATCTGTGTTGCCAACTGGAGGCCCGCAAGAGGACTCAGCTGACTGGTCCCTCTCCCCCCCAGTTATCTGGTTCATTGTGGACATAATCAAGCTCATTGTACATAATCTTGTACAGTTACTTAATCTTTGGTTGATGGCTTTATTACATATATACACATAGATTTTTCTCAACATCTCTCCTTTTGTTGTGCAAGTAGTATTCATTTGAGCATCCGAAAACTAAGTTTGCAAACTAAGTGGTTACCAGATGTCAATTTATGTGAAAGGTCAGGGGCATATGGTGAGCAACAATATAGAAAGTACTTGTCTTTTGAGGTTAAACTAAGCTTCCTTTAATTTATGGAAGGGTAATATGTAAAACAGTCTAAGCTGAGGTAATCATAAAAACAGACTTATTTTTTTTCACTTAGATAAATATTGAGAGTGAGACAATATTCTGCGCTGTTCGTATAATATTACAAGTCTCAGATCATTGTATAAACTCAGTGGGTCCCACCCTCATTGAGAACTGAACAACATTTAACATTTGCAAGAATAAATGTAAATATAGTAAAGAGTGTATGTTAGATTATTCATTATTACCCTTATTATATTGCTTGGGATTTAAGAAGTTTGATTCACTTCAGAGTGAGGTTCCTCCTTGAAAGTACAAAGCTCATTTAAAAAGCTAAAGACTGTCCAGAAATGTCATTAGGAAGGCAGGGACTGTGTGCTTGGTGAATATATACAAATGCAGCGTGTTTGCATTTACACGAGAGATTATTTCTGTCCTTACAATGAGAGAAAATTGGAGGAAGATGTGGATTTAGAATTGGTCCTTTAAATGTAGTTAGACTCCGAACAGACTGAAAGGAAGGACATTTTCCGTGGCAAAGCCATGGAAATGTTAATGTGTAGGTTGAAGGAATCTTGAGTAGTCTGGTCAGGGTGGTAGATTATAGTGAGGTCCTAGGATTTTAGGAATGTGTTGAGAGATAAGATTGGACAAGTAGTGTGACTGGTTTACTGAGGAGGAATCACATTCTGAGGTATAAACATGGTTTTAGTTTTTATTCTCAGGTCCGTAATCATCCTCTGTAAAACACCCCCATCCTTTTTACTTCCCTCTGAAGTACAGTCCCTTGTATGGGTTTGATGTTGTATCTTTCTGCCACTTTTCATTATCAGAGAAAACTTATTCCAGAAATTAAGATAGGTTTCAATTACTTAAGAAACAAAACAAGCCACAAAAAACATTACAAACTCCTTATTCTACCTGAAGAAAGGATAAAGGTGTTAAGTTTCCAGCTGCTTGAATTAAAGAAGAGGTAATTTGACTCTAAAATATGTTCCCCCTTTTTTTTCTCTAGCTAGCCCTCTTGTAGTTGGCCGAAGACCAGCCAGTGGAGGCAGAATTCTTATTATAGGAACCTCCAAAGAGGAAAGAGATATCCCTGGTCTTAATCTGGTTCATCTGGTTGCATTTGGTGGTCGTCTCTGTGGAGGTTATGATATGTGTGGATCTTCTAGGGTCAGTGTTGTAGCTCCCTGGTCCCTTCTGCCATCGAGGGCCGGCTCCCTTCACAGGGCAGCTCCTGTTCCCTTTTGGCAGAGCTATTGTAGTACATGCTTCAACCCCTTTTCTGGATTGGGTGATACTTGACCTAGTGCGGTCTCAAGTCACTTGCACTTTTTATTAAGCTCTTTATTTTTTTACTTGGAGTTGCAGGGAAGACAATAGGAATGGAGTAAGACTGAGAAATCAACATTTCAAGTGTTAAGGTATGAAGTGATTACACCTGAATTGGGTTGCAGGTAGGGGACAGTGGCAGCAGAAAGGAAGGTATAATTGGAGGAGACATGAAGTTGGTAAAAGAATATGAGAGCAAAGGAAGGGAAGGAGTCATGACTAAGAAAAATGATACCATTGACAAATCGAAAGGATTAGCTGGGAGTGCTCAATTATAGGAGCTACAATTTTGATTGGAGATTTTTAAACCGTTTTCAGTTTGAGGCTGTGGTGGAATATCCATTTGAAATGCCTACATTCAGAGGGAGATTTTAATACCGGTACAGAGATAGAGTGAAGGCAAACAGGAATTCATTATCTGTAACTCAAGAATACTGGACTGAAAGTAACTAATGTGGATATATCTGCTAGGAGTTGTTGGTTCAAATTTTCAAAGTGGATGAATTCTAGGAGGGAAAAAAGGGTGAAGACTGAACCCAGGAGAATATGAAAGCTGGATAAAAGGATACTCAGTATTTGCTTAGTGCTTTTCTCTTGACAAAGCATGGCACACGTTCTCTAATGATAAAACTTCTTACTTGCTCTGTGCTGGAGAGTCACAATGCCTTTGTGTTACTTAACTCATTTAAGTAGATTCTTTATCTGTTACCTGTTATTTTGGTCAGCTCTGAGTTCACCTTCAGTTGCTGTAACATTGGTTATGATGATTAAAACCACTTCATTAGTTTTTAGATTGATTTCTAAATTAATACTTCAAATTCAGCAGCAACACATTCACAAGTTATATCTCACAGTGACTTACTTTAGGGAGAACTATACAGGTGGTTAATGCCCCTGTGTGAGAATTATTTTGTCTTAGGTTTTAGAATACAGCATGCTTATGAGGCCTTTATAACTTACTGCATTAATTTGTATTGTGTAAACCAAGCCTTTAATACAAGTGTGGGCTTTGTCTTCGTTATAATATATATGCAGCAAGAAAATGATAATTTCTATTTGGTGCTTTGGAAATATGTTATACAGATAGGTAATGTGTAGGATTAAGGCCAGTGTCTGTGATAGTTGATGCCTCAAAGGGCAGTCTAAACTAAAAAAACAGGGTACTTAACAAACTGGTCCTCTTTTCTTAGAATTATTCTTCCCCATTTTCTACACTCCTAGAAGAATGTTCCTCAAATACAGTACTAGTTTTATTAGATCACTTCTGTACTTTAATGCAATACTCGAGAATCTACTGTGTGCTAGAAACTATAGTATAATCAAGTATATAAGTCCATCATGATTTATGGTGTCATAAAATTTATTCCTGCATATCATTCCCAGGTTCCACCTGACAGTCTCTTATCATTTTTCAGAATCCCTGACCAATGCTTCCATCACAGACCAACATGAATATATATCTTTCTGTTATTCAAAAATTTTATATTTTTGTTTTCCATAAATACACCTTCCATCTGGAATTCTTTCTTTCCTAGTTTGTGTCAAAACTATGATCTGTCCCCTTTTTTATCCAACCTTATATGACACTGGTAGCTCATCTACTCTATACATGCTTTGTTGATGTGTGACAAAAAGAAGTTGATGGTTCTTTTTCATCAAGATTGCTAAAATATTTTATATTTATCTGTCGTAGGATAATTTTTGAAGTTGACTAATTTTCAGAAAATAGCTAAAATAGTAACCCTCATAAACAGCATAAAAATGTATTCTAGTTGTTGAATTCGTTTCTTTTATGACCCAGGCAGTGCATATGGGCTCCATTTGAGTTGCATTGAGCATTGTTTATTCTTGATGAGAATGTTTGAAAATCACCATGGTACTTCCTGGATTTTTGCCTGGATGAAAAACAAATTCCCACCAGGGATCTTTAATATCCAGCTTTAGGAGCCTGGGCTATAGATAGAGTTTTCCTTGTCAGTAAATTGTTATCATCGTTAGTGTGAGTTGTTTTATAATTTTTCTCTTCTAGTGAAATATTCCTTCAATATTTTCTGATAGATTCTTGAGAGTGTCTTTTGCCTCTCATGGAACTGAAGGAATTCTAAACAATTCAGTTGAATTCTAACAATTTAAACTTGTATATTTTATACCCAACATCTCATAGAGGTGATTAAGGAATGCAAACTGCACCTGAAGTGAAGTTGTGTGACTGAATTAAAGGAGGAAAGGAGAGTAAGATTTGTAGCACCCTCCTGGTTGTGGCACACTTGGATTGCCTATCTTACTTGTTGTGGGTTTTTTTTCCCCCCTTTCAAAGAGTTATTACTGGTAAATTTGTGGCCTTAATTATTTCGTATCATGGAGTATATGCAAATACATATGAGGTCATGGTTTACAAAACTTTTTAAATTTTTTACAATTTTGATGTTTTCGCTTTTTTAGATGTAAAACGAAGACCAGGAACAGATTTGAAGCAGTGCAGAGTGAAGTGGTGCCAGTCAGCATGTCAGAGGCAGAGCACATAGCCTCCATTTCCTCTGATAAAAATATCGGGAAAACATTTGAATTAAAGGAAGACTCCTGCAACTTGTTGTCTGGTGATGACAGCAGCAGCTTAGAAAATGAGTCTACGCTGCCATCATTAAACTTTGATAAAACTTTATGTCAGCCTAATGAACACAATCAGATTGAAGCCCAGGAAAACTATATTCAGGATCATGGTGGAGGTGAGGATTCTTGTGCTAAAACAGACATATGCCCAGAAAATTCTGAACAACTAGCTAATTTTCCTGGTGGAGGTTTTACAGAGCAAGCTTCGAAAACAAATGAAACTGAGCAGACAGTGACACAGATATTGGCGGAATTGAGGTCATCTACATTTACAGAAGCAGCAAATCAAAAGACTTATTCAGAAAGTCCTTACGATACAGACTGCACCAAGAAACTTATTTCAAAAATAAAGAATGTTTCGGCGTCAGAGGATTTGTTGGAAGAAATAGAATCTGAGCTTTTATCTACAGAGTTTGCAGAAGAACACCGAGTTCCAAATGGAATGAATAAGGGAGAACATGCATTAGTTATGTTTGAAAAATGTGTGCAGGAGAAGTATTTACAACAGGAGCACACCATAAAGAAGTAAGGTTTTAACATTTTCGTGCCCCCCCCCAACCCCCCCCAACGGTTAGGATTAAAGATTGAATTCTTTAAAGGAAAGTATCATCTTGGAATTCCATAATAGTCATGCACGTTGCAGTTCATCAACAAATATGTGCTGAATAATTGAGCAAACGTCAAGTTTGTCTAGTTAATATATGCCTAAAGGAATAAATATTAATGTGAATTCATTAAAGATCTAGAAATATTTATAAAGACAAGTTTTTCAGTTTTGAAAGAATGTAGAGCATAATATTGTTAAAACTATGAGAAATTCAAAAGGAAACAAAGTCATGCAATTAAAAAAGATTTTCTTAAAATTCCCATCGTAAATCCATTGGTTTTAAAAATTAAAATTTAGAGAATTGGTTAGTTATCAGTAATTAAGAACATAGTTATTTTTAGACTTCTCTTGGATTGATAGAGTTAATTTCTATTTTAATGATGGTTTAATTTTATTTCATCTTAATATTGTCCTGTATTTTTATTCTAGATTTTTTTATTTAAGTGATGCAAATGTTTAGACAGTCTTTTATAACCTTTAAGAAAGGAAACCTTCTTAACCTTCACTAAAATACAGACCGATTCTCTTTTTTTAAAATGATACTTAAAAAAAATTTGGAATGGGAGATACATATGTAAAGAAAGGAGTGGAGCAGTCTATATACTAGAGGAGGGTGACAGAAAAAAATATAATCCAAATATTGCTAGATAGGTAACTGGCTTTTAATGATCTCTTGCTTCCAGTGTTTACTCTTCTAGATTTTTTTTTTTTTAAAGTTTATTTATGTTGAGGGAAAGAGAGGGAGGAGGAGCAGAGAGAAAGGGAGAGTGAGAATCCCAAGCAGGCTCTGCCCTGGGGCTTGATCCCACACTCATGAGATCATGACCTGAGCCACCCAGATGCCCCTCTTCTAGATTTTCTTCCTCAGTGGATCAGTCTTCCCCAAACCAGCTTACCCTTCTTTGGTTTATCCAGTGAACTCGAATCTCTGAACCATCCAAAGCCTTTCTTTTTTTCTATTTTCAATTTTTATTTTAGATTGTGACAAAATACACATAAGATTTCCCATCTTAAATATTTGTTTTAAATGTTTATTTTGAGAGACAAAGGGAGTGTGCACGAGTGGGGGAGGAGCAGAGAAAAAGAGGGAGAGAAAGAATCGCAGGCAGGCTCTGCACTGTCAACACAGAACCCAACGCGGGGGCTCCATCTCCTAAACCATGAGATCATGACCTGAGCTGAAATCAAGAGTCAGATGCTCAACTGACTGAGCCACCCAGGCATCCCCATCTTAACTATTTTTAAGCATACAGTTCAGTAGTGTTAGGTTTATTGTTGTGCAACGAGTCTCCATAGCTTTTTCATCTTTCAAATGTGAAACCCATACCCAAATGTGAAAAGCATACCCATTCAACAACTCCCTATTCTCCTGCCCTCAGCCCCTGACAACCACTGTTCTGTTTCTAAAATTTATCCGTGATACTTTATATAAAGTGAAATCATAGTATTTGTCTGTTTGCAGTTGGCTTATTTCACTTAGCGGGTGTCCTCAAGGGTCATCCGTATTGTAGCATCTGTCAGAAATGCCTTCCTTTTTATGGGTGAATATTTTATGTATATACCATATTTTGCTTATCCATTCGTCTGTCAGTGGACATTTGGGTTGCTTCCACATTTTGGCTATTGTGAATAATAGTACTGTGAACATGAGTGTACAAATTCTTCTTGAGACTCAAGTCTTCTCTTAAAAAAAAAAAAAATTTTTTTTTTTTTTAACGTTTATTCATTTTTTGAGAGACAGAGAGGGACAGAGTGGGAGCAGGGGAGGGGCAAAGAGAGAGGGAGACACAGAATTTGAAGCAGGCTCCAGGCTCTGAGCTGTCAGCCCAGAGCCTGATGTGGGGCTCGAGCTCACGAACTGCAAGATCATGACCTGAGCTGAAGTTGGACACTTAACCAACTGAGCCACCCAGGTACCCCGAAACTCAAGTTTCTTCTTAATACTACCCTAAAACTGGGGCGCCTGGGTGGCCCAGTCAGTTAAGTGTTCAACTCTTGATTTCGGCTCAGGTCATGATGTCATGGTTCGAGAGATTAAGCCCTGTGTGAGGCTCTGTGCTGACAGCACGGAGCCTGCTTGGGATTCTCTTTCTCTCTCTCTCTCTGGCCCTTTTGTACTGTTTCTCTCTCTCAAAATAAATAAACTTAAAAATACTACCCTTGGGGTGCCTGGGTATGGCTGCTTCTCATATCCTTACTGGACTGCTGCTGTTATGAATAAACTATATGCTTTTGTGCTTAGACCTTCAGTGCTTTTACCATTGTTAATTTTTAGGGTAACTTCCTTATTTTCCTTTTGTACTGTTCTTTCAGACCCTTTTTATTTTTTTAATTTTATTTTTTATTTTAAAAAATTTACATCCAGATTAGTTAGCATATCATGCAACAATGATTGCAGGAGTAGATTCCTTAGAACCCCTTACCCATTTAGCCCATCCCCCCTCCCACAACCCCTCCGGTAACCCTCAGTTTGTTCTCCATATTTATGAGTCTCTTCTGTTTTGTCCCCCTCCCTGTTTTTATATTATTTTTGTTTCCCTTCCCTTATGTTCATCTGTTTTGTCTCTTAAAGTCCTCATATGAGTGAAGTCATACGATTTTTGTCTTTCTCTGACTAATTTCACTTAGCATTATACCCTCCACTTCCATCCACATAGTTGCAAATGGCAAGATTTCACTCTTTTTGATTGCCAAGTAATACTCCATTGTATATACATACCACATCTTCTTTATCCATTCATCCATCGATGGACATTTGGGCTCTTTCCATACTTTGGCTGTTGATAGTGCTGTTATAAACATGGGGGTGCATGTGTCCCTTCAAAACAGCACACCTGTATCCCTTGGATCAATGCCTAGTAGTGCAATTTCAGATCCTTTTTTTGAGATTGTCTCTGATGTGTCTTCCCACTTTGCTCAGATCTGGACTCTTCACTTTAATGCCCCTCTTGTAAATTGTGAGGTGTTGTACATTAAATAATAATAACAGCAAATACTTACACGCTGTTGATTATATGCCTGGCACTTACATATATTAACTCATGGAATCACAGTTCTCTGTTGTATGAACTATTATTCCCATTTTTCAGATGAGGTACCCGAAGCACAGAGAGATTAAGTCAAGGTCACATGCTAGTAGATGCCAGAGTTAAAATCTGAGCCTAGTTACTTTGGCTTCAGAAGATTTTTTTAATGTGGTTATCTGAAATGAACTAGTTGTATTAAATTTATCTAAAAATATTAGGAATACAGTAGAAAATTCTTTTTGCCCCATCCTGTCTGAATAGTGGCCGCGTGGTAGACTGGGCTAAGCACAGTTGTGGTCAGAGGCCTGCTGTTGGAGAGTCCCCCTTCCACCTGCAAACTCTGTTTTGTGGTTCATATCAACCTTTCTGAACCAAACATTTTTCATGTCTGTGAGGGGGATGACATCTGATGGAATTGTTTGTACACGTTAAGACATTTAAAAATACTAGATATTATTTTTAACTAAGCTCATCTTTTGTTATACACATAATATTTTATTATTTTATTTTATTTTTTTTAACATTTATTTAGTTTTGAGCGAGGGACAGAGCGTGAGTGGGGTCGGGGCAGAGAGAGAGAGGGAGACACAGAATTTGAAGCAGGCTCTGGGCTCTGAGCTGTCCACACACAGCCCGATGCGGGTCTTGAACTCATGAACCACGAGATCATGACCTGAGCCGAAGTCGGACGCTTAACCAACTGAGCCACCCAGGCACCCCTCACATGATATTTTAAATTCCAAAGAAAATGCTTTGTAACTCGGCTTAGCTCTAGAACAACTATTTTTTTTTTTCTTTCGCCTTCATTTAATATTCTATAAAGAAAATTACTTTTCAGTTCCTTTGGTTTAAATTTTCCTGAATCAATCTATTTCCAAATGTCTTTGTTTACACATCCTTGTCTCTATTTTCTAACATCAGTATATTGTCCAAGGTCCCAACCAGAATTCTTAGGAACAGTTGTGCATCGGATGTGACAATTGGAGGGTTTGCTGCTCTTCACTTCTGCCTCGGTAAATTGTTTACTTGTGAACTATAGCCAGGATTCTTGTGTTGCAGGTAGTTTTCTGCAACAACTTGAATGTGTACCTAAACAAATAAATAATCTAAGTTAAACCACTGTGCTAAAAAGGCTTGGATAAACTTGCATGCTACATTCTTTTCCTTCCCAAACATTTGTGTGACTTGCTTCCTCACTGTATACCCGTGCTCTTCAGAGAGGCCTACCCTGCCTTATCTAAAATCGCTGCTCGAGTTGCTCTCTACCCTCATGCCCTCCTTTACTTTTCTTAAGAGGACGGGATCACTTCCTGACATTTTATTATATGTTGTTTATTTTCATTTTCTCCCTTCGAATGTAAACACCATGAGGGTGGAGATAGTTTGCTGACATACTTGTAGCACATAGAACGGTATAGGGGGGGCTCCTGGGTGGCTCAGTTAAGTGTCTGACTCTTGGTTTCAGCTCAGGTCACAATCTCACGGTTTGTGCATTCAACCCCCATATAGGGCTCTGTGCTGACAATGTGGATCCTGCTTGGGATTCTCTCTCCCTCCCCCCCCCCACCGGCCCCCCTTGCTTGCTCTCTCAAAGTAAATAAATAAACTTAAAAAAAAAAAAAATAGTATAGGTACATAGTAGGTACCCAGTAAGCATTTGTTGAGTAAATGAGCAAACTTCAAAGTAGGAGAAAGGCTTGGGCTGTGGAATTAGACCTGTAGCCAAATCTCAGTTCAACCACATACTAGTTATATGACCTGGAACAAGTGCTAGGCTTCAGGTTTTTATTTTTTTGTTTTTTTCCATAAGACATAATAATTTCACAGACTTAATAATTTCATAATCCTGAACATTAAATGAAATAATGCACTTAAAAATTAACTTAGTAATTGAGTAGTCAATGTTAAGTAATAGCTGTTGCTATTCTAGGGGCACCTCAGTGGCTCAGTTAAACGTATGACTCCTGATTTCAGCTCGAGTCATGGTCTCATGATTTGTGAGTTCGAACCCCTTATGGGGGCTTGAGATTCTCTCCTTCTCTCTGCCCCTCCCCTGCTCACGGTCTCTCTCTTAAAACTTTAAAAAAAACTTTGAGAGTGGGAGGGAGGGGAGGGTGGGTGATGGGTATTGAGGAGGGCACCTTTTGGGATGAGCACTGGGTGTTGTATGGAAACCAATTTGACAATACTTCATATATTGAAAAAAAAATAAAAAAATAAAAAAAACTTTGAAAAAATCTAAAATATTAGCTCTTAACTTCCTTAGAGGTCTTATTTTATAGTTCTGAGTTTGCAAGGTTTTGTTTATATTTTTCTAGGGGACTCAATGAAATTTCTGCTTCAACTTTTGTATTTTGTTTTACATATTTTTTATTTTATTTTTAAAATTTTTTTATTAAAAAAATTATTTTAATGTTTATTTATTTTTGAAGGAGAGAGAGACAGAGTGTGAGTGAGGGAGGGGCAGAGAGGGAGAGGGAGACATGGAATCTGAGGCAGGTTCCAGGCTCTGAGCTGTCAGCACAGAGCCTGACGCGGGGCTGGAACTCACTGCCAGATCATGACCTGAGCCAAAGTCGGACGCTTAACCGACTGAGCCACCCAGGCTCCCCTATTTTATATATTTTTAATTTTATTTCAACTTCTTCTGTAACTATTACTAGAATATCACTGAAATATTCTTAAAATAAAAAGCAAGATTTTTCACCCTCAGTATTGTGGACATCTGGGGACAGATCATTCTCTGTTGGTGGTGGGGCTGTACTGCATTATAAAATGTTTAGCAGCATCCTTGATCTCCACCCGAAATAATCCAGTAGCAACCCCCCACCCCTGATGGGGTGACCAAAAATGTCTCCAGGCAAATGTCTGGAAGGGCTTTGCCCTCAATTATGAACCACTGATCTGGAGGAGTTCAAATACTGAAGGGATGAAGTGCATATTTGAGGTACCCAAAGAAGTAAACTTAAAAGAATTTGGTTTTCTTTATAGGACTATATTTTCACTTGATTTGAAATATACAAATTTCTAGCAAGAAGGTAATAGCCTGACCTCTAGAGAATTTTTTTTTTTAAGTGTAATGTATCATTATGAAAGGATTACTTAGGAATGTTGATGTATTTATCATAAGTACCTGTAATCTGCAGATAGATTCTATTTCACATCTCCAGTTTTAATTATGCTTTACTTATACCACCCTTTTTATATTTAGGTTAATTAAAGAAAATAAGAAGCATCAGGAGCTCATCTTAGACATTTGTTCAGAAAAAGACAATTTAAGAGAAGAATTAAAAAAAAGAACAGAAACAGAGAAGCAGCATATGAACACAATTAAACAGGTAAAAAGACAAAAATCTTTAAAGACTATACTTCAATTTATAAAGTAAATACATTCCTGAAAATTTGCGTATAAATTGAAGTTCTTTAAGCTAAATTGTATTTTAAATGCAGAGGATTGATTGGTATATAAAGCATTCTTTTTTATGAAGTGGAAATTATAGCCTGATTTTTTTTCCCTTATGTAAATTTAAATTCTTACGAGACATGTGAGTGTATTCTATATATAATGGAGATCAGAGGAAAAAAGGATTCAATTTGGTAGTAAGAAAGACTATTACCAATTAAGGGTGGAAGTAATATATACCTTAATGTTAGTATGTGGCATTAGAATATTTTTAAGCTTATAGTTTAAGATGATTCCATTCTCAGTATTATTGTGAACTATACTGTGAAGATTGGCTCTCCTGCTTCAGATTTTATCTGGCTAGCTAGCTTCTCCAGTTTGTCTTTCCTCTTTTTCTTTCCTTTAAAAATTTTTTTTAATGATCTCTGATGCATGGATTAGCAAATTGAATATTCAGACTAGTAGCAAAGCTGAGCTGCTCTTTATCTTTCTGAGCTGCTTTTTTCTCCCCCCCCCCCCCCCCCCCCCCCCCCGTGGACAGGATTAGAAGCATTTTAGCCTTAAAAGTCTTCCCTTTTGTCTCATCCTTCACCAAAAACTATATAATGAAAATAATAGTAAACAATTCATAATAATAAAAAATTAAACCAAGCTTCATTTGCTTATGTTTTGGTATACTTAGTGCATTATTACAAAGTGATTGTATTTGTACATTTTACTTATTTAATCATTATTTTTATATGCTTTAGAGCTACACCACATGTAAACCAAACTTAGAATTTTAAAGTACGAGGGAGTCTTAATAAAGGGCTGAAGCCACATGTTGGTAGGCAGGTCACTGCTTATGACCAGAAACTTCAGATTGAATAGATGGGAGAGGACCAGAGTTGTTCATTTCATGAACTTGTTATTAGCCACATATAGCCACTGAGCACTTGAAAGATAGCTAGTCCAAATTAAGAAATGCTATAAGGTAAAACAGACACTTAATTTTGAAGACTCAGTATAAAAAAGAAGTAAAATCTCTCAACTTTCCATGTTGATTATGTGTCAAAGTGGTAATACTTTGGATACATTAAGTTTAATATTTCAGTTTTTGCTTTTTAAAAATGTGTCTACTAGAAAATATAAATTATACTATGGCTTGTATTCTATTGGACAGTGTCACTCTAGGTAATTTTGTCATAAGGAAAATTAGTGCACGTGTTCCATAAGCTAACATTTAGGGATTTTTTTCAACAGCTTTTTTGAGATATAGTTTACATACCATACAATTCACCCACTTCAGATGTACAGTTTAATGGTTTTTAGTTGTACATCTTTTACCACTACAGTAAACTATTTTATCACCTCCCAAAGAAACCCCATACCCATTAGTAGTCACTCTTTATTTCCCTCTGAACCCCTTCTTTCCCCGAGCCCTAGGGAACAACAACCTACTTTCTATGTGTTTATCTCTTCTGCGAGTTTCATATATATGGAGGGATGTAACATGTGGCTTTTGTGTCTGACTTCTTTCAGCATGTTTTCAAGGTTTCATCCAAGTTGTAGCATGTATCAGTTCTTCATTTCTCTTAATGGCTGAATAATATTCCATTGCATAGATATATAGCATTTTGTTTGTCCTTTTATCAGCTGATGGATATTTGAGTTGTTTCTACTATTTGGATGTTAAGATAATGCTGCTATGAACATTCATGTACAAGTTTTTATGTGATCAGTTATATGCTTTCATTTCCCTTGGCTGTATACTTGGGAGTGGAATTGTTGGGTCATATGATAATTCTATATTTAAGTTTTTGAGGAGCTGCCAGACTGTTTTCCAATGTGGCTGCACTATTTTGCATTCCTACCTGCAGTGTATGAGAGTTCACTTTCTCCACATTCTTGCCAATGCTTGTTGTTACTGGACTTTTTGTTTTGTTTTTGTTTATTTAATGTTTGTTTATTTTGAGAGAGAGAGAAAGAGCATGAGCCAGGGAAGGGGCAGAGAGAGAATCCCAAGCAGGCTCCTGCTGTCAGCACAGAACCCAACACTTGGCTGGATTTCATGACCATGAGATCATGACCTAAGACAAAATCAAAAGTCTGACCCTTAACTGATTGAGCCACCCAGGCACCCCTGGACTTCTTAATTATAGCCATCCTAATAGGTGTGAAGCAGTATCTCATTGTGGTTTTGATTTGCATTTCCTTAATGACCAAGGAAGTTGAACATCTTGTATATTTCTGGAGAAATACCTATTTAAATTCTCTGCCCATTAAGAAAGATTTTTTTTAGTTGTCAAGTTGTAATAGTTCTTTTATATTCTGAATAATAAACCTATATCAGATATATGGCTTATAAATATTTTCTCCCATTCTTTGAATTGTGTTTTCGCTTTTTTTTTTTCTTTTAAGATCTTAATTTTTTTAAGTAATCTCTACACCCAGTGTGGGACCCAAACTCACAATTCTGAGATTGAGAGTCATATGCTCCTCTGACTGAACCAGCCAGGTGCCCCTTTTTTTCACTTTTCTTGATAGTATACTTGAAACACAAAAGCTTTCAAATTTGATGATGTCCAATTTATCTTTTTTTGTGTATGCGTGTGCATTTGGTGTCATATGCAAGATTCCATTGCCAAATCCAAGATCGTGAAGATTTACCCCTATGTTTTCCTTTAAGGGTTTTATAATTTGGCTTTTATATTTAAGTTTTAATTCATTTTGGGGCACCTGGGTGGCTCAGTCGATTAAGTGTCCGACTTCAGCTCAAGTTATGATCTCGCGGTTCGTGGGTTGAAGCCCCGCATTGGGCTCCGTGCTGAACACTTGCTCAGAGCCTGGAGCCTGCTTCAGATTCTGTGTCTCCTTCTCTCTCTGCCCCTCCCCAGCTTGCACTCTCACTCTCTCAAAAATAAATAAATGTAAAAAAAAAAATTAATAAAGGTTTTCATTTTGAGTTAGTTTTTGTGCATAGTATCACGTAAGGGTTCAGCTTCATTCTTTGTGGCTATTCCATCGTCTCAGAATCATCCCTTGAAAAGACTGTTCTTTGTTCTTCCTCCATTGAATAGTTTTGGCATCTTTGTTGAAGATTGTTTGATATATGGGTTTATTTCTCGACCCTTAATTCTGTTTCATTGATCTCTTTGTCTTTTGTTCCAGTAGTACCAACACTACCTTGGTTACTGTTATTTTGTAGTAAATTTTAAAATGGAGAAATGTGAGTTCTTAAACTTTGTTCTTTTTCTTTCTTTCTTTAAAGTTTATTTATTTATTTTGAGAGAGTGCCAGCAGGGGAGGGGCAAAGAGAGAGAAAGAGAGATCCCAAGCAGACTCCACACTGTCAGCACACGGCTGGACAGGGGCTCAATCCCACGACTGCAAGTTCACAACCTGAATGGATATCAAGAGTTGGACATTTAACAACTGACCCATCCAAGAACCCCTGTTCTTCTTTTTCAAGATTGTTTGGCTGTTTTTAATTCCTTAACATTTCCATATGAATTTTACTCTCATGTCGTCAATTTCTACAGTGAAGCCAAGTGGGCTTCTGATAGAAATTGCCTTGGATCTGTAGATTCATTTGGGGTGTTTTACCATCTTAACAATAGTAGGTCTTCTACTTACATGGATGTCTTTCCATTTATTTAGATCTTTAATTTCTTTAAACAGTGTTTTGTAGTTTTCGGAGTGTAAGTTTGTACTTTCATTAAATTTGTTCCTGGAGTATTTATTCTTTCTGATGCTATTGTAGATGAAATTATTTCCTTAATTTCATTTTCAGGTTGTTAATTACAACTGTATAGAAGCATTTAATTTTTGTATATTATGTCCTGTAACCTGCCGAGTTCATTATTCTAGAAGGTTTTTTGGTGAATTTCTTAGGATTTTTTGAATATAAGATCATGTCATCTGCAAATAGAGAGTTTTACTTAATCCTTTCCAATCTGAGTAGCTTTTATTTCTTACCTAATTGCCCTCCCTGCCTAGACCTTCTAATATGGTATTGAATAGAAGTAGCAAGAATGAATATCCTTCTCTTGTTCCTGATCTTAGGGAGAAAGCTTTCAGCCTTTCACCATTAAGTACAAAGCTAGCTGTGGGTTTTTAACAGATGCTCTTTATCAGGTTGAAGAAGTACCTTTTTATTCCTACTTTGTTTAGTGTTTTGTGTTGTTGTTTTTTATTTTGCTCAGTGTTTTTTTTGTCATGAACGAGTATTGAATTTTATCAAATGCTTTTTGTGTATTTATTGAAGTGATCATGTGTTTTTGTTCTATTGATATGGTACATTACATTAGTTGATATCTGGGTGTATAATGCCAGCCTTGCATTACTAGGATAAATCCCTCTGGGCCATAGTGTATAATTTTTTTTGTATATTACAGAATTGGTTTGCTAGTAGTATATTTTCCATTGACTGAGGATTTTGGTACCTACAGTGATAAGAGATACTGGTCTTATAGCCCTTTTTCTTGTGATTTCTCTGGTTTTGGTGTCAGAGTAGTACTGACCTTATAGAATGAGTGTTTCTCATTCCTTATAGAATGGAAGTGTTTCTTCTGTTTTGGGGAAGAGTTTGTGAATAATTGGTATTCCTTAAATGTTTGGTAGAATTTATCTGTGTAGTCTCCTGGGCTTGGATATTTCTTAGTGGGCAGTTTTTTTTTTTTTTTTTTTTTTTTTTTACTAATTCAGTCTCTACTTATTATAGGTCTCTTCAGATTTTGTTTTTTTTTTCTTAAGCCAGTTTTGGTAGTTTGTGGCTTTCTAAGAATTGTCCATTTATTTCATCTAAGTTAAATTGGCCATAGTATTCATTCATACTGTTTTATTTCTGTTACTTCTGTAAGATCTGTGTGCCCCTCTTTCATTTCCATTTGAGAAGACCCCCGCCCCCCACCAGCTTCTTTTTGGTCAGTCTCCCTAAAGGTTTGTCAATTTTGTTAATCTTTTCAAAGAACCATTTTGTTGAATTTTCAGTTTTTCTATTTTCTATTTCATTAATTTTCATTCTAATATTTATTTCTTTCCTATTGCTGGCTTTATTTAGGTTTCGTTTCCTTTTCTTTTTCCAGTGTCTTAAGATAGAAATTTAGATTATTATTTAGGATCTTCTTTTTTATTTTAATTTAATTTAATTTAATTTAATTTTAACGTTTATTTTTGAGAGAGAGAACATGTGTGCACGCAGGGGAGGGGCAGAGAGAGGGGAAGACTGAGAATCCCAAACAGGCTGTGCGCTGTCAGCGGAGAGCCTGATACAGGGCTTGATCACACGAACTGCGAGACCATGACCTGAGCTGAAATCAAGAGTTAGACGCTTAACAGACTGATCCACCCAGGCGCCTCTTTTATTTTTTTAAGATTTTATTTTTAAGTAATCTCTACACCCAGCGTGGGGCTCAGACACACAACCCCTTGATCAAGAGTTGCACACTTTACTGACTAAACCAGCCAGGCGCCCTGAGATCTTTCTTTTTTATTAATAGGGGTGTTTATAGCTATAATCTTCCCTCTAAAGACTGCTTTAGATACAACCCTTAAGTTTTGGTATGTTGTGTCTTTATTTTCATTCACCACCTTGTATTTTCTAATTTTCCTTATGATTTCTTCCATTAGTTATTGAGGTGTTAATTTCTACATATTTGTGATTTTCTCAGATTACTTGGCTGTTATTGACTCTAGTTTCATTCCATTCTGGTTGAAGAACATGCTTTATATGATTTCAGTCTTTTACGTTTATAGAGGTTTGTTTTATGACCTGGCATATGTTCAGTCCTGGAGAAAGTTCCATGCATACTTGATGAGCATGTGTATTCTTCTCTGGTTGGGTGGAATGTTGTATAGATGTGTTAGATCCAGTTCTATAATTTTGCTCAAGTCTCCTATTTCCTTGAGAATCTTCTGTGTACTTCTGTCCATTATTGAAGTATTGAAGTTTCCAACTATTGCCTTCTTCATTTCTGTCAGTTTTTGGTTCATGTATTTTGGTGCTATGTTATTAGGTACATATATACTTAGAATTATTATAGATTGACCATTTAACCATCATGAAATATTCCTCTTTATCTCTGGTAATGTTTGTTTTTTTTTTTAGTTTATTTTGCATCTTAGTATAGCCACTCCTCTTATGGTTGTTTGCAAGCTGTATCTTTTTACATCCTTTTCTTTTAGTCTGAATCTTTGAATTTAAAATCCCTCTTATAGATAGCATATTGTTGGATCTTGTTTTTTTATTCCAGTGTGATAATCTCTGCCTTTTGATGTGATTATTTAACACAATCTCACTTAATGTTGTTATTGACAGTGGATTTGTCTGCCATTTTTTTTTCCTATATGTATCATGTCTATTTTGTTCCCGTTCCCCCCTTACTGCTTTCTTATGCATTAAGTAAATATGTAACATTTAAATTTCTTTCATATTTTCACTATATTTTTTTATTTCCTTAGTGATTGTTCTGGAGCTTACTATATACATCTTACCAGAATCTGTGTCAGCTTTATACTTACTTACTTCTAATGAGATTTAGAATTATCGCTAACATTTACTTTTGATTTCTGTGTTTGAAGTATATTCATTACTTCCTCTGTGTTCCTTTTCATTGTTTATATTTATTTAATGTGTTGGTGGCCTACTTGGTATAGCTATGAAAATAACTGGAAATAATTTTCTTTTCAGTTAGAATCAAGAATAGAGGAACTTAGTAAAGAAGTTAAAGCTTCCAAAGATAAACTAGTAGCTCAAGACATTGCAGCTAAAAATGCAGTTCAGCAGTTACATAAAGAGATGGCCCATCGAATGGAACAGGTATTTTTCAAATCAATATCATTATTAACTTGATATTCTGGTGACTCTTTCTTGTTTATTGTAAACTAACTTGTTAGACTGTTTTGAGTATCAGTGGTATCTTAAGAATAGGTAATTAATCTTTTTAAAAAATGCTAAAGCAATGCATAAATACATGCTAACTACAAAAATATTTTTAAAATTAAGGAAGTATATAGAAAAAAAAGTGAAAGTCCTCCTTCATTTGTACTTCTCTTTTCCTGCCCCCAATCCCTTTATATCCCACTCCTTGTTCTGTAGTAATTATTAATATTTTGGTTATGTATCTTATCACATACATAGGTATGTCACACAAGCTTATGTGTATGTGTTCATATACTTATTCCTCCTACTTTTTTTTTTTTTTTATGTTTTATTTATTTTTGAGAGAGAGAGACAGCGTGAGCAGGGGAGGGATAGAGAGAGGGGGAGATACAGAATCTGAAGACAGGCTCCAGGCTCTGAGCTGTCAGCACAGAGCCCAACGTGGGGCTCGAACTCACAAACTGTGAGATCATGATGTGAGCCAAAGTCGGATGCTTAGCTGACGAAGCCACTCAGGCGCCCCCTGATTCCTCCTACTTGATTGGAATCTTACTGTATATCTTTTTGGGAGGTTTCCTACTTAATTCATTTTGGTAATATTTTTGAGTTGGTATATATGGATTTCAGAAGAGATCATTTTAAGTATTGTTTTTGTGTTATTATTGCCTGCACTCTTAAGTATAGGATCTTAGTCATCTTCATTTCTCTATTCATAAAACCTAGCATAATGCCTAACAATTGGTCCTTATGGTGAATTGAATCAGAAAGTGTTACCTGCCTGCTAACACTGTCAGTGAGATGGAGCCTGTTCTTTCTGCCCTAAAGCTACTATCATAGGTAGCTTTCTGGAAGAACTTTAGCAAACAGTTGATCCTCAACCTTTATTTCTGTGATTCTTTACAATATGATGATTTAAAATCTATGCTCTCAGCTCTCAAACTTTTTGTACTAATTGAAGAGAAATATAGAGGATGAGACCTTAAGAGTTTGTTGGTTTTAGTAGACTCAAATGTAACTGATAATTAGAACCACCAAGCTTTTTAAAAAATGTATTCTTTAGAGTTTATTATATTTTCAAATAAAAACAAAATAGTAGTTGGATATATACAATAACAATTCAAACAGTAAAAAATGAGGCTTCTTCCAAACATTTTCTCCCATTTTCCCCCTTCCCAGAGGTAACCATCGATGCCAGTTTCCTGTGTATTTTCCCCAAATGTTTATTGCCTAGACAAGCATGTGTGTATTCTCCTTCCTTCCATCCCCCCTTTTTAAAATAATTGGCAACATGCTGCATTCACTACTATGTAATTGTTCTCTCTATAATGATGAAAACTATAGGTGAAGTTATTAACATTAGCTAGTGTATTGAGATTTAGCTATGGGCCAGGCCACGTTCAAAGCACTTTACAACTTATTTAATCTTCACAACAACCCTACGAAGTGGGTATTATGGTGTAGATTTTGGAGTTCATTTCATTTAAATATTTATAGATCTGCTTCATTCCTTTTTACCCCTACCTTTTCCTGTCAACTTTTTGAAAATTTTTAAGCCTGTAGAAAAGATGAAAGAATAGTAAAATGAACACTGTTTTATCCTTCATGTAGAGTCACCAAACCTGGTTAAATTTTATTTAGAAGTAAATTCCCAGCATGAGTGTGCACCTGTTTATGCACACGCACACACAGTACATTCCCCAGTTTAATTTTCCAGCTTGAGGTTTCTCCATTTCTCAGACTGCAGGTAGAATGAATACGAACCTCAAACTTCCAGGAGGGTAGGCTTATATTATAAATTCTCAAGGACTTACAGCATGTTCCCTTTATACCCCCATTCCTGGATTGGGAAATGTCCACAGGGCAATGAAGAGTTCAGGCCTAGCATACCATTCTGGATTCCTGCTTCCTCTTAGCTTCTTGGGCCCTGGGGGTTTCTCATACTTTGTTGTGAGCTCAACTGTTTATTAAAAGAATATTTGTTGTATTTCATCTAAATTTTTGGTGTTTTAGATGGGGATGGTTTATCTACCATATTTTGAGACCAGAACATCTTACATTTTATCTTAATTTTAACTGGCTATTGAATCCTATTGAATATCTTATTCCTGCTTTCTATGTGTTTATCCAAGTCAGTGATAAATATCTTAAACTGGTCAAATCCAAAGACTTACTGGCTCCTCTTCCTTTATCTGTACCCTAAATGGACAGACTTTTTGCAGAAGCTTAAGCAATAGTTACTGTATGATCTTGTTTAATACTTCCAGCAGTTCTGGGAAGTAGGTGCTGCCATCATCTGGGTTGAGACCTAGAAATGTGAACACTCAGCACCCCACGTTATTCCTTCGCAGCGGATCCACGGATGACCGAGAAACAGGACATCCCTCGCATAGTCCAGAACCTCATACTATTCTACTTTATTTTAATTGTCTTTTTTTCTGGTTTTTCTGCTTCCCATCTCTCAATTTCAGCGAAGCTACCATCCTGCCACCAGTTATCTTACTAATTCGTTTAATAAAAGGTTTGATTTATAAACCCTTTGGCTTCCCATTGCCTGTAGGATAAAATCTTAACTCATTAGCATGATAAGAGAAGCCCTTCTTCCTTTGAAGATGTAATCTCTAATTAAATCTGTTTCATAACTACTTCCCCCCACCCAGTCCAACCAACATACTAAATTTAAATCCTCCAAAATGTCTTGATATCCTCAAAAAAGTTATGCTATTTTATACAACTAGGCATTTGCGCTTTTGTTCATGTTATATGTATATATGTTGTTTATATAATGTGTAAACATTTTGTTTATATGTTATTCATACCTAGATAATGAGCTTTTCTGGGACAGAAGCCACAACTTGTTCTTTGTGTTTCCAAAAGCTAATACATTATCTGAACATCAACTTATGAAACTAGACTTCTTTTTAAGTTGATATTATCATTAATTGCTTTTCCTAAGAACAGTTATTCAATTATCTAAAAATATAGCTAATTCCGTTAACCAGTTCCAGCACAGTTTTCTCAATCCTTGTCTACAATTACGTCGTGAAATCCTCAGGGATCTCTGACATTCCTATTCCAATATTTCCCTTAATTTTTCCTGAAAATTAACAGGTTATTTCGGGGGGGGGGGCGGCCAATTGGACAATTTTGAAAAGTATTCGTATAGTATTCTGAGTGTCTACTAGATGTGCTTATCAGCTATAGCAGAACTTCATGAAACGTTCTTTGTCATGTACTTTTCATCAGACCATGGTAGCTTTACCTATATTCTCTTTAACATTATATCTTCTTCAATTCAGTTATAGTATCAGTTGGTATTTACCACTAGATGCCAATGAAAAGCCCTAAAGTTTAAGGTTTCATCTTTTATAACATAAGTATGTGTTCCATCATATTTGCAAGCTGTGAGTGTAAATTTACTTAAATGAAGGGCTATCTGTAGAAGTTTTCATTGCATGAAACTTCAGGATATGGAGCACTGGCTTATATTAACAGAATTTTGAGAGTATATAGATATCACAATCCAATTAGGTATTTTTTTTTTTAACGTTTATTTTTCAGACAGAGAGACACAGAGCATGAATGGGGGAGGGTCAGAGAGAGGGAGACACAGAATCCAAAACAGGCTCCAGGCTCTGAGTTGTCAGCACAGAGCCCGACGTGGGGCTCGAACTCACGGACCGCGAGATCATAACCTGAGCCGGAGTCGGCCGCTTAACCGACTGAGCCACCCCGGTGCCCCTAGATATTTTTTTATTAAGTGAAACGCTTTAGAAAAGTTTTTCATATACAAGAAATCAGATGATCATTCATTAGCTTACAGTTAGCGAGGGAGCTAAGATTTTTAGATTTTAGGAATTGTCAGCCATATAGTCAGGGTCCTGGCAGAAAACAGAAACTGCCGATTTGAGAAGGTAATGAAAGGACTCTTTACAAAAAAGTATGGACAAGGTTTAGGGGACCCAAAGGAAAATGCGGGGTCTTGAGATGCTAGAGGAGCCACTGTTACTCTTTGGGCTAAAGGAATAAGGGGAGGGAGCAGGTAATGCAGCTCAGAAGGGTTAGTTGTATAGTGTGGACACCTGACACAGACAGTGGCCTTCCGCGAACCTGTGGTGACTCTGGAGGAGCCAGATCTCACTCATTGCCTGTAGTTCTGATCTGCCTAATGCCTCCCGTTGACTGAATCCAACTGGAAGTATGAGGGCAAGGGAACTTATTGATACGGTCCATGATAGTCATCTTCCCAAAGCACAGGGTGGGATAGGAAAGAGTGGAAGAGTGGATCTGGAGGAGTAAATGGGAAACAGTAACTATGTCAGCCAAAGGAAAAGGAAAAGGAAAGAGTAAAGGCAAACAGTAGTGATAGTAATTTATTGGCTGTATCTTTTTTCTGTAATTCTGAATTTTTCCTTTCATTTAAAAATTTCATGACACAGGCCTGAGAATGTTGTGCAAAAAAACCCAAAAATACATTGGTGATACTGTAGAAAAATTTTATTTTATTATTTTTTTGTTATTTAAAATTATTTTTAAAGTTTATTTATTTTGAGAGAGACAGAGCATAAGCAGGGGAGGGGCAGAGAGAGTGGGGGACAGAGGATCTGAAGCAGGCTCTGTGCTGACAGCAGAGAGCCCTACGTGGGACTTGAAATCACGAACCATGAGATCATGACCTGAGCCAAAGTCAGATGTTTGACTGAGCCACCCAGGCACCCCTATTATTTTTTTAATAATTGTTCTTGAGAGGGAGGGAGAGAGGAGGGGATGGGCAGAGAGCAAGGGAGACAGCGGATCTGATCTGTTGTCAGGGCAGAGTCGGATGTGGGGCTCTAGCTCATGAACTGTGAAATCATGACCAGAGCCAAAGTTGGATGCTTAAGCCACTGAGTCACTCGGGTGCCCCAGGTATTACTTATTTTGATTGATTTTGATTTTGTTTTGCAAAAAAAGTTTTATTAATGCTGGATATTTTTTCAAAGGCCAACAAAAAATGTGAAGAGGCACGCCAGGAAAAAGAAGCAATGGTAATGAAGTATGTAAGAGGCGAGAAGGAATCTTTAGACCTTCGAAAGGAAAAAGAGATACTTGAAAGAAAACTCAGAGATGCAAATAAAGAATCTGAGAAAAACACTAACAAAATTAAGCAGCTTTCTCAGGAGAAAGGACGGTTGCACCAGCTGTATGAGACAAAGGTATAACGTGGTGCTGTTGTACCTTAGTTGAAATGTATTCTTTTTGCTTTTCTTTAATCAAATAATCATAACTTAATGTGGTTAAGTCACTATTAAACATAAAGTGGTTTTGTTAGTTTGCCTTCTAAGAACATGAATGTTTTAGTAACTTTAATATCTCATTACTTGTCTGCAAAAAGTCTTTGCTGGGAAAAAATGAGATTGACACATGTTTATTAAACAACATTTTCTTGACAGGTATTTTTTTAAAGTCCTCTTTTAATATCTATATGTTGAAGAAATGAGAGTCCTGCTTCAAAACATTTTATTTTGGTAAAATATATACATAGTGTGATCAAGATGTAAACAATTTTTCAGCCAGAAGTATACAATTTGACTGAATCTCAATGTAACAGTTATTTATCATAGAATTTATATTTTTCTTGCAGAAAAACATGTTCTTAGATGCTTGCCCCAAAAGATTTAATTACTGAGCTTTTTAGAGTCCTTACTGTTAACTAGCTGCCTCATGGCATGGTCTTATTTCTAGTGGATTATCATTTCTTGCTGATGAATGTTATTTTTTTTTTATAAATTAACTTTTAGTTCAGAAATGTTGTCATTGTTCTCAGGAATTCTGGAAATATTTAATTTGTATTTTGCCTGAATGCCAGCCAGTTGAGAAGAATCATGAAGGTGTGCTTGTACTTGCAACGTATCTAGTTGGTTAAAATGTAAATGTTAATCATCTTACGTCTATTAATTTGATGTAGGGTTTTGCTACTCTCTTAATCATTTGAACTTTAAATTAGGTTTACAGCTTGTAGGTTATAATATGCTAGCCCCTGAAATACAGTGTTAATTGCACTGATTATTTTGATGAGGCATAAAAGATACACAAAGAGTTGGTTGATTGTTTAAGTGAAAAATATGACCTAGTGATATTGTTTTAGGAAAGTGAAACTACTAGACTCACCAGAGAAATTGACAAATTAAAAGAAGATATCAACTCTCATGTCATAAAAGTAAAATGGGCACAAAACAAATTAAAAGCAGAAATGGATTCACACAAGGTAGGTACTGTAATGCAATGGAAAAATTATTCAAACCAGTTTTAAGAGCAAATGCAATAATAGTTAATGAGGCATAAAGCTTAATTTAGTGACTTCTGTGGAGTAGGTGGGGCCTAAATATTTGGTAATTGTGAAAAGATATTTCCTTGCATGATTTACATATTAAATTACACTATTAAATTTTATCATAAATTTAAAAAATATTAAACTTTGTCATTCATTGTTTATAAATCCAAAATTGATTTTGTTCTTCAAGCATTTTTTGATATCTATATTTAATATTAAACATTGTCAGAAATTTAGGGGAAAGAGGGGAGTCTGTGGGTTATTTATAAAAATTAAAAGTAAACTCTGAAAATTTAAAAGGAATATCAGTGATGCTAAGATTCTTATAATCAAGAAATATAAATTCTTATTTATGTGGTGCCTGGGTGACTCAGTCGGTTGAACGTCTGACTCTTGACTTCAACTCAGGTCATAATCCCAGAGTTGTGGGATTGAGCCCCATGTGTGCCACCAAGTGTGGAGCCTGCTTAATGCTCTCTCTCTCCCTCTGTCCCCTTCCCCTCCCCAGCTTATATGCACCCTTGTGCACTCCCACTCGCTCTCTCAAAAATAAAAGAAAATAGAGGCACCTGGGTGGCTCAATTGGTTAAGTGTCAGACTTCGGCTCAGGTCATGATCTCATAGTTCGTGAGTTCGAGCCCTGTGTTGGGCTCTGTGCTGACAGCTGGGAGCCTGGAACCTGCTTCAGATTCTGTGTGACTCACTCTCTATCTCTGTCTCTCTCTCTCTGTCTCTCTCTCTCTGTCTCTCTTTCTCTCTCTCTCTCTCTCTCTGTCTCTCTGTCTCTCTGTCTCTCTCTCTCTCTCTCTCTCTGCCCCTCCCCGACGTGTGTGCACGCACATGCATGCTCTCTCTCTCAAAAATAAACATTTAATAAAATTTTTTAATAAATAAATATAAATTTTTATTTTAATAAGAGTATAATAAAGATTTTAAGAATGTTTCCATATCTGTTTATTATGAATATAATTGCATTGGTATTCTGCCTAATGAGTATCATTTAAAAAAAATTAATATAATGATAAGTGATCTTAAAGGCTGGTATGTGATGCCATGATTTTAAGCACCAACTGAACTGGTATAAGAGTTAATAAAAATCTGAAGATGATAGATGTGAAGTAAAAGAACAACTTCAAAATAGGATTTAAACTGAAGAGCAGTATCATTTATAACAATTGCCAAGTTTTCAAAACTAAGATTAATGATATTGTTTAAAACCATAATCATAGGTTATCTCACTAAATAATTCTAAGTAGAACTGTTAATAACCTTTGGATATTTGCATATAATATTATCAGAGAAAACTGTTGGGAGAAGTGTTGACAGTGGTGACAGAATAGAGAATGGCGGCTGTCCTCAAGTTCTGAGCTAAATGCTGATCCGCACAGGAGTGTTGACGAGCTACACAGGCAGAGAAGGAATTGCCAGAAGGAATTAGGAGCGGAAATCCTTGCAGTTCACACAGGCAGGGCTGTAAATCATTTAAAATTTCCCTTTACTTTAAGTTACAGAATGAAGAATTAAAATTCCAAATCCTACATCATGATAATGATTTCCAAACTATCCAAATTGCTTCAAGATCTGAATATAATAGTGGGTCATATCTAATATCTGTGGCACTTTTCTCCTCATTATCTCTAGCCCTAAGGGATGGGATGCTGCAACTTATTAGAATACTAGCATTGGAGTGTGAAAAGTGAAAGGCTAACATTTGGTCTTCTGTGACCATATGTGTTAAAAAATTGGTAATAATAGATACTTAATGGCAGCTTTGAGGTGAGATGAAACCAGATACTTTGTAAGTAGGTTAGAGAAATAGTTTAAGGCTGACATAATGAGGTCACGTGGTGTGGATTGCTAGAAAACGAAAATAAGCATATTGACCTAGTATGTGGAAATTAGAAATTAACCAGTTTTTTTTTTAAGGCATTTATTAACCAGCAGGTGTTTAACTGGGCCTTCCTCTGTGCACAGCACTGTATGAAATAATATGGATGCTGTAAAAGCCATGGAGGACCCAGTAATTGCTTTGAGAGAGTGTCTGGAATGGGATCCTGGTTACCTGTTATACGTATTTACCTAGGAGATGTGAGGTGGCGTCTCTAGATCAAAGGATGCAAAGATTTAATGACCGTCTAGGCAGTATAGGCCACCTTTTAAAATGTGAACAAGAGCCAGAACTCTCATAAGTTTTTCTCCAGGCACCCTTTCCAATTTTAGTTTCTGCCCACCCAGTCCTAGGTATTAATATTGAAGTTCTGGATGTTACTGGATTCACTGTGATCATTAACCGCTGAGCAGGCCTCCAGAGGTATTACCAGAAACTAAGTCTTAGTTAGATCGGATAGCTCCTTCATCAGTAGAATTATCAATTGGATCAGACAATGGAAATAGTTTCACTTATTCCTTTTCTGAAACTCCTTTGGAAGTTAAATTGAAATGTGTTTTTAACGCCTAGCTTCTAAAAACAAAAGCCTTTTATTTTTAGTGTAGTGAAGGACTTTCCCCACAGTGTACCTCATATAATTGTTCACCTACCTGGTTGCTACCTATTTACCTACTTAGTCCCAGGATAAAATAATCTCACTGGAGCCTAGATATGGCCAGCAACAGATGTGGCAGTAGACTGTAGCTTGACTGTACTGGGTGCTTGCTAGACAATTTTGCTTCAGAGAAAGCTTGAGGAGTGGATTCTTGGATATGAGGACAACATCTAAACCCCCAGATGCAAGAGATTGTACTATCCTGCAGACCTAATGTGCAACTAAGGGTTGGTATATTTTATAATTTATTCCCTCAACAAGACTCTGCTACTTACGATCTGTGCTCTTCTCTGAAAGTTATCATGTTGTCAGTGATAACTTCATTCTTGTATGGTTTAACTTATAAAGCCCACTAATTAGAAACTAGTGCTCACTTTTAATTAGCTTTACTGTTACCTCACATGGTAGAAGTATATGTTCAGTTCTATAACTCTTCTATAACTATAATTGGTTGCATTATGGAGTAACAGGGTTCAGTTTAGCCTCCCACCTTAAAAAACTTAAAAAAAAAAAAAGAAAATATATGAAATGAAGGTTTTTAGGTTTGGGACAACAAAGGCAGCACAGGACAGTGATCCCTGAGAGAAGGGAATCAAGCAAGATGGAGAATTTGCAGGTTGCTGCAAAGAAGAAGAACCCAGACAGATCCCAGCAAGTCTCCATGAATTGAGGAGACAAAGTTTGAAGTATGGGAAACAGGGTAGAGTACCAGAGAAGAGAAAGATTTGGAGATTTGCACTGTGTTCCCTTCAGTTCATTCAGCTCAGTACTAATCAGTATATGTGTATGAGAAAGAGGTGGAGTACTCAGAAAGGAGTAGGGGTGACAATTCCTAGGGCTCATAAGAGCGGCTCACGTTTCCCCCAACCAAGAGAGAGCGCTCTTAACATACAGGGCATCCAGTGGTCCTCAGAAGGGTGTTGCTTTAGCAGTGGGGACTAATTAGCCCAAATTCAAAGTCTGTTATGGACCCATCTTACAAAGCTTTGAAAGAAAACCTCAAATCAAATTGTTTCAAATAACCGTGTCCCAGAAGAAAGCCCAAAATACTTGAATTCAGAAATCTCTAGGATCTACAAACTTAAAATTGACAGTGTCTGGAATCCAATAAAAAATTACCAGACATGCAAAGAAGCAGGAAAATATAGCCTATAATGAGAAGTAAAGAAAAATCAATTGGTAGAAACAAAGCCAGAAATGACCTAGGTGAAAGAAGTAGGTAAGGGTGTTAAAACAGCTGTTATAAAAATATAGTCCACATATTCAAGAAGGTAAATAAAAGCATGAGTATGTTAAAAGTAGAGACATAAAAGGTGAAATGGATGTAACGTCTGAGGTGAAAAATACAGTGGGCAGAATTAACAAGATTAGATACTATAGAAGACAAGATTGGTGGACTTGAAAAACATGAAACTTTAAAAGCTATGCTAGTTAGTGACTCCTAGATTTATAACTTGGACACAGAATTCCAGATTCATATAGTCCAGTGGCTGTTTGGCATCTGACATCTGGGATGACTCACAGGCATCTTCAACTGAACATGTCTAAAACTCAGTGGATAATGTGCCCGCCCTCCATTGCTTCCCTTCTCAGTAGATGGCAGTTCAGTCTTGTAGTTGCCCAGGCCCAAAACCTGAGGATTGTCCTTGAATTCTCAGTCACCATATCCAGTCCTTTAGCGACTCTTCGTGCTCACTTCTTTCAGGTCTTTACCCATCTGTCACCTCTCAGTGTCACTTTCCCTGGCTCTCTCAACATTCATACCTCCCTTCAGACTTGCTTGTGCCCTTTATTTTTACTCCCTAGCACTTGTCACTATCTAATATAACGTTTTACTTATGTATTTTATGTATTATTTATGATCATCACTAGAATACCAGCTTTATGAGAGTAGATATTTTAACTGTCTTCCAGTAATATTTCCCCAAATCTTAGAACAGTGCCTTACATGGCAGTGAACACATAATATCTTAACCAAACTTATTTTGTTCGATTATTTAATAATGATTTAGCATTAAGGAATCTCTCAATTGCTGGTTTTTGAGTGGAGTACCTACTGTGTGCCTAGCTATTTCAGTTATTGATATGAAAGTGGGAAAAAATATATGAACGATTTTTCTCTCCCCTCCCCTCTTCAAGCTAATACTCTGATATCAAAAAAAAAAAACAAGGTTTGAAAAATTCTCCAAATAATTTGTATTTTAGAAGTGATACTGAGTTTTTTTTTTTAATTTTTTTTTAATGTTTATTTATTTTTGAGACAGAGAGAGACAGAGCATGAACGGGGGAGGGTCAGAGAGAGAGGGAGACACAGAATCCGAAGCAGGCTCCAGGCTCTGAGCGGTCAGCACAGAGCCCGATGCGGGGCTCGAACTCACGGACCGTGAGATCATGACCTGAGCCGAAGTCGGACGCTTAACCGACTGAGCCACCCAGGCGCCCCGAAGTGATGCTGAGTTTTAATCCAAACCAAGTTTTTACTAGAAGACCAGCAACTGGAAGTGTCTAGCTAAGTACTTAATTGTATGAGAGATTATAATAAAAAATGACATGAGAGAAGCGGTGTGTGAAGATAGGTGCAATTTAGATGGTTCAAAAGACGAAGACAAAGACGTTCAAAGTGGAGGAACAACAAGAAAAAAGGAAAAATGGGAGATGAGTATTTGATATTTAGCAAGACCGGCCTACCTACAGCAGAAAGTTTATATTAGTGATTCCTTGTTGATTTAGCAAATATACTTGAACAATAAACATGTGGCAAGTACTAAGCCGGGGGTTGTCCAGAAGCTGTGTACTCAAAGGGGGGAACACGAAAGCTACAGTACGGCGTATACATTGTTATACCCTATGATGCCCCGGATTCTGTCTATGGGAAGGCAGAATAGCAGCATCTACCCCCTTCTGACTAGCAGCTACCAGGAGGTCATACCTAAACCCTCGTCTCAAATCCACAGGATAGCCCAGACCATGGGACTGGATGGGTGCTCTGAAGGAGAACTTTGGAAAATGAGCTGCAGAGCAGGGCTGTATCTGAAAAATTGCCACAGGAAGCAGGAAGCCAGTTGAGGATACAGAGAAGGCAACAGCAAAGAGGGAAAAAACAGTATATTGTCTTGTAGTAGAAACAGAGGAAGGCTATCCAAAGAGTCAGAAGGGGTCAGAACTGGAGCAGGTAAGTCAAGAATTAAAAATGAGAGAAAGTAGTTGGATTTGGTAAGGGTAGTCCGTCCAAACCTTCAGAATTGCTATTTCAGGAGAGTGGTTAGGAACAGAAACCAAATCACAGCATGGATGTGTAAGACAGTTTCGAATAGATACCATGGCTGTGAAACAACTGTCTTTTGTGTGTGTGCAAAGAGCTGTTTAACGCTGTGTTCGTCTTGGCTTATCATGTTAGTTACTTGTAGCGATTTACTTAAAACTCTGTCAAATTTAACTTTATTTTATGGCTATCAGTTAACTGCATAGGCCGCTTTATTTGTTGTCAAAAGCATAAAGTGTTATTTCTAGAAAATATGTGACCCCTCAGTGGCAGTGCCAAGACAAGAACTTTCTCTACTCTGATCATTGTTCTTACCGTTCATCACGTTACTGTGCTCAACCTTGTCGCTGTCTGTGAGGGACAATGTTTTCCTTCCCCAGTGTAGGGAAGAACCCAGTTCTCCCTACTGTGTCTTTCTTCCCTGTGAGTCTCCTTTACTTTTACACAAGACACTTGACCTCTGACACTTCTGGTCCACCAGATGGGTGGAGGTTTTCCCTCCCTGCAAGTAATTCTCTGTGAATACCACCTAGGTGTCCTGCAGTTTCACTCGACTCTGACACATCTCCCTGGAGGTAGAGCATCGGATCCCACAGGTTAAGGGTTCGGTCTTACAAGAATGCCCACCCACCCCCTGCCACATACATACTTCAGATGTTATCACCCGTGCTTATGACCAACCAGCTATGGATCAGAAGTTGCAGCCACCCCCTCCTTGGGTTGGAAATTTTCCTTAAAGAACTCAGAGAAACACACGTTTACCGCATTATAAAGGGTATGATAAAGGACACGGATGAACAACCCGATGAAGAGCTGTGTAGGGTGGGGTCTGGAAGGGTCCCAGGCGCAGGAGCTTCCATCCCCATGGAGTTGGCGGGCGTCCCCCTCTCAGCGTGGTCGTACTTGCCAGCATGGAAGCTCTCTGAACCCCACACTTTGGGATTTTATGGAGGCTTTGTTAAGTAGACATGATGGATCGTCAGCTCCATCTTCAGGCTTTCTTTGGGGGCTAAAAATTCCTGGCTTCTAATCATGACATGGTCTTTTTGGTGACCAGCTCTCATCCAGGAGCCCACCTAGAGTTGTCTCATTAGAACAAAAGACACTCCTGTCACTCAGGAAGTTACAGGGGTTTCAAGAGCTCTATGTCAGGAGCAGAGGCCAAGAGCAATATTGCAGTGGGTTGCCTGGGTGGCTCAGTCAGTTAAATGTCCGACTCTTGATCTCAGCTCAGGTCTTACTTTCAGGGTTGTGAGTTCAAGCCCTGCGTTGGGCTCCACGCCCAAAAACACACACACACAAACAATATTGCAACAAGAAATGCTCCTAGTGTTCTTATCACTTAGGATACTACAAGGGTTTTAGGAGTTTTGTGTCAAAGACCAAGGCAAAGACCACTATGTATTTTTTTCTTGTCTCACACTGTCTTTTGTCAATGCAGGAAACCAAAGATAAACTCAAAGAAACAACAACAAAGTTAACTCAAGCAAAGGAAGAAGCAGATCAGATAAGGAAAAATTGTCAGGATATGATAAAAACGTATCAGGTATGCTTAACTTTTCAAATAGATTAGTAACAAAATTGCACCAAATATCAGTACTCGTTTTGTATCTCCAGTGTTTGTAGTGTGGAATGGATTTGGTAGGACAGTTAAATAAATTGCAGACTATTTCCTGTGTTAAAGTACTTGCAGCTTAAATAGAGATCTTATTAGGGAAGTTTTAACCAAATAAAAACATTAGAAAATGTCAGAAGAATGAAGAGTACAGGAAACGTATAACATAAAACCTACTCTGTGTTATGTTACGTATCTTAAGTGCTATTCTTGTTCGTGCAGAATTGACATCTTAAAAACCTTTCAGTGCAGTCCTTTTTAGTATGTAAGGTATGCATTTCACAATCAGTAAACAATGGCAAAAGCTGTCACGTTCCAAAGTATAAAACTTTAAAAGTTAAGTCATACTTTTTTCATTTCTTTTCCATTAGGAGTCAGAAGAAATTAAATCAAATGAGCTGGATGCCAAGCTTAGAGTCACAAAAGGAGAACTTGAAAAACAGATGCAAGAAAAATCCGACCAGCTAGAGGTGAGTGGCTTTGTTCTTTTCATACCGTGGATTGTGTAATAAATACAGAGGGAGAGAAATAATAAATAATGTTATAGTAAGTGTAATAAGAGAATAATAAGGCCTTTTCGAAGGAACACGCAGTAACTTTTAGATCTTGTCTGGTACATAATGATTTGTGGTTTCTTTTAAACTTTTTAAAAGATGCATCATGCCAAAATAAAAGAACTGGAAGATCTAAAGAGGACATTTAAGGAGGGCATGGATGAACTACGAACACTGAGAACAAAGGTAATTAAATCGTTAGTCATTTCAGAGGAAAGCTCAATATCTTTAATTTGGGACTCATTCTGATTTTCCAAGTGTTGGAGAAAGGATATTTATATAGAAATGTTTCAAAATGAAAGAACTCAGAGGAGTAGAATGTCGATTTCCTAGCAACGAAGGTGAGTCTCTTATTGAAATGAAAATGTCTTCTACTTTAGTCCCTTTGAACTATTTGCCACACATTGCTGTTTTACAGCACATTTGCTGTTTCTGTAACTTCTCCTCGGGCCTCTAATGTAAGGCAGTCTTGTCAGCGAATTAATTGGAAAGAAAGTTGGACTTTAGAACTGTGAGTGACAAAAAATAATAGACTTTATATTTCTCCCATATAGTCTTGTACAGTGTTAATTTCTAACAATCTCGTATAGTCCTTCTTGGAAGAATAGTATCCCTTTTGATATGGATGTGAAATATCATTGAATACCATTTATTTATTTAGAAATAGGCTTTTAAGTAACAACCTGGAATTTGCCATCACTTAATAGTTTTCAAAGTGCCTTTCGTGTGCATTCCATTTGTTCTCCATGCCAGTTTTTTGAGGTAAGTAGGGAAGGTATATGGTTTTCAGGTGAGGAAATGGAGATTCAGCAAAAACAATGTGACAGGCTAAAACTCCCGAGACTAAATCATAAGAAATCTGAGACTGAGTCCTAGGACTGTCAACATCCCATTGTATTTTCTTCACATTAATTAGTTCCACTCCAGAATTTAGCTTGGATTATTAATATGTAATCACTATTTGAAGTAATTAAGGAACAAGAAAATATTGTTTGTACGCTAACTTGGTTATGATTTTTGATAGGTGAAATGTCTAGAAGATGAACGATTAAGAACAGAAGATGAGTTATCAAAATATAAGGAAATTATTAATCGCCAGAAAGCTGAAATTCAGAATTTATTGGACAGAGTGAAAATTGCGGATCAGATACAGGAGCAGCATCAAAGGTATAAACTTCACAACTTTTCTTTATGCTAATCAATAGGCTCTTCTGTCTCAAGATTGTGTTCTTAAATGCCATTACTGCATTAAACAAGAATGATTTTACAATTCGACTAGTGAAAAACTTTTAAATTCCTGTCTTTGTTTGAACTTTTTTGGATTATCTTTGAAGTTCCTATTATGGCTTCTAAAAATCAAAGTGTATATACCCTCAATATTGGAAATAGCAATTTATAAGACAGAATGGTTTTTAGTTTCTTTATCCATTCTTTAACTTTCAAGTTATGTTACTTACTTTTTCTTCTCAAAGGTAGATACATACGTATACCTGTATCTTTGTGTGTGTGTAGTGCAGAGTCAGGAGCTGACCTTATTCCTTGACCTCTTGTAAAACCTTTTAGCTAGACTCTACTCGTGACATGACCTGGCAGAGCGTGGATTCAACTTGAATCCAAATACCTTCTTTTTCATACCTTACCCATATCTGCTGCTGAGTGTTGCTAAAAATTCTCACCATCATCAGGGTTGATGCTGTGATAAATCCATGGTTAGTTAGTAACCTCAACTGGAAATGATAATGATGTCCCTAGTCATAGCCTCTCCCTGACCTGGAAGCATCTATTCCTGCTTTGTTCACACTTCTGGTCTCCCTTCCCTTGATATTTACGCTTAGCGGGCAATTACCTCTTATTTTCCTCACAAAAGAAATGGGAGCTAACAAGTTCTTATCTGTCCTGTGAACTCACCAGCCTTTGCAACCTTTCTTTCTTTTCCTTTTGTTGTTATGGAAGAAGTGTTCCTGTTCCCCTCTGAATTGAGCTTTTCTCTCAACTTCTGTGGATCCCATGCTCTTCTGCTTCTCTTATCCTTTATTTCTTACCCCTCTCTAAATTTTTTGTCTTTCTGCACTTAAATATTATATATTAAAAACATTAAAATTCCTATGACTCCCCTACCCTTTTCCTGTCGTTCACAACTGAGCATCTTCGTAGAATCATCTATACGCACCCTCCACGCCCTTGCTTCCTTTGTTCTTTTTCTCTCTACGTCCTTCTAGATTCTACCCCAACCTCCCATTAAAAACTGCTAATGCCTCCTTAAATCTAGCACACGCTTCTCAGACTAAGCCTTGCTTGAATTTTCAGTATTTTTAAAATTTTACTTACTTATTTTGAGAGAGAAGGAGAGTATGAGTGCTGGAGGTACAGAGAGGGAGAAAGCGAATCTCAACAAGGCTTCACATCTAGCACAGAGCCCAACACGGGGCTTGATTTCATGAACTGCGAGATCGGGACCAGCTGGAGTCAAGAGTTGACAGTTAACTGACTAAGCCACTTAGGAGCCCTGAATTTTCAGTATTAAGACCAGTAAGCCCCTTATCTTTCTTGACATGCTCTGTTCTTCGGCTTCATTTCATATCTGCTTTCCTGGTGTTCCTCCCCACTTTGTGGCCACTCGTTTTCTCCTTTCCTCGGCAGCCTTCTCTTTGTCATAAAACTCTTTTGTTGTTATTTTATCATACCCCCGAGTGAGCCTTACCATTCCCATACCGTACTGCAGGACCTTCAGGTACTGTCTTCAGCCCTTTTTGTTCAGCTCCAGACACACAAGTATCACAGACGCCTCGAACTTTCATGTGTCCCAAACTGATTCATCTATCCTGTCCACAAATACACTCCTCTCCTGTTCCTGACGTGAATGATGCGTGTAGCACCCACGTGACTTTCCAGCCCAGGAACCTGGGGGTCCTCCTTGGCTCTTGTCTCCTTCCCCTCACACATCTAACCAGAAACAGAGTGTTAGTGAGTATCCTTCAAGTCGTGTATTTTTTCGTTCCCACCACTGCTATCATTGTCCTTTCATCTGGAAAACTGCCCCAACTTCTAAACTGTCTTTTTTTAGTTTGGTGGGGTTTTTTGTTTGTTTGTTTTTGTTTTGTTTCCCTTTGAATCCATTTCCTACACTGTGGCCAGCATAATCTTTTTAAAATGGAAATCTCACAAGCTTTCAGTGATTTCCCATTGGCTCAAACTGCCCTGTGAGCTCAGATGCCTTAGCATGGCTTGGAAGATCAGTAGCCACCTTGCTTCTCCCTCTGTGCCTTCTCTTTTTTCAGCACAATTGCTTACAAATGTTGAGTGTCTCCCGTGTTCAATGCTGGGGATATAATGCTGTCGCTGTCCCCATCAGTGTTGAAGCAACAAACAAGTCATTCCGTCGTTCCCTCTCCAGATTTAGCACATACTGTTTCTTCTACCAAAAACATATATATATATATTTTAATATGAAATGTATTGTCAAATTGGTTTCCATACAACACCCAGTGCTCATCCCAACAGGTGCCCTCCTCAATGCCCATCGCCTACTTTCCCCTCCCCCCCCCCCCCCCCCCCCCCCCCCCCCCGGTCAACCCTCAGTTCTCAGTTTTTAAGAGTCTCTTATGGTTTGGCTCCCTCCCTCTTTTTTTTTTTTTCCCTTCCCCTCCCCCTTGGTCTTCTGTTAAGTTTCTCAGGATCCACATAAGAGTGAAAACATGGTATCTGTCTTTCTCTGTGTATGGCTCATTTCACCCAAGAACGTATTTTGATGTCTGGGTCACTCCTACTTTTTCTTTAGGTCGGGAATTAGCAAACTGTGGCCCGAGAGCCAAATCCAGCCCGCTACCTTTTTTTGTAAATAAGTTTTTTGTTTTGGAACACAGCTGCTCTCATTCCGTTATGGGCTGTCCGAGGCTGCTTTCACACCACGGTACCAGGGAACAACAGTCGCCACAGGGCCATGTGCCCTAGAAGCTTAAATTGTTTACTGTCTGGACTTTTTGCAGGAAAAGTTTGCTAACCTTTACTTTAAGTATTCGTTTAAACATCACTTATACGAGGTGAGGCAACCCACTCTGCGCTTTCATCAAAAATGTTTTATCACACATACAGTTTCCTTACTTGAATGAAAGCCCTTTGAAAGCAAGCCCGTGTCGGTCTTGCTCACTTACACTCCCAGCTCTTAGTTCCTAGCACATATCAGGTAGTCATAAAAATCCAAATAACTTGGATGAATGCGTAAAAGTACCTTCATAAAACATTTTATTTGATGAAAACTCCCAAACCATTAACTTAACGTATTTTAATAGTTTTTTTTTCCCTAAACATAAACTTTGTTTTTTAGAGGTAAACAAGAAATTGAAAATTTGAAGGAAGAAGTGGAAAGTCTCAATTCTTTGATTAATGACCTACAAAAAGACATCGAAGGCAGTAGGAAAAGAGAATCTGAGCTCCTGCTGTTTACAGAAAAGCTCACTAGTAAGAATGCACAGCTCCAGTCTGAGTCCAATTCTTTGCAGTCACAATTGGATAAGCTTTCCTGTAGTGAAAGTCAGTTACAAAGCCAATGTGAACAAATGAAACAGACAAATACTAATTTGGTAAGTATAAATTTACATTTAACTTTTATTTATTTATTGATTTATTTATTTATTTTAAATTTTTTATGTTTATTATTTATTTTTGAGAGAGAGAGAGTGTGTGAGCAGGCGAGAGGCAGAGAGAGAGGGAGACACAGAATCGGAAGCAGGCTCCAGGCTCCGAGCTGTCAGCACAGAGCCTGACACGGGGCACAAACCCATGAACCGTGAGATAACGACCTGAGCCGAAGTCGGACACTTAACCGACTGAGCCACCCAGGTGTCCCCTACGTTTAACTTTTAAAGCAACATAGCAAGAAGCACAAATTAAATTTTCCTACTAGCATAAACCCACTGGTAGTTGAGTTAAACTCTTTTTTTGTATTGGCATTGACTTTCTGGCAATTTCAAATGCTGTGCAAAGTAACAGTTTTTCTTTCCAACTTGTTCAAAGTGTCCTTTTTCCTTCCTAATTTATAATAAAATGTCTCCCTAAAATGCTTATGAAAAAGTATTTCACTTTTGAAAATAAGAAAACCATGGTTTTTTGGGGGCGCCTGGGTGGCTCAGTCGGTTGGGTGGCCGACTTCGGCTCAGGTCACGTTCTCATGGTTTGTGAGTTCGAGCCCCGCGTCGGGCTCTGTGCTGACAGCTCGGAGCCTGGAGCCTGCTTTCAGTTCTGTGTCTCCCTGTCTCTGGCCCTCCCCTGTTCACGCTCTGACTCTCTCTCTCAAAAAATAAATAAACATTAAAAAAAAAAAAAAAAAAAAAAAAAAAGAAAACCATGGTTTTTGTCATTCCTAACTGGAATTACTGTATGTTTTTTAAAGTTATTTCAAATTTCTATATGTTTATAGTTTAAAAATGGTTTAATATTTCTGTGTTATGAAAGTATCTTCAAGTTACTCATAAAAATAATTTGAGATTTTAGTCCAAAATACAGAGAACATCGGGCATATGCTCTTTTGCATGTATGAAATGGCAAATGTGTTAATATGCCCCTGCATTCCTCTATGAGGAATTTGGAGAGCTCAGGAAACAGAGCCTGGTAAGAAGCGATTCTGGAAGAATCTACCATCATTTACCATCAGGGACCTTGTATTTTCAGGATTTTGAATTGTGAGCAATAACGGAAACAGGTATTAAAACTGGTGTGTTTTGTTTTATCCTTTTTAATATTTAGGAAAGTAGATTGTTGAAAGAGGAGGAACTGCGGAGAGAGGAGGTCCAGACCCTGCAAGCGGAACTCACCTGTAGACAAACAGAAGTTAAAGCACTGAGCACCCAGGTCGAAGAACTAAAAGATGAATTAGTCACTCAGAGACGTAAGCATGCCTCCAGTGTCAAGGATCTTATCAAACAACTCCAGCAAGGTACCAATTTCTCACCCACTTAGACCTTAATATTGTTTCTTTTAGTCATTAAGGATTTATAGAAAAAAATCTACTTTGATCAGGTTCTACCACTTTGATTAGAACTCTGTGTTCTTTTTAATGTATTAATGTTCATAAACCAAATCACTAAACCTCTTATAGTTCCACAAATAGTCTATAACATCCTCTATGTAAAGGGCACTTATTCGCAGAATCCCAAAATGTGACAGTTGGGAATGTACCTTAGGGAAATAGTGTCTAAACTTTTTTGACCACATGCTCCTATCAGTAAAAAGTAGTTAAGCATTTGTTCTCCAGTTTATGTATACTTATTTATAAATTTTAAACATGTATTATTCTACATTACAAATGTAAATTTTAAAAGAGCAGACGAAATACAAGTATAAATGGAAATTCTCATATTCTCTCCCTATACATGCTATGAGTTGTTTTGTTTAGCATCTAGGTACCTGTACCTCCCCTCATAGACCTCTTAGAGATCATTGAACCCTAACCCTTCATCTTAGAGGAGACTGAGACCCAGATACGTTATGAATTACCCGAACACAACAACTAGGACTAGAACCCAGATTTCTTTTCATCTAAAAATTCATGCAGTTATTTGGAGTGTATGCTATATGCTTGGATAAAAGATGAATAAGATATGTATTCTGAATTCCTAATCTCTACTATTCCTCACTACTTTGTGGTAAAATATGGTAAAATATGGTAAAATATAGTAATAAGATAAAAGAGTTTTAGCATTTACTTAATATGAATATATTCAGGTATTTGCCTTAAGGATTCAGTTTGTTTTTATAGATAAAATTGAAGGGAAATCTTTGGCATCACAGAGATCATCTAAATTCGTCAGGATTCTGAAAGTTAGGTCACTGTACCTAAATGATATCATCATAGTGTTGTCTCTATATATTTTGTATTTGACCTGTACATTTCTACATATCATTTTATATGAATGACTACTATAGCTCTCCTGTCTGAAGTATGTATTCAAGAAATTTCTCTTGATGTTTAAGCCATTTTTGCCTAAGTGATTTTAGCAATTAAGATCAGAGATAGTGGGGGCAAATGGTCCTGAGAATTGTCACAAGCAATCCATTTCTTTTTCCTATAGCACGGAGAAAATTAGATCAGATTGAGAATGGAAACTATGATAAAGAAGTCAGCAGCATGGGGAGTCGTTCTAGTTCATCAGGTAAAAATCTCAGGCTTCAGATGTTACCTAGTGACTGACTGTAAAAAGAAGTAGCTTCTTTGGTGTGTTAAAAGGTATTGATATGCTTTTTTTTTTTTTCTCTCATTTTGAGTTATAAAAAGTTGTAGCATTTCCAGTTAAATATTTACATTCTCATCACCGTCCAGGGTTTCAAGTTTGCCACGGGATTCTAGATTGTCTGTCTCCCTACCTGCTGCTTCTTTATTTTTTTTTTTTTTTACCTGCTGCTTCTTTATTCTGTGTAACAATTTCCTCATTTTTCAATTTAGATTTGTATCCATCCATATAGAGAGATTGGGTATAATTCTGTCTGTCTCTCTCTCTCTCTCCTCCCCTCCCCTCCCTCTCCCTCCTTCTCCCTCCTTCTCCCTCTCCCTCCCCCTCTCCCTCTCCCTCACCCTCTCCCTCTCCCTCTCCCTCACCCTCTCCCTCTCCCTCTCCCTCTCCCTCTCCCTCTCCCTCTCCCTCTCCCTCTCCCTCTCCCTCTCCGTCTCCCTCTCTCTTTTTTTCCTTTTATATTTTAACACCTGAAAACTAATGAAATGATCATTACCAGATTTTTTATATATGTGTATTTTATTTTTTAAAAAATTTTTAACGTTTATTTATTTTTAAGAAAGAGAGACAGAGTATGAGTGGGGGAGGAGCAGAGAGAGAGAGAGAGGGAGACACAGAATCTGAAGCAGACTCCAGGCTCCGAGCTGTCAGCACAGAGCCTGACGCAGGGCTTGAACTCGCAAATTGTGAGATCATGACCTGAGCCGAAGTCAGATGCTTAACGGACTGAGCCACCCAAGTGCTTCTATATATGTGTATTTTAAAATTTTTTAGCTTTTCTCATGATAAATATGCCAAAAATTATGATTGATACCATTGTGGAAATGATGATTAGCAAAAAAAAAAAAAAAAAAATCAGTATATTTGTCATTTTGGAATGCCAGGAACCGTGCTAAGCACTTCAAACATATTATTGACTCTGCAGAATAGTCGTGTGAGGTAAGTGTTATAATTCACATTTTAGAGATGAGGAAACTAAGATTCCGAATGGTTCCATGACTTGCTCCGAATTCATAGCGACAGAACTCTCAGCCTCTAGAGTCCTTTCGTGCCATTACACTACACTCCCTCTCAGGAGTTGTACCTTACAGGGAGAATCAGCTGTTCCGGTAATGGGAAAATCATGTAGTAGAAAGAACATGGGTTTGAAATTACACATAGGTATTTAGAACCCAGTCTGTCACTTATTAGTGTGCAGCCTCGAATAAGATCTATTCCTTGTCTTCAGTCTACAAAATGGAGTTGAAAAGGCTCATGTTTGTGGTATAAAAAGGATCAGAAATTTTTCTCAACTGATGTTGGTAAAAATAATAGCTAACACTTAGTGCTTATTATATGCACTGTTCCAAACACTTTCACATACATTAGCTCATTTAAATAAAGATAATCCTATGAAGTAAATAATAACATTATTCCCATTTTAAGATGAAATGACCAAGGCACAGAGAGTTAAATGACGTGGCCAAAGTCACAGAGCTACAAAGCGGAGGAGTGGGATTTGTACCTAAGGAGACTGGCTTCCGAGCTGAACCCACTGGTATATTCTGTCTTCTCTCTCTGTGTCTGCCTTTGGCTCCTCGTTTCACTTCAGGCTTGTTATTGTGACTTTTTCTGAGTTTCTTGTTTCTCTCTTGCCACTTCCTCATCCTGTTGCTGAGAGACATAATAGGCCCTTTGGTACTTCTGACATCCAGGTATTCAATAGCGAGAGCTCAGGCCAGGTAGGACTTGTGTTCTGTGCCCGGCTGTGTTAGAGTGAATATTTGAAAATAATACTAGAGGAAATAATATGTGCTATTAGAGATGACTTTAGACTAAGCACAGCATCTAAACTGATTTTTTTTTGTCTTCAGGGTCCCTCAATGCTCGAAGCAGTGCAGAAGATCGATCTCCAGAAAATACTGGGTCATCAGTAGCTGTGGATAACTTTCCAGAAGTAGATAAGGCCATGTTGATTGAGAGGATAGTAAGGCTACAGAAAGCACATGCTCGGAAAAATGAAAAGATAGAATTTATGGAGGATCATATCAAACAATTGGTAGAAGAAATTAGGAAAAAAACAAAGTATGTATTATTATGATAACACAGTCTGTGTTTGAAATACCGTTATTTGTATGGTAAAGTTACTGTTTTCAGAACTAATTATAACAAGAGCCCATCTTTCAAAAAATATTTGTTAATTTCCCAGTCTTATATTGATCACTTAACTATGTTCTAGGTTTTGGGAATACAGAAAAACCTAGTTTTTCTGTAAAACAAAAAAAAGAAAAAACAGGTCGTTAAGGTGATACAGAGAGTTCAGTGGATGTTGATTTTTCTTTAAAAATTTTTTTAAGTTTATTTATTTTGAGAGAGACAGAGACAACGTGAGCAGGCTAGGGGCAGAGAGAGAGGAAGAGCGAGAAAGAATCCCAAGCAGGCTCTGCACTGTCAATACAGAGCCTGACACGGGGCTTGAACCCACAAAACCGTGAGATCACGACCTGAGCCGAAACCGAGAGTCGGACGCTTAACCTACCTAGCCACCCAGATGCCTGAGATGTTGATTTTTTTTAAGATACTAAAATAACTTTGCATTTAAAAAGAATATTCTACTTCACTTTCAATTTTCATTACTGTGGCTCTAAGAGATAATATGGGGTTGTGGGTTATTGTTCCTGTCAGGTAGGATATAGTGGGTAATTTATTGGGCACCTGCCAAGTACAAGATTTTGTGCCTGTGACTTAACGAAATTTCATTGATTTCTTACAACTGAGTGACCTATACGTTAACTGGTGGTGCTCAGGTCAAATTACTAAATGTTCCAGAGTCACCACTCATCTAGTAAGTGACCAAAAGCTGGAGGTCTGGGCCCAGCTCTGACTGACTCCAGAGCCTGTGCTGTGCCAGAGTCCTCTTACAAATGTCATATTCTTTTAAGTAAGAGGTTTTATATATATAAAAAGTCTGTACCCATGCCTTTTTCATTTTAATTTTGAAATAATTTTAGTCTTAGAGAAAATTTTGCCCATGACTTAAAAAAAGAAAAAGGATAAAGTTCTGAGCTTAATAACAGGAAAATAGAAAATGCTAACTAAGAATGGAGCAATAAAAAAATTACTCAAAAGTATTTTAATTAAAGTAATAAAGAAATTGAAAAGCAGTGTTTGTATATCGTTAATATAAATACCATGTTGAACAAAAATGGGATTAAGAAACTACTGAATGAGAAAAGTTCCCTTATTTTCTAGTATATTTCTTTTTAACCTAATAGATATTTGTTTTATGCTAATCATCTTTATGCTTATGATTAGCCAACTCCTGTAAATTCTAATGTTTTTAATTCTGCAAGTATATAACTGACAGTGTCATTTTATTTTACAGAATAATTCAGAGTTACATTTTACGGGAAGAATCAGGCACACTTTCTTCAGAGGCATCTGATTTTAACAAAGTCCATTTAAGTAGACGGGGAGGCATTATGGCATCTTTATATACATCCCATCCAGCTGATAGTGGATTAACATTGGAACTCTCTTTGGAGATCAACAGAAAATTACAGGCTGTTTTAGAGGATACATTACTAAAAAACATTACATTGAAGGTATTTATATTTTTCATTTACTTACCAACCAGCAAGCATGGCATAATGGGGCCTCTTTCATTGCGTGAGCTGGCGTGTAAATGACCGGTTCTGTAATGCAAGGTAGCCATTTGACCCAGAGATCAAATTTCTGTATTTTTCTTAATGAAAAAGAAAGAGCAAAACATCAGCGTCACTATTGGACAGACAGTTGTTTATTTTGCAGTGGGCCGCCTCTGACCTCTATTATAGTCAGTTATGATTGATCACCGAGGCTTTAAGATTGAGGTGTGTCTTTTCTAATGTACATTCTAGCTCTACTTTTTGCAGCTATTACCTGACCTGACTGTTCTGTTTGTGCTGTGTTTGGGCCTCCATAGTCAGTAATGGATTTTAAAGAATGTTTTTATTTAATTAATTATTATCATTTTTCAGTTTTAGAGAGTGCACAAGCAGGGGACAGAGGGAGAGAGAGAGAATCTTAGGCAGGCTCTACGTTCAGCACAGAACCTGATGTGGGGCTCAGTCCCATGACCCTGGGATCATGACCTGAGCCAAAATCACTCAGACGCTCAACTGACTGAACCACCCAGGTGTCCCTAAAACAGAATATTTTAAATCTAGTAATAATTTTGTGTACCAAAATTTACTGTCGCTTCAGTAAAAAGACAGATTCTGAAATGTACAGGACTCCTTTACTGAAAACCACTGTGCTCCTGGCCAGTGTCACCGAGCATTTAAGACTCATCCTCACCCTTTTGGTTTCAAAATTTAAGCAAAAACAGTACAAACTAAATCTTTATACTTACGCTACCTAATAATTCTGTTTTCTTTCCCCCTTTTTCTAACTGGTGAAGGAAAATCTACAAACACTTGGAACAGAAATTGAGCGTCTTATTAAACATCAGCATGAACTCGAACAGAGAACGAAGAAACCCTAACGCAAAGCTCTCATTCACTAAACAGACAAAAGCCACATAAGGAGCAGGTGCCACTGCCCATTATTGTTGGAAACTTTTCCCTGCTTTGTGTGTCAGTAAAAAATTGTTTTGCTTCATCTGTATAAAAAAGTATCCTTTTACAATATGAATGCATTGCTGTGTATACTGTAAGAGCAAAAGCTTTGATGAAATTTGTCTTTGTATAGTGACAGCCTGTCCCTGAATCAGAACACCCGAAATTGCTAATGGTCATACAAAGTGCTGAACATTACTACAAGGGCTTTTGAAAACCCCTTCTCCTTATTTCTTCCTTTTAAAATATATAATGTCAAAAATGATTCAGCTTTTAAAATTCTGCATGAAAGGACACGTGTTCATCATTCCGTCATGTGCTGTTTCTCCAACGTGAAGAAAACTAAAGTGATAAAGATCATATTTGACCTGCCAGTATCCCATTTGGTTGTGTCACAGGGATGCCAGTGAGTCTTAACTTCTTGTCATTTTAATGGACGCTAATAGGAAAGCCAGCTCTTGGTCGCCAGCAATAATCAGCCATTGAATGCCTCCATCAGGTTTCCTTCTCTGTGCTAGGTACGTTTCGTCCGATTCAAATTGTTTGAGTTCATAGTTGAGTTTTTTTAGTCTTCAGTTGCACAAAATCCGATTTTAAATAACACGCTCACTTAGAAAATCTCTGCGGACTTCAGTTGTATTTTAAAATGTGAAATAGATTATTCATTAGAACAGAGAGATGAATAATGAATTCTTTGAAGCTGAAATACTTTAGTTTTACTGACATCAGGTGTTAAGATAAATGTGTAAGGCTTTTATGAAGAACCAGTTCCCCGGAGAATCCAGCGTATGGCTCTGTTAACCATTTCATTTGAGCACCATGCTTGACCATTGATAGAATTATGTATTCCAGTAGAGTGATCTTACAGTCCCCAAATGTGATGTGTTTCAGTATATTTATTTAAAATACAAAATAATTACATCTCTGTAACCAAGGGAAATTTAGAGCCAAATTTGTGTAGCCTGTTGGATTTTTACAATATTTATTTAAAATACACACTTACGTGTCGCCAGTCCATGGTATCGGTACTTCTACATCATTGAATTTTGTTCCCTTCTCTTGTAATTTGTCACCTATTATCATTTCTGTGTGTGGTTTTTCACACTTCATTACATTCAGGTCATCTCTACGATAGGACACCTTGGCTGACATGCAGATGTTGCCACAAGTGTCACTCTTGTTTTGGATTTTTGCATCCTTTTCTCTCCCCTTAAGAGAAGTAAGCTTTGGGATGATGAAAAAGCCTTTCAGAAGTTATATGGCTCTGAAAGTTGGGCTTACGGTGGCAATGTCCCGTTAATATGTTTTAACATTTTTTTTATATCAACATTGTTTAAAAGGATCATATGCTTAATTTTTACTAAGGATTCAATGTAGTGTCTTATTTTTTTCTGTGTATCGAGTTGTCTTGTCATCCAAAAACAAAATCTTTTCAGCATGGAAATAGAAGTTCAAAAACATTTTTAAAATAGCTGTAACAAGTGTCAGTCTTACCATAATGTGTCTCGTTATTTTTACCAATAATAATATATCAAAATAAAAGAAGAGGGTGAGTGCAATCAAATCTGAATTATTTTCCCCTTTGTTTCTAGACACACTATTGATATTCCTCTAGACTGCTTAGAGTAGCCAACAAAACTACATTTTTATGGCTGCTTATGTGATAGAGATTCATACACTACAATATTTGTTTTTTCCTTCCAAGACACAAAATATATGAATGGAGGCCAAACAGTGATCAGATCTAGAGTGTCCTATGTTTACACACTTTTTAAGAATATACACATTTATTACATACAAAAATAAAACATTCCAATATTAACACTTGTGCCACCATTTGGGAAAGTTAAATGGTGAAGCAACTTTAGAAGAAAGCTGTCATAAATCATGTTCTGACTTATTGTTACTTACCGCCCCCCCCCCATAAATACAAGAAACTATGGAAAACTTTTGAAGAGAATGCTTTATCTTCTTTTTTTCCTTCAGTTTCTATTGTATCTTCAGTTTCTCTTGTGGATTAGAAGGAAACAAAGTAATGTATGAAAATGTGCATATATCACATCTTTATACGAACTCACAAAAAGCTCCTGGTGTAAGGATTTAGGGATTTAGAGAGTCTTTTACTATAGTGAATATACGGAGAGAAGAGTGGAGTGTCCAAAAAAGGAAAATGGCCTGAATAAACCTGAGATCTGGGGAATATTTATTTTAGATGTTCATTATTCATTGTACATATCAAAGGCTACATTGATAGTTAGCACTGCTTTGGTTTCTTTGAACAGGGAATTATTTTGTGTGTGTGTCTTATCTGTATATGCTTACTAGGCCTTCATTTTGAAGTGAGTTCTTACTGTGGCTCCCTTTCTCGCATACTACTTCCCTTTAGCCTGTGAAGTGTTCAGGATTGAAAACAGTGGGTTTGAGCAAAGAAATGGGTTTGAACTTCGGTATTTTGGTTTTTCTTTTAACTTTCTATCTTTGACGCCATTTAAAGTGATTTATCTTGAATTATTTTATCAGGCTACCAGCATGTTATTTATTCATTAAAAAAAAAAAACACCTGTATTGAAAGTCTGCTATTGTGCTATTGCCTGGCACCGTCCAGGGTATTGTGATTTTACTGGTGAACAGACCGGGCAGGACTGTTGCTGTCCCCATGGAGCTGAGGTCTAGTGACAGTGGCAGGGAAGGCACCAGAAGCAGCTCTTTGAGCCTCTGCAGCTCCCAGCCAGCTGCCGTAGGAAGAGGGTTAATCCAGTTGTGCAAGTAGTGGCCCAGAAGTCTCGCCGTGGCATGAAACTTCGGGAAATGAGTCCTTGCTCTGGGGTAGGCTGAGAGGTCTGCACGTCCTCTGCCGTAGTTTGGTGTTTACTTCTTCTTTAGGAAAAAAGAAAAATCCAAAGAGCATAGACAAGTATTTGATTTTTGCCATTTTAGTAAATTATTAATGCCTACTTGATGCTCATAAAAGTGAATCTAATCACGTTTTCATGCGTGTTCCTAAACTTTGTTTCACAGCATATTCTTTTCTAAAGATTTTCCTCATAAAAGTTTAGATCAAGATTTACCAAGACATTAAAAAACCATCAGTGTTGTAAATGTTATATATATGCTACTGTGGTGAAAATACTTTTCTCAATCATGTTACTCGGTATGGTTAGTTTGCCTTATGAATGTTGACTCTACTAGCCTGTTTTTCGATATCCTTTTTAAAAAACAAAACAATCTTCTTTTGACACTGAGATTGTTCATTTTTAACACCAGTTGGTGGCACTAGAAACCTGAAATTTCTCAAGGCTCTGAACAAGAGCAAATAATTGAAAACGTATCCAAACATGAAGAATTTTCAGGAAAATAAATGAAAAATATAATTGTATATTAAAGATGTATTTTCTGGTATGAATTCTTTTTTAAAATGCATATGCCTGTCCATTTTGATGACAATGATAAAACTTGTTTATCTTCCAAAAGTGTGTATATATATATATATATATATATATACATATATATGTGTGTATATATATATATATGTATATGTATGTGTGTGTGTGCATTGTACAGATAATCTTTAATTTGATTACACTGTTCATTTTGTAAATATGTTTCTGTATAAAATGAAGCTTTTCAAGAGAATTCTATGTATATATTGTACTTATTAAATAGGTAATGCCTCTTTACCAAGTTGTATTTTATAGCATCTTTGATTATTTATTTACATACACCACTTGCTAAACAGACTGATTCTCCAGACTGTTGGCAAGGCTGACTCAAATTGCTTGAATTTTCTTTTTTAAACTCCACTAAGAGGTTTTGCTTACCACAGTTCTCTTTATTATACCAATTATTATTAGAAGTCAATGAATAGTAAGCAGTTTAAATTGAATGCCAGGTTCTATTTTAAATTTGTGTTTATATCATTGGTAGCAAAACTTGGCCTTTTACAAAAGGCAAATTTTCACATGCCTGTCTTCACATAGACATTTTCACATGCCTGTGTGAAAATTTCTCATTGAACTGGACGAGCCAGTGATATATTCACATTTTCCACCAAACTATGTAACTTGCCCAAATTATCTAGCTTTAATAATAAAGCTCTAATATGTTCAATAAAAAGATACGGAAACGGCATTAATTTCATGAAGTTAATGTGTGTGTGGTGGGCATTTCACATCACACCGTGTTGTTTTCCATACACTTAAATTATGCCACGGACCTTAATGACTTTACTACTGGAAAGAATCCCCTGAAATCAGGATCCTTGGAATAAAGGGAAAATTAATAGAATAGAGGAAGCTTGCATGATGTCCTCAATGGTCTCTTTTTTGGTAGCCTAGGGATTTGTTTTGTGAGAGAAAGGAATGTATACGTGGAAGAGAATGAGCGAGGGAAAGAGATACTAGCTGTGGTGGGGGGGGTTTGTTTGTTTTTTTGTTTTGGCTTGTAGTTCTTAACTGTCAGTTTGAGCCTCATCAGTGAAGAGATTGGAAAGACCATCCCACTGAACTTCTTTCCATGCTGGATTTTTTTTCTTTAAAAAAAAAAAATTGTTAACGTTTTATTTATTTTTGAAGGAGAGAGAGAGAGCATGAGCAGGGGAGGAGCAGAGAGAGAGGAAGACATAGAATTTGAAGCAGGCTTCAGGCTCTTAAGCTGTCAGCACAGAGCCCAATGCGGGGCTTGAACTCACAAACTGTGAGATCATGACCTGAGCCGAAGTCGGACGCTTAACTGACTGAGCCACCCGGGCTCCCCTTGTGTTTTTTCTTAATAACTCTACTCCAATCCGTGAATGTAGAAAGAGTACACACTTCTTTAGGACCAGAAGCTTAAGAGGATGCCTCTGGTTGACAAATGCCAATGCTGTTTTAATGATTCTCTCTGAGAACAGTGTGACCAGACTTGATGTTCCTGCCCCTGTAGAGATGCACTATTAACCTACGTTATATTTAAGAAACTTGATTTTTTTTTTTTAAGCATGCATTTAAGAAGTATTCTATTTCTGAGGAATTTTCAGCCTTGTTTTACTTTTTGATTGTCCGAAGGCCATGCTGTTGGCTAGACTATCTGCTCCTAATTGCACTCCAAAACACACACACACACACGCACGGAATAGGATGTCGTTACATTCCAGAGAAGAATCTCTACCATTTAGCACATTGCCAAAGTAGTTCTGTAAATTTAGGACCCACTGAAATAAAACAAAACAAAAAACTTACTGATAGTCAACTTCTACTGCATTAACTTGGGAAATACATTAAATATTAGAATGGCTTTCCACATCATTACATTATGCAGTTTTTTTGTTTTGTTTTTTTTTGTTTTTTTTTAATGACTAAGGCGCAGGGCAGTAAGTCGTGTGTGTGTGTGTGTGTGTGTGTGTGTGTGTGTGTGTGTGTGTGTTCTCAGCACCCTCCTACTTTGCTTGTTTCAGGAAATACCAGTTAAACTTGCACACTACTTATTTCTTAGGTTCTTTTTATGAGCTCTGACTAGGTGAGACAACCCCAAATGCCCATCACCCCTGCTGTCCTTCCTCCAGGTCTGCCCTGCTTCTGCCCACCCAGACCCCCAGTAGATTCCATCTCCCCAAAACCCAGGTAACCAGGAAGCCCGTGCCAAGGGAGGGTGCCGCCTTGGGCTCAGAACTAGCTTCTCTCTGGATTTTGTGTTTTGTTCTTGTGAATTTGAGACAAGGTTGGAGGGAGACCCTGCTGGGACAAGCAGGCCAGAAAGAGTCTTTCCCCGGCATCCTGACCGGAATTCAGAACTCATTTTCTCATAGAAATCCCATTTTATTTAAATTTTTTTTAAAGTTTATTTATTTATTTTGGGAGAGAGTGGGGGCAGGGGCAGAGAGAGAGAGAGAGGGAGACAGAGGATCCAAAGTGAGCTCAGTGCTGATGGCAGCCAGCCCGATGCGGGGCTTGAACTCACGAACCTCGAGATCATGACCTGAGCCAGAGTTGGATGCTCAACTGACTGAGCCCCCCAGGTGCCCCCTAAAATCCTATTTTAAATAGTACTTTACTCGAAGTTTATGTGTAAAGTGGCCTTTGTGTGCTTGCCTGAAATATTTATTACGTTGTTTCTTTACTTTTATGAGGTTCAGTGCCTTCTAAGCTCCAAGGCACCAACTTCCAAAAAAAAGTTGAAGCCGAGGCCGGGAGACAGAGCTCTGCGGCGGGAGGACGTTCCACACGCTCAAGCTCCAGGTGCCCCCTGAGGGATCGGACGATCCAGTCTCACGAAGGGTTATGAAGTTGTCGTGGTCGATCTAGCATCTCGGGTGCCAAATCCCAAGCCGTCGAGCACAAATGTCGCCGATGGATTTTACAGATCAGACTCTACTGTGGGGATAACGTAGTTCCACTGCAGCAACCACTGGTCACAGAGCAGAAGAAACTCTTGGCGAGGTTCTGGGGCGCTTTCAAAGCCGTGGAGATCACTTGAACACTCCTCCCACGCAGATGATTTGTGGTGGGCTTTGGTTTTTTGTTTTTTGAATATTTATTTGAGAGAGAGAGAGAGAGCATGAGCAGGGAAGAAACAGAGAGAGACACAGACTCCGAAGCAGGCTCCAGGCTTGGAGCTGTCAGCACAGAGCCGGACACGGGGCTCGAACTCACGGACCGTGAGATCATGACCTGAGCCGAAGTCGGGTGCTTAACCCACTGAACCACCCGTGCGCCCCATGATTTGTGTTTTGATGGAAGTCAGGCTGTTTGCTGTCGCCAATTCAAAGCCGTTACGCTCCGCAAGACACACATATAAAGCCATTTTTTCACCATTTCCTAGATTTTCTTCCTGCCTTTGGACTCATTGAATATTTTGTATGAAGCACAGATTCCAGAGAGGAAAGAGCGCTTGAAGGGAGAACATCTAGTCCCAGAATGACCGGACCTTCAGGTTCCACAGACCAGTAAAATTTCACAAACAGAATTCGGGGCTTGTTGACTTTTATTTTGCTAAGTGAAGATCAAAAAGAATGAGCATTTATCACCATAATATCCTAAAAGACAAGATGATTTACCACTAAAAAAAAAAAAAAACAAACCCAAAAAACCAGTGGTTGAAATGTTCAAACTTTAAACTGTGTGTAGCCCTTTGAAACCGTGTGTGTGTGTGTGTGTGTGTGTGTGTGTGTGTGTGTGTGTGTGTGTGTGTGTGTGTGTGTGTGTCTTGCTGTAGCCCGGGTTGCAAGCCACTCGGCCACTGCAGCCCCTCAGTAGAAGGCGAGGAAGAAGGCTGGTGAGTGAGTGGAGGTGATCTGCCTGAGGTCACACACCTTCGGAAGCCTCTTCCATGCAGGCACCGACGACTCTGACGGTGCCTGAAACACAGTTAACCCCCACAGCCTCCTGGTTGCACATGTCCCTGGAACCGGATGAACTCAGGAGGCTCCGAAGGTGGACCGTGTGTGGAGTATTGACGTATTGCCTCTCAGCTCCCAGTGCATTCTTCAGTATCCGCTCTGCGACAAACCAGAGAATCCCCTCAGCCTCTTCTCCTTTCAAGTGAGCGCGGTGTTAAGTTTCCTCGGTAGAGGGCCACGGCGGCACGTTACTGGAGGAGGAGGCTTCTGGAAGTTTCTGTCAGGGGCTGGAGGTCCGCTGAGGACATCCAGGGGAGCCTGCCCCAGCCATCCCTCTGCAACTTTGCAGCACTTGGTGCTATCCTTTCCGTGGCCTTCTCGACGTGGAAACTGCAGCCCCCGCATGGCTACAGACCCTTGTTCGTGGTCTGGAGAGTCACACGCAGAATCGCCACTGAACGTCCACACCCCTGTTCACTGACTATTTCCCGGCCGGCGCTGCAGAGGGTAGCCTATTCACTGCTCGCCAGCCAACTCCAGACCAGCTCCGGGCTGGCCAAACCAGCTAACCTCTCTGCTACCCGGTGGGCTGAAACCCCTCCAAGTTTGTGCTTCCTCGGGACCTCTCTCTCAGCCTTCGTGTACCACACAGAGTTTCCTTATGGTTACTCTTTTATCATAGGTAATAATTCTTTGTATTAAGCTCTGACTTAACCTACTGTGTTGTTTCTCTCTCCTGATTGGCCCAGACTGCTACTAAGGTGAGAGTGACCTAAGTCGTTCGACCTCCTGCAAAGGCACAAAGATAAAACTTTGATCTTTGACACTCAGAAACTTAATGTTTAACCAACTAAAAGTATCATTTCTTCTCGTTGTGTTATTTAACAATTCATACACTATCATTATGTGCAAAGCACCATGGGAGGTAAGACGAATTCCCTACTTGGGACAAGGCGGCAAGAGCCCAGCACCCTATGATGGCATAGATGGTGGTGGGAGAGGACCAGATTTGTGCCGGAAGAGACAGCGTCATCTGAGGAGGACCCTCATGGATGTCGCAAGTGAACTTACGGAAGGAAAGCTGGACGGGACGCCCCGATGGAAGAAGCCTCCATGCCATTTGCTCAGGGCAGTCTGGGTGTGCCAGCGGTGGTAACAGAAGACGTGTAGAAGAAATAGCTAGTGGTTCTATTTGGCTCAAGCTTGGTCTGGATCATGCTTTTGGCACAAAAAGGCGGAGTCTATTTTCCAATGGCAACCTTTATGTTCAGCAAGCAATGGTAAGACCCATAGACACGGAAGAGATCTTCGGAAGTTATCCAACAGCATCCAGGCGGTGAACAGCCTTGAATGCCACACACAGAAACTGACTACTGGGTTTGCCGGAAAAGTTGCTTCAATAGAAGACCACAGGCCGGTGTCCCATCCACACAAGTATATTGACTATCTGGTCATTATATTAACAACAACAACAACAACAACAACAACAACAACAAAACCCTTTTATTGAGCTATAGCCATAAGGCTTCCAGAAAAGTCTACATGTCCTGAGTATACAGTTTAATAAATTGTTATAAACTGAACACAGCTGTGGAACCAACACCCAGTGCTTTCTTTGTCCCGATTGGATCCCGACCGACACACCCCAAACCCCTCCTCGTGCTCTCAGTCATTACCCATCCTGGAAGGATGAGAGTTCTCTTAACTTCTAGTAGCATTGACTTATTTTACCTCACTTTTTGTGACTCGATAGAAGATGGACTCATATAGTAGCGTTCTTGTGAGTCAGCAGTTTGTTTGTAAGCATCAGCCCCGCTGTCAGGTATTATCGTGGGTCATTAATTCCTTTTGCTCTATAGTATTTCATTGTGTGGATATATCACCGTTTATCCATCTCATACTGATGAGCTTTGGGGGAGTTTCTAGCTGGGGGCCTACTTGGAGAAATAAAGCTGCTATATAGCATTCTGTACACGTCCATGGCAAAGCGAATGGATGTGTATTTAGTGCACGTATGCCTAGCACTAGAACAGTCAATACACAAATGTCTACTTTTGATAGAAACTACTGGATGTTCCCAGAGCGGTTGTACCATTTGGACACCCCCTAGCTGTGCATAAGAGTTCCCGTGGCTCTATTCTATATCCTAGCAAACGAGGAGACACTGTCACGTGTGGGCTCATCAGAGTGGGTGATTCGGCAGATGAAGTCTCTGAAAACCATGTTCTTAAGAAATGATTGAAAAGAATAAGGTCTTTTTAAACCTGGACAGGGAAGATTCTGTGGGAGATAAGAGCACTGTCTCCAGAGAGCTAAAGAGTTGCCCAGGTAAAAAGGGATGGGACTGGTCTCTAGGGATCCAACACAAAACAGCAATCCCGCTGGGTTCAGGGACCTTCCCAGGACTTATCACTGGTAAGTAGGGCAGTACGTAATTCCAAGTTGGCCTGTCTTCAGAACCCATGTCCTATTTTTTTAATGCCCAAATATCAGTTTTATTTTTTTAAACAACTCGAGGTAATATCAACATATAAAAATTGTATATATATAAGGTGTATAACTTGATGCTTAGATATATGTATATGTTGTAAAAGCGTCACCCTAATCAAACTAAATAACTTACCCATCACCTCTACATGGTTGTCAGTGTGTGTGTGTGTGTGTGTGTGTGTGTGTGTGTGTGAGAGAGAGAGAGAGAGAGAGAGAGGTTTAAGATCTATCCTCTTAGCAAATTCCAACTATACAATATGGTTAACTATTGTCACTATGCTATACATGGCGATTATCTCATCAGAACTTATTCATCCTGAATAACGGAAATTTTGCACCTTTTTTTTCTTTTTAAAAAATATTTATTCTTGACAGAGAGCATGAGTGGGGGAGAGGCAGAGAGAGAAGGGGACGGGATCCGAAGCGGGCTCCACACTGACAGCCGAGAGCCCGAGGCGGGGCTCGAACTCACGAACTTTGAGATCATGACGCGAGCTGAAGTTGGATGCTTAACCGACTGGGCCACCCAGGCACCCCGCAACTTTGCGCCCTTTGGCCAATATCTCCTCATTTCCTTCTCCCCGCCTGCTCCTGGCAACCATCACTCTAGACTCCACACGGAAGTGGAGTCCTGCAGTATTTTCTTTCTGTGTCTGGCTTCTTTCTTTCTTTCTTTTTTTTTTTTTTTTTAATTTTTGGGACAGAGAGAGACAGAGCATGAACGGGGGAGGGGCAGAGAGAGAGGGAGACACAGAATCGGAAACAGGCTCCAGGCTCCGAGCCATCAGCCCAGAGCCTGACGCGGGGCTCGAACTCACAGACCGCGAGATCGTGACCTGGCTGAAGTCGGACGCTTAACCGACTGCGCCACCCAGACGCCCCATGTCTGGCTTATTTCAATCAGCTGATTGTACTCCAGCTTCCTCGATTTTGTCACCAATGGGAGGATCTCCTTTTTTAAGGCTGAATAATATTCCACTGACGTTTACATTTTCTTTATTCCATCTGTACATCCGCGGATATTTAGATTATTTCCACACCTCCCCTTTGTGAGTAATGCTGCGGTGAACACAGAATCCTGATTTCATTTTCCTTGGATGTATACCCAGAAGAGAGATTGCTGGTTCCTATGGTAGTTCAATTTCTAACTTTTTGAGGAGCCTCCAAAGTGCTTCCCAATTTATTATACCAAGTTACATTCCCACCAACGATGTACAAGTCCTCCCTTTTATCCACATCCTTACCAACACTTCTCTTTTGTCCTTTTGATACTAACCATTCTAACAGGTATGAGGTGATATCTCATTGTGGTTTTCATTCACATCTCCCTGACGTTTAGTGACGTTGAGCACCTTTTCATGTGCCTGTTATTAGCATTCCTTTGGTATGACTCCACAAATCCCACGCTCTTTCAACACGACTCGTTTCCCAAAGTCTGAAAGAAGTCTCTAACATCAAATATATGCTTTCGTTAATAAAACTTAAACTGGGAAAGTGAGCATGGAAACCTTACATGACTTTGGTGGAAACTGGTGGTATTAGGAAGGCAGGGTGGCTTCCCTACCAGGCTCTGGAGTCCAGTCACTTACCCACTCACGGAAAATATATTTCCCGAGTGCCGGCCAAGTGCCTGGCACCGATTTAGACACACGGAGACTGCAGTGAAAGCGAGGTTTCCTCCGCCAATGGGTACAGCTTACAATCCAGTGGGTTTGGGAGTGAGAAAGAAGGCAGAAAATAAATAAGAGAATAGATGATTTCCGAGTATGAAAAATCTTTGCAATAGGATACACGTGGGTTCAAATTCTTAACATTGTGACTTTGGACTTTGGGCTTCTATCTACCCGAAGCCCCACGTTTTGTACCTGTAAAAACACTTAAAATGGGGACACCTGGGTGGCTCAGTCCATTAAGTGTCCAACTTTGGCTCAGGTCATGATCTCATGGTTCGCAAGTTTGAGTCCCCACATCCGGCTCCGCACTGTCAGGAAGGAGCCTACGTGGAATTCTCTCTCTCCCTCTGGCTGCCCCTCCCCCACTTGTGGGCGCCCGCGCGTGCACGCACATGCTCCCTCTCCTTCTTTCTCTAAATAAACTTTATTTTTTAAAAAAAAACTATATTTTTGCTGTGCAGATGAAAGGAATTTATTATATAAAGCATATAGCATGGGGCCTGCTAGACTGAGTAAGCCTGCGATAAGCTGTTATGAAATAAGTGATCAATTACACATTTCTTCCAACGTACCATAGAAATCTATACCCCCTTGCTTTTTCACACTTCATTTCCATTTCTTCTTTTACATTTATTTATTTATTTATTTATTTATTTATTTATTTATTTATTTATTTTCAGAGAGCACAGGCAAGTGGGGGAGGGGGCAGAGAGAGAGAGAGAGAGGGAAGGACAGAAAAAGAATCCCAAGCAGGCTCCACACTGTCCTTGAAGGGCTTGATCAGGGGCTTGCGCTCACAAACTGAGATCATGACCTGAGTCGAAGTTGGACGCTTAAGCCGACCGAGCCACCCAGGCGCCCCTCATTTCAATGTCTAAGATCTGATTATTCTGTCCTATAGACAGGAAGTATTGGCTACGTTAGTTATTATGTATAAATCACCTATAACAGTGCTTGGCAAATATTATGCACTATATGTGTTTATCAAGGGACTAAATGTATGCATGAATGAACGAATAAAGTCTACCCTGGATATAGTTCACTGACTCCTCCTCATATCAGGAGAGCCTTGATGCAATTTTGCATCCTTTTTCCAACAAACCTTGTATTTCCAACCTTATATAATCATGCCCACTGCACTTCAGTTCATTCAACAAATATTTACTGAACACGTCTGGCACCGTTCTAGATACTGGGAATACCAGCAGTGGACATTTTTAGTAGAGATTAAAATATTAGCTTGAAGCAATAAATTCAGGCTAAGGGTAATTTCAAAATAATTTGAGAAATTATTTCAAAATATTTTGCTCCAAAGACAGGAATTTGTTTTTTCTAAGTTTAGCTGGAAACGAGTTGTCACCCGATATTAAGTGGAGTGCTTGTTTAAGCAGTGAAATTCTAGTCACTGACTGGGCGTACCAAGAAACTGTGAGCTCTGGGGTGCCCGGGTGCTCAGTCAGTTGAGTGTCTGACTTCAGCTCAGGTCACGATCTCATGATTTGTGGGTTCGAGCCCCGCGCCAGGCTCTGGGCTGACAGCTCAGAACCTGGAGCCTGCTTCGGATTCTGTGTTTCCCTCTCTCTCTGCCTCTCCCCCACTTGTGCTCTGTCTCTCTTTCTCTCTATCAAAAATAAAATTTAAAAAATGAAAGAAAGAAAGAAAGAAAGAAAGAAAGAAAGAAAGATAGAAAGAAAAACTGTGAGCTCTAAGTGCTCAGTGTTTCCACTGTAGTTGTGAGTGGGGATATGGGAAAATGAGGATCGAATGTGAATAAGGTAACAACCAAGATGACTTGGGTCTAGACTGCGGGGACCTAGGGAGCAATAGAAAATGTAAAAGATAGATGTTCTAGGAAATCCAGCCTCTGACCATCTGCCCCAGAACATCTGTCCACCTCCCCGTTTTCTTAAGGACCATGAGGGAAAAGGACGAGAACTGGGGTAATTCCAGGAAGCGTGTGAATCTAACGGAAACCTGTTGTGAGAAATTCTGGTGCTCAGCCAGCGTGGTGTCTCCAAGAAATGGCACAGAGTGGAGTAAGACAGAGCTGCAGGGCATTTTGAGAAGACCTCAATCACGCAGATCGAGCTGCAGCCAGCTCAGTGGACACGTTACACCAGGGCACACGCGCGATCCTAAGAGACTCACGTGAGATCAGAGGTTCCGTGGTGTTGATCGTGGCCTTGGACGGGTCAATTTTGACAAAATCAGAAAATATGACAACACTAGCGAGCGAACACCCCCTGACAACGGACCAGGAGCAACTTCCCACGTACCTGTCTTGTCCGATGGCTTACGTAAGGGCAGAGACACTGCTCTGCTCACTCGTTCGTGGATGAGAACAGCAGAAGCTCCTATAAATCAGGTACTGTTTTAGACAACTTCTGTGTGTTAACTCGTTTGATCCATGCCAAAAACCTGCCTTAGAGATGAACAAGCTCGGTACGTTGAAGCAACGTGCTTGAGGCTGCCGGGGTAGGAAGCGGTAGAGTCAGAAGTCACATCCAGGCCATCTGACTTCAGAGCCTATGCTCTCAGCCAGGACACCAAATTCCTAATCAACAGGATCCTCGGTTCTAACACAGTCAGGGCACACACACAAAAAAAGATTGCACACCCAGCACTTGTCCAGTAAGTGAATGAAAAATAACTTATAATGTTTTTAAAGTTTATTTATTTTGAGCGAGAGAGACAGAGAGAGAGAGAGAGAGAGAGGAAGAGAGAGAGAATCCCAAGCAAGCTCTACCCTGACAGTGCAGAGCCCAATGCGGGGCTCCTACTCACAAAACTGTGAGATCATGACCTGAACCAAAACCGAGAGTTAGACGCTTAACTGACAGAGCCACCCAGGCACCCCAAATTATTCTCTTTTTTTAAAGTTCATTTATTTATTTTGAGAGAGAGAGAGAGAGAGAGAGAGAGAGCCTGAACAGGGGAGGGGCAGAGAGAGAGGAAGAGAGAGAATCCCAAGCAGGCTCCACACTGTCAGCACACAGCCCAGTGCAGGGCTCGATCGCACGCCCCTGGGATTGTGTCCTGAGCCGAAATCAAGAGTCGGACACTCAACCGACTGAGCCACCCAGACACCCCTATAAATTATTCTCTTAACTACTATCGGTCTAAGCAGCTGGAAGACCGAATACACATTGCCAAGGAAAACATAACACAGGCACATAAGCGATATCACAATATATCTCTACGCTGGTCACATTTTCCCCGGGTAGTTCAGATTAATTGGTGCAGCCTAAGATATAATTTACTCCGCGGGCCATTGAAAAAGAATATGCCACGTCTGGATTTTATAATATACAAAAATGGCACGAACTTCTTGACAGTGTATTAAGTCTCTGGGAAAGCTTTCTGCTGCTTGCCAGTTTCTTAGCTAGAAGGATATGGAAATAGACGTTAGCTTCAGCAGGGACAATGACCTGTCCTGGCAGTGGACTGCCCTTTGATATTTGGCCACATTTTAACTGAAATGAAGCACAGTTTGTCATCACGGTTTATTTGTGTTAACGTTTATTTACTTTGAGAGAGAGAGATTGGCAGAGAGAGATTCCCAAGCAGGCTCCGCACTCCGTGCAGAGCCTGATGTGGGGCCCGATCCCACGACCGTGAGATCATGACCTGAGCCCAAACCAAGAATCAGATGCTCGGCCAACTGAGCCACCCAGGTTCCCGCATCAGAGTGTAATGTGTAGTAGAAACCAACATTGTCTTAGGACTGCTTCAATACGTTTTTTAAAAATGTATTTATTTGTTTAGAGAGAGAGTGTGTGAATGGGGGAGGAGCAGAGAGAGAGAGGAAGAGAGAGACTCTTAAGCAGGCTCTGCACCGTCAGTGGGGAGCCCGACACGGGGGAACTCGTTAACCGTGAGATCATGACTTGAGCCGAAATCAAAACCGAGAGCCAGATGCTTACCCGACTGAGCCACCCAGCTGCCCCTCAAGTTATACTTAAAAAAATTTTTTTTAATGTTTATTTTTGAGAGAGAGACAGAGCATGAGCAGGGGAGGAACAGAGAGAGAGAGGGAGACACAGAGTCCGAAGCAGGCTCCAGGCTCCGAGCTGTCAGCACAGAGCCCGACGCGGGGCTCGAACTCACAGAGATCATGACCCGAGCCGAAGTCAGTGCCTAACCGACTGAGCCACCCAGGCGCTCCTCAAGTTATACTTTTAAATGATATATTCTACTTATAAATATAATTTTATATTAAAGAAAATTTTTGTTTCTGGGCACCTGGGTGGCTCAGTTGTTAAGCATCTGACTTTGACTCAGGTCATGATCTCACAGTTGGTGAGTTGGAGACCCACAGTGGGTGAGCACGAGCCCCGCTTTGGGTGAGCTTCAGGCCCACTTCAGGTAAAAACATGAGTCCCGGATGAGCCCTGCCTTTCTCTCTCTCTCTCTCTCCCCCTCTCTCTCAGATTAAATAAACTTAAGAAAAATACCAAGTGGGTTGCACCTTCATATTCTGTAAAAAAAAAAAAAATCCAATGATACAGAAAAGACTTTTGTGTCGACTACTTTGTTGATTGATTTGCCAACACCCATTATAAAAGCTCTCTGAGCGATAATGTTCACTGAGTGGGGAAGGAGTGTGGCTTATCATTTTGAAATTCCATTACATTTTCGTAAAATAAAAATATTACCCAGATAGATCGAAGATTTCAAGGCCAAGCACAGTTGCTGACTTATTGACATTTTTTATTCTAACCCAGTTAATTGACGTGGATCAAAGATATGTTGTGGAAGGTCCAAAAAAATGTACAAAAAATATTCAAGTAGAGATCTAAGGTTAATCATATGAATGCAACCAATCACTGCCTTGTACCTAATCATTAAAGAGAAACATTGAAACAAACAAACGAACCCTTCAAACAACCTCAAGTAATGGGAGTTTTTCTGGAGTATGTTCCCCATAATATTATTAATTTTGACCATTCTCATTACTTTATCCTCAGCAAGCATACTTTCTATAAATTAAAACGAATTTCAGATGATTTAAGGAGTACCGTGAGATGACAAAGAACATCTAACAGAATTAGAGACACTTAGCATTAAAACCTCAAGTGGCTTTACAAAATTGAAAAGCACAAAAATGGGGGCGCCTGGGTGGCGCAGTCGGTTAAGCGTCCGACTTCAGCCAGGTCACGATCTCACGGTCCGTGAGTTCGAGCCCCGCGTCAGGCTCTGGGCTGATGGCTCAGAGCCTGGAGCCTGTTTCCGATTCTGTGTCTCCCTCTCTCTCTGTCCCTCCCCCGTTCATGCTCTGTCTCTCTCTGTCCCACAAATAAATAAAAAAACGTTGAAAAAAAAAAATTAAAAAAAAAAAAAAAGAAAAGCACAAAAATGAATGGGTTTGTTTATGTCAGATCATTAAAAAACCATTCTATGCTCATTTTAAAATGTGTAAATTGAAGTATTATTTTTATACTGTCATATTTTGCTTAAGGTTTTGAGTTTTGATGTTCATTTCTATTTTTTTTTTTTTTTTTTTTTTTTTTTTTTTTTAGTTTTGTCAAAAGAATGGGCTTTAGTAATTCGTGGGGTGAGGTTCCTAATTTGTTTGTTTACATACAAGGGGCTCAGCGTCCGACTTTGGATCTGGGCTCCTTTGCAGTTCCTTATACCATTTCCCACTGACAAGTTCTTGCCCTGGAATAGTTCTGGGAAATCTTAACCCAGCGTTGTTGGGCTGATATTTGTGACAAATCTGTCACATGTGTCGTGTACTTCCAGGCCATTGGTTTTGTGCCAGGAGGTCCTTGATGTCATGTGATACACAATGCAAATATGACAGCCACCGCCTGGAACAAAGCTGGCCTTCTTCTGGTGTAAGACCTTATATTTATGTGGAGCAATGCATTTGGACAAACCGTTTTGAGCAGCCTGGAAAATTAAGTAAAGGAAGTTTTGTACCACCAAAAATTCCAACAGCAGGATATGATGTGAACTTTGTGATTTTTTAAAGTTTATTTATTTTGAGAGAGAGAGAGAGAAAGAGAGAGAATCCTCAGCACGCTCTGCACTCTCAGCATGGAGCCAAATGTGGGGCTCGATCCCACGAACCGTGAGACGTGACCTGAGCCAAAATCAAGAGGCAGATGCTTAAACGACTAAGCTACCCAGGAGCCCCAGGATACGATGTGAAATGGAGAAAGCGTGTACATTCTGGAAACAGAATGTCTGGGCTCGATCACTTGATCTTACTGCTTGACCTTTGACCTTTTTGTGCCTCGGTTTCCTCCTATGCAAAATGATGGTGAGGGTAGGTACCTTCCTTGTGGTGCTGTGGCGAGATTCAAATGAGATAATAATCGTAGGGCACACCGTGTACTCTGTCACCTAGTGTGAGCACTGAACAAATGTTAGCCGTTACAACAGCTAGAATTCAGACCCCCGGCATTGAACATGGATCTTCCAAGTGGGAACAATGCCAGGTCATTGCATAGGCACCGGATGAAAGATTGCAGTCACGCAAATGGCATGATGTAATTAAAGATTTGGCTTTATCCGTCTAAAAGAATTTCCAAAGCAGTACAAATAGTAAAGGCACAGTCACAGAGTTATTGTAGAAATCCTCGTCTCTAGCGATAAGGATAACAAGGATACTTGTGTGTGTGTGTGTGTGTGTGTGTGTGTGTGTGTGTGTGTCTTTGTGCTGTAGATCACATTATTGTGAAAGAATAAATTGTTACCTGCTACAAGTTATCAGGCACAGGGTCCATGGTAAAGTGGCTTTGGGTTGTCACCCAACACGCTGGCACAGACCCGAAGTCCATTCTCATTGATCTTCTCTCTGATGAGCTTCCTGAGGGATTTGTTTGAAATTGTTTCACATGAAAAATAAAGATACTTCATAAACGCCTTGCAGATTAGTCCTCATAGAAGCTCCTAGAAAGTTCTATGGGGCGTATGTTTATGCTCTAAATGCCACTAGGTGGCAGGGGAATGTTATGAAACCAGCCAATCATCACAGATGAGTAGGGTGCGTCCCCACGGTGGGTGGCCTCCCTGCAAGATCCCGAGAGAACTTTCCTGCAATGTGGACTTTAGGTCCTTGCCTTTCCACATACTCAGCCTCCAGAAGAATCTGTGATGCTGGATGGCAGGCACTAGCATAATCTAGCAGATCATGAGTGTAATTCCACTGTTGCCCAAAGCCCTAAACCAAAAATATCAAAAGCTTTCCAACCTTTGAAAATTTTATTTTCAAGTCTGGACATTTGGAAGAAAGGGCAACATTCTTTTCGGCACGTTGCCGGACACTTGTTAAGGAGGACGAGCCCAACACTCTGGGATGTCATCTTTCCTCCTCCTGACAGGGGGGGTCCACTTTTCAACTCCCACCCCCCAACACTGAAGATGGACAAGTAGCTCTATTTTTGTCTAAATCTTTAACTTCTTAATCTCACAAATGATTTTTGGGGGGATATTAAATATCGTTTCCAGCGCTCCAAAATTTGGGAGGCCAGTTTGGACTAAACTTGAGTGATTTAATCAATTGGTCTTATTTTTCGTTTTTTAAAAGATAAGGCGCTGAGTCGGAGCTGGAAAACACTCTTTTTATTCCTGAGGTCTAGCTCCACTGTATTTTATCTGGAGAGAGTTCAGGATGGGTTTGATCAAGTAGCTCTTGTAAGCAGAAAGGAAATATCCTCCTCGAAAAAGAGCTGCTTTAATGTCATGTCAGCACCGCATGAAGCAGAAATCCAGCAGGTTCTGCTTTATGATTTGGAATTTTATTACAGTCAATATGATTTGCTAACAACAACAATCCTTTCTTGCTATTATTTACAACCACCCAATTAATTCTTCCAATTGCTGGAGAGAAAATTTCTGGAAAGGTAGCTAGTTGAGCTCCTTGGCTTAAGAATCAAGTCTTCCCCCTCTCTTTCCACATGGCAAGTGCTGACTGAAGACTGGGGCAGGGCCAGTGGGGGTGACAGCAGGGCATGTGGCCTGAAAAGGATTCGTGTAAAGAGATAGATGAGGACCTCACAGTCTGAAAGGACACCTTATTCGAGGTGATAGGGAGCTGGGTTCAGAGGTGGCCACAAAGAGAGTGTCTTCCTACAGGACCCCCTTCTTCCCACCTGTGTCCTAAGTCCTATGTGTCCCAGACCTGTCTGTCCAGGGCCTCCATCCGACACAGGCTCGTTCTCTTACTGATGAGCCACTAGCCTCTGATGTTAGCGGAGATGTGGGCAAAGGGTGTTCTGTCCATTCAGCCCTCTGTAAGTGATCGCCACAGTGGCCCTCTGCGTCCTCTGCCAGTGGAGCTTTCCAGCCCAGGATCTGTTTCCTGGCTTTGGGGAGAAAGTGGGAGAGAAAATCCAGCTTTCCAGTAAAGGACAAATTAGATTCAGGGGCTTCCAAATTAAGTCCACGCAATCATCTCCTTCGTTAAAGAAACCCTCTGTCCTTGTAACCGGCCAGGGTGCCTCCTGCTTCCCAGAAGGGGTTACTGGAAACGCAGCCACCGACCACGCATCAAAGCAGCCCAGCCGAGCCGCCCACGGTCAAGGGCGGCGCGGGCGGAGAGCGCAGGCAGGGAGAGCTGAAAGGCAGGGGACAGTCGCACTCTCCTTTCTGAGCCTCCCACCTCTGTGCCCAGGCGTCCAGAGGCGGGCTTTGGCAGTGGAGGGCCAGCTGGGGACAGCCCCCCCACCCCCACCCCCGCAAGGAGCCTTCCGCCACTTCCTTCTGGCGGGGGCTGCTGGGTCCCTGTCCCCGCCCAGCTCGTCCCCCGCAGACTCCCCGCGGCTGGAACTCACTGCCCTGGCCTTCCTTCTCCTTTTGGAACCCCAGCTCCCCCTGGCCCCTGGCTCCGGGCGGATCCCGTCTCTGCCTCTGGCCGGGGTCCCGCGGAGCCCACGCGGATGCTGACCGCGCTTCTTCCCGCCCCTGGGAACCTCGTTCCTTCTCCGTGCTTTCCTCTCTGGAATTTCCGTCTCTCCTGGGCTGGATGGTTTCTGGCTCGCCAGCGGGGGGAACATTTCCTCCAGGAGCCCTTTCCATGTCTTATAAAATAACATTTGCTTTTGCAGCTAGCTACACTACTGAAGGTTTGATAGTAATATTGGGGGCTCACCCGGAAATTTGCAAACTTGCTTTCAATGGTGAGTGCAAAATATGGTTTTTCCTATCAAGGGCTCCGCTGTGCTGAATTGGGGAGCATAGTGCGCCTTCTGTGGGGGCTGTTTAGAAGGTGGACGGGGACTCACCGCTCCGGGGTCCCCACACCTCATTTCACAGTGCTTGGGGACCAGCAGACTTAAATTTGCCGCCGGGAGAGAGGGAAAGCCCCCATGCCGTAGCCTGGATGGGATGCTGACTTCAGCTGGCATAAAGATCACGGGTTTCAGGTCGTCCTTTGTAGGTGTGCTTGGAATCTGCCAGTTGTGCCTACACTGACAAAGACCTGATGCTCATCCTGGAAACTACAAAGATGATAATAAAGAAGACACAAAGGCGTATTTTTGACAAGTTCAGCTCAAACGTAAGCGCGTCCATTAGTGAACAGGAACCCAGCAAAACGCTTAGGTTTTGGTTCTAGATAGAACTAGACCGGGTGCAAAAATCATCATCAGGCCCACTCTTAGCCAGAGCAGAGGTGGAGAACCCAGAATGCCCCCACGGCGGCTGCACACATGGATTATGTCACTGTCACCTTCGGCAGTTACTATTTTAACCAGGCAGCCCCTCATCTCTGCCTGCCGGGAAAGCCTGCCAGACGTCCTTCCTCCTGTGCTCCTGGCTCCCCAGGAGTGGCAGATTTGTTTCTAGCCCTTTCCATAGGGCAAGTGTTCTGTCCAGAATAGAGCTTGGCTCCGGGGCCACCGGTTCCAAAGCTTTCTTGGTGACTGAGGGGCTCCTGTTCTCTCTGCTTTAAGAAATGTCCCCAGAGGTCAGGACCAGTTGAGACTCAGTAAGTGTCCCCTCCCGAGACAGGGAGGAAAGGGGAACCGGACCTGTCAGGCAAAAACATTGCTCCCACCCTGGTTTCACTTCCGTTTTAGAATGCAAAGTGACAGAGGGTGTTCAGCCTATCGGAGAGTAAGGGGGACCTGGGGGGGGGGGGGGCGACACTGGGGAGACAAGTAAAAAGGCCGTCCCTCTGAACGAATAGCGCCTCCTGCTGGGGAAGTCGGGGCAGTGCACTTGAGGTGTCCCTAAAGGACGTGAGTCTGGGTCAAGGGTCTGTTTTAATTGCAATCTGGTCGACCTGAATAAGTCAAGTTTTTCTCAGAATGCCATTCTCTGTGTGTTTCTCAAATAGGAAATGGGAATATTGGTTAAATCAGGACAGATGAGGAGGGATGTTTTAGCTTTCTCGTGGGGGGGGGGGGGATAGAGAATAGGAACAGGGGACCCTGAATTATTTTCCAGTGCTGTCTAGGATTTATAAATACCAACTGAACCAAAAGGACCCTGAAATGAAAGGAACACTATTTGTGTCAGTGTGTATGACTCCTCGGGCAATTAAACAGAGAGGAAATAGTAAATCAATCAGAGCGTCGTTACACATTAGCAGCTCTGAGGCAGGGGTGTTTCCCTCTAAGTAAATTGTTTTATTTGATAAAGGATTTTTCCAGTTGGGGCACGTGGACTAGAGTTCGTGCTGGGTCTTACTGGGTGTTCACCTCTTTGAGCCTGTCTTAATTTGCTCAGGCTGCCATTAACAAAATACGACAGACTGGGGTCAAACAACAGAAATTTATTTTCTCACAGTCTAGGATGCTAAAGTCGAAGGTCAAGGTGCTGGTAGGTTTGTTCCTGTCCTGAGGTCTCTCTCTGTGGCTTGCGGGTGGCTGCCTTCTTGCTGTGTCCTCCCATGGCTGTCTCTCTGTGCACGCACATGGCTGACGTCTTCCTCTGTGTGTGTGTGTCCTAACGTCCTCCACTTTTAAGGACACCAATCATATTGGATTAGGGCCACCCTAAAGACCTCCTTTTAACTTAGGTACTTACTCCACTGGGCCCTGGGTCAGTGTAATCCATTATCTATGGATGATGCACAATAGCAAGTTGGCTGGATGAATTTTATAGGAAGTTGCGTTAAGCAGGAGAAGACTCCTAATCTGTCTTCCATATAGTTTAGGGGGAGCTTCGCCAAAAATATCTCTGGCCTTCAACAACTTCCCCCTGACTCTTCCTTCCTCAATCTCAGAAGGCTCTTCAGGATCTGAAGTTTCAGAGGAAGTTAGAGGTTACCCTGTGTTTGAGACTGGGGCCACATGCGCTCATCTCAGGCTGGAAAAAAATTCAGATTCTGTCACTCTTAGAGGCTGAACACCTCATACAGTGAGGCAAACCTGGGTTCTACTAAAAGCAAGGACCATTTACACACACTGAACACACATGTGCATGCACACACACAAGATGCACACACATGCATGCACACACAACATGCACATATATGCACACACAACATGTGTGCATTCACAGACGCACACACAACATGCGCGTGCACACATAACATGCACGCGTGCACACACATGAACACACAACAAGCACACACCATGCACACACAACGTGCACATGTGTGCACACACATAACACACATATATGCACAACACAGCATGCATGTGTACGCACCCGTGCACACACATGTATGTGCATGCAATCACAACATGCACATGTGTGCACACATACATGCACACACAACACACATACAGCACGTACGTGCACGTACAGATGCACACACAACATGCACGTGCACATACATAACTTGCACATGTGCAAACGCATGCACATACATAACATGCACTGGACACACACACACACACACACGCACACACACATGAGTGCACAGAGGCCAGAAAAGTTTGCACCTGTCCTTGAATAAAGAAAGTAGCAATGGGTACTTTTTACAGCTAGGGATTCCCAACCTGTGCTAAAGAATGCCCTTAGTCCATAGAGGGTAAAATAATACCATCGGCACCCTTGATCTTTCTCTCTCAAATTTTGAAACCTCAAAGCTGAATGAGGGGCGTGATATGCTAGTCCGCGAGGTCAGCCAGAGGAATCCCTTCTCTGTTGGTTCCTATGTCATATGATGCGGTGTGGGCAAGATAGGAAATGGAGCTACACCCTCCTTGGGTGTTGGAGAACAGAATGGACACACCTTGGTTTCTTTCTGGTGCCCAGTCAAGCGCAGGAGTGCCAAGAAGAACTAGGAAGTCTAGAGCCACAGAACAAACACTGTGATAAACTGAGGCAGAAGCTGGCCTCCAGCACTGAGGCAGAGAAGAAAAACAAAAGAGCATCAGGAAAGTACAGCTTCCGGCCTGAGAAAAGCCAACTCAAAAGAATGGGGAGAAGAGGGGCCTCAGGAATTCAGCTTTTTTACCTCCGACCAACAGATTATTTTGTAGCTGAGAGACTCCGTTTTGTTGGATCTCAACCTGGATTTATGTCCAAGACGGGACTGGAAATGGGAATTATGAAGCCAAAAATATCAAACAGCCTCAGATCCTTAGTTAAAAACATTAGCAGCAACACACGACAGAACTCACCTCCCCCATTCTTAACATTTCATTAGGAGAGGAAAACCACAGGCCGAACTTAGCAAAGTCTGTTATAATTAACTCACAAGACTCTGTGTTCTTGCTGGTGGTTTCGGGGTCTCTGAGGCTCAGAAGTAATGTAAGATGGGCTTATTTAATATGTGTTATGGAAAGAGGAAACAAAAACACATTTTTAGTCTCGTTTGCTAAACAGCAGCCCGATTCCATTACATCCATTGTAACTTACTGTTTCCAGGCTCAAGGGAATAATTTCTTTGTGGCATTTATCTGCATAAATTTGGGATGAAAGGAGTTAACATGTGTCAATCAGGGTTCTTAAATGGCAAGTAACAGAGGACAAGTCTGGTCCCTTAGAGCAGAAAGGAATTTGTTGAGTTAGATAACTTCTGGAATCCCAGGAGGGCTGGGGAATGAAGGCTGTAGGCTATGCAATCAACAACAGTTCCTGAAACCAGTTCTTGAGCTGCGCTGGGGCCCGCTCCCCTGCCTTCTCCCTGGGCAAGGAGGTGGCCGCGTGGGCTGTGACCGCTTCTCACACTGGACAAACTTCTAGATCATCTATAAACTGGTTGTGGTGCCACCATCCTTCCCAGCGTGCCCCCAAATCCTGACCAGTCTCCTCTGGTTCTCTGGCTGTTCCTCTTTCTCCAGAGACTTCTATGCAAATCTCCCCACCCCCACCGCCTCTTTCGGGGAAACCCAACCTTATCCAAGAGAAGGGGGCTCATCCTCTGGAACCACCTCCCCCTGCCATGCGTCCTGGCTGTTTTTGCTCAGGTTGGAGTTGTTCTGTCTGGAGTAGTACCTGGGGTTCTCCAGCCCCCATGGCAACTAAATCCTCGAGGCTGGGTCTGCTTACCCCTAAGAAGCCTCACAGGGCAGTATAGCATAGACTCATAATTAAGAGAGACAATTCTCACAAACATTTCAAGGCTCTCTTCCTTCAGACACACAGTCTTACTTCTATGCAGAGTGGTTACCTTGAAAAAACCCAAGATAGTAGAGGGGACCCACACTCCTCTCTGCTGGCTGTTCTCATTGACTCCCTGGCAAGCGTTCCTGGTTGACCATTTATGGAAAGGACTCATCTATCTTTTTCTTCTTCCTCATCTCCCTCTTGGGGGTGGAAGGCGGTACAGGATCTGGTGCCTGGTGCCACTTTTTTTTTTTTTTTTTAATGTTTATTTACTTTTGAGAGACACAGACAGCGTGAGTGGGGAAGGGGCAGAGAGAGAGGGAGACACAGAATCCGAAGCAGGCTCCGGGCTCTGAGCTGTCAGCTCGGAGCCTGACGAGGGGCTCGAACTCACGAACCCTGAGATCATGACCTGAGCCGAAGTCGGACACTCAACTGAATGAGCCCCCCAGGTGCCCCTGGTGCCACTTCTCATTACTGTGTCATGTGTCGCTATTCCTGTGGGAGTAGTGCAAGACCACATATTAAACATGTAATGCAGCAGAATAAGCCGCTTGAGAATTAACAATGCCTAATTCTCTTAGTTGTAAGCTCACCAGGAAAGAATGAGAGGAATTTTTTCCTTCTCCCAAGAGAGGAGCCAGGTTCTGCGTTCTGGATGTCTGAGCTTTTGCTGTCGCAGGGGAGCATGACATGCCTTAGTCTCCAAAGGTCTGGGAGACAGGACTCAACCCACTGGAATACGGAGAGGGCTCTGTGGGTTGAAGGGGAGGGTGAAGGGGGTTGAGCTCTGAGGCTGGCCAGGTGGAAGGAGGTGAGGTTCTGAAACGGTGAAGGCCCCTCCCAGCCTGCAGGCACTACCTCGTGAAACATGACACCTTGGACAAGGACCGGTTACCGGGAGACAGTGAGCAATCCGGTACTGACTTGCACGGCTCTAACCGCCAAGGCCAGTGATCCCTGGTACTGAGCCTGACTTACGAGGAGTGATGCACTCAACACTGACGCCCGTCAGCACCCGGACCACTTGGCCTGGGATCATGGAGCAAGCAAGGCTCACCCCAGACAGAACTGCAGCATGGATAGGTGTCTGTGCAATGCACCCACAAGTAAGTTGACCCTTGAGCAACACAGGTTTGAACTGCTCGGGTCCATCTACATGTGGAGGTTTCTTGAGAAATATAGTACAGGGCTGTAAATGTATTTTCTCTTCCTTATGATTTTCCTTTAAAAATTTTTTTTAACGTTTACTTATTATTTTGAGAGAGAGAGAGAGACAGACAGACAGAGCGCGGGGGAGGGGCCGAGAGAGAGAGGGAGACACAGAATCCGAAGCAGACTCCAGGCTTTGAGCTGTCAGCATGGAGCCCGACTCGGGGCTTGAACTTACAGACCACGAGATCGTGACCTAAGGGGAAGTAGGATGCTTAACTAGAGCCACCCAGGCGCCTCTCTTCCTTATGATCTTCTTAATGACATTTTCTTGTCTCTACCTTACTTTATTATAAGAATATAGGATATAACACATATTGCATACAAAATAGGTGAACTGACTGTTTATGTTATCAGTAAGGCTTTCTGTCAACAATAGGTTATTCGTAGTTTAGTTTTGGGGGGATCAAACGTTATGATTTTTGAGAGCATAGGAGGTCAGCACCCCTAACACCTGCATAGTTCAAGGCCCAACTGTATATAAGGGGATGTAAGGTGAACCAGCTGAACACTGACCTCAGGTTCAGAGACACTACTAAGTTCCCGGGGTTCCTTACAGCCCAACACTGGAGCCCCAAAGTACAAAGAGGATATTGGACTTCTCCCTGACTTTTACAACACCTTATTAGGGAATAATTTTAGATTTACAGAAATGTTGCAAAGATAGCACAGAGTTAATGTCATTGGTTTATACATTGTGTTATACTAACTAAAACCCAAACTTTATTTGGATGTCTCCAGTTTTTCCACTAATGTCCTCTTTCTGTTCCAGAATCCAATCAAAGGGATCACATAGCATTTAATCATCATGCCTCTCCAGTCTCCCCCGGTCTATGACAGCTTTTCCATCTTCCCTAGTTTTTCATGACCTTGACAGTCCTGAGGGGTGTTGGCCAGCTATCCTGTAGAATGTCTCCTAAACTGACTTTGTCAGATACTCTTCTCATGATTAGACTGGGGTTGTGGGATTTGGAGAAGAATACCACAGGGGTGAAGCGCACTTCTCATCACATCACGTCCACATCGCATCGCATCACTTCTCATCACATCACATCACATCGCATCGCATCACATCACTTCTCATCACATCGCATCGCATCGCATCACATCATCGCATCACATCACATCACATCACAGGGTCCATGACACCCACATGACATCACTGACCACGTTAGCCTTCATCACTTGGTGGATGTGGTATCTGCCAGGTTTCATTACTACCAAGTTACTAATCCCATTTCCCCGTTCGATTCTCTTAAAGCCATCCGGCCCCTTTTTTATCTGCAATATAGAAAAACGAAGAACTATGATGCTACTTGCAAATGAGTGTCATGGAACACTTCTTGGCTGTTATATTTATATTTGAGCAAGGGTTTTCTTGAAGCCCTCTGCCTCAACCAAAAGTAGCAACGCTAATGGTAGGAATTTCAGGCTCTGTGACAGTTGGGTGTGGGCGTGTGGGCCTGGGTGGTAAATGCAAGCAACATTCTCAATCCTACCACTCAGGCAGTGCCCTGTTCCTCTGCCTATATATAGGACCAGAGCATGGGGTAGCCTGTTCACGAAATCTTCATCCAGATTTGAGAACTTAACACACCCACGCACATTTGAGGGACTATCCTGCCACTTATTTTCTAACACGGGGTATACGTGCGGATTTAGAAGGGGTGATGATTTTGTTTACTCAGGACAAATTAAGCATCGTTGGTTGAGAGCGTAACTGGGGAGGAATATGGTTCCCTGTCTGTTTCAAGTCCAACTTGTTCCCAGTGAGACAGTCACTCCATTTCAAGAGTATGCCCTTCCCTCCATCTTTGAAACTGGAAGCCACAAGAAGATAGATATGAAAACAAGTATAGAAAGACGCCTGCTTCTAATATCTGTTGCACCCACTTTCAGCTCCGGAAATGACATGAAGCGTCTCTTATTTTCCCAACCGCCTCCGGTGACCCCGAGAGTTATGGATTTTCAGGTTTAATGCCTTAGACAGAAGGTATTTCTGTGGTTGAGATCAGCGGAGAGACTATGAATCATTCAGAATGCTGCAATGACAAAGTACTTGTTGGAACATCGCAGAAGTTGTTTATTGGGTTTCTGACTCGTAGAGAAACAAGGAATTTAGCAACAGATTTAGAGCAATAAAGCATGGTAATGTTTGTTCACACTTTGTGCTGGCAGAATTAAAATTCAGTTCCATAAGTCTTCAACTTGGGTCCTTCACAGAAACCATCTCATAATATCCCTTCACGTGGGCTGCGTTACAGCAGTTCTGCGGGAGGTGAGAGCAAGGCGTGGATTTGATGGAAGGGTTTTCAAGACACTAGAGATTAGGAAGTGGCCTTGGGGGGGGGGGGCGAGTTCAGGAAGGCCCAGCCAAGCACCCCCTAAGGTCAACTGAAGATCAAGGGGGAAAGGTCGCCTCGCACATCCTCCTCTACCTGGCTCTATTTTAAACCTGGAAATCGGACTGCAGGGCAGAGGATTAGAACAAGATTCTGCCTCTACTCCTGAGAGACTCACAGTGTGGAGGGGGGGTCGCAGGGAGAGGAGGACAAGGAGAACAGGGAATAGACGGACGAACGGGGGCTGGAGTTACCCGGTGCGGAGGTGGGGTGGGAATGGAAGGGCATTCTAGGCAAAGACAGGGGTTGCTAAAAGGCCCAGAGGCAGGCTGGGAGAACTGCAGGTACCTAAAACCAGCTAACTAACCTCCATGGAAACAGAGGGATTTTGCTTCTCTTAAAAACAAAATGGCGTGACGATTAAACTTCACTTGGAGTTAACATGCCAACAGAGCTAAGGACATCTGAGGAGAGGATAATGGGAAGAGGCAGAAGCCTTAAATGTTAAAGGAGATCAGAAAGCTACTTTAAAATGCTATGTTCTGGGCATAAGAATGGATAAATGAGGGGCGCCTGGGTGGCTCAGTCGGTTGAGCATCTGACTTTGTCTCAGGTCGTGATCTCATGGCTCGTGAGTTCGAGGCCCGCATCTGGCTCTGTGCTGACAGCTTGGAGCCTGGAGCCTGCTTCGGATTCCGTACCTCCCTCTCTCTCTCTCTGCCCTCCTCCATTTGTGTGCGCGCTCTCTCTCTCAAAAAATTAATAAATAATAAACATGAAAAAAATTTTAAAAAGAAGAGAATTGATAAGTGGATAGACAGAATAGAATAGTTAACCTAAAAGAGACCCCAGAACATTTAAGTACGTAATAGATCATAAGGAACTAAAGGATGAAGATGTGAATTACTCAAAAAATGATGGAAAAATGGGTTATTTGTAAAAGATTGAAACTACAGCCTTACCCACTGTATTAAAATGCATTACAGATAGATTAGCATAAAAGTAACGCATGAAGCCTTTGAAAAGCAGAAGAAAATGTCAGAATTGAGCGCTCTCTAAGTATGCCATCAATACAACAAATTGTTATAAAAAGGAACGAGATTTTTCAATAAAATACAATTCTTATGTATCTAAAAAACAGTAAACAATAAAAAGGCAAATGACAAACTGGCAAAAATATTTTTAACACTACAATAAGGGATTAGTAGCTTTGTTTTACAAGCAAACTTTACAGAATATTAAGAAAAAGTACACCAGAAAAACAGGCAAGGGACATGAACAGAAATGCATATACCCAACAAACGTTAAAGAATGCTCAACCTTGGAGATAATGAAAGAATGCACAATAAAATGAAAAGATAGCATATTTTCACCTGTCCAAGCGGCAAATATTTTAAAAGAAGGGACTCCGGCAATATGTACCATGAGCCTTGAACATACGTTCATTACCTATGACCCCAAATTCCGCCTTTAGAAAGCTATCTGAAGGCTAGGATTTTGAAAGTGACAGCCCCGTTTTTAAAAGCAAACTCTCCTTCCATAAATGTATGCTGGGACCCAAACCTGCAAGATTATGTGTGTGTGTGTATATATATATATATATATATATATATATATATATATATAAAATACATACATATACTATATATATATAAAATACATACATATACTATATATATAGTATGTATATATGTATATGTATATATGTATATATATATAGTATATGTATATACTATATACTATAGTATATATAGTATATATAGTATATATAGTATATAGTATATATAGTATATAGTATATATAGTATATATAGTATATAGTATATATAGTATATAGTATATACTATACTATATATATACATATATATAGTATATGTATATGTTGGATTTCTCTTCCAAGTCATTTTACAATATTGTAAAGCGAAAGGGTTTGTAATCAGATTATTGAGTCATTAAGATAGTAACAATAGCTTGAAAGTTAGTTAAATGTTCTGAACCTCAGTTTCTTAATCTTTAAAATGGGATTTTGCTGGTGGATTAAACCTCTTAAGTATTGGAGGGCACACAATAATCACTCCATGAATGTTGGAGTCATGGTTTCCATGTCCTCATCATTCTGTTCCAACTCTTCGAGAGGCATTTGCTGATTTGATTTGAATAATCAGGTAAACTACCGTTATGTGTTTAGGAATCTGGTAGAGAATAGGAATCTGGCAGAGGAGGAGAGAGGGAAGTGCTTTTGGAAAATTCCACGGATCGTGGTAGAAAATTAAGTGGGCACCAGGGCCAATAAACCAGTCCAAGTGCTCCCATGGGAGAAGGAAGCAAAGGTTGGTGGGAAATAGACAAACCCTGGATCCCTAAGAGCTAAGGATTGATCAGCTAGACAAAAAAAAAAAAAGAAAAGAAAAAGTAATTGGCCACACAAGTTTTCAGGACACATCTATCCTGAAGGAAGCCACCCAAAACTGTTAGTCGACGATCAGCAGTGACCATCTTCCTGTGTAAGACACGTATCACCTCTGTCAACACACAGGCTCAAGGTGTCTCTGCCTAACTGAGGAGACTTAAAACTAGTATAGACTTGGTTAGCAGGACAACTCCCGGAGGGCGGTGATGACCAGCCTCTCCCAAATTCCCATCAAAGAAATGGGAACAGCCTATCTTAGAGCTGGCATCTAAGGAAGACTGACTGCCATGTGCCAGGAACACAGAGGAATTTCTGTTGTCTACAGCTCAGACCGGAGCAGATTAAAGGAGGGGATGATTCCATCTGGGGCTGACTCTGTAATGCAGACCTTGGGCAAAGTCCCGGCCCCAGAGAACAGAGCCCGGAAAACTTCAAAGCCCGACCCACCATATCTGTGAATTCCTGGGGCTTGTGTTCTCACGATCCCTTCTGCCCCTGGCTCCTCCGGCCCTCACCCCACCCCTGCTTGGCCCCATATCAGCCTGGCCGGGAAACTCCAACCCTTCAACACTTTGCACAGAGAATTCACTCAGACCCGGCACATCATGAGTGGAGTTGTCTTAAGTCAGTTATTCCCCACTGGGGACATTTGTCAGCGTCTGGAGACATTTTTGGTTGTCACAAATGGGGAAGGGGTGCTGATGGCATCTAGGTGGGTAGAAGCCGGAGATGCTGCTGTGCACAGGACAGCCCGCCATGACAAAGAATTATCTGGCCCATATGTCAATAGCATCGATACTGAGAAAATGCCTTCATTGAAAGATACGAAGGTCATGAGACTGTTAACATTGTGCCGTACATGGGTTTCTGCGATTTCTCTGTCTTCCCTTTTTCCTTTTACTTTCTCTGCCTTTCTCTTCCACCCGGCCCCCTCCGCCCCCACCGCCCCCACCTCTGTTCTTCTCAGGAGCAAAACACATCCTTCTCCCTGCCTCATGGTCCTCCGTTAAGCCATCACCTTTAGGGATAAGAATATGCCCTTGGAGTTTCATCCACTCTGCCAAGCAGCTCATCAAATTATTTCTCCTAACTGCAGTGCTCTCCCCAAGAGGAGTCCCGGTCAGTATGACATCTCCCACCCCACATCTTATTACACACATACGTGAAGGAACCACTTGTCAGGGAAATGGAACGGGCTTAGATCCCTCACGAGGGTTTGGGGAACAGCAATTGCCCGCACCAGCCCTCGGAGTGGACATCGGTGTACCGTAGAGTCCCAGAACCCAGGGCTGCCTGCTCTGAGGACAACGGCATCAGGCAAAGCATGTGCGTTGCTGTAAACGCGAACAGGGTCTCTGGCATGAAGGTGCAGCCTTTCTCCCCAGCCCCACGGAGCTCTCTGCGGAAGCTGCTGACCTAGCAAGAGGAACGGGAGTGAATCCCAAGCGGAAGAGATCAAACAGGTGGCCGCAGCGATTCTGAAGGACTGCACCCCACTCCCCCTAGCTCGTCTCTTTCTGGAAGGCTCGATTCAGACAGAACATGGGACGCGGAGGACTCCAACTTCTAAAGAAGGGAACCTACCCAAGGAATCAAGCAAATATGCAAAATAAACAATGGAATAAACTCAGCAAAAAAAAAAAAAAAAAAGTTTGGGGCGCCTGGGTGGCTCAGTCGGTTGAGCGTCAGACTTCGGTTCAGGTCATGATCTCGCGGTTCGTGGGTTCGAGTCCCACGTTGGGCTCTGTGCTGAACGCTTGCTCAGAGCCTGGAGGCTGCTTCAGAGTCTGTGTCTCCTTGTCTCTCTACCCCTCCCCCGCTTGTGCTCTGTCTTTCAAAAATAAATAAATGTAAAAAAAAAAAAAACCACTTAAAAAAAAAAAGGTTTAATTTGAGTTCTAATAAGGCCCAAGAAGACACTGCTGGGAAAGCAGTCAGGATGATCTTAGGAGGAGGGACCTGAGAGCAGGAGAGGAGACCCAGAGATGCAAATCCTGATTGCCAGATCACTCCCCTTCCCCCATGGAGGCCCTGGGTACCACAGAATAGCAATTTAATGAAGGAGAAGGGGCAAATTGAGAAATTCTCCCAGAACCCAGAGGAAAAATAAAAAAGGGATTATGGGGCCAGCTTAATAACAAACAATAAATAGTATCTAAAAGGGGACTAGAAGGGCAGTGGAACAGAAGTAGAAAGAGGTGGGGAAAGACATAGTTAAAAAAAAACGATGCTGAGGAGAATGAGGATCTTCCTAGAAAGTGTGATTTCAGACCTGATGGGGAAGTACAGCGTGTCCTGAGAACAGGCGGAAATAAACCTATTAAAGCAAGATTCAGCGAAGAGTGAGGCCTGCCTGGGCCTGGCCCACCCTGGCCAGCAGCACCTGGCTGGCACGCCAGCATTATTCGGAGAGTGTCTGCATAGCCCACACTTTTCCCCCTAACAGTACCAGCGAAAGTTCTCTGATCTGCGGCTTTAAGAAGACAATAAAAAAGATCTGATAAGAATAACTAGAAACCACTGTGATTCATTGAGAATTGCAGTTTATCGCAATTAACGGAAGAAAAATATATACTGTGCATGTGCATTTTATGTATATACGGACCTGCACTTCTGATTTAGATGATTATTAATTTCCTGAGCACAGGAATCGGTGAAAACCTTCTGTTTGGTGTGGCTGAGAAAAAAAGTTCCGGTTTTGCTCTAGTCTGGATCCTTTTCTGCCGGTGTCCAGGCTGTCTGGCTATACCAGGTGCCAATGCTGGTCTGAGCAGCCACGCTCATGGTTTCTGGTTTCCGCCAATGTGCTTGTTCACAATTTTTTTTTCCTTTTTAACATTTCAGGGAATTATTTCTTTTTTATTTATTTATATTTTTTTCAATTTTTTTTTAATGTTTATTTATTTTTGAGACAGAGAGAGACAGAGCATGAACGGGGGAGGGGCAGAGAGAGGAGACACAGAATCTGAAGCAGGCTCCGGGCTCTGAGCCATCAGCCCAGAGCCCGATGCGGGGCTTGAACTCACGGACTGCGAGATCATGACCTGAGTTGAAGTCGGACGCTTAACCAACTGAGCCACCCAGACCCCCCCTCAGGGAATTATTTCATTCAAGCTTTCACATGCATGTTGTCATTTAGGACCTTTGCCCTCCCGGAGTCTCATTTTGCATCATATTATATTTTGGTGAGTTATCGCAGTTCTGTGTTGAGATACAGCATTTTTTTTTTTTTTTTTTAGAATTGAGACAAAATTGACATAGAACATTATGCTAGTTTTAGGTGGACAACGTCATGATTCAGTATTTGTATATGTTATGAAACGATCGTCACAATAAGTCTGGCTAACATCTGTCATCTTGCATAGTTACAAAACATTTTTTTTTTCTTGTGATGAAAACTTTCAAGATCTATTTTCTCTGCAACTTCCAAATATGGGTGAAATAGATGAAGGACAAACTTCTGGTTATAAAATAAGTCACAGTTTTGTTTTTTTTTTTTCAGTACAGTCTTCTCACCAAGGCCGGTGACCTGTCGGTCTGTCTGTCCCTGCTGTCTCCGGCTGGTGCATAAACTCCTGGGGGTCTGTTCCACGCCTGCTTGCCCTAAGGTGCAACGTCTAGCTCTCTACACCATGCATACACAACGCCAGTGGAAGGAATCAACTTTGCAGCATTTGGTGGGGGAAATAAATCCCTAATTGGAATCTGACATGAAGATGTTTCTCTCAGTGGCAAAGACCTAGGTTCCGTAATATCCCTGTGTAATACCTTAAAACACCCTCTGGAGTGCTGTGGCTCAGGGTTTCCCATGAGGAACTCATGCCTGCTCTCATGTGGATGCAGAAATGCCCAAAGCCGGTCGCCAGCCCCCAAGAATAAGCTCCAGGCTGATGGGGGTGACTCCATGCCCGGGAGCTCTGAATTTAACAAATATGGACTTGGCAGTCAGTCATGAGAGGTAAACCAGGAGTCTCAGAACATCTGCTGGAAAACCCATTCGATCCCTGCCCACTTTTGCAGACCCAGAGAATTCCTATAGCTTTGAGGTCTCAAGTGGGAAATGAGAAGCCGCTGGGAGCTCAGATAACACTGGAATGTCTTCAGAAGAAAAATCTAGAAGAGTCGATTTTGTAGAAAGGTTGAGGAACTCCTACTTTAATTTTTAGTCTTATATATTATTTAGATTTTTTTTTTATCAGCTACGTATTTAATTTTTCTATATTGTTAAGCTAGTTAAGACAAGACAAAAAGAAACCAAACAAAGGATTATTCCTGGCCAGGAACACAGAGGTGCTAGGCTTGAGGACTTGGTCTTAAGTCTTGTAGATCTTTGAGTACTAGAGCCCTATGTGGATGGCACAGGAGTCAGACTGTGAGGACAGAGGGAACGTAAGGTGGAGAAAGAGTGCTGGCCTGGTGCCTTGAGAAGCCCGAGTAAGTCTTGTGCTGTGGTTTCGATTTTAACTCATGCTGCCTATCCCCTTACAAGACCATGTGTGGTAGATTATCCCAGTGATTGCCCTTAGTGAATTTCACGTCCATGCCCTTGATAGTCTCTTCCCCCAGGGACTCCGGGTTTGGCCACATGACTTGCCTTGGCCAATGGGATGTCGGCGAATATGGCGTGCCCTTTCAGGATGTTGCCTCCATGTGAAGAAACCCACACTTGCCTGTTTGTGACCCAGCCGACAGTCAACACCAACCTCCGGACGGGCACGTAAGGCCATATTAGGCCATCCAACCCCGGCCGAACTGCCTGATAGATGATGTTTGCAGCGCGAGTGACTCCAGGTAGGACAAAGAGAAGAACCACTATCTAAGCCCGGCCCGAATTGCTGACTCACACGATCCTAAGAAAGTTGATTTAGGTAAAAATGGATGATGTTGAGGAGTTCTGTTCTCCCTCTAGTGGCACTCTTCTCTTCCCCTGGAGAGGAAAGGAGGAAACTCATGTGTAATGTATTAGCCTCTGAATTTTGTGGGAAAAAAAGAGCTCTGTAATTTCAAAGTATAGTCTTGAGCCACGCTCAACAGGCATTTTGTCTTTTGGCCCTGTGTTTGCGTATTATAGCCAGCTGTTTAAGTAATTTGTTAATGTTTACATTTATAATGATTAATGAGCATGATTTTAAAATGAAACGCTGTCCATTAGAGCCTTTTTTCTCAAAATAATTTATTCAGTGAATCATATTTGTCTTCTCTCTTGTCCATGGAGAGACCAATCTGGCTGCAATCCAGTTGTCAGGTTTCTCAAAAATGGATGCCCTATTTGCCCCCAAGACCTGCAGTTCGTGCACAGATCTGTCTTAACCTCTAAGGAAGGTCTTAACCTTTTCTTCTCTCCCGCAGCCTTGCTCACAGTAGAAGAAATAGCGGTCATCTGAGGTAGTTTGTCATGTGCGGGTGCTACTTCTAAAAACCTTTCAATAGCTGCTACTACATCAAGGAGAAACCCCCAAGGGCGTCTGGGTGGCTCAGTCGGTTAATTGTCTGACTTCTGCTCAGGTCATGATCTCATGGTTCATGGGTTCGAGGCCCATGTTGGGCTCTGTGCTGACAGCTCAGAGCCTGGAGCCTGCTTCGGACTCTGTGTCTCCCTCTCTCTCTGTCCCTCCCTTACTTGCACTCTCTCTCTCTCTCTCTCAAAAATAAATAAACATTAAAAATTTTGGTGGAGAACGGTGGGAGGGAGATTTTTGCCTCAGCATAAGGAAAGGCTCTCTGGCAAATAGAGTTGCCTAACTTGGAATGGCCAGCTGGGGTCAGGTATTAATTATCCTCTTTCTCAGCAGTGGGCTAGGAGAACTGGTCAGCAACGTGGGATGGGACAATCATGTACAGGTATGGGGTCAAACTGGATGACTTCCAGATGCTTTCCACCTCGAATTTCCAATGACTCTCTCATAGTAATTAAGAGGAAAAGACCCAAGAAACACTTAACGAACAAAACAACATATGATGAGAAGGATAGCCAACGAGTACCAAAGGAGCTGTGTGAGCAGCAGAATCTCAGTCCTGAGATTGGGATTCACAGGAAAGTGGGTGGAATAAGTATAGGGAGGTGGGGGGATGGGAACTTTTGGCAGAAGGTCCAGCTGAAGGAAAGGGGAAGGTCTGTGCACAGCAGTGAGGAACTTGGGCCAGGAAATGATGTCTCACAGTAATGTGGGATCAGGTTGTGCTTTGAAAGTTGCTCAGAGGAATTAAGGAATTGAGAGGAATTAAGGCAATTAAGACAAACAAGCAAATACACACACAAAATAACCGTGGCCTGGATTTCAAGTTCTAGTTCTCATTTCTGTCAATTACTAGCTGAGCGACCGTGAGGAGATCACGTTTTCTGGACGTTCACTTCACAATTTGCGACGAAGTAGACCGGTTTGAATGGTCAAGCTTCCTTCTGCTCTACAAGGCGACGACTTTTTAAGATAAATCGTTGGCTGCCATTATAGATTCATGAGTGAAAGAGGCATATGAGAGGAGTATTTGGGGACGATTCATTCAATACGCAGGGTAGATTGCGGTCACAAGAGACCGAAGTTAGGAAGAACAGCAGAGAGGCCATTCCAGTAACTGGTTCTCAAAATAATACCATTCAACTTGGAGTTTGGTGCCAAGGCGTCAGGAAGCACGGAGTTTGGTCCCCCTCTATGACAACTCTGTTTATAGGTCACATTAATTTTCTGTCTTCTTGTGTGATTAAAAAAATGCAATGCTGATGTGATCACTCTAAACGCTGCCTCTGTGACATACGTTCTGATTTTTGCATTCTGTCATGAGAAGGGTTCCAGCGATGGCTCACCTAGCAGTGTTTCTCTGCTGCCATGTCCCGCAAAGTATTCAGCACCATCCACACAAGTATTGAGACAGAGGAATTTTCGCACGTCGTTTTTTCTCAGCTGTCAAATGGCAGATGGCCCAGCCCAAACCTGGCTGGCCACAAAGTTCAGAATACTGATCTCTTACTCCTGTCCTTTCTCAGCAGGCACTTTGTTTAGCAATGAAGTTTTATCCTGACTTGTAAAAGAGTTCTTACAATGACAGTTTGCTCTGGTTCTTAAAATAAAGTGTTTCCACAGACAGCTCTATGCCTGGGGCCGCTCATGGGAGGTGGTGACTTCTCTCCAGGTCACTTTTTTGCAGTTGGCCAGACTGAGAGGGAAGGAAAGTCATGGCCACCTTAGGGTGCCCGTGGCTGGCAGAGGCCGTGGGTGAGAGGGAAGGGGAGGAGAGGAATTTTTGATCGCTGTAACTGGCTGCTTCAGTGAGTTAGAAACACTAATTAGAGAACCGTTAGGTTGTAGGTCAGTGGCTGGAATGTCTTCAGAGCGTGGCATGACCGAGATGTTGTATGACAGATACTGCCCGGTGACTCGTCAGGGAGGCGTGAGAATCTCCAGTCTACACACTCAGCTTGTGGTGGTAGGATGAGAGTTCACAAACAGAGTAAATGCAAGGTGACCAGAATAAACCAAGGTAGGGAGAGCCTGGGTGGGCCTCTGGGAACACCTCTTCAGCAATTCACTCTGAATGGGTGCCAGCCACCCCAGAACCCCACAACTGCCTTTCTTCCTGTTCTGCCTGGATTCCTTCCCTCCAGTACCGGAACAGAAAACAGACTTGGGACAAGGAGGACTTGGGGAACCAGGATCAAATCTGGGTGAGGTTGGCAGATGGGGAGTCATTCCGATTTCTTCGCTCTTACGTCATCAAGCCCGGACGGAGAGGGTGAAATCAACGTGAGTTGTGGGCTCACACACCCTTGATCACTTCAGCCACAACGTCCCCTCTTTTCTCTTTGCCTCGGATTGCTGAAGTGTGGTCCGTGGACCAGTGCTGGTCCGTGGGGTGTTTTTAATTTTATTTCTTTATTTTAATACCTCCGATGAGATAACCACAGAAATTAGGATAAAACATGCAAAAACTCGCATAACAATTCAGCATTGTTTTGACATCGAAGCACGTTTTGACTGTGTTTTACCAATGCATTGGTCTCCAATGGGTGAGAAACTCAAAAACTGGTCCTTTGCCACAGGTGGTTTGGGAAGCACCACTTGTGTTCCATCCCTTCATCAATGAAATGTTTACTTAGGGTCTACTGCACTCAAGTGTCAGCGCTAGGGACACAAATGTCTCAGGAGTTGACAGTCAGGACTTTGTATGGCTAGCTGATGATACGAGGGTGGTGGTCTGGTCTTCCCTTGTGTCAAGGCAAATTCCAGAGAGAAAGAGGCCATATCTCAGTCTGCCTTGGTGTCCAACTAAGTTTCTGGCACAGTGTCGAGAACAGAGCAGACAGACAGTAAGTACATGTTGAATAAAGTTACTACTTTGCAATCGTGGTAAGAAAAATGAGATGAGAAGGTGACAGCCGTAGGTGACTATAGCAGGTAGCTGGCCTCTTGCCTTTCTGTCTCCCTGCTCTTTTTATACCCATTCTGAAGATAAACTTCCATGGCCACAAACATGGACTGGAAATGGCTCTACCTCTGAACTTGAATAAATATCCAGGGGCGTCTGGATGGCTCAGTGGCTTAAGTATCTGACTCCTGGTTTTGGCTCAGGTCATGATCTCATGGTTCATGAGTTCGAGCCCCGCACGGGGCTCCAGGCTGAACATGGAGCCTGTCTGAGATTCTCTCTCCTCTCTCTCTTTCCCTCCCCTACTCGTGTGTGCTCTCTGTCTCTCTCAAAATAAATAAACGAACATTGGCGGCTCCTGGGTGGCTCAGTCAGTTAAGCGTCCGACTTCAGCTCAGGTCATGATCGCTCTGTCTGTGAGTTTGAGCCCCGTGTAGGGCTCTGTGCCGACAGCTCAGAGCCTGGATCCGGCTTCGGATTCTGTGTCTCCCTCTCTCTCTGCCCCTCCCCCGCTCACACTCCGTCTCTCTCTCTCTCTCTCTCTCTCTCTCTCTCTCTCTCTCTCTCTCTCAAAAATAAATAAATAAACAAACAATAAGTAAACAAACATTGGAAGACAACAACAAAAAAAAAATCAAATCTAAAAATGACTGGAATTTATAAGCACTCTTCAAAGGAAGCTCAACTCTTGGGAGGCAAATCATGTGGTCTTGTTTATCTGTTAATTATCTTAAACTTTGGTGGGGGAAGTGATTGGAGGCCAGGGTTCTCAATAAAGACCTACCTTTGGTGCCAGCAGCTGGCACGGGCACAATTTCATTTTGCTGCTGGGTAGTAGTAACACCCAACAGTCTCCAACAGGAACCGAAGCCTCAAAGTGGCCCCAGCAACCTGCTGCCCGTCTGATTCTCAGATTTCACAGCGGGCGAGTGAAATGCAGAGACAGTAAGGGACTTGCCATTCTGGTAATAAACTGTAGCCCTTTCCAAGGATTTACGATGCAAACATAACTTACTTTGGGCCAAAGTTTGATAATGCAAAATCTCCCCACTAAAGCGAACTCAGTCGCAAAGGAAAACCTCACCGAGTTGACATTTATTCAGGTCAGAGAAAGGCCAAATACATAAGTTGGCAAGAGTGTGCGTCTCAACCTGAGATAGAACACGTATTGTAGGAAGTAACGAGCCAAGGGCCAGAAATCTGTGACTCTTAGCACATGCTGGCAGTTAAAAAAAGGTTCACGGTCCACTGGAAAATTACTTTCTAAGTCCCTTGTTATTTAACATAAATACGATATAACATGACAAGCTCCCCTAACCTGCAGGTTGAATTTTTCTGATGACCCCCGAATGCAGAGTTTCTCAGCCTTGGCACTCCTGACATTTTGGAGCGGGTGACTCTTTGGAGCTGTGGGGGGCTTTCTCGCACACTGTGGGATGTTTAGCATCATCCCTGGCCTCTACCCTCCAGATGCCAGTAGCCTCCCCCAATTGTGATGATAGAAAACGTCTTTAGACATTGCCAAATGTTGCCCCCAGTTGAGATGGAATGGTTACTTCTAGCTGTGGAAGGATGAAGAGTGTCGCAGCGGGACGATGCATAACATCATTAGTCGTTAGGGAAATGCAGACTAAAGGTGCGATGAGATACAGCCCCCCACCTGTAAAAATGGCTATGTTTAAGAAAAAATGACAATACAAAGCGCTGGCAAGGATGTAGAGAAACCAGAAGTCTCCTATACTGCGGGTGGGGATGCAAAATAGTACAGCTACTTTGTAAAACAGTGTGGCAGCCTCTTAGATGACTAACCTTATACTTATCACACAACCCAGCAGTCCTGCCCCTGAGTATTTACAAAACTGAAATGAAAGCTTACATCCACAAAAACCTGTATGTGAATGTTGATAGCAGCTGTACTTATAATTGCCCCAAAACGGAAACAACCCAAGCGTCCTTCCACTTTCGTATGGATAAACACTCTTCGGTTCGTCTATCCAATGGAATAGTACTTCGCAACAAAAAATAACGAATTACTGGTATGTACCTTAACATGGATGACGCTGCAAGTGAAGGAAGCCAGGCTTAAAAGGATGTGTGATTTCATGTATCCGTTGTCCTGGGAAAGGCAACATTGTAGAGACAGGAAATAGATCTGGGGTTAGGGGAAGCTGGGGGTGAGGGAGAAGGGTTGCCTACAAAGATACAGGGGAATCTTCTGGGTGATGGAACTGTTTGCTCTCTCGGTTGTGGTTACATGGCTGTATGCATTGGTCACAACTCACAGGACTGTCTGCCAAAAGGGGTGAATTTTCCTGTATGTAACAAAAGGGGTAAATTTTCCTGTGTGTAATACGTACGTCCCGCTGTGTGTATTAATTTTAAAACCTGAAAAACATGTGCCAGTGTTATTAGAATTAAGTTAGCTCAAATAAATATAGTTCTCAATCTTTTCCAAGCTAAAAATTCACACTGTCCTTAGTTAACTGGACAGAAGACAAACAGCAAAATTTTGTTTCCATAGCAAAGGCCCAGACGTTGTGATTTAATATTCCTTAGGTATTACCAAATGGCCTGCGCACTACACAGCCCATATAGAAACGAGGCAGCCCTTGCCCGGCAGGTAAAAAGAAACCTTTTTCAGCATCCGTCTCTGGCCCATTAACTGGCTTCAGACACATCAGTCTCCTTTTTTATGCAAGTGTATGCATGTCCTGTAGTCATGCACCATGAGAGACACCTCTGGGGTAGGATCTGCATCTTATACTTCTTTCTATTCTAGAAAGTCTTCCAAAGAGCAGGGGTTCAATAAATGTTTGATGACGATGATGATGGTGGTGGTGGTGGAACTGGGCAGTCTAGTCCTGTTCTGGTTTAAGGATTTACTTTTGCCCACATTGAGGGTTTTCAGAGGCCGGATTGGGACGGAAGAAGAGCGGAAAGTGGATCTAGAAGGAAAGAAGGAGAATATCCAACATGCTTCCCAGTCACCTCAGTGTGAGAAAGTTACGCAGATGAGAAATCAAGAAGTTTCGTTGGTAAGCTCGCTCCGTTTGAGATAAGAGTGTGTTTGGGGCCCCACGAAGCCATCCTCGGGGCTGGGATTACAGTTCCCCAGAGGGAGGATTTTAGCCTGTATCCCCCACTGAGCTGCCAAGAATAATGATTTTAGGTGTGAGACTAAGAACTCTCCCAGAAGGCTGTCTTCAAGGTCAGGGGGACCATCTGGAACTGAAATGAGAGATCCACTGACAGGCGGGGAGGGCTGAGGGAGGGAGAGCTCACTCGGGGGACAGTTGGCATCCTGCCCCCTTGTTTGAAATTCTTCCCGTATCCTCACTATTCTCCTTTTTATTTTTTATTATTCTTTTAAAGTTTATTTATTTACTGTGTGTGAGAGAGAGAAAACAAGCAAGGGAGGGGCAGAGAGAGAGGGACAGAGAGAATCCCAAGCAGGTTCTGCACTGCACGCTCAGCACGGAGCCTGACGCCGGGCTCTGACTCAGGAACCGTGAGGTCATGACCTGAGCTGAAACCAAGAATCGGACGCTTAATCGACTGAGCCCCCCGGGGGGCCCTCCATTTTATTTTTTAAAGATGAAAATGCACAGGAAACATTAGTAAAAGAACTGTAATAAAAGAAGCTGTAGTAAAAGATAACGTACAAAAAATAATTTCAAAATAGTGAAAAAGAAAGCCCGCCAACGATCAAAAGAAGACTCTTCTGTCTAATTGGCAAGACTAGAAGATACCAGTATGTGACCTACACCGTGGAAGCAAACCATAGGAAAAGGATTCTTCTTGGCAGAAACATATAGAGGGCCAGATAACAGGCCCGGTCAAGGCCTAGTAGAGGGTTTGGACCAAAGGGTCTCTGGCTAACCTCGTTCTTTGGTTTCAGCCACAGCGGGCATCTGAAGCTGGAAACACCCAGGGATGCTGCGTCCATGCTTTTTCCCCGCCAAGCCAAAGGTGAGCAAAACTCACTGAAGCTGTTATCGGCCCTCTCCTTCTCTCTCTAAGCTCCTCTTCTCCAAACCAGGGTAAATCAAGCCTATGGGAAGCCACTCACATACGAGGAATACTCTCCATATTTCCCATGGGCGGTGTGCATTGTCTTTGCTGACTGAAACTGACAACTCCATGGCCTTGGCCAGAAGTTAGGGGGCAAAGTCAAAAGCAGACCATAGAAGGAATTGCAGAATGTTACCTGGAAGGACAAACTGCGAATTCAGCGCCTACGAACATTTATTTCGCTCCAGTCCCCTCTGGTGTAATTCCACAGAGACCGAGTTTATCAAAACTCTCGAATCTTCTTCCTTCCAAAGGAGATTACATGCCGTTTCTTGAAGCCAGATGGGCTAAGTCCGCCCTCTGAGTTCCAGCCCTCACAGAATTTGAAAATGACAAAGTGACATGTTGGAATTCAAGCTCGCAGATCCCAGAGTTTACTAGTTGCTGATAGATAACGCAGAAAGGATTGCGGCTTCAAAGTGCATGTTTTGGAAATTATGTAAATATGTATATTTATGCAATGGATTATGAAAACCTTTTAAAAACAAACTTGGGTATTTACATCGCAGACCTTCTGACTCCAAAGAAGTTGTTGTGCTCTATTTCAACTTCCATTCAGCAGCATGAGGTCTTTTAAAAAATACTGTCTTGCAATGAAATAATGAAAGAAAACCCGAACACAAAAAATAAGGTTAATGAGGCCTCCCCCAGACCACTACTCGGCGTAACTTAAGGGATGGAAAAGGACTATCTCTCAGCACAGGGAAGTTACAAACTGTGACAAGACGTGAGGACAGAAAATGGAAGCAAGCTGTAACATAAGTAAAAGTTGAAACTCCATGAAAAGGGAACAACATCAGTATTTACTTTTTCTGCTTTAATAAACTTTGTGGGGTGAGGGATGAAATCATTTAATTCTGGGAGGGGAAAAAATGTGCTTTCATCTTCAAAGCACTTTCATTTGAGTAAAATAGCTTCGTGAAATAAAAACAGAAGTATTTTGTCTGCTTAGTATTCATTGCAATTCATTATAATGTTATGCTTTTTAATTTAATAGATCAGAGAGCCTCATGATACCCTTGGAGGTGTAGTTGAGTGCTTTTTTAAAAGTCTTTAATGTCTTTCTCTTGTGCATAAATATCATCACTTTGATCTTTCATTATCTAACAGGAACATTTTCCCTGTGGGAATGGTCACAGAGACTCTGTAAGATGTGGAATGCCAGATCTCAAAACATATTGGTTGGGAAATTGTAGAATAACGCCTACAAATTAGCATATCGTAGAACAATACCTACAGTATAATGCCTATAACATTTTAAAAGTAACAAGACAATATGTAGTGCTCTGTGTGTTTATATATGGTACAGGTATAAAAGCTTGGGAGGAGACGCCTCGTCAAAGTCATGACAGAGGTCGCCTCTGGGGAAGAAGAACAGAGAGAGGTACAGGGCAGGAAACCAAGGACCTTCTGCTTTATTTTTAAGAGATTTTGATGTCCAGATGTTAATATTACTCAATTCTAGTGGGTAGTGGTCTATGGATACCCTATCCTAATAATCTTTACTTTTCCATTCTCTTTACTTTCCCATTTAATAAAATGTAAAATTTTAAGAGAAAGGAAAACCCCGTTGAGCTCAGCCGAAGTCAATTATGGATGTGCCAACCAGGAATGAAGCCCCTGTTATCAGAGTGAGACAAATAGAAAGTCAGACGATAGAAAATCAAAGCTGACCCTTTGTGCAGGGTCCTTCTGTTGCATTCTTGGGTGAGAGTGAGTCAGACTCCCCCAAGCACAAACCTCCTGGTGCACCTGTTGCAAACGTGTAGTTGCCCCCCACCTCCCCCCCACCCCCGGTGGGCTGGATTTTCCCTTTCATTGCTGGGTGCTCGCTTTTCCCCGTCTGGAATCCTTCCCTGTATTTTCTGCAGAGTCAACATTACAGTTCACAATAAAAAAAAATATTTTTCTGCACTGCTCCATGAGATTGGGGAATACAGACTAAACACAGAGAGGTAATTACAAGGAAGGCTCTACCCTATTTAGTCAATTCATCTCGATTCAGTTGAATGGGCTAATCAGGCCTAGATTCTGTCATCAGATGCCTCTCTCCTGCTCCTGTCTGCGGCCAAGCCAGACTTCTTTCTGTTCTTTAGGTCGCTGCACAGGTGAGAGCTTCCTTTCCGGCAAGATGTTACCCCAAGCGGTTATTAGACACCCGGGTCTCCTACTCTACCCGATCAGTGTCTCCATTGTCTGAGTGTGTGCCTGCGAGGACATACTCTCTCAGCCACTGCCTTGGATTTTTTTTAGTCTCTTGTCCTGTTGTGCCTCTGCCTGTTCACGTGTTTATTCTCTTCTGGTCCGTTTTCCAGCCCTGCGATTTGAAAATACTCATCCTATTGTATGGGTGGCTGGCTGGCAGAGGAATTGTTCAAATCTTTGCATATTTAGGGGAGATTTATAATAAAATGACAAACAGGCTGAGAATTTTCAGAAGTGTAGACTTTTTTTTTTTTTTTTTTTTAATAGAGAAAAGAAAAATAGAAATACAAAGAAACAGATACCTGGGGCTATTAGGTGCCCACAAATAAATTAGTTTCTACTTCACCCTGTTAACAAATCATCTTAATCCCTTTTTATTTAAATATTTTATTTATTTGAGAGAGAGACAATGCAAGGGGGGGGGGGGGCGGGCAGAGAGAGAGAGAAAGGGAGACAGAGGATCCTAAGAGGTCTCTGCAGCTAACAGCACAGGACCCCACCTGGGGCTTGAATCCAGGAGCTATGAGATCATGACCTGAGTTCATGTAGGACACTTAACCAACTGAGCCAAGCAGGCGCCCCCATCTTACTCTCTTTTAAATTTTTTTTCCCCATATTTTTTCTTTTCTTTGTTTTTAAAGTGTTCTCTTTTGAAATTGACAATTCAGATTTTAATGTTTATTTATTTTCGAGAGGGAGAAACAGAGCGCAAGTGGGGGAGGGGCAGAGAGGAAGGAGACACAGAATCCAAAGCCGGCCCCGGGCTCTGAGCTGTCGACACGGGGCTCGAACTCATGAGCGGTGAAGGCCTGACCTGAGCTGAAGTCAGACGCATAACCGACTGAGCCACCCAGGTGCCCATTTCCTGTACTTTTTCTTGGGTTTCCCCCCAATATTCCAGTAGGGTGACGCGGTAGAACCAGCGTAGAAGGAATGTAGGTGTTGGATCCCGATGCCTAGATTGGAGCTCGCCACACTCAGGCTCTGGGTCTCAGTCTTCTCATATGGGAGATGGGAATAGTAATACCACATCTTTCTTTATACATAGGATTAGAAGTAAAATCTTTTCTCCTCAGCAACTACCGAACCTAGCACTCAGAATCTCTCCACACTCCCCAGCAAGAATAACCACCCCTGAGGTGATGTTGAACTGATCTGCCCTGAAGGGACAGGCTCACTGGAAATATCTGATTCTGGACCTCAGCTCGGTGGCTCTGGAAAACAGGCTTCTTTCGGAATGAACAACTCAAGCGCGAGATGGGTGTTTGGGCTGGATGACTGCGAAGGTCCTTGCAACTCTGGGATTCCATGATTCTATGAATATAAATTGTTTTCTAGAAAGAAATTAACGTGTCAAGTTAAATTTGCACCCATTTATACAGAGTCACCAGACTTGACAGAAAGTTCCAGTTAGTTTACTGACTTGTTTAAAAAAAAAAAAAAAAAAAAAAAAACAGGTCTTGCGGCAACAGGGGTTGGACTGCTTCATGGAAAAACTTATCTGCAGCACTACAAGCTGGAAAAGGAATTTAGAAGGCCTCTGTACGGCCAGCTGTACTTGTCTTCTCTTCTTCAAAGTCTGATGTTGGCTGTAAAGTTTATGAAGTATTTTCTCTAGGAGAGCTTGAGAATCCTTCCTGTGGCATCAGGGCTCCCAGCAGACGTATTTCGGGGGAAGGAAGGGAAGGAGCTATCGTTATCTGGATTGCAAAAGTAAAATCCTAGGAAATTCCATCATAATAGAAAACGCGTTCTCGAAATAACTTCGGAGGAGCAAGTAGGTAATGAGATAACAATTTTTATTTGCAACGCAAAGGACTATTTGTGGCCGGCATCGCTCAGTAAATACTTCAAAGATGTTACGATGAGTTTAAAATAAGAGGAGGATGTACATGCCTGACGTCTTTCGCCCAATGTCATAGCTTTCCATAAAAAATGACGGACTTTTTATTTGATTTTTTAGCCAAGAAAATAGTAGCTCGCTATATGTTGTGTGTGTCTAAAACATGGTTATACAACAGCCTTTGATCAAGTGAATTACATTCTGCACGTTTTAACACTTGATTACGAATAATGTCATATTGTCTGCTAATTATCCTTTTGAGGGCAATCAGACTAAGTTCTTTGGGAATGTTTTTTGTGCTTCAGTTTTCAGCACAGGCGTATGGGTAGGCTCTAATAAGCACTTAACAATTAGCCTTTCGGGGATGTTATTATATTCATATCTGGGTGATTGTCAATTAACCGGGACTCCAACCCCCTCCCCCCAGGCAGTTGTTAATAACAAGTGATCCAAAGGACCTACGGCTGCTATTGAAAACTCCTCTGCTCACCTGGGTTAACCAGTCTATATCTTAGGGTTCTGGGGATGTGGAAGTTTGAATTTCCCTAAATCAGGGGAAATTGTGGAAAAACACTGCGGGGGTAAGAGCACGGAAATGAGTTACGTAGGGTACGGACCAGAAAGAAAAACACATATTTCTTCATGCACGAGAAAAGAAAAACGTCTTTCTGGGTGAAGCAGAAGTCGCTCCTGGTGTTAAACCTGTGATCTTCAATCGACAAACGCAGGTGTATCCTTGGCCGTTGCGCCTCTGGACACGCAGAGCAGCTACAATTACCGATGGCATCGCGGTCCAGGGTTGAGGTGGGGAGACTGCGGCCATCTAATAAATCGCAACCTTGCCTCCCCCACCCCAGAGTGATTTGGAGAGTGCCTCTCTTCAGGAAGACCCAAGCTGTCACCACCCACCTGACAAAGAAGAGTCAGAGAGCCTGGCAGGGGGATGGGGAGGTGATGCCTCCACTTTTGTTTACATTCAAAGGGCACTTGGTGTCCTGGGTCAGGGACTGTCTGGAGCATTGCATGGGAGTGGGCAAGTTGGGGAACTCTGAAGGAGGGTGCCAGGGTTTCTGAAGCCCCGTAGAGCCAGTGTCCAACTTGGGGGAAGGTTTTTGACCTCTCTAAGCCTCAGTTTCCTCATCAGGGAAATGTGATAGTACTCGTCTCACGGGGTTCGCTCAGATCGAGTGACATAGTCCGTGAGTGCCTTTAGCCATAGTGCTAAATAAAATAAGAAACACTAAAGCAAGACTGTGAATTTTTAAAAGCATTCTCCTGAACTTATGCATCATTCCTGAAGTATTCTCCTATTTTTCCAGTTTCGTACTCTAGGACAGGTCCCAAAAATGAGGAGAACAGCTATGGTTATTAATGTGATGTAGTTTCCTCTGGGTCAGAAGTGCTTCTGTTAAGGGCAAAACCCTCTCGGTTTCCTTAAGATTTGCCACTGACTGTGGCTCTTGCTCAAGCTCAGATGTAGTAATGAATTCAGATGTAATTAACATCTGCTGTCACTTGCTTCTCTGATTGTTTATGGTTTTCTGTTGTCTAATGACTACTTGTCTGGGACTCCTATTTTTAACAAACATTTAAAACCTGACAGATAACAGCTCTTGGGTTACAATTGTTCATTAAAAAAATAGGATTCTCGGGGCGCCTGGGTGGCTCAGTCAGTTAATTGTCCGACTTCTGCTCAGGTCATGATCTCATGGTTCATGGGTTCGAGCCCCACATCAGGCTCTGTGCTGACAGCTCAGAGCCTGGAGCCTGCTTCGGATTCTGTGTCTCCCTCTCTCTCTCTCTGCCCTTCCCCTGCTCAATCTCTCTCTCTCTCTCTCTCTGAAAAATAAATAAACATTAAAAAAAATAGGGTTCTCAACAGGTAGCTGTTAAAAACAGAAAGGAGACTGACTTATTAGGGAAGGTCACCTGATCATAGTGATTTATTTTGACACAGCTAGAAAACAGTATAACAGAGGAACAGAAAATGCCCGGTCAACACCAGTGCTCTCGGTCAAGGGAACTAAGAACCATAAGTTATGCAACAGACAGACGCGGCATGACAGAGCCAAGAATCTGCTTCAATCTGCCTGCACCCTGTTCTGAAACTGAGTGACCTTCTTGGAAGTGGGTGAATTTACCCTGCTATTTCAGGCAGCAGTTCCGGTTCTCAGGCTCTCTATTCTACCAGTGGCACTTCTAAAGTAAGAAATATGTCGTCTGCCTGATACCAAGCCCTTGGTGCCAAACACATTCTTTCAGTGATGCAGGGGAAAGTCCTGCATGAGTTGGACAACAAACTAAAACTGTAAAGAAAAGAATATAACACTTTCCTAACTCTTCTTGGGCAACTCACCTGGCTTGAAGCTAATGCATCATCTTTTCCTCGAATGAGAAAGGAGATATATACACAGATTCCCAAATATAGAAAGGATATATATATATACACACATGCACGTATATGTGCACATATACACACATACATGCATTATATTTAATAATCTTGGGACCCATATTTTTCTACCTGTTATCATACAATATCTGAATCAGTTACAAAGAAGAAAAGTTTACCTGTGAAGATATAAGAAATATCATTTTGCAAAATAGTCTAAGGAGACTGTAGATTGACTGTTTCCTTCCCCAGCATTTGCCCCCTCCCCATCACGATTCTCTTACTTGTTTTGTTGTGTTTAAAAAAATTTTTTTTTAATGTTTATCTTACTTTTGAAAGAGGGAGACAGAGCGTGAGCAGGGGAGGGGCAGAGAGAGAGGGAGACACGGAATCCGAAGCAGGCTCCAGGCTCTGTCTGAGCTGTCAGCACAGAGCCTGATGTGGGGTTCGAATCCATGAACCGTGAGATCATGACCTGAGCCAGAGTCAAACGCTCAATCGATAGAGCCACTCGGGTATCCTTTTTTGTTGTGTTTTTGTTGGTGCCAACACGGTGTTTTCACTTTTAAGTTCTCCTTCGCGGTGGGCCAACAATCCCCCCATCTCTGTATCTAGGCCTATCCTGAGCCACAAATCTATTTTCTTAGCTGCTTGGTGGGTATCTCTCCCTGAGTGTTCACATCAAACTCAAGAACCTCAAAGCACATAAAGCACATGCCTAGCTCTGTTTACTTGAACTTTCCGCCCAGGAAACCTGCAAACAATCTCATCTTCCTTCCTGCCATTTATGGCCTTGTCTCATTATTGTGTCTCACTGAACTCACGTCCCTTTCTCCAGTTCGTTCTCCACTTGTCCATCCTCCGTATTCTGATGGAGCGCAGGCAGGAGAACTCAAATCTGAGTTGGTTGTTCTTTTACTTGAAGCCTTCAATGACTGTCTCTGCCCTTCTTTTTTTTTTTTTTTTTTAATTTTTTTTTTCAACGTTTTTTATTTATTTTTGGGACAGAGAGAGACAGAGCATGAACGGGGGAGGGGCAGAGAGAGAGGGAGACACAGAATCGGAAACAGGCTCCAGGCTCCGAGCCATCAGCCCAGAGCCTGACGTGGGGCTCGAACTCACGGACCGCGAGATCGTGACCTGGCTGAAGTCGGACGCTTAACCGACTGCGCCACCCAGGCGCCCCTGTCTCTGCCCTTCTGAATGAAGTCTAGAATTCTTGGTAAGATGTATAAACTCCTTCCCAATCTAGCCTGTGCCCGTTTACCGTTTATCCTTTCCCACCGTGCTAGCCGCAGCGGCCAGATGCTCCAGCCATCGAAATGTTCTCGCTGTCTTCGGAATCCGGCCTCTTCTTCCTTGCCTCTGTGCCTTTGGAAAGTTCTATCCTCTGCTTGGAATGCCCTTTCCATCTTGGCAGCAATCACTCATCAACCAAGTTCCAGCTTACTTGAAGCCTTGTGGTGATGCTATCTTTGCCCCCGCCCGTTTGGGGATCAATTCCCTCTTTGGGGGTCTCATGGTAAACCCTGCATAATTCAGTTGGAGACCGACATTGTCCACTTCTTCCACCAGGGGCCAGGATTGGCAACTGTGTGTTTCCATTACCTAAGGTAGTACCTGGCTTCTAGTTGGAGCTCAACACATGTTTCTGGATTAAAAAAAAAAAACAAAACAAAAAACGAAAAACAACCATATATGTGTGTGTGTGTGTGTGTGTGTGTGTGTGTGTGTGTATTTATAAATCAATTAACTTAGCCCTCTTTTAAAACCGCTTAAAAATTATTGAGTTTCTCTTCAAGGAGAATCTGAACTTTCAGGCACACATCCATGGTTAAATGTAGGGTAGTTGCAATTAATCACAGCTAGAAAAAGATCTTTGCTGTTACCTTGTTGAACCAGTAGTCTTTTCACAAATTCAATATTGTGGCTAAGAGACGTGCCATCACTCCCCCAAACTGACTAGGGGCAGAGGGCGCTGGAACCCATGCCAGGCCCTATCCCTAGTTTAGAGGCCTTTTTTTCTGATGCCTCCATTGGAAGTGCCCAGAATAGGAATTAGTCACAATACTCTCGTGTCATGGATTTAATCTGCCATATGGATGTGGGTAATTCTACAGGTCAGACAAACTGCCGGTTTATATAAATAAATACCGAAACAAAAGCGGTTGTACTTGACCTCTAGGCAATAAATCAGGTTGAAATGGAGCAGCTAAAAATGTCAACAGCTCTGCCCAGGAGAGGTAATGGAAGTTGCCTTAGGAAAGGGGAGGAATCAAATAGGAAGAAAGGGGATTTAGGCTTGATCAAGTTCCGATATCAAACTGAACTTTGGGCTGCCCGAAAATCTGAGAATCTGTCTTGTGGCCTGAAAATCGGTTGGTGGGTTCCTCGTGACCGGTCTGTCCCGTGGTACTCCATGTTCTCCCCCTGAGCAGGTCAGGTTCAGGGTTCCACAGGAAAGGCTCTCTCAGCCTCCTGCGAGCCACTCCCAGGTCCTCCCAGAAGATAAGGGGTGAGTGAAAACAAAACGAAGGAACGTCGTCTTTGTTCAAACTTAGAAAAGAAACTGAATCAGAATTTGGGACTGTGAATTTACATACTCCATTTTAAAAACTGGCTGAATCGTATTGAATGCCAAGCACTGTCATCCTCAGTTAACAGATGAGGAAGTGAGGCTTGAAGAGGTAAATGACCAGCCCAGGGTCGCGGATCAAGTGACAGGAAGCCTAGGACCTAGGTCTGTTGCCACTCTGCTCTGCTGCTCCGTTCCAAGTGGTGAAAAGACTTGGGATGTTTTGCTGTGGCAGGATTAATTTGTGCCAGAACAAGTGGAACCCAATCCAGCCGTGGCTGGTGGGAAGGGTTCCGGAATGCCAGGCAGAAGACTTGGTTCTAGTTCTGGCTGAGAGTCACTATCTAGAAATGAGTTTTTGTGCGTGTGTGTGGTGTTTTTTTTTTATGTTTTTATTTGAGAGAGAGAGAGAGAGAGAGAGAGAGAGAGAGAGAGAGCGCTAGTGGGGGAGGGGCAGAGAGAGAGGGAGACACCGAATCTGAAACAGGCTCCAGGCTCTGAGCTGTCAGCACGGCGCCCGACGTGGGGCTTGAACTCACAGACCGCAAGATCATGACCTGAGGCAAAGTCGGAGGCCCCACCGACTGAGCCACCCAGGCACCTATAGAAGCGAATTTTTAGTGGGACTGGTGGAGAGACTGGGAGAAAATAAAGAAGGTACTGGGTGCAGGCTCTGGGTGGGCTTGTACTGGACAGGAACTATGAGCCCCTACATCAGACACGACAGAAGTCAAAGAACCTGGAACTGAGAACAGCCATGTCAACGTGACTTAGCGGTTTGGTCCGGGGACCCTTCCCTCAGGAATGATAAGACTGTAAACCAGTAAATAACTGTACATTTGGCTTCAGGGAATCCTGAAGATCAGTTTACCAGAGGTACCCGGCAAACAGCTTGCTATTCAGACCATAATTTGCTCGTCAAGACTTGCCTCGAACCCCTTGCCCTGCTGTGCCCACCGGCTGCCCGCATTATACTGCATTGTACACATACACATACACATATGTACACATTATACATTATACTCGGCCCCTGTCAGTCAGCCCCACCTTCAAAGACCTGCTGTAAATCACTGCAACCAGACCCTGAAATCCTCTAAACATCTATTTTGCCTTCCCCTTTTGAGACACTGCTAAGACTTTGTCAAGATGTTGCTTTCCCTTAACCGCAGAAAGTTCTAATAAATTTGATTTTGCTGCATCGACAAATGAACTGGTGACTCTCAGGGGAGTGCAGTGCTGAGTACTTTCCATCCCATTTTGTTGATGTGGAAACCGAGGTTCAGAGACACTAAGTGACCGTGCTTGAGTCACACAGCCAGTAAATCTGCCGAACAAGATTCAAATCTGGAAGTCCGCTTTCCAGGACCAGGTGACTATGGAAGGTTCAGTTTCCTGATCTGTGAAATGAGGGAATCACATTGGCTCACGAAGATTAGGATTCTTCCTTGCTTGCTATCAACTTCGATAAAAATCCATTTAACTATTTTTAAAGCTAGAATAGAATTTCTCCCCTTCTCTTTCTCTTGTGTCGGAATACTTCCCCCAATTTTTGTTTTACGTGGTTTTGTCTATCTAAGTAAACTGCAAGCCTAGTGGAAAAGGACCCTGTTGGATTTTCTTTTTATCGTGGCAAAAGACACATAGCCTAAAATTTCCCCATTGTAACCATTGTGAGGTGCACGATTCAGTGGCATTTAGTACGTTTAAGAGGTTGTGCAGGGGTGCCTGGCTGAGTCCGTTGGTAGGGCATGTGACTCTTGATCTCAGGGTCAGGGTTTGGGCCCCACATTGGGTGTAAAGGTTACTCAAAAAAATTACAAAACATCGCTGAGAGAAATAAAATAAAGAACATAACATAAAACAAAAATAACATAACATAAAATAAAATAAAGTAAAATAAAATAATAAAAAGGTTGTGCAACCATCACTAATCTCTAGGTTCCGGACAATTTCATCACTCCAAAAGGAAACCCCATACCTATTAAGGCTGGTCATTCTCCATTCCCCCCTCCTCCCAGCCTCTGGCGACTATGCGCCTCTATTCTGTTTCTGTGGGTTTACCCATTCTGGATATTGCCTCTAAATAGAATCATGCAATATGTGACTTTTGTGTCTGGTTTTTCCCCTTGGCATCATGTTTTCAAGCTCCTATCATATTTTGTGTTTTTTAATGGTCATGGTAGATTTTTGACACTGGAGAGCAGCAAAGGAACAAGCCAATTACATTAATCAGTACGATCGAGAGTTCTTCTCCTACTAGGAAAAGAGAAGCGGTCCTAAAGGTAACAGTGACCCAAGGAGAGCTCTCCGTCACTTTCCCCAGGCTCAGGGCTGAGCCGGGTAAGGAGAGCAGGTGCAGAGAGGGCGAGGAACCAGTCACCTGACTTGGTGGTGCCTTTGTTGACCTACGTGGTCTTTTCCCCGTGTGTTCATGAAGACAGTGCGTCGAGCTGTTGGATGAAGCCTAGCAACACAGTGAGATTTCAGCTAGGATCCGGGTTGCCCTTAGGACAGTTCATATTTAATTTCGCCAGACTAAATGGAAAGAGGCTGCGGGGAAGTTTTTCGGTCCACACCTGGCGGGAACCATTGCTTTCTTAACTTCTCGTGCAAATGGGAGTCAGTCTTTGCAGTGTGATCGCGAACTGAGTCCGTGTACCTCCTTCTGCCGCTGTGTGCCAAGGTGCTGGAGCTGGTGAGCGAATCTCTTTGAGACGCTCAGATTGAAAAGGATGCTCTTCAAGAACCATCTAGATAAGTGTGCGGAGGCAAGTGCATACTGGAGCACACCCAGAATCCTCTCCTGTCGGACTCCGAAAAACATCAAAAAGAAGAAATGGCGTGCCTGATACCGACAAATCTGAATCATGATTTAATGCCAGAGACTGATACAAATCTTTTCTCCAGTGACGGCTCAGCACTTAGAAAATTTACTTCATCATTTCCTTTCCCAGTTAGTGTCCAGTTGAAAGCTGATGCTTGAGATATTTACTAGTCGAAAATTTTACGTCCTTTCCGTACAGGACCTCTTTTTCTGTTCATCTCCCTTCTGAGTTAGGCGTGGTATGGGATGCAAAAGTACACGAAGGAAAGCTAAAAATGTCATCCTGTTTCCTTTTCTCCACCTTTAAGATAAAGACAAAGGGTGGGGCGCCTGGGTGGCTCAGTTGGTTAAGCGTCCGGCTTTGATTCAGGTCATGATCCCCCGGTTCGTGAAGTTGAGCCCTGCATCGGGCTCTGGGCTGACAGCTCAGAGTCTGGGACCTGCTTTGGATTCTGTGTCTCCCTCTCTCTCCGCCCCTCCCTCACTCGCACTCTCTCTCTCTCTCTCAAAAATAAATAAATTTTATAAAAAAAATTAAAAAAGATAAAGACAAAAGGTCACAATGGGCTCAAAAGATTGTATCTTATAAATATTGCATAGAAAATCATAAGTCGAGATGAATGTCACAGAAGCCACTGAAACATATAACCACAGTCAATTTATGAGGCAACTTAATTTAGAAGCCCTCCAGGGTTCTAAGATTGCTGTGAAGTGATAAAGCATTAGCTTTCTTTGCAAATACGGTAAACATCTAAGGCAGGAATTTGTAACCAGAGGTCACAAGACCCCTTGACCATGTGACTCTTTTCACTTTTTATGTATTTGCATCTTTCTCAGCGAAGATCATAACATTTTGTTTCTTTTTTTCTTTTGTAATTTCAAAGGCACTGGTGACCCAAGGATCAGAAGATTCTTTGCTCTAAGAGGTGGTTGGATGATAGTGATTTTAAAGGTCTATTCCAATCATGAGATTCCTTGGAATTACCCATGTGTTAATCAAGGATACTTTCTTGGCACGTAGATGTAGACATGTAGATAAGCAGACAAGCGGAAGGCTGGCTATATGATACATCGTTATGGTTTTCCAAAAATTTGCTGCTTGTTTCTAAGACATTGCCCACCAATCACCATCATGCCTTTGGCCATTGTTAATGTCTGCTAATAGGATGCAGCTTGAGTTATTTTAAAATCTCCTTGCACTTGCCACTGTCTCAGTAACCGTGCTTATTCCCCCTTTTACAACTATTTAGGGGCACCCGGGTGGCTCAGTTACTTAGGAATCCGACTTTGTCATGATCTTGCAGTTTGTGGGTTCGAGCCACGCATGGAGCTCTGGGCTGACAGCTCAGAACCTGGAGCCTGCTTCAGATTCTGTGTGTCCCTGTCTCTCTCTCCCTCCCCTGCTTGTGCTCTCTATCAAAAATAAATAAAAACATTAAAAAATAAGAAAACAAGTATTTATGAATATTGCTCAATATTTAGTAGGTTTACATATGTTTCATTGTCTTCCCTAAAAGACTGATGGCACACCACAAAGGAACATTCCATATTACGGGTCCACAGTTTCTTATTCTCCATTCCCTAATCCGGAAAGCTGAAGAGAGAGTTTTTCCATAACTCATTTGAGAGTAAATGTGACCTGACTTGGATTCATTTGGCAGCAAAACCTGACCTGAACTAGCGAGAGGCTATTTATAGTCATTTATCCACTTAGTATGAATAATCAAATATTTCACTGCAGAGATGTTAATGTTTGATTATAGAAATCTGACCTGGACCCTGCTTAGGGTCTTATAATATGTGGTGTATGCATATTACCTTCCTAAAACTCAAAAATTCTCAACAGTTCCAAAGCACGTCTGGCCCCACAGAGCCTCAAATAAGAGTTTGTAGACATATACTACACATTTTGCCCAACCTCTCTCCCTTTCTCTCTCTCTCTCTCTCTCTCTCGCTAGATATAGATATAGATATAGATATAGATATAGATATAGATATAGATATAGATATAGATATATAGATACAGATATAGATATAGATATATAGATATGTAGAGGTAGACAGATAGAATCAGATATAGATAGATCATTACATGAAATGGAAACAATGCTACTTCTTTTAGCAAGACTAATAGAATCGAATACCTAGGTTCTCATAATGTAAAAACAGACATAGGAGCTTTTCTAGTGGGGGATATGCTTTAATCTCAATGTTGTAGAGAAGCCAGCAAAATACCCTCCCCACTCCCACCCTTCATGAACTCAGAAATATTCGATGAGAGCAGAGATAGACTGCTTTCGTCGCAAGACAGCCAAATCAGGAAGACTCGACAGTGAACTGCCTAAGTATCTTAACTTCTACAAAGCCATTGGAATGTATCTGTTGGGAGGTGGGGGTACTGATGATGGAAAATGGTAAGACACAGAGTCAAATGGAGACAGGGTCCATCCAAGCCCCACTGAGGGAAGAAAGGAGAGTTGGTCTCACGGCCAGCAGACTTCCAGTATTCCAGCCCATGTTAGAAATAGATGCATTGGTAAATTTTAGTCTGATGCCCTTAACGTTAAATTTTGCCACCAGCTTCCCTTGTTCTGACCCCCTGCTTGCTAAGCAATCTTTCGATTGTAATTATCTTCCCTGGGCCTAGAGAGAGAATGTCTGATTATGCTCAGGGAGGCGTAATAGGCCTTGTGACAGCTGCATTGTAAATTATTAAACTGGCTTTCTGATTTTATACATCGATCTCAGGAACTGACCTAGAGAAATGCACACTTCGCAAATAGGTTTCTGAGCGTTTAGAGCCGAGAGTCTGTAAATGCCTGAAGGCCATGCCTCTCATGGGGGTCTCCTCACGCCAGCCTCCTCATTGCTGCCCACCTTCCCACTCTGAGACCTCAGTGCTGAGCTTCTCACAAACAATAATCTTGGTATGGTAATAAAAATATAATGCTATTTAAATGAACTCTGCAATATTCAGTACATACATACATACATACATAAAAAAAGAACACCAGCTAAAGTTCCTAATGCTTTGTCAAAAGGCAAGAATCCATACAACTTCCCTTGCAACAAAGATTCAACATGAGCTCTATTTCTTGTGTTAAGAGAGGAAGATAATGATTGTGAATCTGTTTCAGGTGGAAAAGACCTAAGCGGATGATGCAAACTTTGAGAGGGCTGTGGATGTTTTGTTTGCTCCGAACACATGTTTTATGGATATACTGTCATTTTTTTCACAGTGTAGAAATGCAGAAGTAAAATTTAAAACTGAAATCTGTGTGTTGGATATGATTCTCTTAGTTATGTTGACAGCTGGGGTCCGGGGAGACCATGAAGGGTAGGGAAAGGGGCTTTTTCTCTTGATGTCCAGTAAGAATAATGGCTATGGATCTCTCAGAAAGGAGAGACAGAATACGGTAAGTGACAAGGAAATCTACGATTTTGCACATTGACAACCGAACCTAGAGCCTAGAACATGTCATTCTGAGTTAACAGATTTAGTGAAGTGTCTGTTTTTAACAAATGATAATATACAGTATACCACCCTCATACTCATTGTGTTTATGTTGCCAAGGTACATAACTCCGGCAATCTATGTGCCATTTCTAGAAAGAAATCCATTTCTTAGAAATGTTTGGAAAATAACCCCTCGTTTCCTGTGACACGAGGAGGGCTTGTCTCCTGTGCATGTCAGTTGGAGGTTTTGCACCTTTCTTAGAGAAATATTCTTTATGTCTGTGGGAAAAATCTGAATTTACAAAGGAAGTAGAGGGTCACGTCACATCTTCTTGCAGCGCATGGGTCTAGTTAAGCCTGTGATCGCTATGTGCCTGGATTGCTGGAGAAGCTGGAGAACTTGGTTCTCTGATCCTAGTCAAATTGTCAGTGAAGGTTCAGAGTCAATGCTTTGTGTCGGGCAATGTGCTGGGCATTGGAGAGTCAAAGATAAAAAGACAAAGCCTTGGGGCGCCTGGGTGGCTCAGTCGATTAAGTGTCCGACTTCGGCTCAGGTCATGATCTCATGGTTTGTGAGTTCGAGCCCCACGTTGAGCTCTGTGCTGACGGCTTGGAGTCTGGAGCCTGCTTCGGATTCTGTATCTCCCTCCCTCTCTCTCTTTCCCTTCCCTGTTCGGGCTCTGTCTCTCTGTCTCTTGCTCTTTCAAAAAATAAATAAACATTAAAAAAAAAAAAAAAGACAAAGCCTTTATCCTGTAAGAACTTCTAGTTTGGTGAGGAGCGGACAAGCCATTTGGTGCATGGATAAGAGACAGACTTAGGAGGGACTTGATCAAAACTGCTCACCTGTTGCTTTGAACAAATTGCTTGATCTCTTATTCCTTACTTCCACTGGGGGCATGACCTTTGGACATTTTCCAGGCCTCAGTCCTGTGCACATAGAAACCTACTTGGCCAAAAAGCATTTTTCTGGGTCAGCTCCTGAGGTTGAGATATAAAAACCAGAAAGCCAACTTAATAATGAGCTCATATCTATTACAGGAAATTATACAAATCTTACTGTTTTTTTTTTTTAATTTGGAAAATGTGATCACTGAATTTACTTAACTCAGAATTATTTTGAAGGTGAAGATGTTATACCCACGTATCATGCCTCTGATGCCAGGTTACTCTTTCTAAAACACTCTTTTTCTCATGACACTCTTGTTCATAAATCTCCATGCTTTCAGGAAGGTTAGAGTTCAACACTTTTGCGTTAGCCTTCTGATTCATTCTCAGACGACTTTTCCAACTTCATCTTCTAATTACGCCATCAACACGAACTGTCTGCATTTGGCAATTTGTTTGAAAATTCATCTGACTACACGTGTCTCTGTGGTTTTGTTCCTGTCCCCCTTATAACTTCTCATTGAATGGCCTTTCACGCTGTGTTTATCCTCTTATCCAAGATCCTCTTCGGCTTATGCCAACCTTCCACCCATAATCCACCCACCTTTCCTTCTCTGAACTCTAAGCTCAAATGTCAGTACAGGAGCCACTGGCCCCATGTGGCCATTGAGCACTTGCAACGTGGTGAGTCCCAGTTAAGATAGTCTGTAAATGCAACATACACGCCCGATTTAAAAAATGTAGTGTATGGGGCGCCTGGGTGGCGCAGTCGGTTAAGCGTCCGACTTCAGCCAGGTCACGATCTCGCGGTCCGTGAGTTCGAGCCCCGCATCAGGCTCTGGGCTGATGGCTCGGAGCCTGGAGCCTGTTTCTGATTCTGTGTCTCCCTCTCTCTCTGCCCCTCCCCAGTTCATGCTCTGTCTCTCTCTGTCCCAAAAATAAAATAAAAAACGTTGAAAAAAAAAATAAAAAAAATAAATAAAAAATAAAAAATGTAGTGTAAAAAAAAGTTATCTCATGAATACTGTTTTATATCAATTACGTGTTGAAATGATAATACTAAGTAAGCCTGTTTATTTTTACTTTTGTAAAAAAATGTGGATAGTAGAAAATGTAAAATTAAATCTAGAACTTGCATTATATTTCTTTAAAAAAATTTTTTTTTAATTTATTTTAGAGGGAGGGAGGTAGAGAGAGAGAGGGAAAATACCAGCGGGGGAGGGACAGAGGGATTCTTAAGCGGGATCCATGCTCAGGGCGGGTGGTCCCCTGATGTGGGGCTCGATCGCACAACCCTGGGATCATGACCTGAGCTGAAGTCGGACGCTTAACCGACTGAGCCACCGGGGCTCCCCTTTAGTCACTTTTCACGTGTGGAGTTCCAATCTCCGCAGCCAGGGAGTGCCTTGGGGACAGGCTCAGAGTCTTCGGCTGGTTGCGTTCCAAACAGCACACTCTTTCAGTGCATAGTACCTTCCCATCTTTTAAGAACAGCTGAGCATATGAATCACATCTCCAAGACTGATCACAGAAATCCTCCAAGTAACCCAGGTGTCTCCTGAGCACATCTAACTGAAAAGATTTATTTATCCGTATAGGTATATTCATGCTCAAAAAAGTTTGAAGAAAGCTGTGGACGTTTTGCCCTTTGGGGAAGGAGTTTTATTGGTTGCCTGTGTGGAGAAAGATTTACATTGTCCGTCTTGTCCCGTGTTCACAAGGATGCCTTAGGCATGGGCTGTAAGGACCTATCGGTTTTCATGTTAAACTTTGTCACTTTGTACAATCATTTTTCAGATCTTCAGAATTTTGTGGCTCTGGTGATATTGAAAAGCAAAACCAGCAGCACAGTTCTAGGAAGGATGGGATGCTGATGGCCCCGGGCCAGGTGCCACACTTAACGCTTGTTTCATTCAGGTCTCCAGCCAGGAGGAACCGCTGTAACTGGGGTGAGTCAGTCCCGTTTGAACAACAGAAAGAATGAAAGAATTTGAAGTTGTTTGCAAGAGGAAATGGAAACAGTGCACCGAAAGCTGAGGAAGGGGTCATCAGAAGGATTTTTACAGAAAATAGTGGATCAGTCATCCTTTGTCAGATTATATTGGGATCAGCCATGAGTCAAAACAGCGAGAGGGGTTTGTGTTAGCTACAAAGGAACTATTTGCTGATAGGACAGGCTATAAAATGGTAGAGCGGGTCTTTAAATCTCAAACTGAATGCCATCCATTTCAGGGGTCTGCGCTGATCAAGGTATAGACTTGCCTGAGTAAAGTGGTGTTGTTTATCAGACATATCAACGTCTTTCCCACACCAAAGAGTCTGGAATTTGCCTTAGTGACTCAGTTTTACTTAAGTATGCTTATTTTAAGAAAAAAAAATTATTTCAGGGCTGATCACAGACTCATTTAAGCGCAAGGAATTCTTGAAGAGGAGCGTCTTACCAAAATGTTACCTTTAATGGCTTTAGAAAAATCCCTGGAGTGCAGAAAATCTCATTGGAACATCTATTAATGTTTACTCTTTAAAAGGATTTTTAACAAGGACATCAAGATTGCAGGTGAATTCCTCTAGTTAACATAACAGATATTTTAAGTCGGTCAAATTCCCGTGTATTTGCCACTGTTGGTGAAGTTGGGAACAATGAAACCCAACACCCTGCAAGCCACAAAAGAGGTAAACAAAAAGACAAACTTAGCACGTTTCATCTCTGAATTGTGATGCCCAGAAAAGAGAACAATTCAGAGAGTTGCTTTTAGCATTTACAACTCAGTCAAAATCGTAGAGGTGAGCAACTTTTCAAATTGACTTTTCTCATAGAGGCTGTGGGTTAAAAATCATTGAACAACCATTTTTGCTTAGCACATGGCAAACAGGTTTTTTAATCCGATGTTTGGGAAGGTTATTCAGTTGCGGTTTCTGCAGAACTTTAAACATAATAAAAAGGGAAGGACTGTTTGGATGCATGGGGTATTATATATATTTTTATTCCTCTTAGCCGTTCCTTGCACTCATAAAGGAAAAAAAAAAAAAAACCAGCCACCGAGGATTTTATAGGTGGAGTTACAAGGAAAGGGAAAAGAAAGTTAAGAGGAAGCATTTGAAATGATAGACTTTGCAAAGCAATAAACTTCTATTTCAAAGGATTTCACAAGCAAAGTCTACTGATCGGGCTTTGTGGGAAGTGAACCTGAGGTGCAGGGTAACCAACTGACTTTCCCAAGGTCACTGCCCACAGTGGCCAGCCAGAGCAGCCAGAGTCTCTGGGCCATCGGCTCGAACAAGTTTTCTGCTCTCCAAGAGTAGAAATTTACCCACACGAGCCTAATAATGGCTAGGAAAACTGATTTACAGTAAGCTGTAGTGGAATAGCTAATGTTATCCTTTGCAGGCAGGATACTGAAAGACTGACAAAGCCATCAGTTCAAAACTGAAAAATAAAGAAAATCAGAAAAAGAGATCCTAAGAAAGCCCCACACCCTACACTCAACGTGAAGACCTTGTATAGGAAATATACAAGTGAAAGCTAAAACTTTTCCCATTAATAATTATGAGCAATACTGAAATTCTCAGGAAGAAATCCAAACTTAAGACATTTCAAATGCATCATAGGTAAGTTTCGTGGCATAAATAGGAAGAAAACAGTGTGATCTTGCTGATACTAGTTAACAGCTACGACGAGCAAGGGATTGTGGAGAGAGGAGAAAGAAATTGCAATGAACACGTTGAGAGATGTTGAAAATCAGAGCTTCAGGAAACTGTTCATGGGAAATTGATGCTGCTGTGAAGACAGTTTACCTAGAACTAGATGTTCTAGATATTTCGAGTTCATTCAAGAACTGAAGGGAGTGCTCAAGAGAAGGGCCAGGGAGTGTGGCGGGTCCCAGACAAGAACTGGCTTCAGGTGTGTTCAGAGTGGTCTTTGAATGACATCCAAGTGAAGGCAAAGGCTTAAAGGGCGTAGACGATTCCTTCCAAGGCTTTCTTGGGTCCTGCTGACATTACGGCAAAGATCATGCTCTAACTGTGACCTTATGGCGTAAGCTTCTCCTTGGGGCTGCTGTTTTTCCAGTCTGTCTTTAGAACAATTAGATTTCCCTTTGATTACATTATGAGGGCTATTTAGTAGAGACCCTTTAAATGAGAGCAAGGTAAAACTGGGAATTTCAGGAGAGGTGTATTTCTCAGAAAATAGTTCCATGGGGTTTTGCTTAAAAATCATTGCAATGTAGCAATGCAATTTGGGACACACTGAATCACAAATTCTGAGGATTCAGAAGCAATTTTCTTGATGGAAATGTAAATAATATGGAGGGTATGTGCGAAGAGGAAGAAAGAGAAATTAATTTAATTCCATTTGCTGATGCGACTGTAGCACGACTATTTTTAGGTATAATCCAAACAGTGCATATCTTCTCCATTTTGATTAGTAGCAAATTGGCAGGGATTCAAAAGAATTAGTATTTCTCAGCACATTATGCCAGAAACGTACGAACAAAACTAAATTATCTGTGCCAATGTGTTTAATTTGAATTAGTGCTAAGGTTTTTTATTTATGCTTTTCCTTCAAAAGAACTAATGGGTCCAGCTTTGTTAAAGAAATTCTTTTAAAGATTTTCACATATGGCAGCAAAACTTAATAATTTTCCATTAGACCCTGACTTAGAAGCTCTTGCTAAAAACTTAAATGATAATATCATCCTGATAACTTTCGGTGTAGAATTCCCGTCTGGCAGCGTTACATATTTGCCAGAGGAAGTTAGCATGTTCAAAATGCAAAATTAAAATAAGCTAGGAAAATGTGCTTTAACAAGGAAAGGTTTCACAATAGCCATTTAGAAGTTATTAATAATTCTGAAAAAGAAGTTATTAATAATTCCAGTTCCAAAGAAAGAATGGACTGAAAAAATAAACTCCATTTGCAAAGTTTTATATAGACAAGTTCACCAAGGGATTCAGCTATGTGCTATACCAATTATACATTTCTTCTTTGGAGGGAGAATTTATAGTGGCTGGAATATCTTGTTACACTAGAGTACTTTGCAGCGTGCAGTGGAAACAGAATTTCCAATGTAGCGAGGATCAACGAATCTTGATCACAAAGAAGGTCACTCTTTTAATTTTAAGGTTTATGCCTTTGGAACTCGTGACACACAAGCCCATGGCATTAGGTTGACTTTCTGCGTATTCATTGCTTTCCTCTGTCACTTCTGGTGTGTATTATTTTACCAGATTAAACAGGATTGGCAGTTCTCTCCTCCCATTGCCATAGCTGTTGGGATTGACAGCCCAGCTTCCTGCATTTCTATTGCAAATCAATGTCTGTCTTCTTCAAAAATAACAAAAAGTAGTATTCAAGGGTAGTTGGAATCACCGACACAGTCTGTTTCTGAATCCTTGTAATCCTTAGGGGACTCAAGGGATCATAGAAAAATCTTTTCCCATTTCCTACAAATACATAAAACTGGTCCCAAGATTATAGCTGTTTCTTCTAATTCACTGAAGAGTTTAGACCACGTAGTTAAATTATATATATTTGTTTGTTTGTTAAAGTTTAAAAGCGTTCCATGATTTTAAAACCTGAGGTTTGATGGGCCTGGAAAAATGCCTTTTTATTTAAATGCAAAGACTTATTTAAACAAAATCACAGTGAGGAAGTCAGAAAGTGAAGCATTAACCTGGTACTTGAATGTTCTTCAGATAAAACTGTAGGTGTTGTCTATGAATTGTCTGCTATAAATTAAAATAAAGAACAAAACCCCTTACAAAATGCATCGTACATACTCATAGTGCGGTAACTGAGGATGAAGTGGGCTCTATTTTTTTCCCTGGGGAGTGAGTGAGATTTCATTCTGAGGTCCATTTTATACTGTCCAAACTAAGTTTCTTTCAGTATTTTTCTTTGTATTTTTAAATAAGTGTTGCCATCTTCCCCCTCCCCACTTTCCTTCCTCCCTCCCTCCCTCCTTCCCTCCTTCCTTCCTTCCTTCCTTCCTTCCTTCCTCCCTCCCTCCCTCCCTCCCTCACCCCCCTTCCTCCCTTCCTCCCTTCCTTCCTAAAGGGGTTAAACTTCATAGCAGCTTTTGTTCATACAACCTTCTGTTGGTCTCTAAAACATCTACATCATTAGCCTTTCTCAGAAGACTGTCTCCTGGTCTTTAGAATATTCCACTGCAAAAAAAGGATAATCAATCTTGACTTTCCTGAGAAAATAGTTTCTTCATCAGAAAGTTCAGTAGGAGTCAAAAACTTTATACTCTTCACTTTGGTTTCTTTACAGTCATGAAATATAAAGCTTGCTTAAAAATACAAAGATAAATACTTAAACTTATTTTGGAGAATGCAGAATCGATCCCAGGCTGGAATTTCACTATACTTTCTTGAGGAATCAATTTTACGACAAATATCCTATCCATTTGGGTGTCACAACTTTGCTAGGAGATTAAAAATGTTCACATTTGCCTTTTCCTGTGACCTTCCCACCCTAAAATTCTGGGAAAATGGTCTATTTAATCATACAAGAGAAGAAAAACGTTTACTTAAAAGCTGTTTTTATACATTTTTACTTAAGCATAAAAGCAGTTTTCATGCTAAACAGCCATTGGAGAAATCTGTACACACTGGTTGTCATCTGTAGGCTGTGATTTACTATTGGAAAACAAAAACAAGCTGTGGAAGCCACTTACCTCACTGCAAGTAGGCGACTGATTATTCAAGGAGTTGGGTTTTTTTGTTTTTTTTTTCCTCCTGCGTTTCTGTGCAAAATTGCAGTTGAGCTACCTGGCTGTATCACTTTTTTTTTTTTTTTTTTTTTTTTTTTTTTTTTTTTTTTAAAGCTACACCATCCCAAATGTTACTTCTTAAGTCAAGTGCAGCAGATGGGATCTTGAAAACATCTCTAAGCAGTCTAGAATACCTTGAATCCGGCTGTGAAAATTTAGGGCAAGTCTGCAGCTCTCAGTAGGTGCATGCCTTATTTGGTCTAGAGGCATTTTGCTATGTTACTGAGTCATGAAAAGCTATTAAAAGAGCTCTATGGGAAACCCAGCCTATATTTTGAACAAAACAAACTGTCTCTTCCATTATCACTGACCCTTTACAGACACGCGGTACGTAATCTTGATTGTGCTTCATTGGTATTTATTGCACATGGACCAATCCCTCACACAGTAGTTAGTTGCACCAGAGTATAAATACTTGGTAAAACACACAGAGGAAATACAATTTACACGCGGGTGCTAAATTTTACCAGCAGGTTCACGTGGGCACTTGGACATAAAAAAATAATGATAAAAATCCTTAGGATAATTATATTTATAATATGGATACAGTTACAGTACCATGATAAGAGTATAAAAATGTATTTTTCCAACAAATCATTAGCTCAAGAACATAACAGACAACAGAAGTAGAGTTTTGAATTTTATTTTAGTTTTTTAAGATCTGCCCCCTTCCCCTTTAAAAAATATTTGATTTCTTTTTGTGCAAGTCATACCTTCTGTGGACATTACAATTCCTAACACTGTGCAAAATGGGATTTGGAGCCACTCTTTGTTTTGTTTGTCGTTGTTGTTGTTTTTGTTTTTTTGTGTTTTTTTTTGTTTGTTTTTTTTTACCCATGTGTGCAGTAATCTGAACTGTTTCCTCTTGTTTTTGTTTTTTGTTTTGTTTTTCTTTTTCTGTCCTGTCTTCAATGGACAGAGTTACGTGTCACAGAGGCTCAGCGCCTGGTCCTCCCAACTAATATTGATACATAAATAAGCTGTTTAATATAAACAAGTCTTTCTATCTTGCTGTGCAATTTGCACAGTGTGAGGTAGAAACCCCTCAGCCTGACCACCGAGGCGCGCGGGGACTGCAGGTTTGCCCTACAAACAGAAAGCAAGGTGACGCTTGTTCCAAGAATAGCTTAAAATTTCTTGAAACGTTCCTTCGCATCCATCCTTTCCCTCTGCTTTAAGAACAGGAACCATCATTACTCAGGAATTAACAGGAACTTTCTCTGGAAAGCAAAGGGAACATGTCCCGACAACTGTCATTCCCCCTTCTCTCTCCGGTTGACTGCTCCTGTTCCCGGGAATGGGACGGAAGCCCAGTTGATAGACTCCCTGCTTCTCCTTTCTACTACCCAGTCCTCGAAGCAAGTGTCAAAAACCACCTGGAAGTGGGGGTGGGGGGGTGGGGGGGGGAGACGACCCCCCCCAAACGGAAGATGCATCACACGCACACACCAAAGAAGGCCGAAGCACGCACAGAAAAAAAGAACCAAGACAAATCTGCAAGCCACTCTCCCAGCCCTCCCCAAACTTTCCTTTCTGTGCAACGGTCCGTGGCTTTTGCGTTCGCCTTGGAGGATTCAGACCAGGTTTGCGGGCTTTGAGTTCACCTGCTCTGGGGCTGGCGTAAACACGGATCTCTCTCCCCTGGGAAGCCAGTGGGGGCGCCTGGGCGTTCTCGCTCCCGGGGCGCGGGCGGGGGGAGGGGGGAGGGAGGCGCGGGCGGCGGACGCGGGACCCTACACCTTGGATTCCGAGGCGCCCGCGGGGCGGCCCGGCTCGTCCAGGCTCGAGTCGCTGTCCGCCGCCGCCGCCCCGCCGTTGCAGCCGGCCCAGGGCTCCAGCAGGCGCGCGGGCGGCGCGGCCCCGACGTCGTCGTCGTCTTCGTCGTCCGAGGCGGCCCCCGGCGACGGCGGCGGCCGGGTCCCCGGCAGGCAGCCGGAGGCGCGCGGCCGGTCGCCGGCGGCCGCGTGGCCCCCGCGGGCGGCCCGGCGCGCGAAGCAGAGCAGGCGCTGGAAGGCCTTGCGGAAGTCGGGGCTGCGGCAGTAGATGATGGGGTTGAAGGCCGAGTTGGCGTAGCCCAGCCAGTTGAAGAAGACGAAGAGGCGGTCGGGCACCAGGTCGCGGTGGAAGGCCTTGACCACGTTGGCCAGGAAGAAGGGCAGCCAGCAGAGCGTGAACACGCCCATGATGATGCCCAGCGTCTTGAGCGCCTTCTGCTCGCGCAGGGCCACGAGGCGCGAGGGCCGCCGCTTGCTGATGCGCCCGTTGGCCAGCGGGGCGGCGGCGGCGGCGGCGGCGGCGGCGGCTGCGGGGCGCGGGGAGCCGGGCGCGGGCGCGGGCGAGGGGGGCCGCGCCGGGCCGCTGAGGAAGCGGCGCTCGCAGCTGTCGATCTTCTTCACCTGCTTCTGGGCCTCGCGGAACACCCGCAGGTACACGAAGGCCATGATGCACAGGGGCACGTAGAAGGACACGACGGACGAGGCGATGGCGTAGGCCCGGTTGGTGACGAAATCGCAGCACTTGGGGTCGTTGTAGCAGCGGCGCGCCTCGTCGCCCTCGGCCCGCCACCAGTGCATGAGGATGGGCAGGAAGGACACCAGGGCCGAGATGGCCCACACGGTGCACACCAGGGCCCGCGCCCGCGCGCGGGTCAGCAGGCTCTGGTAGCGGAAGGGCGACGTGATGGCGAGGTAGCGGTCCAGGGCGATGACACACAGGGTCTCGATGCTGGCCGTCACGCACAGCACATCCACCGAGGTCCAGAGCTCGCAGAAGAAGGAGCCGTACTCCCAGCGGCCCCGCATGACGATGGTGGCCCCGAACGGCACCACCAGCAGCCCCATGACGAGGTCGGCGCTGGCCAGGGACATGATGAAGAGGTTGGTGAGCGTCTGCAGCCGCGGCGTCTTGGCGATGGCCACGATCACCAGTACGTTGCCCGCCACGATGAGCAGCACGATGAGCGCCATCAGCAGGCCTATGCCCGCCGTCCACTGCTGCGACAGCGGCGCGGGGCCCTCGCTGGTCGGGGTCAGCGGCGAGGCGGACGGCGACGCGGGCACCAGCAGTCGCGCCGCCGTGGCCGCGCCGTCGGGGAGCGGCGCGGCCGACGACAGGTTGCAGGGCTCGGAGGCGCCCAGGGCGAGCGCCCCCGCGCCCATGCCGAGCTGCGGAGGCCGGGGGCGGGGGGTGTGGCGGGGCTGGGCCGTGGTTGGGGAACACCCCAGGGGCCCGGGCGGCGGGGCGCGCGGAGGGAGGTCGCGGCCAGGTCAGGGCAGCCGCTGCGCGGGGCCGGAGGCATGGGCGCCGGGCGCCTTCCCCGCCGGAGCCGTGCGCTGTCGCCGCCGCCGCCGCCGCCGCTGCTGCTGGAGCCGCTGCCGCTGCTGGAACAGCCGCCGGGACCTCAGCATGTTTCTGAGCGTGCTGAGCCCGCAGCCCCGGCACCCAGCACCCACCCCACCCCGCTCCCACTCCTCCAAGCCAACCCCCGGGACCTCGCGTCAGGCTCCTGCAGCCAATCCGGGCAAAGGCACGCCCCTATCTTGTTTCCCCCCCACCCCCCGCACCCTCCCACCTCTCGCACCCCCCTCCCACCGGCCGTTCTGCTGCTCGGGGGAGTCCGGGGGCAGATCGCCGCACGAGCGCCGCCCCCGCCCCCGCCGGTTCCTGCGGGCGCGCCCTTCCCGCGCTCGCGGGTTCCGGGGCCCGGTGCTCTTCTACCCCACCACTGCGCCCGGCTCCCACCCCCGTCCCCGCCGCTCCCCGAAGCTCCCACTCTCTCCCGCAGTCCGCCTCCTCCCGCGCCCTTTCTGCCTCTGGCGTTTGGCTCCCTCCTGGCGCCCCCGCTCCACCGGCATCCTCTCCACCTCCAGTGCCCAGGTTCCCTGCCGAGCCGAGCGCGCGTTCGCCTTAGCGGGGAGGGGGCCTCGGCGTTCTCCCAGCGCCGGAGCGCCTCGGACAGTCTGTCCGCTGGGGTTGGAGGAGTTCGGCTGCCGGGTTGTTTCTCGGATCCGGCAGCCTTGCAGAGTGTGTTGTAAAACCCTTCCCCCGTCAAGAGGGGACCCAGCCAGCCTGCGTCCTGCCAGCTCGGGGGACCGGAGGCGGGTGTCAGTGGTTAGAGGAAAACTTTCCAGCAGAGCGCCTGGCCGCCTTGCCGGAGCAAACCTGGCATCTGTCAAGAACGCTCTCTGTGCGCTCTTCCTGCAAGGAGCTTCTGTTCCAGTGCAGTAGACGCAGAAGGCAAGCGAAGGTTTGTGCATCTGAACAGCTAACGCTGAGGACCAGTTGGAAAATCACAGGCTCCTCAGCCCCAGCTAATTACTACGTGAGTATGACGCCACGGTGCGTGTCGATATTAAAAAGAGAGGCTCAGGGAAACACAAGTGTGAACGTAGAGTAAATGACACCGCCAAGAACAAGGAACACATTTGATTGCATTTCAGACTCTCCACGTTCAGTGATAACACCTGTATTTTGTGTTTTATTACTCACATGGCTTTATATTTTGAGCTGGGTCACTGCAAACAAAAAGGTGCTGTTCGTTTTGGTTGACGTCATGAGCTGACATTTCAGATTCCTCGCGCTGGGCTTGCCTGTTTTCTCCTTTGCCCAAGTTCCCAGATTCTCAAAACTCTAGGATTAGTTTTGGAGGGGTGAGAGGAGAAAATATGTAAATAGGAGGGTTAATATCCTATAGCGTTTCAAGTTCTATCCCTGGTTTTCCAGTCGGCCAATGAATCAGTTTGAAATTGGTGAGTTGTTAGCCCAGCTGTGGGTGGATTCTATGTAGGGAACAGCCACCATGAACACAGTGTAACAGTGGGACTGCAAGCCCCCTCTCTATTCTGGCCATGGTGACGTCCTCAGCTCAGCCTTGAAAATAAAAAGCCTTTAATGGAATCCTTGAGAAGTAAACAGCTTCTAAATACCCATGTAAGGGTGCATGAAAATGTTATACAATGCTCACACTGGGTATCTTCCTAGCATTGGAAGAAAAAGAATACCGTCTGGAAGGAGCCCCAACATCTGGACCAAACTCAAATTCGTACCTTGCAGAGAGAGACTGAATTTCACAGCAACCCCAGTCAGGAGCTTAAAAGCAATGCTGATTCAGTTGATAAAGTCAAGCAGTTTTAACTACCTTCTCTTAAATCCAAACGTAGATTTGCTTTAGGCCCAAACTGGATAGTCAATCAGTGTTTCAGGGCGGGTGGGTGTGGGTGATATGTTTATTCACCCTTTTGCGCCAGGACTTGGCAGCCTAGTTCTGCCAAGTTGGGAAGGTTGAGAAGGGGGAACAAGGAAAGGAGGAGGGCTAGAAAGAGGGGAGGGACAGGGACGGCACCCTGAGTTTAGAGTAAGCTCACGAGAGCCTTAGTTACCTGTCACTGCAAACTTGTCTCCCCTTCAGGCTTCCTTCTGTTCCCTCCTCCCTCGAAAGACAGCCTCAAAATAGCCAAGGGGTGGGAAAGAGTTGAATCTGACGCTGCCCAGGAAAGGGGTTCTGAGTGCCCGGCCATGGAGTGAGGTGTAGGGAATGTGGGAGGAGACCTTCTATCCTGCTCCATCTTCTGTCAAGAGGTGTTTCTGGAATACTGTGTGCCAAGCTTAAGTGTCCATGATGGGCCAGGGGATTGCATTTCTGTGAGCGATAAAGCCAGAACATGGTTGGAGAGGTTCAGTACAGAGGCCTGGATGCCAGTAACATTACCATAGGTATAAATATCTATGTATTTGCATGCATAGATACTATGTATAGATACATGTATTTGCGTATGTACGTACATGTGTAAACATACCATGTACTTGAGCGTGAGATTTGACTTGTCACAAAACTCTCCTGAAACTTTTTTTTCCTGTTGAATCAGAGATATGTCAAATTTCCCCAAATTTCTGGATAATAAATACATTAAATCACAAATATTCAAAACCAGAAGTTTATTTAAAAAATTTTTTTTTAAATGTTTATTTATTTTTGAGACAGAGAGAGAGACAGAGCATGAACGGGGAAGGGTCAGAGAGAGAGGGAGACACAGAATCCAAAGTGGGCTCCAGGCTCTGAGCTGTCAGCACGGAGCCTGACTCAGGGCTCGAACTCACAGACTGTGTGATCATGACCTGAGCTGAGTGAGGTCTGACGCTCAACCGACTGAGCCACCCAGGTGCCCCGAAACCAGAAGGTTATTTTAATAGGAGTTCCAACATAGAGCTGCGGGCGTAAAGGGGTCCCTGGCATTTTGAGGCTTTCTTTCAGTTATACTTATGGAAAAGTTTGAAATAGTCTGTGCTCAACTAGAGTTGGCTTTCTTTTATTTTTAAGTTAAAATTTTTTTTTTTAATTTTAATGTTTGCTTATTTTTGATGGAGAAGGACTGAATATGATTGGGAGAGGGGCAGAGAAAGAGGGAGACTCAGAAACCGAAGCAGGCTCCAGGCTCTGAGCTATCGGCACAGAGCCCAACGCGGGGATCAAACCCATGATCTGTGGGACCATGACCTGAGCTGAAGTCTGCCGCTCAACTGACTGAGCCACCCAGGCACCCCGGAGTTAGCTTTCTTTTAAATAACATGTTCTCAGATCTCCTTTAAATCCTACATTCCATGACGCTTTTGGGGGGACCTCTTTGAGCTAACTTTCTTTTTGCCCTTAGAGGAGGATCTAGATGAAGAAGAAAAGGTACAACATATCCCCTTATACAGGTATCACATGTTGCAAATTCAGAATGAAACTCCAACGTGTCCCCATTCCCTCCTGGAGATTGCAGAAAGGAATCAGTTCTTAGGAACCCACTGATTGGACAGTAGTTTGCAAAACAACAGAAAGCTCCAAAGGTAAATGCTGATAAGCACGTGGAGAGGTAGTAGGCTTCTTCCCCCTGCCATTCCCTACCCCCACCTCTGTTCCATCCCTCTCGCATCGTTCCATATCTGAACGTGCCACGGTTTCCCTTGGATCTCCCAGTCTCTGTATCTCCCTGCTCCATTTAATCTGGGATACCATAGTCAAGTTAATATTTCTAAAATGCTGCTTTGAAGCAAGATGCTTTTAATCGCTTCTCGGCCTTTTGGCTAAGATCAAGTGTGAAGCAAGATGCTTTTGTGTTCAGAAACCTTAACTCCTCAACTTGGCATTTAAAAGTCCAGTTCCAGATGGCCTTTCTAGAATTATCTTGTCCCTGTCACCCTAACTTGCAGTTCTGTGTTCTTTTTCCTTTTTGGATCTGTACTCTTCGTCTTTTTTTTTTTTTTTTTTCTTTTTCTTTTTTCTTTTTCGCATCTGTGGTCTTTCTCATTCTTATGGGGTTCTTTCCACTAAGAATCTCCTCCTTCATGTCCATTTCAATGGATTCAGTATTCAAGATTTGGCTGGTATGTTTTTTATTTATTTATTTTACAGTCATCCCTGCCCACTGTTTCTGGAAACGATCCCTCCTTCCTCCACCTATAGTAATTACTTTGCTAATTGCATTTCACAAGGCAATTAACAATATATCGCCTTTCGACACCTCTTATATTGTTTTCCTAATTTTCATCTGTTTTTCTTTTCTCTTCTCATATGGATTGTAAGCTCTAGAGCCAGAACTGTCCCCTAGTTTTTATATTTCCCATGTTTATTAATATTTACTTAATTCACATTAAGCTTTGAGTCATAAATATTTAATGTTTAATTAATTAAAATCTCATTTTTACTAGTATGGAGACATAACTGAGTGTTTTTGGAGTTACAGTCTTCCCTCATGCTTAGAATTTACAGTAAAAATTCATATTCCTATAGTCCAGTCCACTTTTTCATGTGAGCATTACAAACTATAAAATTCAAGGTAGGCTCATGAGATAAATAAATCTGTATCATACTCAGTAATGAATAAAGTGGGACATACGTCATGTGTTTTCGAAAGGGGTCACATAAGTCCGCGTCGATGAAAAGCACGACCTAATCTTCATAAATATTTCAGGTGAATGACCTTTTTCCTCAGCCTTCATTTGTGATACCGTATATACAGGCATTTCTGCTCTGTGAGGATAGCTGATGACTGGAATCTCATTTCAAGTTCTAGATTGAATTAAAGGTCTGCACAGGAGTGATTGCTAGTATTTACACCCACCTGTGGTTGTAAGCCATGAGCTCGGCTAACACGTTTCCATTCTTGCATTGAGTTTTGACTCTTTTGATAAAAATAAGAGTTAATAGCCCAACTGGACAACTGCTGGGATGTGGGCCAAAGGACATCTTGGGGGGAATTTCCAAGCAAAGCCCCAAGAAGTGTATCAAACTGGTAAGTTAGCAAAATTTGCCTTGAGGCTGATGGTAAATGGCGGGATTTGTTAATCAGAGCTCAAGTGGCTGTTTCAGAGGAAAGATACACAACTTTTCCCATAAAGCAAAACTGCTAAAACAGTCACTCAGGGCTAACTAACCAAAGAACAGCCTGCACCCGTGGCTGGCACTTAAGGTCATATGCTGGGTTGGCAGCCACAATTTACACAGGGGCAAGCAACTCCATCCATTGTGATAAGAACGAGGACAGTGTGTAATCACTGAAAGCCTGGACTATTTGGAAAATTCAAAAGCTCTCCTCTCTCCCAATTCCTCCCTCTTTCCCACCTCCTCCTCTTCCTGGTGTGTCCAATGACTACACTGAACAACGCTAGAGCCAATAAAAATATTTTTCAAAATTTGGCTGTACTGGCAAGTGTTCCGACCCGGGAGGCAGAAGATCCAGGTTTGTATCCTGGCTTTGTCACTTTTCGGTTTGACCTCCTGCAGTGGCTTCATCTTTAAAATGGATTTACCGTTGGTTCGTGGTAAATGTATGTGAATGTATGTGAAAGCTTCTTGAAATCTCACATAGCACCGTGTGTTTGTAACACATCAAATTCCGTCTGATCCAATCCTCATGATATTTCAGCACATGAAAGGGGTCAGTTTGCTCGTATGAGAAGTCCATTCAGTTAAATAAGCTTCTCTTTATCAGTTGGACTCTTTTCTCACACCAGACATTAATATGACTCAGAGGCTGGATCAGAGTGAACTGTGTTTAAATGCTTTTATCTTTGGTAAATTATCTTTTTCAAAAAAGTCCCCCCCTCCTCCCTTTTCTTGTGTGCCCTTCCCTAGTATATGCCCTATTCTATTTTTTAAAGGTAGTTGTTTATTTGAGTCCCTGAAATAAATTCCTTTAAAGTATTTCGGTGGTGAAATATTAGAAGTAAAGGAAGGATTTTTTCCCTCAAGTCATCTACTTAGTGCCATGACTAGTAACTTAAAAAAAAAAAAAAAAAAAAGAGGAAGGCAGTGCAATATAAAACTAAAGCCAACTTTCAAAAATTCTGTTCTTGGGGCACCTGGGTGGCTCAGTTGGATAAACGTCCCGACTCTTGATTTTGGCTCAGGTCATGATCCCATGGTTGGTGGGTTCGAGCCCCGCGTCAGGCTCTGTGCTGACAGCACGGAGCCTGCTTGGGATTCTCTCTCCCTCTCTCTCTGACCCTCCCTGGCTTGCTCTCTCTCCCTGTCTCTCAATAAACAAACAAACAAACAAACAAACAAATAAATAATTTAACAAATCTGGTTTTATTCAGTTATATTACAAATAAAAATGGATTGCTCGTCAGCTGAAATCTTACCTTTAGGTGCCCCTGGCACCAGGAATATCATTGCTGCACATGAAGAACATTTGGCTGGGAGTCGTCCTTCAGTGTGCCCGAGTCCAGAGCCTCTGGTGACCGCAAGCTGTACTAATTATTGAAAACTCTAGATTTTATTTTAACAGAATCTTACCATGTCCCAGATAAAACGATTATGTTGTACCAAACTAAGGGGTTTGTAGCACCAAGAATCCCCTAAGCCCTGTGTTAAGCTTCTGAAGAGGAGGAAAGATCCCTTTTAAACGTTTTAGCTCCCGTTTATTCTGGCTGGGTAGTTGGTCCTTCATAAATTCCTGTGGGATAGAGGAACCACTTAAAAGCTTGTGTCTAGTAGATTCTCCCAAATACAAGAAGACATTGTCTTTTCCTTTCACCCATGGAACATGGCATCTGGGTCACCCAACCGAACGGGATTGCCAATGGGAACCAGTGGAAGAATTGGTTGTCTGCTCAGCCTCTGGGTGGTAGACCAAAGCATTTACATTTCTTTCTCTCCGTTCAGTACTTTGAGTAGACCAAACAGGTATTTTCTTTCATATGTGTTTTCACTTCTTTGCATTGAATAGATATTTTTCTAGTTAACTTACTCATTATGCATGTACTATATAAAAGCCCATCCAGAACCACTCACTATATAGAGGCATGTCAGGTCCTATGCCTTGGAAGGGGCGAGTCCGAAGACACTCGTGAGACCGTGTTGCTGCGACTTGGATTTTGATTACCAGTGTGGTCAGACTTCGTGCTTTGAAAATACGCATCAACCTTAGACATGCCATTTGTTTTCCACAATGCCTCAGCTTTGCAGCCCCTTGAATAAAACCTATTAGAGACCATCATCCCATGGTAGATTTCTGTTTCCAGAGCATTATCCCCTAATTAAATGTTGTGGGGGCAGTGCCCTTCTTTGTAAACCCCTTCTAAATAGAAATTACTTTTTACACTGGCGGAGAAATTATTGGATTTCCTTTCTCCCCATTTTAATATGGAGAAACTGAAGCGTAAGAGGGAGACGTGCTTAAGATTTCAAGGAAAGGGAAAGGGAGTTCTTGACTTTCCTGCCTCCTGAGCTAATCTTTAATTACCAGAACTTGCATCCTTAACAGATTTTGGCTCACCTCTGGCTACTTGTCAGCGTAATTCAATTGCATGATATATTTGGGGCCTGGAGCAGGTCATGGAGTAATTTTTGGAATACAAAGCCCTGAACAAGTGAAGAGATTCTATCATGCAATGTTTATTTGTATTGTTCAATTGGTTTAAGTATAATAGGTCTAGAAGAATAATCATATTTAGCCACACAAATGAAATTCTCACTGTGAGTACATTTCAGTGTGAATTTCCAAAACTGCCACATGAATGCTAACTCTGAAGACAAAAGAACACCAAAGAAAAGCCAAGCAATTAAGCAATTTGGCTTTATTGTTTTGTTTGTTTTTAAATCTGTAACCGGAAAAAGATTTCACGGAAGACTCTTACTGAGAATGAAAGACTCAAAAAGTTGTGACAATCTTGGGGATTTTATTTAAGAGTCTAAATAAAGCTGCTTGGGAGTTGGGAACAGAAAATGAAAAACAAAGCTGAACTTGCTTGGCCATTCTGCATCCTTTTCTAAACCAGGTGGAGCTGTGAGGGTCTCTGAAATGCCTGGAGAAGGCACTAAAATGGTATTGGCATAGTTCTGAAAATATCTCTTTACTTATCCTGCAAATGTCTGAAGTGACGATTTTACTCTGACTTGTCATCATCTCCGTCACACTCCCTAGTTTTTCTCTCTCCTGCTGCTGACTACTCTGTGGCAGCATTTTTCACACCGCCCTTCCCCCCACCCCATTACTAATTTATTGTGTGCCTTGTCGTAGCTATCTTGTGGATCACAATATTGTCTTGGCTTATAAAATTCCCATGCATATATCCTCATATGTATAGTTTTCATAAATCCTCATCTGGGAAGTGACTTAGAATAAAAGTAATTTATTAAGTAAGTTAAAAGGCCACAGTTAACCTTGCAAAAAAATCATGCTCAGTATTTTATAGCATAGCCGGGCTGGATGGGAGATTCTGAAAATATCCCTGGCCTATGCAGTTTTGTTTCAGAATGCTTTTTATTACATAATTTCAAATTATGGCATTTAAGCAAGATTATGCTAATTTTAGTGATTCTTTTTTTCAAATGCTTATTTATTTTTGAGAGCGAGAGAGAGAGAGAGAGAGAGAGAGAGAGAGCACGCTTGTGCACATGAGTGGGGGAGGGGCAGAGAGCGCGGGAGAGAGAATCCCAAGCAGGCCCCGTGCTGTCAGCACAAGAGCCCAACCCGAGGCTCCAGCTCATGAACTGGGAGATCTTGACCTGAGCGGAAACCAGGAGTTGGATGCTAAACTGACTGACCCACCCAGGTGCCCCAAATTTTGGTGATTAGTTTTGACATTTACCTCTCTCTATACCCTAATGATTAAGAATGCGGGCTCTGGAATCAGACTGCCTGGGTTAAAATGCAGGTTCTGCCACTTAGCAGCTGGATGACTCGGAACAAGTTGTTTGAACACCTCAGGCCTCCGTTTCGTCGTCCGTTTAATGGAAATAACAATGTCCCACCTACTCGGGCGCTGTCTGGAAGGAGTCAATAAGATAGGGCATAAAGGCATCTGTCCTAGCGCTTGGCTTCTCGTAAATACTTAATAAACATCGGTGCTTTTTTTCTTTTCTTCCCCATGTTTTGTTTTTAACACCAGCTCCAGCAGCACCGCTATAGGCCACGGCACAAAGCAGAAAACTCTTCGTTTTATGCAAAACCAAGGGTGGCAAAGAAGGCAGCTTCCAACCAGTGGAAATTGGATAATTGAATCAATGTGTTCTTTTTTAAAAGCGAGAGGATGTAGTAAAGGATCTAATTTGGTAAGTACTCTTTTGGTTTCAAAGGCAAGTTTATTCCTTTGTGGTCATTTAATCTGATTATCGTTCTGCTTGGGGAATTAGCATTTCCTAAACTAATTTTGCATCATGGAAAGGTCATTCCAGAGAGAGTTCCATCCTATGGTATAGCCATATTCCAAGTATATGAAACCAACAATGACAAAAGAAAGCCCCACTGGGCTCTTGCGAGAGAAGTCTATTTCCCTGGAGAGAATTGATCCAAGCTGCTGCTTTTCATGGTGTAAATTCCTAAGACCTCAAGGAGGCTGGAAAATTCTCTGGTGACCTGCTTTGTGTCCATGCAGCCGAGCCCTGCAGTTATCCCGAGTATAAGGGGTCTCACTATATCATCTCTTGCTGGTAGAGAAGTCAGCAACAAAGGAAGTTTTCCCAGGTCTCTGAGGTTCAGCCCCTAGGAGAGTCTTTCAGATCCTAACTCGGAACTCTTAATTTTATTTCAGACACAGTTTCAATGCCTTGTTTTTCCGGATTCTGTTCTTTCGTAACAGACTGGGAGAAACAAACCGGAGCGAAGGAGTAAGAAAGGTGCAGGGGGTGGGCAGAGAGGACATCTGGGAACTTTCTGTGAGAAAACAGGGACGCGAGTGATGCCATTTACCGCAGAGACAGTGTTCTGTACCCCACAGTCACCTGATGATCCCACATCATTTAGAAGGTTTAGATTGTGTCTCTTAAACCGTCCTCGGCTTAAGAAACACAGCGTGTGCGGTGCCTGGCTGGCTCAGTCGGTTAGGAGTCCGACTCTTGGTTTCAGCTCAGGTCGTGATCTCACGGTTTGTGAGTTTGAGACCTGCACTGGGCTCTGTGCTGACATCACGGAGCCTGCTTGGGATTTTCTCTCACCCTCTCTCTCTGCTCTTCTCCTGCTCTCTCTCTCTTTCACTCTCAAAGTAAATAAGTAAACTTAAAAAAAAAAAAAAGAAATGCAGTGTGCATCTTAGAAATATCTTTATTAAGAAATAGTACTATGAAAATTTTGGAGCTTCTTTTCCGGAACACTTTCATTATTTAGAAAATGAATTTATATGGGTTGTTTCGTTCTCCAATGACGCTGGATCGGTGAGGTGTGAATTAGACGGTTAGAAGTCCAAAATCAAGGTGCCAGTGGGTTTGTTCTGAGGGCTGTGAGAAAAGGGTCTATCCGGGGCCTCTCCCCTTGGCTTATGGCTGGCCGTCTTCCTTCTGTGCTGGTCTGTGTCCAAATTTCTCCTTTTGATAAGGACACCAGTCATATTGAATTAGACCCATCTTAATGGCCTTATTTTGTCTTCATTACCTCTGTAAAGATCACGTTTGAAGATCCAAATAAGGTCACATTCTGAGAGACTAAGGGAGTCCCGAGACTCCAACTCGTGTTTTTTTCTGGGGGTGGGGAGGGACGCATTCAACCCATAACAAGACGTTACTCACGCGTAAGAAAGTTTGACACCTTATGTCTCGGAATTTATATTATGTTTTCTAGGACTGAGGGCAAGCAGAATGGCTTCTCATGTTTCACACTAAAGATGGCCCCCAGATAAGTGACACGCAGACCCTGGTGAGAACAGTCACCTTTGTTGTAGGATTACAGCCAGGCACAAAGTCATGAATGCCACAGGCTGACTGTGGTCAGATCGAGACGTCATGTATGCTGAGTAAGTAGCCTGGGTCTTCATTCAGAGCGGGAGGGGCGTGTGTAAGCCACATCCCTGTCAGTGTGTGCTTACGGTAGGGTTAAATGGGCTGTCCTTTTATAGCTTTCATTACAAACCAAGAAACCCGACTGTTGTCTTGCAAGTGAAATAGAAAAATTCAGGTTCACGTTAATAATTCCCGCTCGAGGAGAAAAACCAGCTGAGCCAACTGGTTGATCATACACGCTACTTTTCAGCAGGTTGCTCTGACATTGTGTGGACCCACAGTTGGCCTTGCCAGCTGCAACATGGGTGTTATTATTATTAATTTTTTTTTTCTGAACTAGAACTAGCATAACGGTGATTGGCTGGGTCGGAGAGATACAGCAAGCCTTTATAACTGAAGAACAAAACTGGCCTTTGAGGCAAGTTAAACCCAGGGTCTCTCTCCTGTAGAATCCACTGAAAAACAGGATTTTTCTGACCCCTAAGTAATGATTTTGATGGAGAAGGTGTTCAGATCCTAAAATATTGGCAAGCAGGGGTTTGACTAAGAAATAACTCCCTTCAGTATATTGATTGAGATTTATGATGAAATCTGAGGCTCACGAGCATCTTAATTTTATCCATCCCTAAGTGGTACATCTAACTGTCCTCTGTGGACACAGCTGGTAATGTTTTAACCCGTGCATGGCCACAGACCGAATGAACTTGACTTGTATGCCCCCAATCCAAACACCAAAAAACTCCACCTGATTAAGTTCCAAGAATCCAATCTGATCATTTGTGCTGCCGTTTGATACTAAAGAATGGCTCTCAGCTGTCCTGGATGCCTTTGCTACAGGGGCCGAATATGGAACCGGATGCCTAAGTGTAAACATCTGAGGAACTCTCTTAGTATAAAATCCAAGGATTCTCTCTAATGCAGTGTGAAAGCCGAGGATCTCTCTAACATAGTATGACATTCTGTGTTGCAGTGATGCCAAGTCCTCCTTGCAGATAAATTTGCTACGTGCGTGCTGTGTAAACAGCATGAATTTAGATGTATATGAAACAGTATGTTTAAAAATGTCACATTGAAGCGTTGTTAATGACGAGATTAGTTCAGTGGAACAATCTTACATAAGCTTGTACTTAAAGAAAAGCTCAAATCTGTGCATCTAAGTATTATTTAGTCATCTGCTTGTGCAACTATATTTTTAACTTAATTTATGATGAACAAATAGTCTTTCTGCACTCCCAGGCTGTGTTACTGCAGTGTGCTTTATTTTCTTCTCAGTTTCCTTCAGAGCACATTACAGAGAACTTTCTTTGGAAACTCCATAAAGTTAACAGCATCCGTCAGAAAGCACCAAACCAACCAAAATTAAAGATGTAAAATACAATGATAGGGCATGTGCATTCTTTCCAGGGCCATGTAACAGAAACCTAGATCTATGTCACATTCTCTTTTATTCTTTTTCTTTTTTTTTCCTGTTTCTTTTTATCTTTACTAAAAACATTGTCTGTGGCCATGTAAAATGTCTGCCATCACTCCTGAGTGACCAAGAATCTTTATGAATTTTTAAAAAATTTTTAACGTTAATTCATTTTTGAGAGAAGGAGAGAGACAGAGTGTGAGTGGGGGTGGGGCAGAGAGAGAGGGTGACACAGAATCCGAAGCAGGCTCCAGGCTCTGAGCTGGCAGCACAGAGCCCGATGCAGGGTTTGAACCCATGGACTGCGAGATCATGACCTGAGCCAAAGTCAGACCCTTAACCGACTGAGCCACCCAGGCGCCCCTGGAATCTTTATACTTTTGTTAATTGAAATATTGTTATTGTCACAGTATTAATGGTAATATACAGGTGTAAAAATCCACTTGCCATGGGATGTAGGATAGGAAGTCTATATGGAAGACTTGGACCCTGTCTTCAAGAAGTTATCTTTAGAGAGTTTCCTTTCCTTCCTCCCTTCCTTCCTTCCTTCCTTCCTTCCTTCCTTCCTTCCTCCTCCCTCCCTCCCTCCCTTCCTTCATCCCTCCCTCCCATCTTTTCCTTTCTCTCCTTCTAACTTCATTGAGGAATAGCAAACAAATACAATAGTACATACATTCGAAGTATACAATGTGATGATTTGATATACATATACATTGTAGAATGATCACCGAGGTCAACACGTCTATCACTTCATATAGTTACCATAGCTAATTAACTCTTTTCTATTTTGTGGTCAGAATGCTCCTATTCTGTTTCCATGAAACTTTGTTATCGTTTTGTTTTGTTTTAGATTCTATAGTATTTGTCTTTCTCTGTCGAGTTTATTTCAGAGAATAGTGCCTTCCAGATTTATCCATGTTGTCACAAATGGCAGAATTTCCTTCTTTTGTCGCAGCTAGATACTGTTCTGTTGTATCTATACACCCCATTTTCTTTATCTCTTCGTCTGTCAAAGGACATTTGAGTTGTTTCTACATCTTGGCTGTTGTGAAAAGTTGCAATGAACACGAGAGTGCAGATATCTCTTTGAGGTCCTGATTTTCCCACAAGTGGGATTGCTGAATGTTATGGTAGTGCTGGTTTCAGTTTTGTGAGGAACCTCCATACTTTTTTCCATTATGGCTTTGCCAATTTACATTCCCACCAACAGTGCACGAGCATTCCCTTTTCTCCACACCCTCACCAACATTTGTTATCCCTTGTCTTTTTCATGAGAGCCATCCTAGCAGGTGTGAGGTGATATCTCAATGGGGTTCTGATTTGCATCTCCCTGATGACGAGTGATGGGTGTCACTCGTGATTGGTCAGAACCAGTGACTGAACACCAGACACCATGCTAAGGGTGTCATTTGCAATATCCCATTTACTTCTAGTAACAGCCTTGTCGGGTATTATGTTTGCTTTGTAAAGGAGGAAATTGAGGCTCAGAGAAGTTGAGCGATTTGCTCCAAGTTTCACAACTAATAAATGATGGAGCAGGACTTCCAACCCAGGTCTGTGTGACGCCCCAGCCAGAGCTCTTGACCACTCTAAAATAATGTCTCATTTTTATTTTTTTCCTGTCTTGAAGCAGCTTCATTTTCTGAAACTAAGATCCAAATTCAAGTGATTTAAGAAAATCTTAAGTGAATACTGTGCAACAACATCGTGTGAATTTTTTCTGTGTTTAGCTTTTGTAAAAACCTTATTTATAAGGATGTTTTCCATGAATGCACAGGGCCGGTTCTCCATGAGTTTCCAAATTCTGCCTGTTTGGCATTTCCTCTCTTCTGCTGTTACCACGTTAGGTCTGCCTCTCAGCTTCCTGGAGAGTCAATAATTATGCCCTTCTATTTCTAAAAATTAAATTATATTAAATTTGTGGGGTTTTTCTTCAAATTTTTGTTTAAATTCTAGTTAGTTAACAGACAGTGTAATATTGGTTTTGGGAATAGACTTTAGTAATTCATCATTTACATACAACACCCAGTGCTCATCATGACAAGGACCCTCCTTAATGCCCATCCCCCATTTAGCCCATCCTCCACCCACCTCCCCTCCATCAGTCCTCAGTTTGTTAGTTTTTCCATATCATTAAGAGTCTCTTGTGTTTTGCTTCCCTCTCTTTTTTTCCCTTTCCATATGTTTATCTATTTTTTTCTTAAATTCCACAGATGAGTGAAATTATATGGTATATGTCTTTCTCTGACTTATTTCACTTAGCATAATATGCTCTAGTTCCACCCACGTTGTTACAAATGGCAAGATTTCATTCTTTTTCATGGCTGAGTAATATTCCATTGTATGTATGTATGTGTGTGTATATATATCTCACATCTTCTTTATCCATTCAACAGTTGATGGACATTTGGGCTGTCTCCATAGTCTGGCCATTATTGAAAATGCTGCTAGAAACACTGGGGTGCATGTGCCCCTTCTAATCTGTATTTTTGCATCTTTTGGGTGAATTCCTAGTAGTGCAATTGCTGGGTCATAGAGTAGTTCTGTTTTTAACTTTTTGTTTTCCAGAGTGGCTGGGCTGCATCAGTTTTAATTCCCACCAACAGTGCAAGAGGGTTCCCCTTTCTTCACATCCTTGCCGACATCTGTTGTTTCCTGTGTTGTTAATTTTAGTCATTCTGACAGGTGTGAGGTGGTATCTCATTGTGGTTTTGATTTGTATTTCCCTGATGATGAGTGATATTGAACATCTTTTCATGTGTCTGTTGGCCATCTGGATGTCTTCTTTGGAAAAATGTCTAATTATGTCTTCTGCCCATTTTTAAACTGGATTATTTGTTTTGGGGGTGTTGAGTTTGATAAGTTCTTTGTTTTAAAAATATTTTTAATGTTTATCTTTGAGAGAGAGAGAGAGAGATTGAGAACAAGCAGGGGAGGGGCAGAGAGAGAGAGACACAGAATCCAAAACAGGCTCCAGGCTCTAAGCTGTCAGCCCAGAGCCCCACATGGGGCTTGAACTCACGAGCCATGAGATCATGACCTGAGCTGAAGTCAGATGCTTAACCGACGGAGCCACCCAGGTGCCCCTGTTCTTTATAGATTTTGGATACTGACCCTTTATCAGATATGTCATTTGTAAATATCTTCTCCTATTCCATAGGCTGCCTTTTAGTTTTGTTGATTGTTTCCTTCACTGTGCAGAAGCAACAATTATGCCCTTCCAACACTTTCCAAATTTTGTTCCAATTTCCGTGACCAACGGGGAGAAAATGACCATTAACTGGGGGGTGCCACCACCGGGAACAGCATTGACAAGAGGGCTCCTCTCCCCACTTGGGGCCATGGCAGCCAGCCAGCCTTTCACCTTTAGAGCTTTTCCAACACAAGTCAGCTAATCCTGCGTCCCCTCAATTCCATAAGACACCAGCCAGGCTCTCCAGAAGATTCTCTTAAAGCCTTCTGCTTGGTTTGAGGGCGGTGGGTTCTCTGCAAAGAACTAAGGAGCAACGCTCAAACCTCTGGTAAAGACCCTCATGATGAGGCCAGGTCTCTGTGTGGTGTTTTGGGTCATCCTCTGTAGGTCTGCCTAGATGGTCTAGCCCCTCTCTTTCGAATGCTTGGGTGCCTAACACACCTTGTTCTTCGCTGTGGGGTCTCAGCCCGCCCTGAGCATCGAGAAGTCCTTTGTTAATATCCTGCTGCACATCGTTTAGGGAGAGTTCAGCACACAGTTGTGATCAGAATCATGGTGGAGGCAGTGATGGAAGGGGAGGGATGCCCGAGAAGGGCATGTAGTGAAGTGAGGTTGCTGGAGACGAAGGGTCGGGGGCGCTAACACGCGAAGTGCTGAGTCGGGGAGAAGCCCACGTACCCAGGGGAAAGCATCCCAAAGGCTCACATGAGACCCTGGAGACGAAAGAACACCTAGAAGAGAATACTTTTGAGGTAGCGAAGAAAGAAGAGCTTCAAGGGAGGGGGTGATACAAAAGACCAGCTCCCTGATACTTCAAGAGCTCCTAGAAATCAAGAGTGAGGAGACTCCCAGCTCAACAGAAAATGGAAGAAGACCGGGCTCAGATAGCCCTCGATGGAGGAGAGACGGGTGGCCCCTGAATGTCTGTAACGATGTTCAGCCTCACTCTCAGTTAGAGGAGTTGCAGGTGAAATCTACCCTGGGATCTATTTCCCCCTCGGAGAGGACGGTACGCTGGTCTGGCAACAGTGCTCTATTGCAGGGCGGACGGGAGCACTCTGACGCAGTGCCGATCAGAGTGCAAAATGGTTCCACCACGGAGCAGGCGAATGTGGCAGTGTCCCCCCCGAACCGCACACGAAGTCACTCTTTGACACAGATGGTCACTTGACTCTCCTTGCAACACATTTCCCTTTGGGTTCTAGGACAGCAACGTCTCTGGTTTTCCTCCGGTGTCACGGTTTGTGCCTTCGAACCTTCTTTGCTGACTATCCCTCTTCTGGCTGACCTCTTAAATTCTCACATGCTTGGGGCTCAGTCCAGGGCTGTCTTGTCCGTCTCTGCCTGATCCGGAGGTCACCTCATCCAACCCCCTTGCCTATGTTTGTTATGTATGTATGTATGTATGTATGTTTCGGCGTGGTAAAATACCATGAACATAAATTCCACCCTTTTAAAGCATACAGCTTAGTGGCATTTACTGCATTCACATTATGGTGCAACTGCCACCTCTGTCTGGTCCCAAAACATCCTCCATCACCCCAAGAGAAAACTCTGTACCCATTCAGCGGCCGCTGCCCATTTGCTCCTTTCTTAACCCCTGGCAACTGCTCGTCTGCCTTCTGTCTCTGGATTTGCTTATCGTGGGTATTCTTGTATAAATGGAACCATTCGCCTAGCGTAATGTTTTCAAGGTTCACCGTCCACTTTGTAGCGTGTATTAAGGCTTCGTTCCTTTCTGCGGCTGAATAGTATTCCGTCGTGTGGTTATTCCACATTTCATTTATCCATCCAGCTGTTGGTGGCCATTTGGGTTGTTTCCACCATTTGGCTGTTTTCAGTAGTCTTGCTGTAAATATTTGTGTACGAGTTTTATTTCCAATTCTCGGGGGTCTATACCTGGGAGTGGGATTGCTGGATCCTGTGGTAATTCTATGTTTAATCCAACTGCTTGCTTTTTTTTTTTTTTTTTTTTTTAAACATCCATAGACTGATGACTCCAAAATCTGTATCTCTGGCCTGATTTCTCCCAGCTTTCTCCTTCAGATCTCTTCTGGGATTCAGACGTCTTACAGTTGACTTGACTTATCCAGCACTGAGACTGTTAGTCTCTACTCCCTCCAGACTCCTCCTCCAGTCTTCCCAGCTCAGGAAATAGCACTGCCATTCACGTAGGTACTTGGGTGGAGACCCAAGGGCTCTCCCTCAGTTTGCCCCTTTCCACCTCTCCCCAGATGCAGTCCATCAGCAAATGCTGTGGGCTCTGTGTTTGCAACACGCTCACCTTTTCCCTGCTGCTACTTTGGTCCAAGCCACCATTGGTCTCCCACTAGACCCCCCCACAACAGACGCCGGCAACTTCCACTCCTGGCCCTAGAGTTTATTCTCTGCTCTGTAGCCAAGAGTGGCTTTTAAAAAGATATATATGATCTTAAAATAATAATTAGAAAAAAAGATCACTTAGCTTTTCCTGCTTCAACACCCCCAGTGGTTTCACATCGCAGTTAGAACTAAACCCAAACTTGCTTCTGTGGTCGCAGGCGTGTGGTAATCTGTTGGCTGCCTCCCCTTTCCTTCTATCTCCCTGGCTCTCTGTGCTTTACCACACTGGCCCCTTTGTCCCTTGAGCTGGTACCTGCCACAGGGACCCTGAACGTGCTGTCCCTCTGTCAGAAATTCCACGGCGGTTCTTTCTCACTCCTGAAGCTTCCTCTCAAGTGTTACCTCCTTAGGGGGTCCTTGTCTGACCACCCCGTTCCCCCAACTCAGCCAGTCTTGGTCTTATCATACCAATCTCTTTTTTTTTTTTCATTAATATATCACTGACATTCCACATCCTTGTATGGAATTACCTTATTTATATCTATGTGTTTATTTTCACTTTTTGGTGTTTGTGCCCTGCCTTCCTCCCCCTTTCCCCAAATATAAGCCCCACGGGGACAGGAATTTTGTCAGTATTCGTGGCTGTCTCTCCAGACCTTGGAGAACGCCTGGCATCTGTGAGGCACAGAGAAAGCATTCGTTGGACGCTGTTGAAGGAGAAGAGTTCGACTCCCACCTGGTCCTGAATAAATCCTCTTGATCCACTACCATGGCTCATTTTTCTTCTCCTCCTCACCGACATACTTCTAGAAGGAGCAGATCATACCCAATGTATTTATCTAGTCATGATTCTTCCCCTCTGTAACCCTAAACAACCCAGCTTTTCCCCCCACTACCATTCAGAAGTGCTTCCTCAAAGATTTCCAGAAGAGTCAAAAGCAGTTGCCTTGTGCACTATGCCCTTTCTGTAGCATCTGACACTGTTAACCCTTGTTCACATTCATGAATCTCCCTTTGAAATGTTGTCCTGTCTTGGCATGACTTCTGGATCTACCAGGGGCATGGTAAACCTGGGAATGCATCCCGGAGTGTCTCGGGAATGTATTGGGGGCTCCAGCCATCATACCTGGTGAGCAGGCTGGCTCTTAACCAGATAGATAGTCCAGAACGATTGCTATGGGTCAGTGGCATGAACTCCCCACGAAAAGCGCCAAAGGGAAGCTGCCCAAAGCTCCAAAGCCCCTCACTTCATTCAGGTGGTAACTTGGCAGTGGTATATCATTCTGGGTACCCGACAGTCAGGGAAGGTGCCCTCCACCCAGGGGTACCTGCTCTGCGTAGATGTCTCTGGGCTGTCAGTTGGTCTTTTATCTACAAAGTAAGTAAGATCCTTTTTCTGTGCCTACGGAATCTTTTGATACATTCCCCTGGGTCAAAGTTGTATCCGCCACAGCTAGACACATGATGCTTTAAATCACAGCCCTTGTCTTGTTCCACTCAATTCCTACTTTGTGTGAGGGACATGGGGTTTGGGACTGCCCGTCCTCCCGTCTACTGGCTACATGACCTTGGACAGGTTAATGCATACCTTATATCCTCTGGCTCCACATGTGACAATTGAGCAGAACCACTAGGACCTCACGGGCACCTTGACTCTGTCACGAGGATGCCCAGAACATACAACCATCAGTGGCTCCCCATTGTCTTCTTAATTAGGTCTGGCATTCAGGCCCCCACCCCATGATTCTGGGTGGCTCCTTAGGATCCCACACAGGTTTTGCTGTCCCCGGCATACTGGGTCCTATGCCTTTGCTATGACCTTCCACTGCTTGTGGGAGACCATCTTCCCCTTGAACTTTTCTTTGTTTTCTGGATTTTATTTTAAAAACAGCAACATGTATTAATTCAATAATCAGGAAAAAAAAACCCTCTCACCATTAATATTGTTTTGAATACCCACCCTTATGTCAAAAGCCATGTGTCCATAAACTCCTTCTGGATGACCCATCATCTATGGGCACTCAGACGTTTGAATCCGCTGGATCGGCCCTTAAAGTATACAATGTCAAGTATGTATGGGAATATAATAAAAATATACAACCAACTGTTAGAGAAACAGAATGTAAAGTCAGAGGGCAGATCTTCATTTCCACTGTAGTAACTGGTGGCTATCAAACTGCTTTGCCCATGATTTCCACAAATATTTGTTTAATTGAATTATTAACCAATGCATGTAAGAACAAGGGGGACCTACATGCCTTGTCTCTTGTGAATAGAATAAAAATAACCCCATGTCATCCGTCAGATTAACTGATAAAAGGTTTTGTTCTTTTGCCCCGAGAGAGGGCTAGAGAGAGACCATTTAGAAACTTGTCTTTTCCAAACCCAGCAGTTTAATGCCACTTGAATGGATGAAAAACACAGCAGTTATAATGACATATGAGTTCATATCTATCTTCTGCTTTCCAGCCATGAAAGATACTGGATGTAGTTTATGAGGGCCAGCTCTCACGAGGGGATGGGGTGCCGCCCTCAGTCCCTGCCTCGCAGAACAGTAATTGCAAAGGAATGTTTATCCAGGCGCAGACTCATTTTTCTGAGGCTTGCCATTCGCTCACTCACACTGCTGTGCGTGGTTTCACTCTACCTGCCTCCTACCTTATTTTGTGGGAGCAGTTTAATTATGAGGGGATGAGTTCTTTCTTAAAGATTTTTAATTCCTCCTGGTGGTTCATAAAAAGAGAGCTAAGTGTTGCCGTTTTAATCCTATTGATTAGAACAGAAGGCTGAATAAGACAAATTATCTACTGTTTACTTGATCATCTGTTGAAATTGTCGGTCTTCTTTAAACGGGAGCCAAAAATTCTCGATACATTTTTGGTGACTGTGATCATCATTCAACAGCTTTCTCTCCACACCTTCCTGTTGTGAAGTCTGTACAAATTCGGTGAGTTCTGGTCCAAAAGGAATTTGTAATTGAAACCAACAGAAAGGCCAGTGTTTCTCAACCAATTTTGCTTCCCCGGAGGACACTTGGCAGTGTGTGGAGATATTTTCGGTTGTTGTGACTTTGGAGAGGGTGCCGCCAGCATCTGGCAGGTAGAGGGAGCCCAGGGATGCTAAGAGTCCTATCATGTGCATAAGCAGCTCCACAACAAAGAATGACCTGACCCCACATTTCAACAGTCCTGAGGTTGAGAAACCCTGATATAAACATACGGCCTTAAATGCACAAACAGTTTAAAAATAGTGATAGATTGAGAAATGTCTACCTTCTATCTAGAAGGTCTAGACGAGAGATTGGAGGGACGGCGGACAACTTGATGCCTATCAGAATAGCCCCAGGTGGCAGAGTTAACCACCTTTCTTTCAAATTGGAGCAGGCTTTGTGAAAGGGACCAGGAGGGCGCGTGTGTATGCTGGCCTAAAAGCACTCTGAGTTTTGGGAGCCTGGGTGGCTCAGTTGGTCAAGCATCTAACTCTTGATTTCGGCTCAGGTCATGGTCTCACGGTTCGTGGGTTCAAGCCCCTCACGGGGCTCTGTGCTGATGGCACGGAGCCTGCTTGGGATCCTGTCTCCCTCCCTCTCTCTCCCTCTCTGCCTCTCCCCTGCTCGCTCTCTACCTATCTCTCATAAATAAACATTTAAAAAAATTAAAAAAAAAAAAAAAATCGCTCTGAGTTTTAACCCCGGGGTCTACATCTGACAAAAATGCCAGTCATTTAGGAAACCATTGCTGCTCGCAAGCCCTTTAAATTGGGAGTGGTGGACTTTATTCTGCGATTATGAAATTACTCACAAAGGCCAGAAACAACTTCAAGTTCAGAATCATCTTGATTCATGGACCAAAAAGAAAAAGAGGAACCATTCAGCCAGCTCAAAGAAATTATTGCATCATTTCCTCGTGTGTGGTTCAGGTTAAAAATAACCTTTAATCCTCATCAAGAGTAAACTGACTTGTCCAAAAGAATTAGGAAATTACCTCAGAGCCAGGTTATAGGGTGGAGTGGAGAAGGGGCGATTCATCAAGGAAGAAATCACTTGCTATAGTTTAGGTTTAAAATTTCTGAATGACTGTGGAAAAGGTGGGGCTGAGGGGGTACAGATGTGAAGGGAGAAGGGGGAGGAAGAGTTTGCATGTGTTGGGTGGGGAGACACACGCGCACTACCTGGGGAGGAGGAGGCTGGCTAGAGTGTCTTAAAGTGTTGGGCAACTGGGTGTTCTTTTGTTCTCAGTCTTGGGCAGTCTGCCTTGGCCTTGAGTGCTCGCAGAGATAGACGGTAAACCACAAGCTCTGCGCCTATTGGGCCAATGATGAAACATGAGACAGGCCGGCCTTCGATGAGCCCGGGGGCATCTCAGCACCTCGGCGTCAATGCAACACACGGGGGACAAGAGCAGACATGTTCCTCGCTGGGTCACACTGCACAGGCTGCGAAGGAATGGGGAGGGATGGCGTATGTTGAACAAAGGAGGCTGTTTGACCTTTCCGATTAGCTGTAGATTTCAGCCGGCTGGCAGTCACTTCCAATTTGCCACTGTGTTAAAAACTACATAAAAGAAAAACCAAACAGAGGTGCTGTAAATGTGCCCCGAATTCACATTGAAGGCACTCAAATATAAGCAAAGATTGTCAAGGGCTGTGATGTCCTAGCTCACCGTCCCTCCAGTCTTGTAACTGGGGACACGACTTACTGCTCTGGAGGTAATCAACTAGACTCATTCTCCCTAGTCATTTCAGAAGCTGTGTGAATATGCATATTGTGGAAATTGGAACTTGAAAGATTAAGGTTTTTTTTTTTTCTTTTGAGGTTACACTGTACTAAAGTCGAAGTAAATCTTCACATCTGATCTTGTTTGTTTTTGTTTTTTTTTTTCAACTCAAAACCACAAGAACTCTGAGCATGGTTTTTAGTACATGAGCAATACCACAATATCCTGTGTCATAAGCAAAAGAAATGAGCAAGAGAAATACGGTTTTCTTAGAACTGCTTAACCCAAGTGGGAGAACAGAAAACACGCAGCCTCGACCCAGGTTTAAGTCCTCCCTCACCACTCACACCTAGATCCTTGAGCAATGCTCTTCGTTTCTCTGAGATTCAGTCATTTCATCAGTCGAACGGAAATAACATTCCTTACTTCCTACGACTCGAATGGGAAATGAAGAAGCTAATGTGTGTAAGAACCCTGCGTTTGGTGGGTGCTTAATGAATAGAATTTATGGTCATAGTTTTTTTTTTTTTTCTGTTAGAGAAGTACAGTGTCTCTAGGAGGCATTGTTCTGTCGGTGATTATATATCACATTATCTAATACGCAACAACCATGTAGTTACCAGTAGTCAGTTCAACAAATGCCAGTGCAGTTTTCATTAGTATCATCATCAGAACCCCCCTTCGAGGCACTCACAATACGGATTAAAACTTGCTCACCTGTTTGCGATTTCGATAAGCAGGGGGAAATTCAAAGATACCTGTGCATACGTAGATGAACGTCAACTGTTAGAACGATGCACCATAATGATTATGATATCATTTGGTTTAAAGGCTCGGGAGGTTTGGTCAGCAGAAGCAATAGCTCAAGGGAGATGCTGGGACTCCAGCCAATAACTTCTGACCTACAGACGGAGAAGAGACTCTGGGAACTGAAATGTCTCTTATCACATTTTAATTCAAAAAATAGACTCTTACACTCCAGAGCCAGAATCTATAAATGGAATAAGATATCAGGAAGAGTAGTTTTCAGGTGATAAATAGTACACTTGGCAAAGATCTTCCTACATGTGGCATCAGTGAAGCAAGGGGCTTTTTTTTCCCCTGCGTGTTCCTACCGTGTGTATCATCAAAACAGATGGATGTCTGGAACTTAATGATAATGCCACGGGTTTACGTAAGAGTTGTATACCAGGACACCTTGATATGTAGGATCTCAAAAGTGGGGAAACTTGTTGACTGGTCTATTCTCTTCATCCATCCATCTATCCACCTGTCACCCACCCGTCTCTCCACCCACCTATCTACCATCCCACTATCTACCGGCCCACCCATCCATCCATTCAACTAACATTAATTGAATGCACACTTTCTGCCAGACCCTGGGCTGGAGGCCAAGGCAACAAAGATGGAAAAGCTCAATTCTACTCCTCAAGGACCTTTCAAAGCACTGAGAGTTGGACACAGCCAAAAGGGAGATACGTTCAGAATTCAGTGAGTTACACATGCGTTGGGCACGTAGCCAACTTTTAGTAAATACCGAAGAAAGACAATAGAAACCAACCACAGGTGTGTGGGGAGACATGCCATGGCCAGCTCGCTCTCTGCATCATTTCTTTTGAGAATAAGGGACTTTGAGGCTGACTTTCCTCAATTCGGGGGGAATAACTGTAGCGAGTAGGTGGCTCTTGCCTCTTTCTGGCCCACGTTCCTCATCTCCAGAGAGAATGCTTCTGTGGCTTAAAGCCTTTCATGGAGAAAGTTCTCCCTAGCAGGCTGTCTTCACTGCTAGCGAGAGAGGGCCCTTTGCTGCGTGTTTCCTCACTGACGATCTTGGTAGAAGAAGCCTAGGAGTCACTTTCACGTTCGGCCGCTGAGTGCGCTGGACGGGGGCCATCTTTGTTACTCTCCCTTTATCTAATATGTGTGTACGGGGAAGCCAGGAATGGGTTTTTAGAAGAAATACTCGGAAAAGTTAAAAAAAAAAAAATAGCACAAATGTCATCCCCAGTTGTGCCTTATGGCTCATTTCAGTTTGTCTCCTGTGCATTTTGCCAAGGACTTAGCCATGTATACTTGGGCTTTTTTGAACCAGAATTTCAAACTACATGGAAACTCTGGTGCCACTGTTGTTGTTGTTGTTGTTGTTTTAACAAACAAAAATTTGAATGTCACACTTGTCTGTTTTAAACATTAGCAAAACCGCAATTGACTTTCATAGAATTCTGAGTTATAATAACTTTCACCTACTTGGATTTGGTTTGCAGTTTTGGCATGAGCTGATGAGAACTAAAATATTGTTCCGCTTTAAAAACTTTGTTTTCTGGTTTGGATTTGAGAGGTTCTGGAGGTTGGAGGTTTGAAAGGAATCATTACAAAACCCATCAGCATCAGTCAAATTACCGGGACCACGGGGGTACATGGTGTTCCTTTCCAGCCTTATGGAAATTGTCTCATCAATTCTAATCTGGCCATTGTCACCGGGGCGAGGAATCAATCAAACCAACAAGTATTTATCCGGGACTTGTTACGCACTGAGCGCAGTTTCAGGGTACTATTTGGAAGAGGAGCAGGACAATGTGTAGATGTCTAAGGCACATTCCTTCATTATGGGAACGAGTATGAAGGAAAATCTCAATTGTTCTTCTCAAAATTCTGTCTACCTTGATCATTAGCTTTGAATAGATGTATGATTTTAGGTTACCAGGTTGAACATATCATAACTGCTCTGTACTTCCAACGCCCAATGAGTTATTTGGGGGAGCGAAAGCCCACAAACTTATTATACCAGTCTGCTATTTTCTTTTTTACAATTGCTGCTGATTTGGGCAGCATGGAAAGGACCCTGCCTCCCGTCTGCTGAAGAGCAGTAGGCAACAGTAGAGAAAGGGCTTCAAGGGAAATCTTTCCTCCCTGGCGTCCGGGCTGCTGAGTGAGCGGGGCAATGGTCAGCAAGGCCCTGCATGCCAGTTGGTAGCGTGTGGTCTTTCAGGACCACGAAGCAGACCAGCAGGCAGATAGATAGACACTGATGTTCTGTCCATAGTCACGGAAAAGGGGGCAGTGGCCAGGTTATGTAACAGTCTGACTTTAAGAGACGTTCAGACCCTTTTCCAATATAATAAAGCCACAGTTGGGAAGTATAAGGAGAACTTTCTCCTGTACCGTCCAGCTGTGGAGGCATTCAAAGCACCCATGATTTTCCTAACGGCTCCATCAAGGTATCATTTGGCATAAAAGCCCACCCACTGTAAGCGCATGTTTCAACGAGTTTTAGTAAATTCATACAACCGTGCAGCCATCAGGATAATCCAGTTATAGAACACTCCCAGTATCCCCCAAGCCACCGCAGACCCCTCTGCGGTCAATCTCTTCTCCCACCCGCAGGCCCAGACAACCTCTCATCTGCTCTTTGGTCTGGAAATTTCACATAAGTGGAATCATACAGCATGTTGTCTTCTGCGTCTGGCTTCTTTCACTCTGCACCACGGTTTTAAGGTTCATTCATGTTGTTTCACGTATGGGTAATTCACTCCTTTTTATTTCTGAGGAGTGTTCCATCGTATGGCTAGACCACTTTGTGAATCTTGTCATCAGTTGATGAACACTTAGAGGGTTTCCAGTTTTTGCTATAATAACTCTGTCACTGAAAATTTTAAGTAACACGTGACACTCGTGGCGAACTGGCCATGGGATCCACTCCTGATTTTGGGTCATCATGTTGTTGCACCAGTTCTGAAATAGACTTCTATTGGGTGCACACGATATAAAACACGTTGGAAAGCGGGAAGTTATTAGGCAGATATTCTGCCCAGTTAAAACCTCAGTTGAACCCCATGGGCCAGGTCCTAGAGGTTTGGGATGAGTCAACTTTCTCCAAAAGCAAGAGAAATTCGCCCAAAGACACTCTCATTTTTTTTTTTTTTTTTGGCCTCTTACTGCATCTGTTTTCTTACTCTGCAAGCACTTCCTGTCTCTAGCTACCCCCCCCCCACCCCCGACTTCATCATCCATGCATGCACAAGTATTTCATGGACCTTCCCTTGTGTTATGGTAGGTGCAGTAGTAGATATGAAAAGGAATCAAACATGAAGGTTTTAACCAGTCTTGCACGGGCCTCCAAGTCAGCTTTTTGAATATTTTTGACTGAGACCCGCAGTGAGAAATTCATCTTACTCTCTATAAATAACCAAAACGAAAGTTTCGTAAAATGGTACTTAACATTACCACGTGTAGTGTGCTGTGTTATTTTCTATCTCATTAAAGAAGAGTCGACTGCAACCCACTGAATGAGTTTTGCCAACACTTGTGGGTTGCATCTTGCAATTTTAAAAAGAGTTTCACAAACTGTTAACACTGAAAGATAAAGAGGGAGAGGACGATGCTTACTTACCACCCTGGAGGACTAGGGCTTGGGAGAATGGTATGGGGGGGGTGACCTGGCGGTGGACGGTGTTAGAGCGTGGGTGGGAGGACCTTCTTAGGAACGCAGATGCCACTCGGACCCTTGTTCATCTAGTTTCTTCCAGGGTTTGGACTTACCATCCCGGTAAGTCCTATGTGATGGAGAAGCCAGGCCCCTGTGGCTTGGCAGAGGTGGGTGGCCGAAGAAGTGACAGCGAGAGGAATTTTCCTTCCTTCCCAGCGAATAGAACAAGCCCAACCTCAAGCAAATGTGCCCTCAGTTATTTGAAATTTACTGCCCTTGGATTTGATAATACTTCTCTTAGAGGAGCTGAAATGCACGGGAACTGAGCAGATTTTATGATCTCCCTGGAAGACCAAACACTTAGGCTGTGTTTCCATCTCTTTCTGAATCAATAATTATCTTTGGCTTGTTTTTCTTTCCTCTTCGTCCAATCCTTTAAAAAATTCCTTCTCTAGCCTGTTTTCTTTCCGCTGTCTTTCTTATGAAATAACTACAGCTGGGCACTGGAACAAACCATCTCCTTTCAGTCAGTGCCACACGAATCCTTTATTTGGTCTCTTTATTAGGGGCTCCGTCCTTAAGTCTCGAGGGTGACAGGCGCTGTGACACAGGTGGCTTTCAGATAAGCAGGGCAGGAATTGTTGTTGTTTTTTTTTTTTTTAAAGCATTTATTGAGAAGTTATTCCTGACTAAGCATTTGACCTACTTTGTCTCATTTAATTCTCGGAATGAGCCCACGAAGAAGACCTCCTTGCCCCCATTTTCCAAAATTGAAATTGGGGCTCAGGGAGGTGAGCCTACCCGAGATCACAAAGCCGTTAAGTGGTGGAGTTGGAATTCCACCCCGACCCCGCTGACTCTAGAAGCATGGTACCAATGCAGCAAACATTCACCGAGAATCTATTATGTTCAGGCATCCTCCCTGTCCTGGGAGGTTCACGGCACGTACAGTGCAACCTGGACACAAGACGAGCTGGGAGCTATGGCAAGTCGGTCTGGGGGATCCGTGGGGGAGAAGCTGTGGGGGTGGAGGTTTATCTGTAGGAAGGGGAGAGCTCCTGGGGGTTTCTGAGCAGGGAGGTCATGTGGCAGGTGGAAGCTACATCTGGGAGCAGGCGGGAGGTGACGGGGGGAGGGGCGGGGGGCGTCTGGCTCAGGAAGGTGGAGGGGTTGGAGGGGGGGGGCAGGCAGAGAGGAATGCCATGAATGCGGGAGCCCGACCAGACTTGATGGCTGATTCTGTCCAGGCATCAGATCATCCCGCTTGCTCCTCCCGCCGTCGTGGCTGACCGGAGCGACCCTCTCCCCGGCTCGTCTAAGATACCCCCTTTGGGAAAAGTCCCTGAGCCCTTGTTAGTCCTGAATTCTGCTCCTGGGAGAACCCCTGTTGCTTCTCGCCTCTGGCTGCTGCCGGATTTGGCTAGAGGTCTGTTCCTTGGGTATCCTGAACTCATTAGTGTGTGACAAGTTTAACTGCTCTCCACCACAACAAATTATTTCACATTTTCCCCAGTTGCGTTTTACGTGATTTGGGAGCCTGTGAGTTTTCCTCGCATTGGACCAAGTTCCACATCGCGCCCTGCAATATGGTGCCCCCATCTGCCGCTGTTTCCTACAGCATTTAGCCTAAAAAACCTTGAGTAAAGCCTTCCACGTTGGTGGATTCCCATTTTCAACATTTTCCTCCAGCTTTGTCATTTCCTCCACCCGAGACGGAATCTTGTGTTTCAAAAACACAGGGCTCAGGCTGGCACCGCCCGTGCCTGTGACCTCGGTCATTTCTGTCCCTCCCTGTGTTTGGCTGCACAGCCCTTCCAGCCACGGTTGCTCACCGGCCTCTTGGTCTTTGGGAAAGAGGTGAAGTGGTCACAGCACCTCCTAGCCCTCTGCAACTGGGAAAGGTCGGGATTAAAAAAAAAAATTTTATTTAACGTTTATTTATTTTTGAGACAGAGAGAGACAGAGCATGAACAGGGGAGGGTCAGAGAGAGGGAGACACAGAATCTGAAACAGGCTCCAGGCTCCGAGCTGTCAACACAGAGCCCGACGTGGGGCTTGAACCCACGGACCGTGAGATCATGACCTGAGCCGAAGTCGGCCGCTTAACTGACTGAGCCACCCAGGCACCCCGGTTGGGATTTTAAAGTTACAAGTTAAGGCAACAGCTCTAGCAGTCTGGGCCAGTGATGCCTCTGAGAAACAGCGTAATGCAGCGATCCCTTTATCTTCCAATAATTTTCGAACTGAGACAAGCAACCGGGAAAAGCCAGGATTGGCGAGTAGAAATGGGGCCCACTGGCTGTGAGACCTAAGGGGAGCTGACTTAATGGTCTTGGGACCTCGGCTTTGTTGTGTCTAAAATGGGTTCAGAGATCACCACTGCCTCCTAGATGGGCACCATGGCTGGATGAGCTAAGATTCACACCTGGCACAGGTGGGCATGTCCTCATTTTCTTCGCCTTGTTTGCTTTCGTGCCTTCGGCTTGGTTGGTCCCTTACCTCCCCTGAGGCAGAATAGCACAGTGGTTAAGAATGTGGCCTCTAGGGTCAGACTGTAAGCGTTTGGATCCTGGCTCTGCTTCCTCGTTTATGTGTGACTTTGGGCAAGTTGGCTTCAAAGCACCCGTGCCTCGGTCTGCCCACAGATATCGGGGCTGTTGTGGGCATGAAGGGAGCTGATCTTTGCAGTCCTTGAATGCCAAGATTCTTTGGAGCCACCAGCTGGTCAGGGGAGCAGGCCTTTGGTCGTCTTCCCTTTTCTTGCAGTTGCTTATTCCTTCTCTCCGATGAAAGACCCAACACAACTTGGAATTCAGTGCCAGCGAAGACCTGCCGTGAGTCTGGGCTTCTATGTGTGACTTCTGAGAACGCCATAGAGCTCTAGAAGCTTTGGAAGCTTTACTCTTCTCTTGGACACATTTCCGGTGGTGGTTAAGCTTTCTGAACAGGCCAGTTCCTTCAAAAGAAAAAAAATTTAGAGAACTTTTTTTTTTTTAATTTTAAAAAATGATGGTAAAGTATATGTCACATTTGACATTACACAATTTGACATTTCAGCCTTATTTCAGTGTACAGGTCAGTGGCATGAAGTACATTCCCGTCGTTGTGTGACTGTCACCACCATCCAGCTCCAGAACTTTTTCGTCTTGTAAAACTGAAACTCTGTGCTTGTTAAACGCTGACTCCCCGTTCCGCTCTCCCTCTGGCTCCAAACACCCGCCATCCTGCTTTCTGTCCCTGTGAATTTGACGACTCCGGGTACCTTCTGCCAGTGGAATCATACAGTATTTGTCCTTTTGTGTCCGGCTTCTTTCACTAGGCAAGGTTCACCCATGTGGTAGCAGGTGTCAGATTTTGCTTCCTTTTTCCAGGCCGAGTAATATTCCATTGTGTGTGTATCTACCCCATTTTGCGGATCCCTTCCCGTCAGTATATATTTGTGTTGCTTCTACTTCTTGGCTGTTGTGGATAATGCTGTGAAGATGGGTGTGCAGATCTCCCTTTGAGACCCTGCTTTCAATTCTTTTGGGTCTATACCCAGAAGTAAGGTTGCTGGATCGTAGGGTAGCTCTATTTTTGATTTTTTTTTTTTTAAGGAACCTCCGCAGTTTTCCGTAGTGGCTACTCTAATTTTACAACCCCATCAATAGGGCACAAGTGTTCCAACTTCTCCACAACATCACAGACGCCTGTCACTTTCTGTTGTTTTCTTTTTTTTCAGAGCAGCCATCCTCATGGGTGTGAGGTGATAACTCGTGGTTTTTGATTTACATTCTTCTGATGATTTCGTGGTGTTGGGCATCTTTTCATATTCGTATGCTTGTTGACCATTTGTAGATCATCTTTGGACACAAGCTTATTCAAGTCCTTTGCTCATTTTTACATCAGGTTATTTGGTTATTTCATTGCTGAGATATAGGAATTCTTTAGATATTCTGGATGCTATCCCCTTATGAGGTACATGATTTGTAAGTCTTTTCTCCCATTCTGTGGGCTGCTTTTTCACTTTCTTGTCTGTACGTTTTGACACACAAAGCTTATCGAGTTTGATATAGTCCCATTTGGCTGTTTTTCTAAGTAACTTCATATGAAGACAAAAAGAAGTATGGCTATTTCCCCCGTGTACATGTACATATCATATTCTAAATAAACTTTTATTTAAAACATTTTTAAGTTTGTTTATTTATTTTGAGGAAGAGAGCAAGCAGGGTAGGGACAGAGAGAGGGGAGAGAGAGGGAATCCCACGCAGGCTCTGCACTGATGCAGGGCTCGAACTCACAAACCATGAGATCATGACCCAAGCCAAAATCAAGAGTCAGGTGCTTAACTGACTGAGCCACCCAGGTGCTCCTCTAAATAAACTTTTAGCAGTTAAGTTAAGCGGTGGAACAAATCTATAATAATAGTAAATAATAATAATAATAATAATAATAATGATAATAGCGAATTATAACATCTCCATATCATTTCATTTGGTGCAAGAGAAAAATGGTCATGATGCTCATTATAGAGTAGTCAGAAATTGAGCTGAGCAGGGCAGGGGTTAAGTACAGTTTCTGTAGTCTGGGTTCTGGGTCCAGGCCCCACCCCCCTCTTGGCCGGTTCATCTGAATGCTTACCCAGTTCTCTGAGCCTTAATTTCTCATCTTTAAGATGAGATGATAACAGCTTCTGTGTTCTCTTGAGAACTAGGTGTGCCAGTGTCCGCTGAGTGCCCGAGAGAGGACCTGGCATGAAGTAAGAACGGGCTCAGTAACCCGTTGCTCTTCTAATCCCACCCTGACCAAGGTCCCCTGCTATTTCAGAAGTTTCCATTTGAAAAGGCATGGTGGCAAAACTATAGAGACAGAGAAAAGGTCATTGGTCTCCAGCGGTTCAAGTAGGGGTGAGGTGAACAGGCGGAGCACAGGGGGTTTGGAAGGCAGGGAAACGATTCTGTGCGATAACAGTGGGTACAGGACATTTTGCATTTGTTAATACCTACACAATGGGCAACACACACACAAACGAACCCTCATGTGAACTCTGGACATCTGTTAACAATATCGTGTTGGGGCACCTGGGTGACTCAGTTGGTTGAGCGTCCAACTCTTGATTTCAGCTCAGGTCATGATCTCACGGTTCCTGAGATCGAGCCCCGCATTGGGCTCCATGCTGACAGTGCAGAGCCTGCTTGGGATTCTCTCTCTCCCCCTCCCTCTGCCCTTCCCCTTATCATGCTCTCCCTCTCTCTCTCAAAAGTAAATAAGTAAACATTTTTAAAAATATTTTATTAATATTGTTTCATCACTTGTAACACACGTGTCACACTAATGCAGGATGTTACTAATAGGAGAAACTGTGTATGAGGAGAGGGGTAGTGCTGTACTCTCTACTCAATTTTCTTGTAAACCTAAACTGCTCTAAAAGATAAAGTCTGTTAATGTTTTTAAGAAGGCGTGGTAATCCACAAGACAATGTGCTGTCCCACCTCATTCCCTCCATCGTGGGGGAAACAGCTCTTCCCAGGGTACCTGCCAATGGGTGTTGTCTTGAAGTTCTCCCATCACCTGATTATCTGCCTCCCCCATTTTATCCTTCACTAAGTTTCCCTCCTAAGGCACCATCTGTTGGGAAGGGAGTTTTGAATGGATCTGTCATCTCCTGACAAAGAAAGACAGGAGTGTCCTCTCCTTCCTCAGACACTAATGTGAACAGCCAAAGATGGAGGGGCTGGGGCGCACAGTGAGAGCATTCATGACTTAACCCTTGGCTTCCGTTTCAAACCGAGGAATTCATTGGTAATAGGTTCTTGTCCTAATTACAAGCCATCATCTCTTACTGGCTGCGCTACAGGTCAGAAGTAGCTTGTAAATAATAATTAAAATCTCATGCTTCCCAAGGGTATTTGGGTCCCCCCTAGGCTGACTCTAGGGGTTGCCCTTCCATGCTGTGCTGTTCGGCTTCCGTCCATGCTGATCACTCTAAAAGCAATGGTTGCCATTTTTCTTTTTGAACCAAATGAAGAGATGGGGGAGAGGCTATAGCTTACATTTAATGCTAGGGAGACTAGTAAACAGCACATCCATATAGAAATATTCTGGACCAAGCAAGTTTGCCTTGCTTAGGTCAGTGTTCAAACTTTGAAACTGAAGTGCAATCACAAGCTTATGAACTATTCTCAGCATTGGACGCGCCACCATCATATCAACCTTGAATGGTGCCTTTTGAACATTACAGCTGCACTACCCTGAAAGACAAAGATGTCAAGCTAAAGGTAAATAATATCAAGTGTAGAATACTCTTGTATTTGTGTTTGAGAGATGACAAACACAATGTCATCGGCCCTATGGCCACAGCTGATTGGGTCACAGGGGCTCCTGACCTCAGAGAACAAATGCTGGATGGGGACAGAGAAGCTGGAGTTTACTGGGGGCCCCTGGAGCCCTAAGGTCATGTGAAGATGACGGTTGGGCATGTGTCCTGGGAAGCGAGCTGCTTAGCTTGGGGGTTAAGTGCCTCACACAGGGAAGGCAGACGTGCAAGCAGAGGCAGAGACAGGACTACACTGCCCCAGAGAGAGGGACACGGACAGGGTAGCAGCCTGACGCCTCTCCAGTTCCCTGGGGGCCCACTGAACTTCCTGTACTAGGATCCCAGGAGGGGCCCCCTTTGCCTTATAATAACCTCCTTCTATAATAACTTCCCTGCTTTTTGAGAATCATCAATAACTGTTCCTGCCACCAAATACTCTGGGTAAAGAGCACTCTGATGCTGAGTGTCTGTCTGTCCCATCAAAAGCAGACGTCTTTAAAATTTTTTTTAATGTTTATTTTTGAGAGAGAGAGCAAGCATGAGCAGGGGAGGGGAAGAGAGAGGAGACACAGAATCCAAAGCAGGCTCCAGGCTCTGAGCTGTCAGCACAGAGCCTGACGTGGGGCTCGAACTCACAAACCATGAGATCATGACCTGAGCCGAAGTCAGACGCCTAACCGACTGAGCCACCCAGGTGCAGCCAAAAGCAACATCTTTAGCAATGCATTTCAAAAATGGGCAAAGGACTTTTTTTTTATTTTTTAAATATTTATTTATTTTGAGAGAGAGAGAGAGAGAGAGAGAGAGAATCCCAAGAAGGCTCTGTGCTCTATCTCAGGAACTGTGAGTTCATGACCTGAGCCGTAATCGAGTCAGACACTTAACCAACTGAGCCACCCAGGCACCTGGAGCAAAGGACTTTAATAGACATTTCCTCAGAGAAGATATACAAATGGCCAATGAGAATATGAAAGAATCCTCGATGTCATTAGTCATTAGGAGAATACAAATCAAAACCACAATGAGATACCACTTCATACCCATTAAGATGGCTATTATTTAAAAAAAACAAAAACCAAAGAAGAAGAAGAAGGAATATAACAAGTGTTGATGAAGACAAGCAGAATGGGAACCGTCCCAAGTTGCTGGTGGGGATCTAAAATGGCACAATGCTGCGGTGGTTCCTCAAAAAGTTAAACTTACCTTATGACCCAGCAATTCCACTCCTAGGTGGATACCCATAAGAATTGAAAGCAAAACCTCCAACAGATACTTGCGCCAGAATGTTGAAGTATGTGAATTATTGCAACATTATTCACAATAGTCAAAAGGTAGAAATAACCTAATATTCATCAATATGTTTTGTGTGGATAAACAAAAGTGACACACACACACACACATGCGCACACACACACACACACACACACACACACACACCGGACTATTATTCAGCCTTTAAAAAGAATGAAATTCCAATACATGCTACACCATGGATGAACCTTGAAAACATGCCTGCTGAAAACATGCCAGATGCGGAAGAACAAATGTATGATTTCACTTACAGGAGGTACCTAGAGTAGTCACATTCTCAGAGACAGAAGGAGGGTGGTGGTTGCCAAGGGCTAGGGGGAGACTGAAGAGGGGAGTTGTTTAATGGGTGCAGAGTTTCAATTTGCAAGATGAAAAAGTTCTGGAGATGGCTGGTGGCGATGGTTGCACAACAGAGTGAATGCATTTAATGCTACTGGATTATATACTTAAAAATGGTTAAAATGGCAAACTGTATGTTACGTATGTTCTGCCACCATGAAAACAAACAGATAAACAAAGGGCAGTGGAGAGCAGATTCCTTTCTTCCCTTCATCGTTTTACTATGGTCACTGAGCATCTGGCAAATGCCACTTGATGCTTCTGTGTCACGAAGGTCTGTGCTGCTGGATGTAGGTGAGACGTAGCAACGCGATAAGAGGGCGCTGTTGCCTGACCTGTGTTATAACCAGAATTGTTCCAGACCCAGTGGAGTCAAGTCCTAAAATGGTGACCAAATGAAGGATGGTTTTGAGCTTTCTCTGTGGAGCTGCTCCCGCTGAGACCACTCAGGTCTAAATCTTCGATGGACGCACTCTTCTGAAACTTCTTCCTAATTCTGTGGTCTTTACTTATGATGGTAGTAATTTTTCCCACGCTGAACACAAAGTTTCCCCCCGGGGTTGTTAAAAATAAGTTAGGAAGAATGTTCATCACAGAACTATTATAATAATGGAAAACTAAAAACAATCTGAGTGTCTAAGGTAGGGGTACAGTTAAGTTCATCATGGTATATCCATACAATAGAATATTATACAGCCATTAAAAAATCACATTCCTAAGGATATTCAAGGATATGAGGAAATGCTCACAATATAATGTTAAGTGAAAAAGCAGGATATGAAACTGGATATTCATCATGGTTCTGATTTTTTAAGACCATATCTGTATAGAAAACGATTTTAAGGAAAAAGACTAAAATGTTAATTTTATTATTATTCTTTTTCATGCTATATGATTATTTCAGAACAGAACAATTATAGGTAATTTGACTTTTTTTCTTTATACTTTTCTTTTTTTCCCCCTGTAAGGCACAATGTAAGTTGTTTTTATATTCAGGAAAATTGAATGTTACTAGTTTTCTTAAAAAGAAAGTGGGGATGGGTTACTTTTGGGGCATAGAAGGAGTCGAGCATAGTACTGTCAGGATGGTTTCAAAGGCCCAGAAGTCCTGGACCGTTGGCCCGGGTCTGCGGTTGTCACGTATATTAAGAGCATTTGCTGAGTGCCAGGTTCCAGTCCACTCCTCCTGGAAACATCAGCTTGGTGCATCATTTATTTTGTTGGTCAACAGCTGGAGCTGGCAACGCAGCCCTCTGCCCATCTCGCTAGATTTTGTGTCTGACTTTAATCACTCACCGTTGTATTGACACCTTTTCTCTAAATGGAGGTTTCATTACCTGTCCCCTGCACTGATCCCAAGTTACATAGACCCTTCCACTCATGAGCCCCCAGCAGCCCCTATTTTCTAAGGCTTTAGAGTTCCTGACTGCTCACTCAAAAAGATGAGTGATTCATGCTTGGAATATTCCAGTGCTTGTTTATAATCTTCAGGACAGTTATTTGGGGGAACTTTGAATTCATCTTGGTTTGAGTTTGGCGGAAAGGAAGAGATTCCTCTTCTTCCCCCATAAAATATGTTCCCAGCTTGCTATTGTATGGAATCCTTAAACCACAAACAAAATAAAAGCTAGTGACATACTTCCTGGTGTTAGCATCACAGGCACTATTATAAAAGGAAAATTAGGTCAGCAATTCAATACAAGTGGTGTTTTGTACTGCCCGTTACCATCTTCTTGATGAGAACAGTGCTTCAGAGTCTGCGGGAATTGCTACATTTGTGTTTCATAAATATAAACCCTGTCATTGGCCTAAGCATCTTCTCTTTTGAAATATTTAGAATATATAGTATAATTTTTGTATCTTTGGTACTACACGAATCAATGTGGGATTGTGTAGCAATAATTTAACTCAAAGTTATTAAAATCTATCATCACGAAGTAAGACACTTGTTCGCAGTAACTGAAGAATATTGTTTTGTTTTGTTTCGTGTTTGATAATAATGGTAGTATGTTCTTGGGCATTCTTTCTAAAAAGCCACCATGTCCAGGCAAAAGCACCATATTCTTTGAAGACTTTGGAAAAAAATCACTTTCCTTAGCCAACATGGAAGCAACTGGGCCATTAAAATGATTATCTACTTTGAAAACAGAGACTCTACAAGATTGAACTGTAAAATCGTCTTACAGAGCAACTTAAAAGAGCAAAACCTTAAAATAAAGACTAATCTAGAACACTTGTTAGAAAGAGCAGCCAATGTCATCAAATTCAGTTCTACAAGCACAATGCACCCTTGAGAGTCTTGTTTGACGTTGTTGAATATTGAGACTGTTTGGACACAATTATGGCTATTGTTGGTCACAGCTCTGGCATGACACTAAACTAACAACATGCTCGGGATGTCATTGTCTCAAGGTCAAGTTCAGACCATACCAGAAAGCTTAGCTATAGCTGAGTGGGTGACAAGAAGCAAGTACAAGATCAAGACTGTTTACTATGGTGATTGAACACCTCCATTGTAAGAACATAATTTTTAGTCAAAGTGGCATTTTATTTATAAGTGGGGACTCGATCTAAATATTTAAAAATTTAAAATAAATGGATACCCAGTCGGGAGAGGCTGTGAAATTCCTCTAACAAGTGGTGCTGTGGCTTCTGAAAACAGCCAGGGAAACCCCCAAAGGCACACAAAATATCTAGCCTTGAAGTGGTGAACTCCTTGCTAAAATTAAATGTCCATTCTAGAGGCTGTGCAAAGAAAGTAATTACAAATAAACACATGTATAAAAATTTTAGGAATATAATCCACCAGGTTATAACCGTGAGCTGTTTCGTCAACTTTTGTTAAGTGGTTTTCGTGTCATTAAAAAAAAATCTAAATATTTATGATGGCATTTAACAAAATAGTAGTGATCTATTGATTTTAAGTTAACGTGCTAAATCCTTCTTTAAAAATGGGAAAAGGGAGTAATTTAGGGAAAACAGCATATTATTATTGCTTTTAGCAACTTTATTGAGTTGTGATTCATATATCATACAGTTCATCCACTTAAAATGTACAATTCAGTGGCTTTTAGTATATTTACAGAGTTGTGCAGTCATCACCATGGTCAATTATAAAATATTTACATCAAAATAAAGAAACCGTATATCCCTTAGCCATCACCGTCTAATCCCTCCCTTCCCCCCACATCACTTGTAGCCTTAGGCAACCACCAGTCTACTCTCTATTTCTACAGATTCACCTATTCTGGACATTTCATCCAAGTAGAAATAATACAATAATATGTGTTCCTTTCTGACTGTCTTCTTGTACTTGATTTATTGTTTCCAAGTTTCGTCCATGTTGTAGCACGTAGAAGTATTTCATTCCTTTGTATGATTGAATAATATTCCATAGTATGGATATATCACGTTTTATTTATCCATTCACCAGTTAATGGACAGGTGGGTTATTTCCACTTTTTGGCTGTTATGAATAATGCTGCTGTGGACGTTTTTATATAAATCTTAGTGTGGAGATATGTTTTCAGTTCTTCTGGGTATATATAGGAATGGAATTGCTAGGCCATATGGTAACTGTGTTCAACCTTTGGAGTAAGAGTAGCTTATAATTATGGCATTAAGTTTTCTTAAACATTTGACCCAGCATGTATTTATATGTAACTCAAGCAGATAATTCTTAGAACCCTCATTGTAACTACAGTTTACCCTGTTAAGGCTGTGGATTCAGACACTCCTAGCACATGCAAGTCTCCCATTGCTCAGTACCAGAGTTTTCTATATCGATTGGATTTATGTATGTGACACTTCTCGCCCAAATAACATAATGTGACACCTTGGAAATTATCTGGCTTGTAGTTCTGACAACACTGAGGGGAAGGGAGACCCCTCAGTGTCTCCCTCAGTGTCCCCTCAGTGTCTCAGTTAGGTAGAGACACTAGGATGTTGGGTTGCTTATAAAAAGTCAGAGTGGGGACACTTGGGTGGCTCAGTCAGTTAAGCGTCCGACTCTTGATTTCAGCTCAGGTCACGATCTCACGGTTTGTGGGATGGAGCCCGCGTTGGGCTGTGTGCTGACAGTGCTGAGCCTGCTTAGGATTCTTTCTCACCCTCTCCCTTTGCGCCTTCCCTGCTCGTGCTCTCTCTCCCTCTCAAAAATAAATAAACTTAAAAAAAGAAGTCAGAGTGATTTGTGGTGGCCTGAAATAAGATCTTAGACCACCCAGTCACCATGTCTACACCCAAAAGATGTGGTACATGATTATCTTCCAATTATTATGAAAAAGAGCTTTATTTTTATGGGCACAAGTCCCTCTTATTTTCCCTTCCTAGGAATATCGACAGTGTTTTCAGGTTTCATGCGTGCGCGCGCGCGTGTACGTGTGAGAGAGAGAGAGAAAGAGAGAGAGGACTAATTAATTTGAAATAGCTGTGATTCTCTCCTTATGTAGGGCAATGTAAACACTTTTTTCAAACCAGGAGTTCAGTAGCAATTTTCAGGATTGGGTATGTATGTCACCCAGGTACCTCTGGGAAAATTTTAAACAAATACTTTTCATCGGTTCTAAGACTACTCTCTTATTCTCATATGTATTTTTCCCTGTAAAAGCCTTTAATTCTTCAAAACACTTTTTTTTTTATCTGAAAACCTTATATCAAGGTTTGCTTGCTTGTAAGTGTTGGGATTTCATTCATGCATGCACGCATTCATTCATTCATTTTATTAATTCATTCAAAGCCATTCATTTATTGAAAGCCAGTGGCCATTTGAAGGTAGTAGGAGAGAGATAGAGAGAGACATTTGATGGGATTTGAGAAGTTGGCAGAGGTAGATATTGTAGAGCTCTGGAGGTTTGGTAGTAAGTAAGTTTGGGTTTCATTCTGTATTCAGCAGGAAGCCACAGATTGGCTTCGAAAAAATGTGATATGATATGTTTAATGAAGATACCTCTGGAGTATGGGAAAGATAGGGCCATTCAACAATCCAGAAGAGAGAATGGTGGTGGCTTGGATTAGGGAGGTGGCAGTGCAGATGGAGAGAAGAGGATGGGTTGGGGATATATCCTGAAAGTATAACCATAGAAGTGGGATTGAGAAAGAGGAGAGAGGGAGAGAGAGGGACAGAACCAAGCATTACTCCCAGGATCCTGGTTCAGACCATTGGTGATGGTGGTACCCTTCACTGAAATGAGAAAGACTAGGGAAGAGGAAAAATCACAAGATCATTTTGGAATATGAAATCTAAAATGCTTGTAAGACATCCAAGTGGAGACATTCAATGAGCATCTGTGCAGAGCTCAGTGGTGACTCAGGTTGGAGAGACATTTTTCAGGCATTTACAGATTATGGATGATACAGCTGTGGGAATACTAAGATGTTCTTGTGATAGAGTGTGGAGGGAGCTAAGAAAGGGGCTCGAGGGCCAAGCCCTGGCAGATGTTGAGAGGTGGGATAGAGGAAAAGGGTCTTGCAAAGGAGATTCTGAAGAGGCAGAGATAGAATAGAAGGAAGCCAAGAACATGGGAGTCACAGGAGCCAGGAAAGAACAATGCCTTGAGAGGGAGGGACAGATGGAGAAGCTGGATGTCTTGACCAGGGAAATTTTAGTAGAAGGACAGGGAGAAAAGAGTCGAATTGGCTTACGGTAGGTTAAGGAGTGAAAGGGAGGTGGATCCAGTGGGTGTGTGGACAATTCCTTTGAGAAGTTTGGATGTGAGAAAGAGCAGAAAAATGGGAAAGTGGCTGGAGGTGGATGAAAAAAGGGGTTCCTCTTAAGATTAGAGATAGGAGTGGACGTGTTCATTAGCGAGGTTGAAGGAAAGGACAGAGAGTGAGATTGCTAGCTAATTGCTATTAGTTTCTAAAATATGTAAGAGGCCACTGAGAGCTGGGGTGTGGACAGAGCAGAGAGGGAAAGGTTTGGGATTACGATCTTGTTCAGTGGGCAAATCCGCCTACTAGGGAGAGAAGGAATTGGAATCTCAGGCTGTGTTGAGGACCTTCACAGACAATTGATTTAAAGTGCAATTCAATTAGCCCCTGATTGTGTATGAGGTAGGTTTTGGTGATGCAGAACACAGGGTTAAATACCAGTGAATCCCAGAGTGGGAACATTGTATTCTGCCCCCATTCTCTTTCAGTAACTAAGGCGAAAGCCTCAGGGTGGTGTTGAGTACATCTATAGGGTTTCTCTAACTCCTGTTAATGTCCCTTCTAATCAAGAGAGAGCAGGCCTCACAGTTGGAGCTTTCCATCTGATATCACAGCCAGTAGGAATTGAATAACACCGCTTTGCTTTCATCGTATTTGATTTTTTTTAACGATAATTATGGTTTTCTCAAAGGATACTGGTTTTCTACTTATGTTGGTGATACGAAATTTCCTTTTAAAACACAATTATTTAAACTTAAACAGTGAGGCAATATACAGAAACGTCTGTGGTAGTTAAGAGCCGAGAGAGTATGAGACCTGGCCAACGTGGAGACAGTGGCAGAGGGAGGGCTGAGAGTTGCATTCCCTCACGTTGCCTGACCTGATTTTCCACTGGGGTGACAGTGAACTGCTTCTACTTCTGTAAGTTAGTGTCAGAGGGATGACTCTCCATGTCCCCGAGGTGGAGCAGACAGCACTGTGGAACGAGGACCACGCAGATGAATTAACAGCCCAGCATCCTAGGAACCACTACGTGAGCTAATCCAATGGCAAGTGTCCGTGAGTTAGCAGGGTGACAAAGAAATTCCAGGGCAGAAGAGCAGATGCTTGTACCACCTGGTGCCGTACTCTCCCCCTACACTCTCCACCCCAGCTGTTGTCCCCTGTTAGAGTTCCTTCTGCTGCATCCACGCCCACCTTCCCTATGTAGCACCATCATTCTGCTTCAGAAGCGTCCTCGCTGTCTGCCCTGCTGTGCAAGAGAGAACACAAGACAGGCTGAGGACACATTCCCGACCATCTGACTTCATCATTGGCCCTTGGCCTTTGTGAGGCATGGGCACAACCACTGGATGAGTCAGAGTCTCTGGGATGTTCCTGGTGAGTAGTGCCTTAAGGACGCCTATCATGTCCTAAATTGAGAGTATGCCCTTCCTGGTAGAAGGCGGGAAAAATTCCCTTTTCTTTGTTCCCTTCAGGATTTTCAGCCATCTATGTAGATGTGCTTCCAGCAGAATAGTATCTTGAAGGGTGACCAGCTTTTTCCAGTTTTCTTGGCTCTGTCCCGGTTTTTAAAACTAAAAGTCTCACATCTTATGAATCCCCTCAGGTTCAGGCAAGCTGGGGTGGTTGGTCACCCTAATCTTAGGTTCAGAGACAAGTGTATACTTGTGGGGTGGCATTGCTCTTGGACGCTCAAAGAATGTTCGGACGGCTGTGTCCAGAGATGTGTGTTTTGAGAAAGCCAAGGGTATTAAGTGATTTCCTCATTCAGACTTAGACCACAGTGAAAATATTAAAACCATGCTGTTTTTGTTAATACAAGTTATGTAATGCATTAGGAGAAGGGTTTGTTGCATCAGCAGTGGCTTTCATTGGGCCAAGCCAGGAAAACCTACAAAGAACCATTCTTCAAGGCATGTTTATAAAACCTGCTGTGTTCGCAGTGAAACATAAGCCTTGATCAGCTTCTTACAGGTGGCTTTGATCCCATGGTATACCTGTCTGCAAAACAGATACTTGGGATTTGCACTTGGGATACTTGGGATTTGCACTGTGTGTTACCTTCAGGTAATGTTGGCTGCAATCAGAAATAATTCCAAGATGCGTAATTGCTCGAAACAATACAAGTTCATTTCTCATTCACTTAGAGTCCAAAACAGATGTCCCTGATGGGTTGGTAATTCTCCTCCAAGCAGTGATTCAGGGACCCAGGTCCCATTCGTTTTGTGATATATCCAACGCGTTGCTTTCAAGGTTGTGATTATCCGTCTCGAGCCAGTGGAAGGGTAAAGAACATAGAAAAACATGCCTGGGAGGATTGGGGGAGGACAAGCTTGGATGTGGCACACATCATCCATTCATATTCCATTGACTAGACCTCAGTCCCAAGTGCCACCTGACTGCAAGATGGTTGGGAAGTGGTGTCCAGCTAGTGCCCAGGAGGAGAGGGTGTGGGTTTGGCGAAAGCTAGCAGCGTGAATCACAGATCAATGTCTTGTCTCCTCACTGTAAACCAGAGGCAGATTGAATCCCGAATGTAAGAAGCCTGGGAGTGCAGATACACAGTGGGATTGAATTGTTTCTTTTCATCTTTCTTTTCTTTTTTAAATTTTTTTTTCAACGTTTTTTAATTTATTTTTGGGACAGAGAGAGACAGAGCATGAATGGGGGAGGGGCAGAGAGAGAGGGAGACACAGAATCGGAAGCAGGCTCCAGGCTCCGAGCCATCGGCCCAGAGCCTGACGCAGGGCTCGAACTCACGGACCGCGAGATCGTGACCTGGCTGAAGTCGGACGCTTAACCGACTGCGCCACCCGGGCGCCCCTCTTTTCATCTTTCTAAACGTACTCCATCCTCACACATGAGTTGTTGTACCTTTCTCTCTCTCTAAAACTGGAGCTCATTTGGGTCAAATAAAAATAGAGAGTCTGTTTCTTAATGTGTCATCTCAAACTCTTTAGGAAAGGAGGTGAGGTCATAATTACAAACAAATACACTTATAGCTTGTAAATAATCTTTTTTCTTGAACAAGGCTAGAAAGTTCCCCTCCCCCAAAGGGTTAGTAACTTCATAAGACTCATGGAGGTCTGTGCTGGTTTTCCATTGCTGCAACAAATTCCCACAAACTTAGTGACTTAAAATAACACAGATTTACTTGGGTTCTGAGGATCAGAAGTCCAAAATCAGCCTCAAAGGGCTTAATAGCAAGGTGTCCATAGAGCTGCATTCCTGCTGGAGGCTCTAAGGGAGAATCCATTTCCCTGACTTGGCCAGCTTCTAGAGGCCACTGCATTCCTTGGCTCATGGCCACACATCATGCTGACCTCTGCTTTCATCAACACATCTCTATCTCTCTCTGTCCCTGCTGCCTCTCTTTTATCAGGACCCTTGTAATTACTTTGGGTTCATTTGGATAATTCTACATAATCTCTCCATCTCAAGGTCCTTAACTTAGACATACCTGCAAAGTCCCTTTGATAACATATTCAAAGGTTCCAAGGATTAAAACATGCACATCTTTGGGTGAATAGGGAGCCATTATTCAGCCTACCATAAGATCCTGTGCCTCTGCTTTGAGTGATGATCAGCATGTCTAAACATACAGCAAGAGAGGAATAGACACAAATGTATCATTGAGCTGACTGAAGCGGGATGGGGTAGGACACTGGAGAGACTGAATCATCAGAAACTAACAATCATGACATATTGGCTCTGCACACAATAGGAGAAGACACGTGAAGACAAGCAAACATACAAATAATAATCTGTGAACATCTTCATGGAAATTGATGGAGGTGTGAGTAGTCTTTGTGTAAGGACAAAAAGAGACAAGAACAGAAGTGGCTTTTGTGGGGCCATATTACGGATAGATAAAAAGAGATTGTCAAAGCTGATCACAGAATTGACAGAGGGCCATGAGAAAGAGAAGCGTGGGGACTTCAGCGAGGGGGTCTCAGAGCTAGAACATAGTGTCTGACATTTCTTGCTTTGCTATCAGTTTAATCTCCCAGAAATTTGAGAAAGTGTTTTGGGGAAACAACCGACACCCTCAGGATCCAATTCTGGCCAGAAAGAGAAATTAGTTCAGTGGAAATAAAAGTAAGCTTGGGAGAAAAAAGACCGCGGGGCATCACAGGTGTGTACAGATGATTTTATGTGTTGGCTGGGGGGAGAGGAAGAGAATTCTATTTGTTCCAGGGGCTATGCTAGGTGCATTACCATGTTATGTTCTTAAAACAGTGCCACAATTCTATGAAGTAGTTAATTGTATTAGTGATCTATTGCATAACAAACTGCCCCCAAGTTTAATGGCTTAAAACCAGTAATAATTATCTATCATTATCATCCCTTATGGTTCCGAGGATTGATCGGGTTCGTCTAAGGCAGACGATAGCTGAGGAAGGAATATTCCTGAGGCTTCTTCGGACATATGTCTGATGCCTGGGTTGGGAACACTCAAACACTGAGGAACTGGAATACCTAGTAGTTTGAGGGGAGCCAAACTTCTTATGTGCTGGCTCTGGGCTCCAAAGTGCACTTCCCGTATAAAATATAGGACATTCACTGAAAATTTAAATTTCAGAGAAACAACAAATAGCTCTATTAGTATACATATGTCCTGTGCAGTATTTGGGACATACTCACACAAAAAAGTTATTTGTTGTTTTTTTGTAATCCACATTTCTGCCTGCCCAGATATGGAGGTGTCCATATTGTGTTGTGAGAAAACAATATGGGATGGGCACGCATATATATTTATTGATGTGGCCATCTTTGGAAAATATAGTCTTCAGAGTAACCCTCTTTTTAAAAAAATTTTTTAATGTTTATTTATTTTTGAGAGAGAGAGCAAACGGGGGGGGGGGGGGGTGGGCAGAGAGATAGAGGGAGCCACAGAAGCCAAAGCAGTCTCCAGGCTCTGAGCTGTCAGCACAGAGCCCGAGGCAGGGCTCGAACCCATGAACCATGAGATCCTGACCTGAGCCAAAGTTGAATGCTCAACCGACTGAGCCACCCAGGCGCCCTGTGAGTAACCCTCTTTTGTACAGGTCAGGAAACTTAGGTACAAGGAGACTCACTGACTTGCTGAGGTGACATTGCCCATAAGTGGGAGACCCAGGATTCAAATCCATGGCTTCCTGGACCCAGAATCCATTTTTGAGTGCATGATGGCCAAGGATGAGGAAAGTTTTGCAGTAAAACATACAATCTAGACTTGAGGGAAGCAGATTTCCCAAAGATCAGAGGAGAGATAGGCCAGATGTCACGGTCAGAGATTTTCAAATGCATGATGTCTCAAGAGGGTTGGGATGCTCTCAGAAATGTCACTCTGCACCTGCAATTGCAAATGACCCTCCTGCAGCAGAAAGGGGAGTGGAGCTAGTAACACCAGAGGCCGCACAGGAAGTGCTCTGATGCCCTCAGACTTTAAAAGGGCAGGAACAAAAATGGGAAGGAAGAGCACTTAACCAGGGACAAATAGAAATCGGTGGTAGAGAATTGTAGGAATGGCAGCAGGAAGCGTTCCACCCCGAATGGCCTCGGGGAGAATGTCCGGGAAAACAAGGAAGGGCCAGACTTGCTGCTTCAGGTCAGCAGTGTGATATTTCCGGGCCAGAAAAGGAAGGAACTCCTCCCAGACGATGACCTCGAAACCCAAACAGCCTCTGGAACGCAATAGATGATCAATACATATTAGTTCGACGCATGAATTAACATGCAACTATGTTGAGGAGGGAAAAAAAAAAAAATCATGCCAGGATTGGCCCCGGTAAGAAGACACTGTGTTCTTTTAAATGGGGCTTTTGGTGCCAAAGATCTGCAGCCAGGTGGGCTGCTAAGAGTCGAGACTGTAAAGGAAACAAAAGTAAGATGAACAAACGTCAGGCTAATGTCCTGAAGGAGTAACTAGTGACCAGTAAAATGGGCTGTTGGCAAAAATGAGGAGCGCTATTCCATGGCAGCATTAGCTGGAGAAGTTTCAACTCAGTAGCGTCTTTGGCTGGAAATTGTTAAAGTATAAAACACAGTCATTTGCTTTAAAGCATTTTCTTGTTTCAGCTTAGTGTTTAAAATCTTCTAACTCTGGATTTTCCCGCGAGGAAAAACCTTTAGCTCGATTTCTTGCGAGAGAGTTAACGTCAAGCTTGAACATTTGCTCTCGCCCCTTAGGTTTGGGTGTAAGTTATTAACCGAAGACATTGTCTTGTAGCTATTTTAATATTTAGCTCTACGAAGCACAAGGTTTTGTTGTTGTTGTTGTTGTTTTGGTGGAATGAATAGTATGATACAAAAAAAAAGGTTTCTTTTTGGTTTGGTTGTGCTTTTAACATTTGTTGGCAAAAGTAATTTTGACTAATAGAATCAATGAAATGCTTTATGTTTTCATTTATAAACTTTATGTATAAATGCTGGAGGTTTTTCATCAAGTCCATGTGAGATTTACACGCGTAGTAGAAGCCATTTAGCTTGCTTTGGTATTCAGAAATCTGTTGGCAGACGCCAAAAACAAGACATCAGATACATTTATTCGGTCCTTATTTTTTTGAATTCCTACCGTGAGCCGTCTGTGTTTTGGGCACTGAAGACAGAGCAATGAATAGGATAGGCCTTGGTAGTAAACAAGTGACCAAATTAAAAATAAATAAATAATTTCAGAGGCACCTGGGTGGCTCGGTCGGTTAAGCGTCTGACTTCAGCTCAGGTCATGATCTCGCGGTTCATGGGTTCAGGCCCCACGTCGGGCTCTGGGCTGACAGCTTGGAGCCTGGAGCTGCTTTGGGTTCCGAGTCTCCCTCTCTCTCTCTCTCTGCTCCTCCCCCGCTCACACTCTGTTTCTCTCTCTCTCAAAGATAAAATAAAACATAAGAAAAAAATTAAAGTAAATAAATAAACAGATAAATAAATAAATAACTTCAGGGAGTAATCTCCACCAAAAAAGAAAAAAAAAAAATAGGTGTGGGGATGTGGAATGACTGCAGACATTTCTTCTTTTTTTTTTTTTTAAGTTTCTTTATTTATTTTGAGAGAGAGAGAGAGACCACAAGCAGGGGATGGGGCAGAGAGGGAGAGAGAGAGAGAGAATTCCAAGCAGGCTCCCCACCGCCAGCCCAGAGCCTGATGCGGGGCTCAAACCCACAAACTGCGAGATCAGGACCTGAGCAGAAACCAAGAGTCGGTCACCTATCTGACCGAGCCACCCAGGCGCCCCAGAGAAAGTTCTGTTTTAGGTGCTCAGCTACGATGTGTATAGGATGGTGACATATGAGCCCAGATAAAATGATAAGGGGCCAGCCATTATGTGTACAATAAGGTAGTAAAAATATATTATCCTTATAATAAATCCTGTAAGACTGCATTTAGTTAGCCGTTTTGGGATTTGGCCTCGCGGGCCGTGGGGGGTGGTTACCTCGCGGTGGACCTGGGGCTGTGGCTTGTGCAGTCCGCTCTCCGTGCTCCATCGGAAGCCAGCAGAACAGGCAGCGGGGGGATAATGCAAGAGGCCGTGGAGCGAGGGAAGGAAGGACAGGCTGGTCGCCGCCAGGATGGGCTGGCACCTGATCGGTCTCGCAGGCGCCTTCGAGCCTCCGATCTCGATGCCCTTTGTCACGGGGCTAAGTGCACACCTGGGTGGGAGCCGGAGTTCCTGAAAGAAGAGATCCTTTGGGCCCCGGAGGTGCCGGGGCTCGGCTGCTGTCCAGCCAAACAGGCCCGCGGAAGGGCCTCCGCGTGAGCGAGCCGCATTGACCTGGAACCTGGCATTGACCTTCCCCGCAGAAAAGAATGTTGCTGGGGCTCCATTTCTGCCTCCCACGCCTCGTGCACCACCGTGGCCCATGCTGATCGGGAGCTGTGCCCGCGCAGGAATTCTAAGAAACGGAGTTCGAGCTTAGCTGGGGTGACCCAGTAGGAGCCCAGCCCAGCTTGTTCTCGGAACGGCGAGCGATGACCAGGGTGGCTCGCCTCCCTCATTTTTGCCCCTGCCTTGCCTGCCCCAGCGCCGACCTATTCAACACTGCTCTCGCTGCCCTAACTCAGCGCTTCCAATTCCCTCTCATTTCTCTCTGTTTTCCATGGCACTCCTCACCTTCTCATGTCCTATATTATGAATTATTGTCGTGTTTCCGGTTTGCCATTTATTGGAACGGGAGCTCCACGAGAGCATAGATACTCTCCCATTTTGTCTCATGTTGTGTCCCAGACACCTCGAACAGCGCTGTCACAGAGTGGGCACTTACTGCAGGAAAGTTGAAGGAGAGGGAACAAGGGGAACGTGTCAGAGATGAGTCCGGAAGAGTCCGGCCAAGTCGGGCAGCGTGGGTTTAATTTTCAATGCGGTGAGAAGCCCGGGGGAGGTTTGCACCCGAGGAGTCGCGTTCTTTTTGACATTTTAAAAAGCTCGCTCTGGCAGTGTGTGCACGTGAAGGGGTGGGCATGAGGGATCGGGAGAGGGCTGAGCCCGGAGGCAAGAAGCCCAGGGGGGAGATGATTGCAGTCGTCCAGTTGCGATGGGAATGGTGGTTGTGGGGAAGGAGAAGCATGTGATCAGATTCAAGATACATTTTTTCCTTTTTTTTTTTTAAGTTTATTTATTTATTTTGAGAGAGAGAGTGAGCAGGGGAGGGGCAGGGGGGGGGGTGCGGAGACAGAGAGAATCCCAGGCAGGCTCTGCACTGTCAGTGAGGAGCCTGACTTGGGGCTCCGACCCATAAACCATGAGATCACGGCCTGAGCCGAAACCGAGTTGGATGCTTTGCCGCCTGAGCCACCCACGTGCCCCAGATTCAAGATATATTTCAGTGGTAGAGTGGTCAGCACTTGCCAATGGGCTAGATGTAGAAGATGAGGGTAGCTCACGGTTTTATTCTGAGTTCCTGAGTGACATGGTGCTCCCATAGGCAGAGCCAAAGACTGGGAGAGGAGGAGGTCTGAGGACAGACGCCAAGGTTGTCATTTATCATTCAATAAGTATTCGCTGAATCCCTACTATGTACTGAGCACTGTAAGTCTTAATGGTACAACGGTGAACCAACTGGACTAAAATACTTGCCCTCAGACAGCTTATACTCTCATGGGGATGAAAACCCAGTAAACAGGAAAGTCAGTAAGATGTAGTTTGTTAAGAGGTGATAGGAGGTGGGGATAAGGGAAGGGGTAGGGAGTGTGAAGGGAGGTTGTAATTCAAAATACAGTACTTGAGGAAGACCTCCTTAGCAAGCCTTTGGTAAAGACTTGGAGGAGGTAAGGGAGGAAACCATGAGGACACCTGGTGAAAGAATTTTCCAGGAGGAGGGAATGGCAAGGTCTCCTAAGTTGGAGCCTGCCTGCCACATTGGAGAGACAGCACAGAAACCAGCAGGGCAGTGGGGAGAACGGTGAGAGGACGGGGAAGTGATGGGTTGGGGATGTCGATCAGACCATGTTGCAGATTGGGATTTGGCATGAGATGAGAAGCCTTTGGAAGAAGGAGTGACACGAGCCAATTTAACCTTTCGAGAGGTTTGAGCCACCCTTTAAATATCCTGGTGGAGATGTCAAGGAAGAATTTGGATATGAGTCTGCAGTCAGTGGAGACATTATTGCTGGATTCGGGTGCTATCTGTATATGAGAGTATCAACGCCATGGGACTAGATAAAGTCAACCGGGGAAACGTTATAAATAGAGAAGTACAAATAAAAGGCAGCAAAAATCCATGAAGAAAGTGTCAGGCATGGATACGCATGCATCTATAGTTATTCCTCGTTCACACGGGGGGACCACTCTTGGGAGCAACGGTTGATTTAATTTATGCAGTGCTCTGAGAGTCCATAATCAAAGAATTGTACAAGTTCAAAAACCACATGATATACATGGACACATGTTGTAGTCCTTTGTAAGAAAAGCTATGGTGTAAGTGTTGTCTGCTTAGCAGATGTAACTGACAAGACCTAGAAGTGACCAAACATTCTCAGCTACAGATAATGTCCAACCTTCGTTCCTGGGACCAAAGGTTGCTGTTGGCAGAGGCTGGTGCTTTGTGCAATGAAGGCCAGTTAAGATCACAGTTGGCTTGAAGCTTTTGCTCAGAAAAATCACTCTTGCCTGCCCGCAGATGGTCAGATGCTGGCAGTAGTGTTCTGGTAAACCAGCTCTCCACAATGAGGTGGGGTGGGAGGAGCCTGATTTGTGGCATCTGCCTATTTCCATGGTGTGAATACTCTCACCACAGCCAATTTCACGTTACCAATGATTTAACAACAGGCTCTCAAAATTCCTGTAATTTTCCTGTGCGTGTAACAGCTGACTTCAGCGTACCAAACCTTTTCTTCCCATAACATAAAGCTAGGCTATACCCAGATTCTCTCCATTTCCTGTATCTGTGCCTTCAGTTCACATCGAAGGTGGCCAAGTGCCCAGCACAAGGGCATTTACCTCTAGAACTAGGAGCTTCTTTGCTGTTATAGTCACTGTGAGCCATGACCCCAAGAAGACATCAGCAAGTGTTTCTTGGGTTGAACGGCCGTTTCCTACTGCAGGATACTTGTCCTTGCTGGGATGGGCTGTATATCTGACCTATGTGATTATTTCCACACTATTAAATTATTTTGAGACCCCCCAATAGGGAGGACCCTGAACTTGATGCTGGGGATACAGTGAGCAAAAATCTGCCTTCCAGGGCCTTATGGGAGAGTTGAGAAAGATGGAAACATGGAAATGCCTGGGAAGTTTATTAATTAATTATTATTATTATTATTATTATTATTAGAGTCAGGAAATGTTCCATGCAAAATGAGGGCTACAGATGGCGGATGCTGCTGGAAGAGTTCACAGGAAGCAAATGCAGGCAAGCTTTCATGGGGGGATGGGGGCTGGAATCCGTGTTTATGCACAAAGTGAGCACCATGCAAAATTGGGACTGGGATCCCATTTGCTTTTCTCATTTTCATTTACCGCTTTGCATCAAAGGAAATACCATTCCCCAAAGCACTTTAATGATCAGCACAATGCTGTGGATGATTGTATATTGGAACAAAGAGAATATATCTGTATCTATTTATTTAAACCTATGCACTACTCTCCCCACGCCCATCCAAAATTCTACTCCATTTCTAAAAGTCACATAGGGAAAATTCAACATCCTTTGGGACTCACTGCTACTTAGGAGTGGGAAAGGGACTATTTGCTGAGCCAATTCACTACATTTAGAGCCCAGCGACCTTTCTCCCATATGTACTGTACTGTGTTTGGAAAAATAAGCTCAGTTAGTTGGTCAGTGGATTCCCTCTGGTCACCATAACCTCTTTTCTCGTGCTAATCAGCAGACCTGGCATGAAGCATCTCAGGTGGGTCACGTGGCTGGGAGAAGAAGCGAGGCAAAGCCATACCAAAGTGCCACCACCTCCAGGTCCCCGGGACAGGAGGCATTCTATGCTTGGTGACAGACACAGATGCCCCCCATCTCTCTTTTTGTATATCTGATGGTGATTTGGGGGAAAATGCACAAACCAGGAGATATCTGGACAGTGAGGCTGTTCTCACTGGCGACATTTGTGCCACATTCTTCCCGCCCCTGGTGTCCATTGCAACACTCAGACTGGGGGCTTCTGGGAGCCAAGTGGCTGATTGGGAGCCCCAGGAGGCAGCAAATACAAATTAATCTTCGGGCCCACCAGTTCCCCTGAAACACCACTTGCTAAACTGTGACTTTCAAGCCAAGAGCAGCAATTTTCCACAGCTCAAGTCTGGAAAAGGCTATGAAACCACATGGGTCAGAAAAACCAAAGGTGGTTTTTTTGCTATTTTGCATGGAGCACCAGAGGTACAACCCCAAAATTCCAGATGTGCAGCAGCTGGATAGAGAGTGCGTCCACAAAGCTGCACTGCAACTTCAGAAAGGCGACTGCTGGCAACTTCTAAAAACAGACCATTGACATGCTTCTCTTCTCTTCTCTTCTCTTCTCTTCTCTTCTCTTCTCTTCTCTTCTCTCCTCTCTTTTTTTTTTCTTTCTTTTTTACAACTTTTCTGAACCTCTGGACTTAACTTGTCTTCTTGGAAAGAAAGAGAAAGAGAGAGAGAGAGAGAGAGGGAGAGAGAGAAAACCTGGCACCCATTGTTTTGTTTTTTCAGTTTTCTTGTCAACTGACTCATGATAAAAAAATGTCAATTTCAATCAATTTCAATTCCACAGAACAGAAAAACAGAGAATTTATAGGCAGCTGTTGGAAACAAAAGAACCATCTGGTTTTTTTAAATAGAATTTTTCTTTGAAGTAACTCTGTCCAAATACTAAGATCATTTATTTTTCCTCACTGCACCACTGTGAATTTTCCTATTTTTCCATCGAGCCCCAGAGCCCAACTCAGGTGGGTTTCTTTGAAAAGTCCCCTCCTCAGGGGGTGGGTTTCCCAACCAGAAGGCGTGTGGGGTAAAAGGGACATCGGTTTCTTATGTGGGGAGGGTTTTGTTATGGGAAGCAGGCCTGGTGACCAGTGGAGGTCATCCAACCATGGTTATTCTGGTTCATTTGTCATTTTGTAGTGACAGTTTTCACTTTCCTCCAGGAATCTCCAGGGAGGTTTTACAACATTGTGACTAAAACTCAGTCATGTGCTGGTCGATCCCACAGACCAAAGATTTACTTGTCCCAGAGTCAGAGGTGGCTCCGTCAATGGGACAAAGTAAGCCATGTGGTAGCAACCAGTGGTCTGTAATCTTCCAGGCTTTGGGGTCCCTCCTTCCTTTCAGTACGGTGCTTACTGACTCACAGCCCCATCCCACATTCGGGAACCCTCTGGCGTCCACTTCAGGGTTTCTGTAGGTTCCCGATGGAGGCTTACATTCTGCTCACCAGGCCGCGAGTCCTCTGACATGGACTTTCCTTGCTCAGCCACGTGCTTTCCTGGGCCCTTCTCTTTTTCTTCTCTCTCTTCCACCCTAGTGTCAAATGCAGCTCCCTGCCTGCAGGACCCCCTACCACAAGACTGTGGCGCTTGGCTGGCTTTGCGGCAGGCTCGGGAGTGATAGGCTGGAGCTTCAAGTCAATGTTACATAGTGCTGACCTAAGCCTGGCCTTCTTCCTCTTCGGGTCCTGGGGGTCTTGCTCTGCTCCTGGGTCCTCTTATTCCCTCCCCGGGCCGCCCTGAAGTCTCCACAGTCTGCCTGCTTGTCTTGCCTCCGCGCTTTCCTGAGCTCATCCTTCCCGGGAGGACTGTTCCCAGGCGGCCCCTCCTCCCTCCACCAAACGGCCCACCAGACCCATGACGACGTTTTCATCCTCATGGATAAAAGACAGAAGCAACGGTCCACAGCGGAAAGGAATCGTGCTGCTCTCCTCCAAGGCCGTGACTGATCATTGGGGGAGTGGCTTTATTTCTCACTAAACCTCAGATTGCCCTGTTCCAGTCTAAGACTCAACAGGGTCTTTGCTGCCCCGGGGTTTAGGCTCCAGTACATATCTGGTGCCCCTCGTGTGCCAGGCATTCCAGTGAGCACTCCAGATACAAGAGTGGACAAGCCAGGCACGCTCCCCAACACGTGCAGCTCATGAAGAAAGGCACGTGAGATGTGACGGCCACTGAGAACCCCCGAAGGTGCGGAGGGCCCTTGCTCCAGCCACATTCTGTTTTACCTCTGGGAATTCAGGTTGGACCAACAGGCGAGGCCTGGAGAAGAGCTTGTGCCTCACAGAGCTCAGAACGTCCTTGCGGGTGCTGGGGTCCCCCAGACGCCAAAGTGAGGTCTTGGAGTCACCACCCACAGCTGACTCCAGCTCTGGCTGTGGCTCTGGCTCTGGCCAGAGCTGGGGACGTGCATTCACAGGGCGATGGCTGCAGCCCCAGAGATAGCTGGGGCCCAGAGGGAGGTCAAGGCTGGGGCCACAGAACACCCATAGAAGCAGCAGATGCCAGCTTCTGCTTTGTGACCAAATCCGTGGTCACAGTGTGATTCCCCCAGAATTAGGTGTGTGGGGAGCCACGAAAGCCAAGGATGGTATGATTGTGGCTCTCAGCAGCTGTGTCCTCGTTTCTGTGATCAAGCAGAGAGGCTGAGAACATGTTCTAAGAAGAATGGCCCAGTAATGCCAGCTGAGTGCCAAGGGCAGAAAAGCAGGTTAAGATGGCCTCTGGGAGGAGAACAAGGCCCTTCCCCGGTCCCACGGAATTGTCTGCATGGGAAACCACTGGACTTCAGTCTACATTTTAAAATTCTATATGCCTTACTTTCATTTCTTCTGGAACCTTCTGCCGTGCTTTCATTTCTATTTTAAAACGGCATGATGCCTCCAGTTTTGTTTTCTTTTTCAGGATAGCTTTGGCTATTTGGGATCTTTTGTGGTTCCATACAAATTTTAGGATTGTTTGTTCTAGCTCTGCAAAGAAAGCTGGTGGTATTTTGATAGGGATCGCGTTAAAAGTGTAGATCGCTTTGGGTAGTATAGACATTTTAACAATGTTTGTTCTTCCAGTCCATAAGCATGGAATGATTTTCTATTTCTTTGTCTCCTCTTCACTTTCTTTCAGAAGTGTTCTATAGTTTTTCAGAATACTGATCTTTTACCTGTCTGTTAGGTTTATCCCTGGGTATCTGTTTTTGCTATAATTGCAAATTGGATCAATTCCTTGGTTTCTTTTTCTGCTTCTTCATTATTGATGTATAGAAATGCAACAGATTTCTGCACATTGATTTTATATCCTGCAACTTTGCTGAATTCATGTATTCTAGCAATTTTCGTAGAGTCTTTCAGGTTTTCTACATAGAGTAGTATTGTGTCATCTGCAAAGAGTGTAAGTTTGACTTCTTCCTTGCCAATTTATTTTTTTTTTTAAATTTTTTTTTCAACGTTTTTTATTTATTTTTGGGACAGAGAGAGACAGAGCATGAACAGGGGAGGGGCAGAGAGAGAGGGAGACACAGAATCGGAAACAGGCTCCAGGCTCCGAGCCATCAGCCCAGAGCCTGACGCGGGGCTCGAACTCACGGACCGTGAGATCGTGACCTGGCTGAAGTCGGACGCTTAACCGACTGCGCCACCCAGGCGCCCCATCTTCCTTGCCAATTTAGATGCCCTTTATTGCTTTCTGTTGTCTGATTGCTGAGGCTTAGACATGTTGCTGAATGCAAGGGAAGCAAAAGCAAACATGAACTATTGGGGCTTTATCAAGATAAAAACCTTCTGCACAGCGAAGGAAACAATGAACAAAACTAAGAGGCAGAATACAGACAGAATGGGAGAGGATATTTGCAAATGACATATCTGATAAAGGGCTAGTATCCAAAATTTATAAAGAAATTATCAAACTAGGGGTGCCTGGGTGGCTCAGTCGGTTAAGTATCTGATTTCGGCTCAGGTCATGATCTCATGGTTCATGGGTTTGAGCCCTGCGTCAGGCTCTGTGCTGACAGCTTGGAGCCTGGAGCCTGCTTTGGATTCTTTTCTCTCTCTCCCTCCCTCCCTCTGCCCCTCCCCAATTCATGCCCTCTCTCAAAAATAAACATTTTAAAAATTAAAAAAAAGAACTTACCAAACTCAACACCCAAAAATAAACAACCCAGTGAAGAAATGGGCAGCAGGCATGAATAGACACTTTTCCAAAGAAGACATCCAGATGGCCAACAGACACATGAAAGGATGCTCAGCATCACTCAGGAAAATACAAATCAAAACACAATGAGACATCAACTCACACCTGTCAGAATGGCTAAAATTAACATCACAAGAAACAACAAGTGTTGGCTAAGATGTGGAGAGTGGGGAACCCTCTTGCACTGCTGGTGCGAATGCAAACTGGTGCAGGCATTCCGGAGAACAGTGTGGAGGTTCCTCAAAAAACTGAAGATAGAACTACCCCATGATTCAGCAATTGCACTATTAAGTATTTAGCCAAAGGATACAAAAATAAAAATTCAAAGGGACACACGCAGTGTGTTTATAGCGGCATTATCAACACTAGCCAAACTATGGAGAGAGCCCAAATGCTGCAATGACATGGATGGAGCTAGAATGTATTATGCAAAATGAAGTCAGTTAATCAGAGAAAGACAGATCCCATATGATTTCACTCATATGCAGAATTTAAGAAACAAAACAGATGAACATATGGGAAGGGAGGGAAAAAGAGAAGAAAGGGAAACAAACCTCAGAGGCTCTTAATGATAGAGAACAAACTGAGGGTTGACAGAGGGAGGTGGGTGGGAGAAGGGCTAGATAGGGGAAGACACTTGTTGTGATGAGCACTAAGGTGTTGTATGTAAGTGATAGACCACTGAATTCTACTCCTGAAACCGATATTACACCGTATGTTAACTAAATAATTTTTTTTAAAAAGGGATGTAAATAGAATCGTTGGTTAGTGACCAAGAAGCCACCTACAACTTCAGCTCTGAGAAACTTGTGGGCCTAGACTGAATTCCCCAAACTTTGACAGGCATGTGCCTCCCCTGGGGGGTCTTGTTAAAATGCAAATTCTGATTCAGTGACTCCAGGGTGAGACCTGACCTCCTACATTTCTGACGAGCTCCTGGGTGATGCTGAAGCTGCTGGCCTGTGGCCCATGCTGTTTAGGTGGCAAGGTTTAACGACCTCATGGGCTCCACTGACACCGTGTCCAAAGTTCTGAGTCACCGTGAAAGGGACAAAGACAACGGGAGTGCCCAAGACAAAGCTGAGAGGCCTATGCCAGTGACCAAGAGAGAAACAACATTTCTCTTCCCTCCCCTCTTCTCACAGCTCAAGTTCACAATCCTGGAGCTGTATTTGAGCTGGTGTTCACTCTCCCCCTTGGCGACACCCTGCTCCCTAGGATATTTTCATCTGTCATGGGTGGAGCCACTTCTCCAAGGCCCTTTCCAGTTAGTAAGAGGAGCCACTCTGACTCCTAAGACAGAATCTGGCATTTTCTTGAACCAAATTTCTGTGGTCTTGGCTTGGAGAAGAATCTGTCTTCTCATATTCCAGAATAGCAGATATGATTTATGGTGGGCCTGTTGTTTTGCCTTGTCTAATCTTCCCAGCAAATCTGCAAGGAGG